>NC_139221.1:281136358-281738858 GCF_055691185.1 Crinia signifera
GAGATCGCTGTGCAGCAGGACAGGGGGTGCTGCCTTAGTGGGGCTGCGGGGAGAGGTCCGTGCCGGCGGCAGCATGCAGTGCCAATGTCTGGGCAGGCAGCCATCCCCGAGCAAGTCCCAGGAGCAGATCCTGCAGGAGACCAGCCGGAGGGTCAGCCAGGTCAACAGCACCCGCCTAGGTAAGCAGGGAGCCTGAGGTTACTCGCTATATAGCGGCGTACTACTACTATGCAGGGGTCTGTGCTGGCTACACTGCTGTGTCCTATAGCACAGAACTTTTCCTTACTACCAGGTAATGGCTGACAGCTAGGTCCTGGGCTGCCTCTTATCCTGCAAGGAAAGTTCTGTATATGTATGTAAACAGTGTGTGTATATATATATATATATATATATATATATATATATATATATATATATGTGTGTGTGTTTGTTATAATTAGTACCTGTTCTATGCTGACTTGTGTAAGTATTGAGCTATAAACTCCATTATTCTCCTGTACACTTTTTTATGTTTGCTAACTGTTGGCAAATGTACAGTGTGTAAAGATGAGTCAATCCTAGTTTCTGATGCTCCTGGCTCAGCAGAGTCCTGTGATAAATGGACCTTATTCTGGTCTGTTTGTAGCGGCAGCTCGTTCGCCCGGGGACCGATATTATGCGCATGTACAGCCACATTTCTGCGCATTTGCATACACCTGGTGCGTACGGCCAGGGCAAACAGACATGCACGCAAGACTGCGGGTGGGGGTTGGCGGCAGATACTCTCCCATGGGAGCGCACAGCATTTCATGGTCAGTCCCATGGAAATTGCCTGGTGAAGTGGGCGCCGGGGGTGGGCAGCGGACATCACTGAATGTTGGCTGCCCACCCACTGCCTTCTGAATGTCCACACCGATCTCGGGTTACCTCAGAGTAAACTTAGATGTGCGTGGGCCTTCCACATCATTCGATGGTCGGCGACATCAAATGATGTGGATGTTCCCGCAAAGCCTGCGAATGTATGTTTGTTAAACATCCATTCACAGCCCCTGCGTACTAACGCAGCGCACGAGGAGGGGCGGGTGTATTGGCATGTGCAGGGTGGCGTCTGGTGGCTGTGAATTTGCAGCCTTGCAAATAAACCAGAATAACCCCCTATGTGTGGTGCACTGTATACTGTTGTATGATTGCTGTTTGCAGACACCTTTTTGGTCAGTTTATTTATATAATCCTGTACCTGAGGCAGAGTGCATGCTGGGCAATATATTGTACGACTGGTAGTTTTGAGCCGAATGAGAACGTCAAATCATCCACATTGTGTAGTGTGTACGCACCCTTGTGGCCTCCCATGTGGTGTTTCTCACATCTTCTGATCTGAGTGCTGTGCAGGCAGATAATAAGATATCTTTAAAGCCCCAACCCGAAGGGCAACTCGTACTCTGTCCTGAGCGTTGGGCTTAAGCACTATTATGCTGCACACATCACCGTACACCAACAATGCTGGGGTTTGGTTCATTGGGTCGACCAACTTTAGGTTGACATGCATTGTGTCGACCACTGAAGGTTGACACTTGCATTTGGTTGACAATGGCAAGGCCGACAGTCAAAAGGTCAAAATTTGTTCTTTTTTTTGTCCCGAATGTCATCAGTCGACATGGAGTGGTTTATATATTATTTGGTTTTAGTCAGGATCTCCAGATATGGCTGCCTATTGGTAATACAGTGAAGTCTACCCTTGTGACTCAATTAGATGCTATATGAAAAAAGAAGGGGGTGGTATACCAAACTCCCTTGTATAAGACACGAACATTAAACTAACTGATTCAATTGTTTCAAGGGACATGTACAAGATGAAAATCTAAAAATATATTAAAATAATACTTCCTTTATCATATTAAAAACTTCTTAAAGATGCTTTTTTTTCTATAGGAGTCTGGGTGGTTTTTCACTCGAGAGTGTGGTTTTTCAATACATAGAATGGGGAAACAAAAAAAAAAGACACCACTGGTGAGATTTTTTAAAGCGTCAATCATTTACACTGCAAAACCAGTTTATTTTTGAAGTGTAAATGATTGCCGCTTTAAAAACCCTGGAGCTTTCTTACCAAATCTCTCACTTTCTGAATCTCTCATCCTATTAAATCTCACCCCATGTGTATATTCGCTGATGCCTCTCTTCAAAATAACTGAGGTATGTCCAAATACAAGGCATACCTAACTCATATGAAAGCTAAGCAAATAATATGTGTAGTGTTTTTTTTAACACAGGGATGGGGAACCTTCCGCCCTCCGGCTGTTGAACTACAACTGCAACAGTTTTAGCATGGCCAAATAGCAAAACTGTAGCAGGGCATGCTGGGATGTGTAGTTCAACAACATCTGGAGGGCCAAAGGTTCCCCATCCCTGCTTTTAACATATGAATGTGGGTGGCATACCTGTGCTCACGAAGCAGAATGTAGATTCAATCTTGTAAAGGTATGTTTTACTCTCATATATAGGTCAATCCACGTATATTCAAATGACAGTGGGGTATATATTTATTATCAAAAGAATACAGGGTGTAACGAAGATAAAATTGAATAAAAACTGGGATGAGAATAGGCCGTGTTCCGCGGTAGCTGGAATTCTATAACAAACGGGTTTGGTCAGGACAACACTGATGCTACATGTAACGGTTACTGCAGGTCTTACCTTGATCTCTCCCTGGGACTAGTAAGGGTAGTAACACGTTCCTCACACCAACATGTTTTGTGACACGGGGTCCCTTTTTCAAAGTGGGAATCTCCTCTGTGTATATACTGTATACCCTTTCTAGAAAGTACTTTCGGTTCCGGACTCGGGACTTCTGGTAATTTCAAATAACATAATGACGCTAACCATATAAAAATATCAGGTGAGGATAAAATGTATTTGCGATCCCCTCTAAAATGGTATCGCAAGGACACAGCACTTGTAGTTTCCACTTAAGGCTGAAGCAATCTTCGTTACTGCTTCTCCGCCTTTTGTCTAAGATCAAATGTAGTATCTGTTCTTATCAGTGGATGTGGACCGACCCCTGGCAGAAGAATAAAGAAAGGCTTGACCTTGTAATTACTCTAATGGGCAGAGCCTGGGAGCACTGAAAAGTCTGGCTGAGTACCTTCACCATTCCGAGAGGAGAAGACAGCCCTTCCCCCACTGGTAGGGAGGTTAGAAACATCGAGCCTAGTAGGTATCTCTCCTGATGGGGTTTGTAGCCCCTGAAGGATGAGGCCAGTCTAGTATCTATTGCCAAGGAGTGGGGAAACGCTGGGACTAAGTAGATAGCTCTTAATTCAGAGATTCGTAGCCTCTGATGGGGAGACCGTGACAAGCCCAGCTTAATACCTCAACCTTTGGATCCGAGAAACATCGGGACTGAGTAGATTGCTCTTCCAAGGGGGAACAACCCCTAAGGGAGTCAATGGAAAAGCCCGGTGAAATATCCATTCCCATGCCAGGGGTTGGAAAACACCCTAGGTAGGAGCGGAGAAACACTTGATCAGATGCTGACTGGCCGGCTGCTTAGAGCCCGAGGGGAAACTGAGGTGCCTTAACGTTCACTGGTGTCAACACCAGCACGTTTTGGCACTAGCACTGCGCACTTCCCTTTTAAATATGCATTGCACGTCCTTGTCCTGGGCCTTTTGGCTGGGGCAGGACAATTTTTAACACCCCCACCCTGACCTTCTGGCTGAGGTTTCTTTGTTTATTTCTCTTCACCCCTCTCACGTTTGTCACTTTTTCACCTTTTCAGTTTTCCATTTGTTTGGTCACATTTTTGGGCTCTGTGTACGACCCTTATGGGCTACCAACTCCCCACATATCAGAGATCTCTCCTTCTGGGGAGAGATGCGGTCCCTGCAGGTGACCCCGAGCCGCAAGGCAGAGGGAAGCTTACTGAGGGCTTCCGCGAAGAGGACCCACCTGCCTAACCCTTCCGGGGGTTAAGGTAGGAGGGTCGCTCTGAACTTTGGCGAAGAGGATCCATAGATCCCTAGTTTCCCCTCTTGGGGCTCTTGGCTGAGAGGGGTCAGGGGAGTAATGGGGCAGGGTGCTGACCATCGGGCAGGGCACTTTTCTTCAATCGAAGGGCACATTTTATATTAGATATTTACATTAGAAACAAAAAAAACATATGTATAAAAAATTGCACAATGCACTAGAATTACGCCCATTAAAAATTGTCCTACTCTGCTATGCCCATTACATATTCACTCGTAATGACATTTACACATTAGGGCACACACTGTAATTCCTCTTACACATTATACCACACACCACACACCATAATGCCCATTGCACATGATTGCATACACCGAAAAATCTCAGCAGCATGTTGGTGCGGTGGGGGCAGCGTAAGGGCACGTAGTTTGACGCACAAAAAGGGCAGGGTGCATTTTTAGGTTTTAAAACCGGGCAGGGTGCGGCACCCTGCAAAAGAAGCTTAGAGGGAACACTAGGCCATTCTTCTTTGGGAGAGGGTCCATACGTGTGTACATCCCCCTATGCATGATTAAGGTCACTGCACTGAGTGTGTGGAGCACCATTTCAGGCTCCAAAATGAAATAAAAAAATCTCTATTCTTTTCCTAGAGCTCTCTCTAAATTTGATCAAACATCCTAACATCTGCACTTCCTCAGGATATATAAAAAGAACTATTGAAAATTTGTAAAAATGTAAAATGTTCTTTTGTGTGACATTTGTCTGGTTCTCCAAACTCTAGCTCAAGCTATAAAATAAAAAGCCATTAATTTAGCAATGGGTTACAGAAAATTAGTTCCATAAAGCCTATGCCCCAAAAACAAAGGGTAGCAAGTGAAATTGGAAAGCAGTTCATGGGGCAAAGCATAAAAGTTGCCTAGTATTAGTGGGGTAATCTACCTGTGATTATAAAGGGGCTGAAGGAAACATGCAGTTTGCCAAGCTGCAATCAAATTTTAGCCATATAAACTGTAAAGCTCTCCTTGTGTATACAACCATGTGCAGAAACAATCAGACATCAACCTTTGCTGCTGTTTTTCTATGTATGCCAACAGTGGATAAAAGTTGTTTTATATTAATGATTTACACTCTTGTTGGACCGATTTAGCAGTGATTGAATATACCCTCTTGGTGTCAGCAAACAAACGTACATGGGTTCTACCTAGTCCTGACCATCTTCATAAAAGAACTTCATAAGGGATTTACCGTTCACATTCTGAAGGGGCGATTCAGTGTTTTTTAACCCTTTGAGTGCCAACATATATGTGTGAGATGCGCAATAATATCCGTCTTAAATGGCAAGATCGCTCACATTTTTTCAGAATAGATCGGTTTGGGTTTTTTGGGGTGTTCCCCCAACCCCGCCCCTTACCTCGTCCCCCTATGTCCACGGCGGCCTTCAGGATAGTCTTCAGCGGCATCTCTGGTCCCAGGGGTGCATTGCGCGAGTGCGCAAGCATGCTGGTGACGTGACCCGATGAGTAAGTAAAAAAAATTTCCCCAAAATCCGGAAAAATTCCTTATCCAAAATGCTCGTGGCTCTTTTAAAATTTGTGTGCCCCAAAAAGCCTTGTCGGGTTCCCTTTCGAGTCACCTCCAGACTCCATTTTCTTCAGTTCAAACATTGAACTCCATTTTGGGAGCACCACCAACCATAGACCACAGCCGCAAAATCCTACAAAGGAGCAACGGTGTGTATGTTGGTATTTAGATATTCATATTTATTATTTATCTATACCTGTGCCAATCCAACCCAACCCCACAAAAACTCTTTTAAAATGTGTCAGTCATTAATGAGTGCATCTGTTGAGTGACCTGGAAAATGTGAACTGTGTGGGGTCCTGAGGACCGAGTTTGAGAACCACTGACCCAGTCTATGGCCAGCTTTACAATCTAATACATACCATATGGACAACAGTTTGTATTTTACACTGGCACCAAATCTGTTAGCTTGAAATACTTTTTATTTGATATATGATAATCAAAACTAATATTTTGTAGAAGCCTTTATGCCACCCATACATGGAGCAATAAACTTTGTGCGTTTTGAACAAGATCGCATCTACTTCAAAACGCATGCGATGGGCTAAAGCACCGTGCGTTTAGAACTAGATGCGATGAAATCTAATTCAAATACTTTATGTGCTGTGTGATATGATATGCGCAGAAGCGCGCATCACACTGTGTATGAACGGCACAAACTATGTGTACAACACTGGTTATGGCACAACAAACTTGCGAAAGTAGCACTATGCTCCACTGAAACATGAGACTGCTGTAGATTGGCAAACTGTACCCCCTTGGACTGTTGGGGTGGGGATCCTTATGTTCCCTCTGCAGGCACCTCACAGGGCTTCCTCTCCAACCAAGGTGGCCGTACGTATAGCATTGGTTCAGAGGAGAAGGAGACACTAGGCATTACAGGATTTGGTGTCCTGAACCAACCAGGCAGAACTGCCTTAGTGCCAATTAATAAAATGTGTGGTGTAATTGCAGAATGGGTTGCAGAAGAACAATAAGATGTTACCCATAGCTTTGATTTTTTTTTTTTTTTATATTTTATTGAAGAACTGCAGGGAACAGGAAAAACCTTAGTACAAAACCGTACAAGAGATCTGTACATACAATATATTGTTCAACAGACATAATAAGTAAACAAATGTGTAACGTTTGGAGACAAATGGTTGATTCCTTTATCAGTAGGTGGAATACCAGTCTTGTTGTACATAGCATATCACACATATTATTGTGCAAGTAGCTTTGATTTTTTTAAACTGTTGTATTGAAATGACGTCTGATGTTTTAAAGGGCTACCTTCATGTTTTAGGGTGTGAACATGCGCCATTTGTGACAGGACTATGCACTAATTTGAGTACAGAAAAGTTGGGAGATCTATAACTGTATAGTAGCAGGTGCTGAGTTATTCATGTGGGGCGTAAATGATGATCCAGGCCCACATCCACCCATCTATAAATATATATAAATACATACCTCCCAACAAGACCCTCTCCAGGAGGGACACAGTGCTCTATTTCTTCCCTCTTCATTTATGATTGCCACCACCTGTGGTGAAACACCTTTCTTAAGAACAACAAACAAGATTAACCCCCCCTCCGCGCCGCTGGAGAAGACTGTAGTGCGCTGGGCGCATGATGTATCAGCCGCGGAGGGGTTTATCGGTAATTGTAATTGTGCTTGTAAAACAGTAATATTTCCACCCAGGGCCATTTTTAGCTATATATCAGAGGGGGCACGGGGCGACCTGCTGTATGCTGAGGGATAAATTAGGATGTTAGTGTAGCCATCTGACTCTGGTTAATTGGATGCGGGCAGGACGATCCTGAATGCCTTTCCTGATGCTGTAAATCTACTTTAAGCTTCCCCTGCCGCTTCCTCCGTCTCAGGCTGTTGGGGAATTGGCAGATTTTTGGCTGATTTTATTAGAATTTTTTATGTAGACTGATATCCAGATTTTTGTATATTTATCTTTATTATGAGTCCACAATTGATTCTATTTGTGTCTGCGGCTAATGATCATTTAACCGCTACTCTCTATATCTCTAAGGGCTTCTTAAAGTTTAGACGCATAACCTGTCTATATGTGCTGTAGGAGAGATGCTGCAGCTATGGAACGCCCACATGGGCGTTCCAGCTTTGGCAGTATAGTCGCAAGGACGGCAGCATATCGGTCGACCGTGCGTACACACTGCACTTTTGTACCGATATGAGGCCGTCCTGTCGGATGAAAATTAAACAGCAAAGAACCATCGACCGACCGAGTATGGACGGTCAAGACAGTTTTTTGCCGTTTATCGCTCGTACGGGACAGCGTACACACCTATACAATTGAACGGCTGTCCGACCCAGAACGGAAGAACGGCCCGACAATTGTATATATGTGTACCCAGCTTTAGTACCTAACCTGTTCAAAACAGGTGATAGCAGATGGAAGTCCAGAAACAGCATGGTGTCCCTCCTCCTAAAGAGGGTCATGTTGGGAGGTAAGTAAATATCTGTAATACTGGTTCTACCTAGTGCTGGGAAAAAGCTCTGCTATGGGTGAGATGGTTTCCTGGATTTCAGGATGTTTTTCATGTAATGAGGGTGTAACAGTAATATCTGCCAGAAATGGTGTTATTGTAACTTAATGAATGCTTTACAGTTACAAATGTAGCCCCATCCCTCCTAAGCACACCACTATTATACTGTACATGTATTCGGTCGATAACTCACGGTAATGATAAAAGTCTGATGCTTATTACTTATGGGTGCCCAAAAAACTATTGCATCAACCATCAACCCCACTAACTATTGTGTCCTACTGTGATACATGGGCCTCTGCTGTGTGCCTAATTATCACTTAGTCGCCCCCGCCATTACAGAAGATTTCGTACATACCCCTAAACATCAGTGATTAGTACTACAGGTTGAGTATCCCGTATCCAAAATGCTCGGGACCAGGAGAATTTTGGATAACGGATTATTCCGTATTTCGGAATATTTTAATATTTCAATGATGTATTTTGAAGTATCTTGCATTTATGCTGTATAAACACATAATATACACACAAATATATTTTATTACCACATAAAATACACACAAATATATTTTATTTGTTCAAAAAACAAGGTTTCAAAACATGAAACAAAATTTGTGTACTATCTCAGACACTGAATTTGAATGCCAAGCAATCATTTTCTTGTACATATATAGTGCCAGTTACATATCATGTCTTCAGTAGTGCTGTTACAAATGTCCCCAGTGAGTTTTTAGCAAAAAAAAATTTTTTTTCACTTTCTGGAATGTCCGTATTTCGGAATAATTCGGATAACGGATATTCGGATACGGGATACTCGACCTGTAGTACCAAGGTTGAAAACCGGTGTTTTAAGAGCATGTGCCGAGCAGGAAACCATAAACTTCTTGTTTTCTTGTTAAGTGACTGTTATGGATATAATGAGACAGTATATGGATTGTAGCCAGGTGGACTTGGGGGAACAAAATTATTCTGGATTGTATTGTTATTTATATACTCTTATATAGCGTGTATATTTGACCGCACTTAAAAGCCGAGATTCTGCTCTGATTTAATTTAGAACCCTTCTAAATAGTGTTTTCAGGAACTGCTGAGCAGTTGGCATAAACAAATCTGCCCACAACTGTACCCTTTTATATATTAGATTTTATCATTTTTCCAGACATCAATTTGGTATCTGTCCTATAGTTAAAAGGACGTAGTGGCACATTTCTTATTTAGCTAATCTATCGTAGAATAATAAGTTTGCCATCTGTAGAAACATGCTCCTATTTTTGTGTAATTCACATATTGGCCACTAAACATCCATATATTGACATACAGGAAAGTGTGTTAGCTTTATTGTACACTGACAGAGCATGTGACACAGCTGTTCACACTCATGATACACACTCGCAGAGTGATATATTTGTGTGTATCTCTACAGTTATTTTTTTATTGCTAAAACATATCAAATCTAGTTTTGATTGAAGATGCAGAGAAAATTTTGTTCAGGGCCACGTATTTTGTAAAATTATAGTCTTCATTCCAGTTACAATTGGAAAATCTAAAATTATTTTATATGTAGATTTTCATGAAAAGATTTTTTGTCTAAATTATGCCATTTTTATTCTTCTGCATTAGAGCTTGTTCTCTGAATAACTCCAACATGTTTTTCTCACTACAAATATTATTGCAATAAGTCTTACGGTAATGGATTTGTGATGTTGTGAATTACTTTTTTTCCGCTGTAACAGAATGGCTGATTGGGAGGCGTTGTGTTCTTGGGGCCTTGTGTTCAGATACTATTTGCATAGAGTTCATACACTCTATGGGCGAGATTCTCCAAACTATAAATACCGTTAAAAACCCAGTTTCCGGGGTTTTTATCGCATTTTCATATGCAGCTGGGGCTTCGCTGCGGGGGGTTACACCAGTTCTATATGGCGTAACCCCATGGAAGCCTATGGGCTTCCTTTCGCGTCCCCCGCCACCCCGCGCGCCCCCCACGATCCACGCTGCCTTCCCTCACCTGTGTCCGGGCAGCCTCCTGCTGTGCTGCCCGGACCAGTGACCTCCTTCCTGCACAGCTTCCGGGTGCAGGGAGGTAGTAAAGGAGCCCTCACACAGCCGGGTAAGGGTTCAGGGAGGGAGGGAGGGAGGGGGGGGACCCGCAGCACATCGCCGGCCATCGCTTTTGTGTTAATCGCATATGTTACTGCATATGCGATTATTAACACTGCGGGGGTTTTTAGAGAATCCCGCCCTATGGGCATAATTCTCCAAACTAATAATGCCGTAAAAACCCAGTTTTCGGGGGTTTTACGGCATTTTCATATGCAGTAAAGCCCCACCGCTGGGGCTTCGCTGCGGGGGTACGCCAGTTCTAGATGGCATAACCCCATGGAAGCCTATGGGCTTCCTTACGCGTCGCCTGCTCGCCCTCCACCGATCCACGTGGCCCTCCCTCACCTGTGTCTGGGCAGCCTCCTGCTGTGCTTCCCAGACCAGTGACCTCCTCCCTGCACAGCTTTCGGGTGCAGGGAGGAGGAAAAGGAGCCCTCACACAGCCGGGTAAGGGTTCAGGGAGGGGGGACCTGCAGCACATCGCTGGCCATCGCTTTTGCGTTAATAATCGCATATGTTACTGCGAGTGCTGGCGATGTGCTGCGAGGGTTATTAGAGTATCCCATCCTTAAAATGTTACAGGTTTCCCCTTAGGGACGTTTCAGCTTGCAGTGAACACCCCCATGCAATCTCGTCACTTAAGTTCGGAGATCGGGCACGACAAACACTTTAATTACCCCTACAGAATGCGGGATACATTCCCATACCTATGGGCTAAGTGTGGCACCTGCGCTCAGTTAATGCATTAATGGACTTTTCTGTTCTTGCCTGACTCGGGCTAAAAAAATTCTGCATTAACTGCAGCCTGTGGGCTATAATTAAATAGCCCTGACAGATCAGTTTGTCTGAGGTAATTAACTGCGGCTAATAAATGTTTTTTTTTTTTTGTCTGCACATGTCCAGTTCAGTGGGTGCTAATATAGAGAGTTGAATGTTTTTCCAATTTGAAAGATGGGAGTAATAGTAGGGTATGTATGATTGGCATTTTGGAGGAAATAAGATCTGTGTGCATTTTTTGTGTAGCATAAATCCCCACTTGCCTGCTCTACCAGATGGTTTGGGACACTGACAAACTTTGAGGTGCTGCGTGAAATCCCTGAGGAGTATTAAGTATTAAGTGACCTTCCTGCATCCCACCCACATCTTATTGAAATGGGCAGGACTCTGAGTCTAATGCCACAAATCACGAGGGTGGGTGATGCACATATGATGAGATTCTAATAACGAGAAGCGCCCAGGATTTTAATCTTAGACAGATCACATGCCTTTTCATACTGTGGAGAAAAAAAATGGATATAGAAACCTATATCGATTCTAAAGGCGCTTTATATGAGTGTGCTTGGCTTACAGCAGCAATCTATACAAAAGGAGGAGTCACCTCCAATACAATAGACAAGAAAAAAGAAGGTGGGCGATTGCGCTAATATTGATAAAACAAATCAAATACTTAAATTAAGTGGAAGTGGTCAGGTGTGGATAGTAAAAAAATTTATTTATTTATAACATATAAAATGTTGTAGGAGGTATAACATTTGACATATAAAATTATTGTGAGGAATAAAAAAGGTATAATTAAAATATGGACAATGAATCAATAGTCACCCATGTATGGAGGAATATGTGCCAGTCCTTTAGGGAATTATCCCAAGTTTTGTAGAGGATCCTGGATGAGTTTTTTTTTTTTTTGTAATCCAAACAATTGGGGAACACTCCAGTGCTGTTGCCACTTGTTATCCACAAGGTTGTAACCAGGCTTCTTTTAGGAAGTGGCGTGCCTCCAAGATGGTACTTTGCCACGGGTGGTGGTAAAAGGGCCATTCCACTTGTCTTTGTGAGCGGGTGTCCCAAATAAAGGCAATATATATTGATCTCCAACTCCAAATGGATGTAATTGGGGTGCTGATGATCAGAGTCCTGTTTAGGATGCACCTACGCGTTTCGCTGTCTGTATCAGCTTTTTCTAGGTCCTTGAAAAATACCTTTTTTTACTATCCACACCTGACCACTTCCACTTAATTTAAGTATTTGATTTGTTTTATCAATATTAGCGCAATCGCCCACCTTCTTTTTTCTTTTCATACTGTAGATAAGATTTTACTTGTGTTGGCCTCTGTGGATTGATTTGGCATTCATCCTGTAGAATGTGTTTGGTTATAAGAATATAAGAATAGCCGCTGGATGGTGTCTCAGTCATTACCATCTAACAGTATTCATAGTGGGATTGCTAATTAAGAAGTCTGTATCAAGCAGAATCGTACTGTACAAATTGCCTATCTACTTAACGTTTTATTTAGGGTTTTACTTTTGCTTAGGATTTGCACATTTATAGAGATTCTACTTGGAAAGTCAAATCCCTCTCTGTATTATAGTAGTGTAATTTCTACTCCCCACTCAGATCTTTTTTGGATCGGCTTCCTGAACAATTTGCATGTACTGCAGTATGACAGAATCACGTAGGATGGTTTTTCTGTGTTCAAGAGCAAAAATTTTACTGTGCTCATGTGTAAAGTTTATTAATGTGCCTTAATTTGTTCAGAATCACAGCATTGTTCAAGAACACCTTTATTTTAGTCTTGTGCAGGAGATTTGACTAAATTAGCATTTTTATATTTGCAGGCACTTAATATGAATATTTAGATCCTCATGATCTGTGAGCAGGACCATGTGTTCCGTATTTCCCAGGTTTGCATAGTCACAAAAAGAATATTGCCCTATATTTACAATGGGCACTAGATAACAAAGCTGGGATTTAATTAATTTGATGAACTACATGGTTTATGCTAGGAACACACACTATACAATGTAATTCAATGAGATCACCCGGCACCCAGCTGAAAATGCAGTCATTGGTGATATAGTAAAAAAAAACTGCATGTACAGAGAGGCGGGGGGGGGGTTGGTTGGTTAACTAACGACCCGCAGGTACACACACCTTTAACAATATAGTGCGGTCGAGTGTTCACTTTTTTTTTTTTTTTTTTAAGGTCAGGGCACATTTTATATTAGAAATTTACATTAGAAACAACTACATAAAAAAAGATATAAAATATTGCACACTGCACTAGGATTACACCCATTAAACATTGTCATACTCTGCTATGCCCATTGTGTAATGACAATTGCACATTATGGCACACACTGTAATGCCTCTTACATTATACCACACACCATAATGCCCATTACACATAATGGCATATACCGTAATACCCATTACGGCACACACAAAAAGTTCTCAGCGGCATGTCAGCGCAGTGGGGGGCATCGTAAGGGTGCACATAGCCACACACAAAAATGGCAGGGTGCATATTGAGGTTTTAAAAATGGGCAGGGTGCGGCACCCTGCAAAAGAAGCTTAGAGGGAACACTACAGCCACACTAGACTATATGCATGATAATATCTTTATTGTGCATGTAATTTAAAAAAAAATATTATAAATGTGTACGCAACTTACTGTAATACCCCTTTCACACTGCACTTGTTAAACGGTATATTGCCATTTTTTCCCATTTTAAAAAGTTTAAAACAGTGGGAAAGTGCCAGAGTTCATTTACCAGTTAAAGATAACCAGTATTTCAAAACATTTAAAAAGAAGAGTCCTACAAGTTTCAGAGCCATTTTTTATGCAGTGAGAGTGGCTCTGAAACAGTATTTAGTAAAATCAACAGATTACAGACCTGTGATAGGCTGTCCCCTGCATTCTGCCTTGAAACGTGTTCAGGGGATTAAACGGGTTTACTGATGTGAATGGTATTTAAAACGGTAATCTACTGCAATGTGAAGGCTGAGACCCATTTTAACCCCTTGAGTGGTGGGTTTTGCTGGGGCAGGACAAACCTACCATGGCAGGTTTATCCTGCCCCAGCAAAACCCACCACAAGACAGCTGGAAGGTCCCCCCTTCGCTCCGGCGTTAGTACGCCAGAGCTTCCCTGCAGCCACTCAGCCTCTCACCCTTCAGCCGCGGCGCCTGTCACATTCTGCAGTGACGTCGGCGGCAGGCTGGGGGATGTTCGCGGCTCTGGAGGACTCGGGTTACTAAACTGTCCCGAGTCCCCCCGAGCCGCCCCGAACATCCCCGAGCCTGCCGCTGACGTGAACACAGGTCAGATGATTGGCGGCGGGGAAGCTCCGGCGTACGATCGCCGTGTACACCGGAGCAGAGGGACCCGGGGGGCAACAAGAGCATTGGGGAGGGGCTGACCGAGGTGGGGGGGACCCCTAAGATGGTGCGCCAGTGGTGCTCCGATGGAGACGCCACTGGCGCGCACCTACAGTACATAGTGGTATGCCCGGAAACTTTCCGGGACAGCCAGCTGTGGCAGCGCAGCTGAGCCCGGAAAATCTCCGGGCATACCACTTAAGTGGTTAAATACTGTTTCAAAAGACCGTTTTTTTTTAAACGTTTAGGCAGTGGTATAAATGACATTGATGTGCATATGGTCTACTACTACTACTTGTGTTTTATAGTGTAGTTGAAACAAAGTAAATAAAATTAGGTCCTACGCTACATGCTGATGTTTGTGTTTTTTATGTTTGTATTTTGTGTTTTATTTCTGTTGTAACTAAATTTTGGTTTGATGTTTCTTGGTTGCTTTTCAAATTACTGTATTAAAGATGATGAAGGCAGATGTGTTGTTATGCCACATCATACTGCACCTCAATAATTGTAGCTCTGTATATTTAGCACTTTTATACAGTAGTCCAGAGACTTAAAGGGTTTTTGTTTTTTTATATCCTTTTTTTTTTTTTTAAACTAATACTATTTTGTGAACACTTAGTTGTACGGTGACTCGCACACAATTGAAATAACTTTTGGGGGACATAGCAAGCTCTTTATATCTTTCCCTCCCAGCATTCAAAAAATATTGTCCAAAATAGACTTTTGCTCTTCCAGTGGCACATAGTATGTAGTTTTATACCATGGTAAAGTTTATGGGTACTTGTGTAGTATCACGGCTCCCATCGCATGCCATCCCATGCCATATGTAGTGGCATGCGATGCGATTTTTCTGTGTTTTTTTATGCATTTTTGATTAAAATCGCATGCGATCTCATCTCATGCGATGTCATTTTTCACAGAAATTATGTAAAATGCACCCCAAATGTCATTTTTCACTGTACCACCCCCACGATCAACGCCAACCCGAAGCGTGTCGAGCGCAGCGAGCCCGCGAGGGGCGGCGATACGCGCCCTACGACCTTTTCATACCCCCACTATCCACGTCGGCGTGGAGTTGAGAATAGAAAGTGTGGCGAGCGCAGCGAGCCACTGAGCCCGAAGCGTGGCGAGCGCAGCGAGGGGACGCGGATACCTTCACAGGTATCGGTGTCCCCTCGCGGGCTTCACAGGTATCCGTGTCACCACGCTTCGGGCTCGGTGGCTCGCTGCGCTCGCCACACTTTCTATTCTCAACTCCACGCCATCGTGGATAGTGGGGGTATGAAAAGGTCGTAGGATGCGTACCGCCGCCCCTCGCGGGCTCGCTTCGCTTGCCACGCTTCGGGTTGGCATTGATAGTGGGGGTGGTACAGTGTGAAAAATGACATTTGGGGTGCATTTTACATGATTTCAACTCATGTCCATAATTTCTGTGAAAAATGACATTGCATCGCATGCGATGCGATTTTTCCCTGTACGATGGCCATCGTGGGAGCCGTGATACTACACAAGTACCAGTTTATGTGCTATACTTTGGTATCATATATGTCCTGCTTGTGTGCATTATACAGTATATGTACGCATTGAAGACTGTTAATAATTGTTCTGTCATTCCGTTTATTTATATATTTTTAAATTTCAAATAACCCATTGCACACAACACCTTTTTTTTTATTGTTATGGATATAACTGGTTTGTAGTTTATAAATCCCACTTTATACTCCTTCTCATTTCGGCTTTATTGCCTTTTTGTGTATGTAGGTTTACAGGACGATGAAGACCTGAGGTTTCTCCTGAGGGGAAGCCCGCTGTCCAAGCTGAAGTCTGCGTCATGGAGAAAGTCCAGATTTTTCAAACTGCAGGAGGACTGCAAGACTGTCTGGCACGACTCAAAGAGGATCCTGAGGTCCCCTGACTCACAAACATGTGAGTACACAAAATGCTGCATGTATTACTTCCTAGGTTATACAGTATGTTTTGAGTATAATTATTGTTGCCATAATAACCTTATAACACAGGACAGTATGAATTACTCAGGGTCTGTGGCTGGCCAAGTTCAAGTCTTGTATTAATCAGCCACTGAACCGGTGTAAATCATAGGTGTTCCAGATCAAAGTGATATTATGACATTCCTACGTATAACAGGTAATTGCTGATACCACCTTTTTAAGGAAAATTGTGCATTTTAGTCACTTTCTTGTAACTTTTTTTTAATACTACAGTAGGAGGTTGATCTGTTTTAGCAGATCTGTCTGATACTGATATTCTCAGCCGAAATGGGCCAGGTGGTCAGATATAGCAATGATATGCAAATGGAGGTATCCACCTAGAACATGTAATTGGCTGGCGTATGGTACCTGGGCAGGCTGCCATTTAGGATGTGCTAACCCCTGCTGCACTTGTTTTCATGTGGTTCTCACGGCAGGAGACCTTTAAGCACAACTCTTGTTTTTGGAGATTCTTATTTGTCCATCGCATTGTTTGCTCAGTGCTGGCGACACGTTATCATCTGCAATGTATCCAGAATTCCACTTCAGAAATGTTCCCAACAGGAGCTGCTGGATGGACAATGGGAATGGTTACTGCCTTACGGCACGGGTCCAAGGTATCTGCCCCAGCTATCCTGTTGTGGAATAAGGGCATGTGAAATACTTCTATAAAGGAACACCTCTTTAAAAAAAAAAATTAAAAAGAAACCTGCTAGGGTACCAAGATCCATAACTAATGTTCATACAAACGCTGGCAAACTAAATAGTCAGCTGTGTGAATGTATGCTCATGGTAACACCGGTATTTGAACTAATATTATTACTTCAGATTAAGATCCACAACAGTCATGCTATTGATTTTCATACTACTCATAAATGTGTACATTTTAGTGTGTACTTATAGATCAAATAAAGGCGGTAACAAACTGATTGGCTTGTTCTTGCTGCCGTCCTGTTACACATTCCGTATAGAGGCTGCCCGATAACAGGAGGACTTTGTTACTTCTCTTTTATTATGCGTTTGTTAGGACTGGTCATTTTGTTGACTTTCGGCCAAGTTCCCTGTACTATGTAGTTGTTGTTTTTTAGTATGCAATTGTGTATCCACTGACCCCAAGATAAAGGAACAATTGTTTTTATTGCTGGTGTGAGATGGGTGTAGGGGCGGTGCGGTGTGGTGCCTGCTGCCGTGCAGGTGTCGTCGGACCACTTACCTGGCGCCGCACCCTCTCACCTTCAGGCCGTGCCAAATCACGGTCCTGGAATTCTACGGCACCCGGACACGAACACTTAGGAGGAAGGCGAGTAGGTGAGAGCTGTTCTTCCTGGATGAAGACCGATGTGCCCTCCGTCCCGCGACGTCTCTACAGAGGCACCCGGAGTGTCACCTATTGGCACTTGCGCACCTAGGTGAGGCCTTGACCTTGCACGGGGTACAAGGTCCGTGTACGCCCTGGATGGAGGAAGGAAGGGAGATAGGCAGGAACACACACACACGGACAAACAAGATGACACTCACCGTCCTCACTCTTGTACTGCGTCCGCACTCTTGTACTCTAACCCTCGGTTCTCCTCACAGGTCCCTGTAAGGAGACAAACACCAGACCCGTGCAGAGCTTAACGAACCTAAACGTGGCACGACTACATAACTACAACACAAAGCCCTAGAACTGACTAAGTGTGTGTGGTGCAACACAACTACGAAAATCTAAACAACTTTGCTCTGCACGGACAACAACATACAATACAGTACAAGACCTTACCAACCAACTGCTCCTTTAACCTCTGCCTGTATTCGGATGTACTCCCTTCCTGACTAGAGCTGGCCAGCGTATGCTCACTCTAAAACAGTACCAGTTAGCTACCTGGGGAACCACAAGGGGACTGCCGCGGAGCACGGCTACCTGTTACCCCAACCACCCACCTGAAACCTCAATATGGGGCCTAGCGCCCTTTTACTAACCACTTGCCGCCTATTACACCAGGGCCACTACAATCACTCCTAACTGACGGCCTAGTGCCTGACTGGGGCACAGGCCTATGGCCCTGATTCAAATAGCCCCCCGAGCTATGGGGGCCTCGGGCCTTACGCCCGGCTGCTGTGCAACGGGCCTAGTGCCCGGCCTATCGGGCCAGGGGCCACAGGGAGAGGGCCCAACAAAATATAAGAGGGGCCAGGAGGGCCCAACAACCAATTACCCTCGAGCCAAGAGGGCCCGACTGTACCACCCACAGGCCGAGGGGGCCTGATTATGCCCACGGGCCTAATGCCCGAACACCCAGTGGTCTAGGTAGGGGTAGGTGGCCTGGGGCCGCCTACCTGGGGTTTGGAGAGGCCACAGGGGGGAGCTTCGTCAGCTCTTTTGCTTCCCACCCTTGCTGGCCTCTCCTGATCCGGCCGCCATCTTCTTTCTTCTGCCACTGGCCTGTCCTGGCCAGCGGCGGCGCTGCTGCTTCTTCTCTTCCAGGAGTCGCCGGAGATCTTCCTTCTTGATCCCGGCGTCTTCTGGCCTCTTCAGCGGCCGCCGGAACTCTGGTCTCCGCCGCCGCTGTCTGCTGTTCCCTGCGGCGTCTTCTTTCTTCAGCCGGGGCGCTCCTGTGCTCCGCCGGCGTGTGACCTTCCTCCTTCTTCGCCTCCCTGCGGTGTCTGACGTCAGACGCCGGGGGCGGGCTTGGGGACGGCGCGGCGAGTGCTGATTGGCTCGCCGCGGCCGTCTACCATTGGCCGCCGATTCGGGAGCCATGATTGGCTCCCGAACTGCGGGAGATTTAAACTGACGCGAGCGGCGCTTCGCCGCCCGCACTGTCAGCACGGGGATCGGTGCGTTGATCCCAGCGCTGTTCCTCTCCGCCGCTGCCTGCACTATTGGCACAGGGATCAGACAGCTGATCCCTGCGCCGGGGGAGGTGGTGTCCCGTGGGGGACCCAGCCCTCCCTGTCCGCGTCCCTGCTGCTGCTGCTCCGGTGCTGGGAGCAGGGGAGCTGTCCCAGCACCGGGGCACACCATTACACTGGGAGCCGTTATTAAAGCATATGGGAAGCTGTATTCTCAAAGGGGTTTATTTACTAAATGGGAGTTCTATTTAAGATGAGCTGTTACTATGGGCAACCAATCGGATTCTCTCTGTTGGGCTAGATGTACTAAGCGTCAAAAGTGATAAAATGGGGTGGCCTGACTGAGCTAGCGGGTGGACGTGGGGAAGCCGAGCTCCGTAAAAATCCTGTTTCTATATCCTACCTGCGGAGATTTGGGCTTGCCTCCCCTGCCTGCTTTGACCTCTGGTGCCCTCCTGATACCCCTGGACCGCTTGGTACCTAGCTGGCCGGCTTGATTTGGCGGCGTGAGGACTCCTGGCCTATTTCCTCCTGTCACTGGAGCGACTGAGACCCGGCGCCATTTTAGCCACTCTGTTCGGCGGCTTGAGACTCCTGTGGTTTGCATCCGTGTACTCCCCGGGTGCTGCGGAGGCCGGTGGTTACTCCCTGTACAGGTGAGCGGTGTATGCGGGAAGCGATTCCGTTAGGGACACGCTGCCGCTGTCCGCGCAGGGGGTGCCAGCCTTGTCCTGCCCGCATACTTCCTGGGCTGTGGCCACCTCTGTACATCCTCCTGGCCCCGTCATCTTGGACCTCCAGCAGATCCTTTGATTTTGGGCTTTGACTACCCTATCTCCTCTGTGTTAAGTACTATTGGACACTGTCTCCATAATACTGGTTGCTTCTTTGCTAACCTCAAGATGGAAGCTTTACTGAACTGTGTCCTGCAGGCCATTACATCTTCTGCAGATAGGCTTATAGCCAGACTGTCTGTTATACAGTGGGACACTGTTTATAGCTCCTACATTGAAGATGCATTGGACGACAAGTCTGAAGACGCCCTGAATATATGCTGCAGCATCGAATGTCTCATGGCTCCTGCTTCTCTACTAATCCGCTCCTCAGCGGACAGACTTATATCTAATCCATCTGATATACAGTGTGTTAATATCTCTGACTTCTGTACTAAGGCTGCCCTTGCTGATGTGCCTGCGGCCGTTATACATGCATCCTGCGATGCTGAAAACCCTATAGCTCATGCTTCTTTATTTGTCCGGGACTTGTACACACAGGACTCTACCTTAGCTATTGGTAGCTCTTTTAAAACCATGTCCTGCTGTTTCCTGTTTGCTGATCTTTGCTCGGGACTGCCATACATTAAGGATAGTGACCCTGGATGCTATATGCTTTCCTTGCGAGATGCTGAAAACGAGTTTATCACCTTTTTAGTTTTATTATGGCTCCGTGGACTGGCCAGACTAAGATCTCGTACAACATCAGTACACACGTGGTCTTCCTATACCCTGCTGATATTTTGTTGATCTCCTATGTGAACTACAATTCAATTTTGTACTTTTATCCTGTCAATATTGAAACTTTACTGCTGTGATTCTGTATACCACACAGGCCCGGCGACAGGGGGGGTCAAGGGGGACAGCTGTGACGGGCCCCAGCAATCTGAGGGGCCCCAGTACATTGCTGTGGTGGCAGTAATGTACTCACTCAGCCCCCCCGATGTGTGTCCCCGGCCGGCCGTTCCACCCATTGATGTGTGTCCCCGGCCGGCCGCTCCGCCCCTTGATGTGTGTCCCCGGCCGGCCGCTCCGCCCCTTGATGTGTGTCCCCGGCCGGCCGCTCCGCCCCTTGATGTGTGTCCCCAGCCGGCCACTCTGCCCCTTGATGTGTGGCCCTGGCCGCTCTGCTCCTGATGTGTGTCCACAGACAGATGACTGCCTGTGGCACCTGCCGCACGGTCACTGTTTGCCTGGTCACGTCATGTGTCCCCTGCACCCAGCTGATCTGCAGTCCTGGATGGAGGTGAGGAGGTGGTGGCTGTGAGCAGGGCTGTGAGCGGGGCTGTCAGGGGGTGAGGGGGAGGGCGCCAAGCTGGTTACCGTGACCACTGTGCGGCGCCCGCCAGACAGAATATCTCCGGCGCCTCCTGTCCTGCTCCGCTCCCCCCTTCGGCTGACATTTCAAATAGAATTCTGGCCGCCAGCCAGTGGATCGGCAGCCACAGTTACTGATTGGCTGCCGGAACGCAAGCTCCGATTAGCTCACAAGCTCGCACCACATTTGAAATGTCCGCTGAGAGAGTCTGGAACAGGAACACACACTCCACTCTTCTCCTCTCAGACTCCCCGTCTTCTGGCTACATCACCAGGTCCAGCAGCTCCCCGCAGCAACAGCAGCAGTAAAAATAATGTAAAGTACACTAGTTTGAGCATTGTGTGAGGGACACATCATATACAGGAGTACTGGGGCATTACAGTGAGTTACATAATATGCAATAGACATTACAGTGTTTGGCATAATTTTTAATGGGCATTATGTTGTGTGGCATAAGGTGGGATGGGCATTATGGTGTGCAGCAAAATGTGTTGGGCTTTATGTTGTGTGGCCTAATGTGGAATGGGCATTACGGAGTGAGGCATAATGGGCATTACAGTGTGTGGCATAATGTGTAATGGGCATTACAGTGTCTGGCATAATGGGCATTACGTGTGTGACATAATGTGTAATGGGCATTACTGTGTAGATTTTTTGCAGCAGGCCTTTTGGTGCGTGCTGTCTGTGTTTTTAGTGTATGTGGGGCACCAAGATGTCAAGGTACGGCACTGACGCTACTGGGCACATTATGTGTATACTTTTATGGGCATTATATACCTTTTTCCAAGTATGGGAGGGCGCACATTTATATGTGCAGGGTTGCGCCGAACACACTATCACCACAACACACATCGCCACCATCACACTATACCCTGGCTGTGAGGTTCGTTGGTGTGGGGAGGATAGTGTGAGTCTGGGATTGGGGGGCCCAGAAATAACAGTGTACAGGGCCCTAATTTCTGTTGCCGGCCCTGATACCACATATTATATTGACAATCCTTATGTTTTCTCAGAGCGAGATTGGTATTGCATTGTTTGGGTACAGTACACAACTTTTCATTTGGAGCACTATTTCTTAAGGCATCAAATGTTCTTCATGCCAAATGCAATATATTGATGCACTCAGGGGAATGGCTAGTCTATTAAGGCTGGGTTTGGGGCCCTAAATATATGCATAGCCCTCGGTAGATCCTGTTATTAATATCCTGATATTATTTGGGGGTGGGGGGTGTTTATTATTAATGGGTGGGCATAGGTAAGGGGGATGGGAACTGATAGTTAGCATAAGGTGGGTATTTAGTAATTGGGCGGGGGGGGGGGGCAGTTTAGGGATCCAGGTACACCTCAGTTGGGGCTAGGTAGTACAGGGTGTTTTTTTCCCCGGGAGGTTTGTTTTGATCATTTGAAGGGGGGAGGTTTATTTTGACTTGTTATAATAATAATAATATTAGACAGTAATATTTAGCTATTATAGTTACTATTGACATCAATATATGTGATATTAGTGCATGTTGATTTTGCTCCTTTCATGTCAATGTTTTAAGTGTGAACATTTCTTTGCTTGCTCTGCTATGCTCCTACAAACGTTACCCGAGTAGGCGCCCTCGGGTTTCTACATATCCTGTACTATTCTAAAGAAATGTGATTGTATAAGACATCCTGCTTTAATTATCCTCTTATAATTGTCACTAAGATGTTTATGCCTAACTATGTGATTTTATCTGTTATAAGCATCACCTATGCTATACTTGGAGGGGTGTGTTTTGTTTTTTTTGCTATGCAAAAAAAGTGATAAAATGGAGAGTGATAAACAGACAGCCAATCAGCTCCTACCTGCCATGTCACAGACTGTGTTTGAAAAATGTCAGTCAGGAGCTATTTGGTTGGTTGTTTATCACTCTCCATTTTATCACTTTTGAAGCTTAGTGCATCTGGCCCATTATCTTCTAGAACAGGACCGGCCAACCTGTGGCTCTCCAGATGTAGTCAAACTACAAATCCCAGCATGCCTTGCCACAGTTTTAACACTCCCTTATAGCAAAACTGTGGCAAGGCATGATGGGATTTGTAGTTTGACAACCTCTGGAGAGCCACAGGTTGGCCAGGCCTGCTCTAGAAGGTGCTTAATAAAGAAGTCGTTTCTGATTGGTTGCTATGGGCAACATCCCATCTTAAATAGAACTTCCATGTAAATAAACCCTAGAGTGAGTGGAAGGAGCTGGGGTTGCCACCTGTTCAGATACATGCAAGAGCTCTGTAGTGTTCAATCCACCTATATATGAAGTAAAACTCATCCAACCTGTTATATTGCTGTTCAGAATCTTTACAGCAGCACAGAGTATTTCAGGATAAAAGTATCTCGCTGTCTGTAGGGGAGGCAGTGACCTACATAATTATGTCCATGCGGTATGTTTGCTCGGACGTGGGCAGTGTCACAGAAGACTGGCTATGGCTGAGAGTCACATAAGGGGTTATTCTCGTTCACTCTTTCTGACAAATTCCTTCTCAGATGGACGTAACCATGTGCACTGCAGGGGGGCAGATGTAAAATGTGCAGAGAATTAGATTTGGGTGAGTTATTTTGTTTCTGTGCAGGGTAAATACTGACTGCTTTATTTTTACACTGCAATATAGATCTCACTTTGAAGTAAAACCCAACCAAAATCGAATTCTCTCTGCACAAGTAACATCTGCCCCACCTGCAGTGCACATGGTTTTGTCCATCTAAGAAGGAATTTGTCAGAAAGAGTGAACCAAAATAACCCCCATAGTGTATTGATAGCATTTATGTTTTGATAGTTTTATTCTATAGCACAGAAAATTCTATTGCACTTTACAATTGTAAACAATAGTACATAAACAAAATTGGGTAATAACAGACAGTCATAGAGGTAGGAGGGCTCTGTTCACAAGCTTACAATCTATATGGGTAGAAAGCCTCTAGAGCAGGGGTCCTTGAACTATATTGCTCTGGGACCCCATCAGACAATAAAAATAATGACAGGACCCCAGCAAGTGACTGCAGAAGGTCATCACGTTACATGTGTAGTCAGCAGACAGCACATACATGCAGCATTGTGGAGGCACAGAGTGATGGGAGGAGTCTAAAATAACAGACAATTCAACTGATTTGTCATATTCCTTGAATCACTGACCTGAGATTAGAAAAATCATCAGCCTGATGGTCAGCAACATGGAGTCGTGACCCCATGCTGAGAAGGTCGGGACCCACTTTGGGGTCAAGAACCACTGCTCTAGACGCACCTGCAAAACAGATACAAGAAAAATGTGTAGTTAACTTTATGGAATATATTTGTTTCAGTCACTCATTGTTGAGAAAAGCAAAGATATTGGGGTTGATTCAATTAGGTGAAATATACAAATGATGCCTGCAAAATACTGCTGTGATGCCAGCAATGGTACCCTGCATCTCCCCTAGGGGTAATCTTTTAAATTGTGCAAATTGCGGCATATATATTTTTAAAATAAATATTGGCACATTATTAAAATGGATTTGGTAGTGCAATAGGGTTTGTATAAAAAATCAAATGCGCCCTTCCCAGCAGCCTTTTTCCTCCCTCCTGCTAGTGCAATCCTCTAGCTGTATATTATGGAGGCAAAAAAGGGGGTGTGGATGGGGGATCACAGGCGCTCGGTCTGGTGTTCAGAAAAATTTGTATTCCAAATGAAAGTTGAAAAAAGCAAGTACTGTTTATTTAATAACATATGTATGGACAGTCCCGGATGGGCAACAAAGTTAAAAAGTCCAGAAAAAAGGGGAGAAATAAAAAATGTCACCTAAAAAAAGAAACTGTCTCTTTAAAAGTTAATTTAAAAGATTAGCACAATCCTGATACAAAGTTCCGTTTTAACTCAAAACAATCAGTGATATTGCAAGAAGTAGTAATAAAACACGGGGTGGGAAAGAGAGTGAGCAGTTCGTACCTCCACTCCCGTGTTCTTCTGTTCCTGATCGTAGTGGATAGTTTTCTGTAGGTAGGGGAGATGTCTCTTTCACCGCCGCAGCCGTGGATCCGGCTTCCAGCGGTAGTGGGAGATATGCGCTTCCCGACTTGTAATTAGGAACCTGCCTGTTGAATACACGGGCGCTGAGGCGAGCAGGTGTTCCGTTAGTGGACGCTTGCAGGCTTTAGTTGTTCAGGATGCGTGTAACAGCTCCGGCATCATTAGGGGATTTTCTTTGGATAAAAGACTTCTGTTGGAGTTTAAAAGTTAAAAGATAGGGTGACCACATCCACCCGCTGCCGCCAAAGGCCAAAGGCGGCAGCGGGTGGATGTGGTCACCCTATCTTTTAACTTTTAAACTCCAACAGAAGTCTTTTATCCAAAGAAAATCCCCTAATGATGCCAGAGCTGTTACACGCATCCTGCCGCACACCATAGTTGATAATGGACACGAATATGTCCATTCACACGAGATAGCCACGGCCATCCCCACCATTGTAAACTGCTGTGTGCGGCACTGCTTCCTGGCAGTGCGGGTTTCGCCGCCCGACAGGAGCCGGAGCGCGTGAAATAGCCCTTAGGGGACATATAAAAAAAAGAAATGAGGTAGAATATCATAGTTTTCCATGACATTTCCGTCAATGTCGGTATATTGACCAGAGTGCTATGAAATTTATGGGTCTAGAACTGGGGTAACCAACCCTAGTCCTCGAGAGCTACCAACAGTGCATGTTTTGCAGGTCTCCTCACAGAATCACAAGTCCGCTAATTAGCTCCACCTGTGTATCTTTTAAAATGTGTCAGTGATTAATGAGTGCAGCTGTGCAGCAGCTAAGTTGTCTGGAAAATGTGAACTGTTGGTAGCTCTTGAGGGCTAGGGTTGGCTACCACTGGTCTAGAACATGTAACTTTAAATGAGTGGTGGGAATAGACAAAATGTATTGTCCAAACGGGATACTTATTGGATAATTACCCTCGGCAATCTTCACCCTATGGGTTAAACAAGGGTTTTGAAATAAAATGTCAAGCGATCTCTGCTGTTCATGGTATCTTCTTCCTGCACACCTGATCGGTGACCATCTGGCAAGGCAAGGCAAAATACTGGAGTGCTAAGCAGACCAAGCTGGGAGCCACATCCATCTGTCACCATTGGGTGGCCACCTGTACATTCCCAACCTACCTGCCTGAGGCCACTGATCATGATTTTCATTCCAACAAAGTGGTAATTATGGCCCTTATTCTGGTTTACTCGCAAAGGCAAATTCCTTCTCAAAACGTGCACTGCAGGAGGGGCAGATGTAACCTGTGCAGAGAGAATTATATTTGAGTGGGGTGTTACTACAAAGTGAGATCTATATTGCAGTGTAACAATAAAGCAGTCATTATTTCTCCCTGCACAGAAACCAAATAACTCACCCAAATCTAAAGCCCCCCCACACACTTTTTTTTGTCCGTTTGTCCCATTTCCCATAATTATTGACAATTATAATCGGTAAAAAAAACAGCCGATATATTGGACAATCGGCCAAAAAATCGTTCTAGTGTGTGGGGGGCCTTAACTCTCTGCACAAGTTACATCTGCCCCCCCCCCCCCCTGCAGTGCACATGGTTTTGTCCATTTGAGAAGGAATTTACCTTTGCGAGTGAACCAGCGTAAGGGCCTATATCACACCATCTATACTAACTCATAACTCATTTACTGCAATTTTGCACTGACTTTTCCATCTACTAACAAACATCCATCATTAACCTATGCCATCTAATGGGACTAACCACATGCATCAATTAATCCATTAAACCTTCACTGTAAGGACTTTCATACCACTTGGTGGGAAGCACCTCTGGATTGCTTATTAATAAGGCCAAACTGCTTGAAATGTATATTGATTGATGATTTTTGTGGTTATTGATTTTATTTAACAAATTATCCTGCGTTTAATATATATATATATATATATATATATATATATATATATATTATATTAGTGCACCCTAGCATCTCTTTTTAGATCTGTGTGTGTTGGACATTTCCCATACATTGCAGTGTGACATTGAGCGATTTTTAGATTACTTCAGATTTAATAGTTGTCGTTGGTCATTCAGTTGGGGTCTGAATTCGTTTTTCAGAGTTTATCTGACAGTTGCTTCCTTTGGTGGGTCAGAAAACCCGCCTGTCTGCAGAGCAGTGCGCTAGTAGCTTATTACATTTTGAGACCAACTGAAATAGCTTCATGTGCCCAAGTATGGTATTTGGTTGTTTTGCCAACGTTACTGCATGCCGGGGATGCTAGAATTCATTTCACAGTGTATTATCTAGATCCAGCTTCTTTTCTATCCCTTCCCAATCCCCAACACCAATAAACCAAATGGCAATCTTATTAGGCTATTGTCAAGTTGCTGCTGCCCCTCTGTCCGTATAAGTCACATATATTTTCAGCCCAAAATATATTTAGTGAATGCACTACGGCACCATTCTGAATGTGCTGACCTATATCTATTTGTTCAAATTCCCCTTATCTGAGTGTGTCCTGAGAGTTTGACTCCTCACATTATTTTTTATAAAGGCTGTCTTTCATTAAAATAAGAGATAATCTGCAGAGCGTGCACAAACAGAATGCGAGCTGCCGGTCCTGTGATAGGTTAGGTTTCCTGTTATTGTGGAATATCAGACTCTACCAAGCTGCCCTGTTCTGTGACACTGGCAGGTAACCAATCACTGCTCAGCACACACTGACATCAATAAGGGCTGCTTGCTGGCTTTGCCCTGCCTTGACGTGTGCAGCCTTTATTTCATCCAATGTATTTACTATATATATCGTAAACCTTTACAATTTGGAGAGGCCTTTAATTAGTGTTGTGTACTCTGACATTACCAGTGCCTCTGATACTTTGTCCTGACCACAGGCTGACCGCACCCGTGTTTAAAATAAGCAGATTTTCATAGGGGATTTTTAGGTTTATCTGTATCCATAACCTTCCTATCTATTGTTTATTCTCTTTTCATATTGTGAAAGGCAATGAATATTTGATAGCAGATATCCTCCACATCCCTGCTGTTTGCCTATCTGCTGTAGACAATACAGGGTGGACAGGTGCTTGTCTGTTCTATCACTGTGTGACTCTGATGCCAATGCTTAAGGCTGAATTATCCATTTATCACTTAGAACGTCCTGTGATATATATCATAAATATAAACCATAGAAACATTTTGATACCCTTTTATAATGGAGGTGTCTAAGTAAATGTTTGTATAATACTCTCACCAGCCTTTGCTTTGCTGTCACATTGCCTGCAGCATCCAGACGTGCTAGTGCTCAGTAATATACATGGGAGAGCTGCATACTATACTGTGATGAAGGACACTGATATTTTACCTCGTTTCCGTTGCTCGGGTAAAGCAAGGATACAATGTTAGCTTCTCATTTAAGTTATTGTAGCTTTAAATGCTTAAGTGTATGAGCCTTGAAGTCTTTATATAATTACTTTACTAGTTTGGAGATTGGTTTTAAGGCTTAAACAACCAAATGCACATCTGAGCAAGTACTTCAGTACCTTTTATGTGAGGCGGAGGCTTATCCAGGGCGGAGGTCATGTTTTGTCCAGGAGCCTTGGCACCGGCAGTTGGGTGACAATGCACGAGGTGTCTCAAGTGCTATGCTGGGCAGAGCAGTTCCTTCTCACAATCTCAGCAGTGTACATTCTGGGCCTTCTCAACTGTGAAGCCGATTTCTTGAACAGACAGGATGTCCACTCCTCAGAGTGGTCCCTCCACCCTGAAGTGTTTCACCAGTTGGTTGTGCGATGGGGTCGGCCCCAGATCGACCGGTTTGCCTCACGGCACAGCCACAAGCTCCCTTGTTATGGAGCACGCATAAAATTAAACCGGGAGCTTTTCTAATTGACGATCTGGCGGTCCCCTGGCTGTTTCACACGGTGTATCTATTACCTTCAATTGCCCTGCTTCATTGTAACAGCCATTCTAATTGCATGGTTCGCAGATCTCAAGAATCTGTCCATCGCACCCCTGTGGCATCTGCCTCTACGGCCAGACTTGCTCACGCAAGGCCCCTGTCTTCATCCATTGTTCGAATTTGATAGCATGGCGGTTGAGGGGTCAGTCTTAAAGGCTAGAGGGTTTTCAGGCCATGTAATTGCACCATGGTTTCTGCTCGAAATTAGTCTCCCCACAGGGTGTGGCAAACTTATTTTTTGTGGGGTTTAGCCCATCACTTTCCACCTCGACAGTATTCTTTATCAATACTGTTGGCCTTCTTACAAGCGGGACTGGATACATGGCTACATGCCGCTCATCTGCTTGTATTACCAGCAGATGAGCAACACAGTGGACCAATTTCCATAGCGTTCTGCTATGGAAAGTCATCTGCCCTGGGGAAAATCGCTAAACAGTTGAAAAAACATTCAGTGTGTATGCACTGAGCGTTTTTCAGGCTAGCAATTTGTTTTTGTTTTTTTTACCCTCATTGGTCAGCATACACACTGGCCAAAATCACCCAGTGTGTATGGGCCTTTTCTCTCTCTGTGAAGTAATTTTCCTCAAATTTCCCCTGAACCTACTACACTCTAGTGTCAGTGCATGTTCTAATACCTCTCCTTTGAAGTATGTTGTCCTCCTGTACATTAGAGCCTTTCAAATATCTCAATGGTTTTATCATCTCCCCCCCCCCCCCCCCCCACACCCCCTCCCTTCCCTTTTCTACACCAATCTATACATGTTAAGGTCCTTTAGTCTTTCTTGGTAAGTTGTGTGGTGTAAATCATGCACCATTTTAGTTGCCGTTGCTTGTACAGTCTTATATCAATATACTTCTGGGGATATGGCCTCTAGAACTGAACACCGTATCCCAGATGAGGCCGTACCTATGATCTAGTAAACTGAGAAAATTAACAAAAAAGGAGTTAGAGAGAATATAACCGTAGTCTGGGGGAGTGGCTAGGAGCAGTATGGAGTAGCAGCACGCACGCTGCATCTCCTCCAGCAAAAGAACGCTAAATCCTTTGCCCTGAGAAAGTGTGAGTGGCGGTTCGCTGAAAAAGACTGTGGAGCTGTGCGTACCTTGGAGCTGCAGGGTCGGTGGAGGTGTTTTTTCAGGCTGGGAAGGACGCCGCAGCTTGTGGCAGAAGTAGGTGCGAGGCGCCGGGACTGTACTGACGCGCTGACCCTTGAGCCGCGCCGGGTCACTTCCGGCTGCGTCTCTCTCTATCCTGGGTCCCGGCGGCTGGGCTGTGTGCAGCCGCACGGAGCAGAGACGCTGCCCTGCCCTGCCCAGTGGGGAAGAGAAGGCAGTGAGACGGTGCTGGTCCCGCTGTATAGGAGAGAAGCGGAGGAGGAGAACTGGTGGCTGCAAACCCTCTCTGGGATCTGATCCACATTCAGCAGGTACCTGTGGGAGCTGTGGAGTGGGAGGTGGGGATAGAGGCCACTGGTGCTGGGTCCCCCAGGATATAAGAGAAAGAAGGTTGCTGGAGGCTGGCTAGGTCCCATTAGGAGGATTGTTAGAGCATACGCTGTTATAATTGGAGTGAACGGCAGAAGTCATTCACAAAGTAAAAGAGGGACATACTGAAGAAATTTGTGAAATACCTCTGTCTTACTTAGTGCAAACTGTATATGCACACCTCATTGACTCATCTACTCTACATTGAGTAGTACTGTGGCAAGTTTGCTCTCAGTCTTCCTGTAATTTCATCAAGACCTTTAAAAATGGTAAAAGGAGGAGCGGCAGCAGCAGCAGCTGCAGCAGCAGCAAAATTGGAAAAATATACGCGCTCTGCACAAGCCAAACAAGGGGAGACTAGCTTATCAACCTCAGTAGTGGAAAGCGAAACCCCAAAACCCCCTGACCCGCAGCAATCTACCCAACAAATCCTTCAGGCCATAGCAATGTCAGAACAAAGAGTTATGGATAAAATTGGGCAAGTGCAGGTGGATGTGTCACTGGTGCGACAGGATATGCAAAAAATCAGAGACAGAGTAACCGAAACAGAGCATCGCATATCCACATTAGAAGATACCACAATACCCCTACAGACGAAAGTGACAGAAATGTCTACGCAGATGAACAAAATGCAAGTCAAAATGGCCGATATTGAAGGACGATTGAGACACAATAATATTCGTTTTATCGGAATACCCGAGAAAGTTGAAGGCGCCTCTCCAGAAAATTTTATTGAGAACTGGCTTATCAAACAGTTTGGAAAAGAAGCATTTACCTCCCAATTCTCCATAGAAAGGGCGCATAGGTTGCCAGCCCGCCCATTGCCACCTGGTGCTCCTCCCAGAACAATTATCGCAAAATGCCTGCATTATAAAGATCGGGATACAGTCCTCCAGTTGGCCCGGACAAAGGGTCCTTTATTAATAGATGGACAAAATATTATGGTGTTTCCGGACTTCGCTCAAGATGTGCAGAAGAGCCGCTCGCAATTTATACAGATAAAGAAAAAATTACGGGATAGAGGCATTCAGTACTCAATGCTGTTTCCGGCCAGGTTAAGGGTGATACATGAAAATGCCACCCATTTCTTTACATCACCAAAAGAAGCGGAAAACTGGCTAGAGAGACAATCAAATGGGAGACATTGAAGTATTTTTATGCAGTATGAATCAAATGGCATAGAAATGTCTAAGTTAGAAATCATTGTATTGTCTGCTTCTTCCTGTGTCCGGGGGTGGGCGGGGGGGTGGGGGGGGGATGGGGATAGTCTGGTCCCCCTCCTCTCCCTCTCCCTCTTCGCCTGCCGGCGGACTACAGTATGTATCAGGGTTTGAAATAAAATAAAGTAAAATGGAGGAGATCCTACTGCAGATAGCATAGGGGTTATATTTATATGCCCCTATCCCCTAACGCAAAAGTCAATTTGTTTTGTTTGATTAGTTTTTTTTTTCTTTTTCTTGTCAACATTTGTATTTTATTGTCTGGGTCTATGTTATGTCAAATTTTTTGGATGGGGGATATAGGTATACCTTAGGTTTTAAAGGTTATGCAGCGAGGGTAAAGGATGGGTTAATTGTATTTTTTTTTTTTTTTTTTTTCCTTGCTTGCTTATTGGTATATGGAAAAAACACTGTTAAAGCTCATGAATAGAAAAAGGTCTTTGCAGAGTACAAATTGGAAAGGGAGGTTGAAGGCACAAATGTGGAACAGGGAGAAAAAAGGTGTTTCCCTCTCTTTGTATTTACTTATTTCTCTTCTTTTTATTTTTTGGTTGGCCGCCTCTCTTGCTCTTTTATGGGATGTGGTTTTGTCCTTCATGATTCTTTTTTTTTTTTTGGGATTAAATATAGGTAAAATGGGGAAGGGTGAAGTTCACGTATTAGGATGGAATGTGAGGGGGATGGGGGACAGAATCAAGAGGTCATTGGTTATGTCACAAATAAAGAAATATAAATCAGATATAATTTGCTTATTTGAAACCCATATGGTTGGTAGTAAAGTACTAGCATTAAAAAAGCCATGGGTAAGCCACTTGTATAATTCTACTTTTGCTAGCAATGCAAGGGGGGTTTCTGTAATTGTTAGAAAAACGGTTCAGTTCCAGATGGAACAGAGTGAGATAGATGTATCTGGTAGATATGTTTTTTTGCGTGCCTATGTTGATAGTAAACTGCTGCATATATTGGCTGTGTATGTTCCTCCACCATATACTAATGAAGTTATGCGGCAGGCGGTTAAATTTATTGCTATGTCACCAACGACGCCCACAATATGCGTGGGGGACTTCAATAACGTTATGGATGGGGTACTGGATAGATGGCGAAAAACAACAGTAAAAACTATCCAGACTCCTTCCCCTACTGCATTTTCACGATTAGTGACGGAAATGGGACTAGTGGATGTATGGAGAAAGCGGAATGGGGATGTTAGGGAATTTTCCTGTTACTCAGCATCCTTCCACACTCTCTCCCGGATTGACTTGGTGCTGCTTACCCCGGAGCTAATTCCGGATGTAACTAAGATAGAATATCTTTCAAGGGGCATATCGGACCATTCACCTATTTCATTTACCATAGGGGTAAAACGAGATCAGGGAAAGAAAATGTGGAAATTGAACCCCTTTTGGTTGTCCCTTATGGGGGAGGGGCAAGATGTGGTTTTATTGTGTGAGGAATTCCAGATTAATAATAAAATAGGAACAGATCCCATGATTAGGCATGATGCTTTTAAAGCATACTTACGCGGTGTCTTTATCAAACGTATATCCCAAATTAAGACAAATAGCAGGAAAGAGGAAGAGAGTTTGGAGATCATAAATAGGCAGTCTGAATCTAGATATGTGAGCTCACAATTAGAAGCAGATAGAATAATATGGCAAGAGGCGCAAAAAAAATGGGTGGATTATTTATACGAAAAGTCTAGGCGCCAACTTTTGTTTTCAGGGCACGAAATGTATTTGCATGCTGAGATGAATGGTAGTTACTTAGCCTATTTATCACGAGCTGATGTAGCGGGTAGCAATATAATCCAGGGAATGAGGAATTCGGAAGGGCATATATGTTATTCTGGGGCAGAAATAGCAGCAATATTCTGTGAATTCTATTCCTCTTTATACACATCTAGGGCCTCATATTCTGACAAACAACTCTGGGACTATTTAGAGAAAGTAAAGCTTCCGAGTCTGACGGATGTGGAGAGAGAGGCTTTGGAGGCTCCATTTAGAATAGAGGAAATAGAAGCAGCCATATTGGCACTTCCGACCTCAAAAGCCCCTGGATCTGATGGGCTCCCAGCAGAGGTGTACAAGGCATTTAGGGGCTTTTTTGCTCCATATTTATTGGACCTATTTAATAACTGTATTGAGGGGGGGTCGCTACCATCCTCTATGATGGAAGCGAATATAATAACATTAATAAAACCAGGAAAGGACCCCTTGATCCCTGAGTCCTACCGTCCCATTTCATTATTAACGACAGATATAAAAATATTAGCAAAAGTGGCGGCTGCTAGATTAAATAAAAGTATAGGGTCTATAATACACCCAGATCAAACGGGTTTTATGCCTGAAAAATCCACCAGCCAGAATTTGCGCAGGCTATATTGCCATATTCAAAGAGGAGATTCGGCAGGGTCGGGGGCAGTGGTGGTGTCCTTGGACGCCGCCAAGGCCTTCGACTCTGTCGAATGGAGATATCTGTGGGAGGTGCTTAGGAAATTCGCCTTTGGACCACGGTTTATAAGGCTAATACAGCTGTTGTACTCGGCCCCAAAGGCAAGAGTGACGATAAATGGATATACATCTGAAGCGTTCGCATTGAGTAGAGGGACAAGGCAGGGATGCCCCCTCTCCCCAATCTTGTTTGCAATGGCTGTTGAGCCACTGGCGTGCTTGTTAAGAGATGAGGTGGAGGTTCGTGGGATAAAGATTGGCGGGGTGGAAGATGTAGTAGCCATGTATGCAGACGATACCCTTCTGTTCTTGCAAGATACAGAAGGTTCACTTAAAGCTGCACTCCAATTAGTGGAAACATTTGGGGTATTTTCTGGGCTCCTAATAAACTGGGAGAAATCACATATCTTCCCTTTATCCGGCAAGATCCCTGAAATAGAGAGAATGACCCAACCCCTAATATGGACCAAAAGGTTCAAATACCTAGGAATATGGATAACACCACAAATGGAAGAATATGTATCACAGAATGTAGATCCAATAACAGCAAAATTTAGAGAAAGGGCACAGGCCTGGAGAAAACTACCGCTATCAGTTTTGGGTCGCATCAATATGATTAAAATGGCCATACAACCCAAATATGTATATATATTGCAAAACTCACCGATATATATATCAAAGCAAGTATTCAATAAGATAGAAAATGTAATATTATCATTTATCTGGAATAACGGGCCAGCCAGAGTTTCAATTAAAACACTGTATAAAACGCAGAGAACAGGAGGCCTGGGATTACCCAATCTGAGAATCTACTACGTAGCTTCGCAGCTGGTGTACTTGTCGGACTGGGTAAAAGGTACTCTGGATACAACAATGGTGGGTCTTATTGCCGAGCAGGTTGATAGCTTTTCTCCAGTTCCCTTTTCCCCCCTTCAATTTTTGTTAGCTGGCCTGCCATCGGGCAAGTTTCTGCATATAATAAGGCAAGCTTTAATGATTTGGAAATATGCCCATACCTTTTATAACTATCCCGGCAGGGATGGGACTACCCCAATTTGGTTTAATAATAGATATCCGGAACTACAGAAACTGTCGGAGGACAATATATGGGTCAAGCAGGGGGTTTTAGAACTGGGCCAGATATTCAGTGAAAATAAGATTAAATCATTCCAACAATTGAAAGATGAATATGGAGTTCCAAATAAAGCATTATTCAGATACTTCCAGCTAAGACACGCTGTAACAGCCCAGTTCCCGGAAGGCCCACCATTAATATTAGATTCACCAGTAAAAAAAATGTTATTGAGGTTAGGGCAGAAGGGAAAAATCTCGACATTATATGCGGTAATGAATGATAAAGGTGTACCAGATCAAATTATAAAATTAAGGAGGAAATGGGAAATAGATTTAGGACTGGTTACAGACGAGGTGTGGAATCAAATTTTGGAATCCTCGGAAAATACCACCCCATGTATTAGATTTAGGCAGATTTCCTTTTATATAATTACATAGGGTATATTGGACACCGGCATCCCTTTCGAAGGCAGGCCTAAGTGAAAACTCTGAATGCCCTAGGTGTAAAAAGGGAAATACTGGATTTTGGCATATGATATGGGAGTGCCCGAATATATATGTTTTTTGGAGGGATGTTTGGAGAGATGTGCGGACAACAGCCCCAACATTACCAGAGTTAGACCCATTAGTATGTTTTTTTGGTATTGGGATTGAGGAAACACACTCAAAAAGTTTGTATAAGTATGTGCTATGCCTTAGCACAATGGCTAAGGTGGTAATAGCCAGAAACTGGTTCACAATAGAAACCCCAAATATTAATAAATGGCGAGCCTTAGTTAACGAGGTGGTACGCCACGAAAGACATATGTATAAAACACGAAGGGCAATCCACAAATTTCATGAGAAATGGGAGAGATGGTGTGTATCCAGAATGAGCGGGGAGGATGCTATAATATAAAGTATAGATCTAATAATTGAAAGGGGAATACATGGAGAATATATGGGGAGAAAGATATAAAGATATGTAGAGACGGTTTAAAAACTGTATACCAGATGATTAACTGCTTGGACAGTAGGTCTCAAGAATATAAAAATGTACGGTCGGTTTTTTTTTGTTTTATTTATTAAAGATAAAAATTGTACAGGTAAAGTACAAAAGAAGCAAGGAAGGAATTTTGTTGGGGTTCTTTTTTTTTTTTTTTTTTCTCAGGTGGAAATGCGCAAGCATGGTTAGGTTATGTATAGAGCTGGAGAGAGATGGGGTCGGAGGTAGAAGAGGGGGGAGAAAGGGAAGGGGGGGGGCAAGGTACGTAAAATAGATCAAAGGTAAATTCACTTCACTAATCACAGGAATACAACACATACACAGGGGTAAAGTTTACAAACATATAAGAAACACATAATCAGACACTAAACACAAATACACATAGTAGTTTGCACAGAAGGGGCACATACTAAATATATACATCAGTTTACACCAAAATATAGGGAGGGAGGGAATAGAGGGAGGATAAATATGAAATAAATAGGGAGGGTGATGCTGGGGGGGGGGATGGGGTAGGGAAGAAATAGGAATCAAGTGGCTTCAAACCTCTGATAACATGCCTCTTCATAGAAAGCGCACAGACAGAGAAAACTATAAATAAATTAGAATAATGAACCAATAAGAACTGTGTGTACACCAATGTAATGAAAAGTGAATATCATGTAAGTCAACTGTCCACCTTTGATATGTGTTAAATGTATGTTATATGTATATGATTTATATGTTTGTGAAAAAAAAGGAAAAAGATATGAATAAAAAAAATATATGATTTAAAAAAAAAAAATATAACCGTAGTCTGCATTGCATTGTATCCCTGGGGGTTATTCCGTTATTTTATTGGGTGCAGTTGCTCGAGGTGTCAGTTACTGTTGACTAGAATGTAGCTTAACCGGTCTAAAGTCTTGGTTATGGCACCCAACTGTGGAATTATTGCTAATTTCTCCTGTCCACCTCAGGAAGCTTTGAGAAGAAATGTGTCTCCTGCAGCCATCATACTCCTAATGGAGCAATGATTGCATTGCATGAGATCCCAATGTTGATTGGCCCCCTTTTTTTTTTTGGGGGGGGGGGGTGTATTTATAGGCCAGAAGTAGCACAGTGAGATGTGCATTGCTTCTGTAAAAATATGATAAACGTGCAAAACATCAGCACAAGATGGTATCCTTATAGGAGCACACCAATGCGCCACTCTGTATTGAATATGTTGTTCTGGGACCGACGCTAAGTTAGGACACTTTTGTAGCTTACAGCAGCATGTGAATACCATCTGTACAATGTGGGTGAAATTGAGTGCTGGGCATGCTCCCAGAGTAATGGGAAGGGGCATATCACGATACCAAACATCTGCAAGGCCATGTCGCTTTCTATGAGGCTTGTACCTTAGGCTGCCCCATATTGGGCTGCAGTGTTAGTCTGTCCATCTGAACCTATTGCTTAGGACATGATTCATTGTACTCCCAGGATATATGTGACTAGCATGAGTGACTTGGATTGGATCCATATTATAATGTGCTTTATGCAAATATCTTTATCTTGTATAATCAGGATGGTTAACCACACATTTCCATGTTGGCGATCGTCCCAAGACATCGATATCCCTCAGAGTCCTTCTCAGTAAATAACATAAACGCGTACTCCTTTGTTGTGGAGCCACATTTTTGTATTGCTTTCAATAAAGAGAAACTTCATTGCTATAACTTTTACTTCCCTGTGTTAGTTTATTAGTTACTCTGAGAGCATTTATTATTACCCATAAAGTTGTAGTTCTTATAAACATTGATATTCTAAAACATTACACTGTCCCTTCCCATCCCCTCCATTTATACAGTAGTATATTCAGGGCCAGATGTTTAAAGTGATTAAAATTGAGAGTGCTAAACAGGCAGCCAATCAGCTCCTAGCTACCATGCTATAGACTGGGTTTGAAAAATGGCTGGTAGGAGCTGGTTGTTTCTCACTTTATCACATTTTGAAGCTTGATACATCTGGCCCTAAACTGGGCGACTTTAACTTGAAAGCTGCTCCGTTTTCTCGTTTTGAGCGACTTTCAGCATGAAAGCTGCCCAGTGGGTACTGGGTAGCGATGCTGATGCGCACTCCAGGATCATCGCTGACGGACGCTCATCTGTTGGTACTACCAGCAGATGAGCGAGGAAGTGGATGGCTTTCCAAAGCATCCTGCTATGAAAACTCGCCCACCCTGGGAAAATCACGGGGATTGGGTTAAAACCGCTTGGTGTTATATGAACTGAGAGTTTTTCAACCCAGTGATTTTCCCCATCGTTGTTATCTATACACGCTGGGCATAGTCGCCCAGTCTGTATGGACCTTAAGTCTGGCGGCGTATCACAGTTCGTGCAATACAGAATGAGAGCATTAGTTATAAAGTATACATGGCGTAAGACACATTTCTCTGTGCACGTTTGCCTTACTACATTTTTGAGTTTGTTCGGGTCGGAGAAGGGTCAGGTGTAGTAGTGAAGTGTATACTTGTTCAGGAGCACTTCTGTGCCAGCTTTAGCAGAGCTAAAAAAAAAAGGTGAGAAAAGTGGAAATGTTATGAGTGGAGTGACAATAGGTGGTATAGTGGTAACAGGTTGGACTCTGATGTGACCTAACTCATTCTGAGCCAATTCAGGCTTTTGCAACTCTGCACACTGAAGTAATGAGCATTGGGTTTAACATCAAGGAACATTGGGCCTTATTTTGGTTCATTCTTTCTGACAAAATCCTTCTTAGATGGACAAAACCATGTGCACTGCAGGGGGGGCAGATGTAACATGTGAAGAGAGAATTAGATTTGGGTGAGTAATTTTGTTTCTGTGCAGGGAAAATACTGACTGCTTTATTTTTACACTGCAATATAGATCTCACTTTGAAGTAAAACCCCACCCAAATCTAATTCTCTCTGCACAAGTAACACCTGCCCCACCTGCAGTGCACATGGTTTTGCCCATCTAAGAAGGATTTTGTCAGAAAGAATGAACCAAAATAAGGCCCCATTGACACTAAGGCGATCCTCTTCTGTGATCAGTGACTGCAGCTAGTGCATTGCCCGCCTAAGGCGTAAGCCGGGTACACACTAGCTAAAATGTGTACTTGGCGACAGCAAGCACCTGGTGGGGTGTCTTCATCAGCAAGTGCATACGCGTTTGCCGATGCCGGTGGGGAGGAAGCGACAGTGGGGGGAGTAGGGGCAGTGCTGCAGCGAGCCCATTGTTAACAATGACCTCCCTGGTCTGCACTGTTCAGACAAGCGAGGGTGGCATTTATGATGCATGGGAGCATCTAGTGTACACACTAGACGAGATAGTAAAATATATCGCTCAGAAGGGCTCCTATTTTATGAAGGAAGCTATTCTGCAAATGCCCTCATGCACACATGAATAAGCCACTCTGGATAAGTGACTTGTGTGAATGACCACATTTACAGAGCAGACCCTCTGCTTTTAGGGACTGCGTTGACTGCAGCCCATAGAAACTAGGTAGGGCTGCCTTGTTATCGGAGGAGTGGCTTACTTTTGAAATCCCTTTCTGCTGTCTGTGTGGGATTTCTTTCTCTTCGTGGATAGCTTCAATGATTGAACTTGTGTCATGACAAGTCTTTTTGTATTTTAAGGTATGATTTGTGATCTTACAATGGTGGGCTCAACTTTGGCAGCTCTGTCTCAGAAATAAGAATAAGTGATCACAATACTAATAGTAAAAAAAGAAATAACCTGATCGTCCCCATTGATCTATTATAATATTGAGGCAGCTGAGCAGTGTTCTGGCACATATTAGTTAGAAAGCTATTGACTGTTTTAGGAAGCACCAGAGAAGGCAAAGCCGCACGTGTTACTGATTAGTATAGTCAAACAAGGAAACCCTGATTAGTAAATTGTCCAGCGGTTGGAACTGCTTCTTTTGTATTCCATCTATCGGAAATTTTGCGTTTTGAAATTTGTTATAGCATAGTCTCTCTTGTATTATGTATTAAAGCAGGGGTCATCAAACTATTTTTTGCTCTGGAACCCCATCAGACCATAAAAATAATTACAGGACCCCAGCAAGTTACCGCAGAAGGTCATCACTGACTGAGATTAGAAAAGTCTTCAGCCTGATGGTCAGCAATAAGGAGTAGCGACCGCATGGTGAGAAGGTCAGGACCCACTTTTGGGCGAGGAAACACAGTTTGAGAACCGCTGTATTAAAGTAAATGAGGACTTAAGGCCACCATCCACTTGTGCGATATGGCCACTTTTTACGCGAGCGCGTCGGATCGCATGAAATGACACATCGCATCTTATTTTCCTGTGATTGCGATGTGAGGAGTGTTCCTGTGTGCCTCGCATCTGTCGCAGATCCTACAGGCTGCCATGAATATTCATTGTAGCCTTGGCTAGGATCGCATATGATACATTGTATGCAAAAGGACCACATACAATGTATAATATGTGATCCTGCCGCCCAGCAGCTGCCGGGTGAGTTGGAGGGGTATTGCATACGAGGTACCGCATGTGATACCCCGCCCTAGTGGATGGGGGCCTTTACAATGGGGTGACTACACTCTACCAAGACCTGAGATGGCATTTACCATCATTTCTGCCATGTGAGTCACAAATCACATGATCCTTTTCCTGCAACATGGAAATGATTGGGTGTGTCATCTGTACACAGAAATCAAAGGTTCCGATTTCAGCAGCATTGGACTTTGTATTCAGCAGTTGTATAAATACGTGTAATAAACCTCATATACATATCATAGCCTCTGTGTTAGCTCTGTGGGCAGTTTCTGCACGCACTGAGCTACCCTGGTATTGTGTCAGAGGGGACTGTGTGACTGGCATCTAATTTTACACTAGCCCTCTTTCTTGCAACACCTTGCTTTTTATAGAAAGTATATCTGTGTGGGAAGGGTAAAGGTACTTGTGTATTTGCAGGGCGCCCACTAAGCCACTAAGTGAAATCGCATTGCATGGCACGTTTTCGTGCTGTGCGATGTGATGCTATGCAATCTCACTAGTTAATTTATTCACTGCACCCTGACCACGGATCGCATCACACGCAAAATCGCATGCGATTTTGCGTGTGATGCGATTTAGCACAACACGTCCAGTGTACACGTCTATGTGATGCGATGGGATTTAGCACAACCCGTTATACACGTCACCCCAAAGCGTGGCGAGTCGGGGTGGAGTTGATTTTATAAAGTGTGGCGAGTGCAGTGAGCCACCGAGCCCGAAGCGTGGCTATTGCAGCGAGCCCCGCGAGGGGACAAAGAACACATTTAAAGTAATTTGCCTCCCCTCGCGAGGCTCGCTGCGCTCGCCACACTTTATAAAATCAACTCCACGCCAACGTGGATAGGGGTGCCGGATGCGTTCCCGACGTCGGGATCCCGACTGTCAAAACGCAGACAGCCGGGTGATTTTCCCTCGTAGGGGTCCACGACCCCCATAGAGGGAGAATAATATAGGTGGCTCGCGTAGAGAGCCACCGTGCCCGCAGCTTGTCGAGTGCAGCGAGCCTGCAAGGGGCTTTTTTGCTGTCTGAGTCCAGACAGTCGGGATCCCGACGTCGGGCTAATGACTGTCGGAATCCCATACCACACCCCGTGGATAGTGGGGGTATGAAAAGGTCGGGGGGATGCGTAACGTGTCCGCTTGCGGGACTCGCTGCGCTCACCACGCTTCGGGCTGGCGTGGATTGTGGGGGTGTTTCAGGAACACATTCGCACCTGCCATATCATACATCTGAGACAGTAATGACGACGTGTTAACTGGATTTTACTTAATAATAAACAAGAAAATATCAAATTAACAAATTACAATAATAACAATTAATCAAGAACAAAGACAATAATAAGAGTTGGGAGAAGAGAAAGTGCATAAAGAATATGCTCAAAAGCATTTTCTGCACCGACACCGACTTTTGCCAGATAAATTCCTGTAGGTAGGAGTCGAGATTCTGGCGCGCGGTGCCTCTTTTGACGTTTGTTGCGCCATTTACAGGAAACCCAAATGCGCTTAATGTTTTGTGTGTGAACCCCAGTCTCCGGATTAACAAAATTAAACCGGTGGTTCACCCGAGCATGGTGGTACCCTGCCTGCTTCAGCTGCTCGGTGTTATAGGCACGCCAGCAATCAGAGTAGATAGTCATCCCCGGTTCAATGTATTGGTTGATGGCGGCCATCAGGGTACTGGCGTCACGTCTTTGTACAGGTGTCACAAAGCACTCACCGGTGTCTCTGGAAATGCCTCCGAATAGCCACTTTTGAGGCAGCATCCGTCCCACATGACTTTTCCTCTGTACAAAGAGGCTCTCGTCGACTTCAACGATTTTCCCTGGACTGCCAATCCGGCTTTGGGGCTGTGACATTTGGTCCACGGTGCAAGCCTCCCACATCAGGTTATTGTATAGCACCGTTGTTTTATTCGACAACTTAAGTTGTCGCTCACAGAAAGATATACTTGTGAGCTTCTCCGCCCATGAATAAATAAACCATATAATCAAAGAAAAGGTAAACGGCAACCTGGGAACCAATGTACCGCACGGAGGCTCACCTTCTTCCGACACTTTTAAATATGGCAGCACCACCTACACTCCTTCATATTTAAGCGCATTGGGTGTCCATTAATACAAGTTTGTGTTAGTGGCAGCAAATGGTGCTGCTGTAAGAACACCACTGCCGCCTCCTCTGTCTGGGGCAAGTTGAACATTGTGACAGGTTCTGCAGTCACTTCACCTTCACCTCTGACTGAATCTGACAGGGAGCGGGAATACTACGCTACTTCTGACTATCTACGCTGCCCGCGCAAACACTACGCTGATTCTGAAATTGGGCGCCATGCAAATACACAAGTACCAGGGTAAAAAATATCAGATTTTTTTTTAGCGTGAATAAGTCATATGTAAAAGTGCAGATATTTAAGCCTTTTGGAAATATCGGCGCTGATTTAATACCCCCTACATCTTATATCAGTTTGTAACTTTAGGTGAGCATCTGTATATCTACTCTTCATTGAGTGCTGCTCGTGTGTATAAATGGATTGTAAAGCTTATGAGCAGGGCCCTCCGACCTCGATGTTGGTCTGTTATTACCCCTTTGGTTATTACTGTTGTTTCCAGTTGTAAAGAGCAACTGAATATACTGTGCTATATAAGAAACTGTAAATAAAATGAAAGAGGGATACTAACAAATATTTAACATGATTTCTCTTTCAGTGTCTGTGCCTTGAAAACCATTCTGCTTCTTTAATAATTTCAACCAATTACTTTCCTGGAAAGTGAGCAGAAGTCTGTGCTTCTCTGTCCAGCAAAGCCCTAGACAGTACACATTGTACTGGGGGATTTATAATGTATGCTCGAAGAGTGATGCGCGCTGGAAAAATATTTCCTAACGTCACAATCACTAGTATATCAAGTCTATTAGTCAGCATATAGTGTATTAGGAAAAGGAAAGCAGCAAGAATTAGTAAAGCATAAGACCGCTTCAAAAAGTGCATTTGTAATCTTTTCTACCGATGGGCTATTCATTTTGTTATAATGGGGCAGATGTATTAACCAGCGTTAAGTTCAAAAATGCACTTAACGCTGGTTAACTGGGGGGGGATTACGTCTGACGCTAATGTATCACTAGCGCACCTAACGTGCGCTAGTGACAGCCCGCCGAATTACGCTCGGCGGGGCTGTCCCTGCAATCCCCCCCAGGGATTAACGGCCGGGGCGATGTATTAACAGCCTTGAAGGCGTTAATTCGCCCCGGCCGCTTCGCCAGCTCAGGGCTAGCGTTGTCCTATCCCCCACTATGGGGACAACGCTAGCCCTGCGTCTGGCTTGGGCTGCGCTGGAGATCTCGCGGTTTTTGCGAGATCTCGCGCATGCCCAGTAAGCCGGGCAGGGGGGGCGACGGCGACTGCGCATGTGCGGGGCGGCGAGGGAGCCGATAAGGAGAGCCGTTAACGCTGGGCATAACGGCTCTCCTTATCGGCTTGGAGGATGTTAGTACATCTCCCCATAACGTGTGCCCGCTTCTCCTCGTTATGCAGGAGAAGCGGGACGTTATGTCAGAGGCGCAAAGTGGGGGGGTTAGTACATCTGCTCCAATGTAACAATATGTATGCAGTGGTTGGAGAGATGGAAGGTTTACATCTAATGGTTACCTAGGCTGCATTTATCAAATGTTTCAGAATTATTCTATTTCTATATTGGTGCATGGAATGTATTCAGTTGCTTGAGTTCTGGGGTCAAAGGAATCTGTTCTCCATGTATTTGAAAAAGTCTACAAGCACTGCGCTTGGTACATTGCTATTCCCAATTGTAGTTCAATGATGGACAATGAAGTTGAAAAAAGAATGTTTGAACAAAAAAAAATCACTGGTATCTAATCAATTCAGGAGCTCAGTCAGGAAAAGAGCTCAAACCTCTTTTATATTGCTCAGAGCTATAGTTGGTCATTGTTTGTAGTTTGCATTATGCAATGATTGGCAGCCTTCTTTTTTTTTTCAATGACATATTTTTTTATCCAAGACAATAGGGGGTGATTCTTTGTTTTTGAAGGGGAGGGGCAGGGCAACCAAAGCAATGGGCGCAAAAAGGCTACAACCCACTAAATACTCGCCATAACTCTGTCGTTTGGAACACCCATCTCAGGTGGCAGCATCTGAAATGTGTCCCCTGTGGCTGTTCACGCCTGAATGGCGGTCCTCCAGTAACCCCAACAGTGCATGTTTTCCAGAATCACAAGTGAAATAATTAGCTCCACCTGTGGATCTTTTAAAATGTGTCGGTGAGTAATAAGTGCACCTGCTGGGTGACCTGGAAAACGTGACCTGTTGGGGGTACTTGAGGACCGAGGTTGAGAACCACTGCTCTAGACCACCAATGTAACATTAAAGAGATGAATGACAAATGAAGTGCAAATAGGAATGTGTTACCTGGAGGCTTCTATCCAGAAAACGTTGGAATGCAGAAAGTAAAAAAAAAAAAAAAAAACTGCAACAGACTGGGAGAACTAGGAAATGTGGAACTTGGGGGCCAATTCAGGCCTGCACGTACAGGTCAGAATTCAGCCCCTCTTCTGATGGTGGCTTGACTGCACATTTGCATTGTCAGTAGGGTGCATGTGCAGGGCCCGGCTACGAGCGCCTTCAGCCAGTTTCTCCCTTGGCAAGGCCTGATTGACAGGTGGGGGGCATGCCTGGGTGGTTCCCTCTGCATTTCATGGCCATGTCCACAAAAACTGTGGGTGCACACAAAGAATCGCTGGGTGGGCCCGAGTGTACCCAGACGTTCCTTTTCCCTGCTCAGGGCAGTGGGAGCCTCACGTCGGAACCTGCCTTTATTTTGCTTCAAACCCAAGCAGCCACGGAATAGCTCCTGGGTCACGCGGCTGCTGAGAGCGCTGGGGAGCAGATGATAAATCCTTTGCTGTTGTAACCATACAAATCTGTTTTCAGCCCTGTAAAGGGAGTTCACAGCTCCTGACGGCAGGAGGGTCATGCGTGCAGCATTAACCAGCTCGAACCGAACACACGCAGCCCAGTGAGATGGTCTGAATCGGGCCCTTAGCACATGTTCACGTTGTTTTAAAGCCGCAGTCATTTGTACACCAAAACCAACCTAGCATTGCCATGTAAATGATCGGTGCTTTACAAAAATATGAGAAAGCAGATGAAATCCCACAATTCTATGTTCTTGCACTCTACTGTACTGTATTACATTAACCCCCATGAGTCTCTGGTGTGGCGGGCTACATATGTAACTTTGGGGTAGATTTATTAAGCTCGGTGAAGTGATAGTGTCTGGTTTTTATCACCGGCCAATCAGCTCCTACCTATACACTCAGTAGCTGATTGTCCGGTGATAAAAACGAGACCGTTTCACTTCACCGAGCTTAATAAATCTGCCCTTTTGCAACTGTACACATTTTGGCTTTCGTCTGCATGGCTGGCAACAATGCAAATGCGTGATAGAGAACCATTTCATGGATATTTAGCTATTTTGAGTTGGTTGTGACTGATTTCAGGAGCATCACTCTATAGTTTTAATTGGGTGGACCCCTGCAATATTTAAATGTAGATTAGTATACTTAATTAAATGATTTGCAAAATAATTATACTTTTCTATTTTTATTTTTTTAATGAAGTGGCACTTTTTGCATATTTACATTGCCTCTAATTACAATTCCCTCTTTATTGGACAGTCAGTGTTGATGATATTGAAGATGTGCGTCTGGGTCATGAAACCGAAGGGATGAAGCGATATGCCACTGACGTCCCAGACGATCTTTGCTTCTCGATTATCTTTAAGGGCCATCGGAAGAACCTCGACCTGATTGCAAACTCTAATGAGGAGGCCGCCCGCTGGACTGGAGGTTTAAATAAAATTATGAGCAACTCACGGACCATGAACCAAACACAGAAGCTACAACAGTATCCTTACAGGCATTGTATGTAATATTTCTTTGGTGCATGGTTGTTTCAGATTTTGATTCTTGTAATGTTCCACCGAAAATGGCCCGGTAACAAAAACATTTCCAGATACTTGATAAAGGAACACTCTCTGAGTGCACTGTCCCAATTTTTTTTTTTTCATTTTTCAATGGTGGATATATAGGACTTTTTTCAGGTAATGGGCCAAATGTAATAGGGTGAGAGTTTCAGAAAGTGCGAGATCCCCCCCCCCCCTTTTTTTTTAAAGCGGCAATCAGTTACATGGCAAAAGCCACATAGTTTTGTAGTGTAAATGATTGCCGCTTTAAAAGAATGGGAAAACTCAACCCAAAATCTCTCACTTTCTGAAACTCTCACCCTATTACATTTGGCCCAATGTACTGTAAGTATATTGAGATTCTAAAAGATTTAATAAGAATAATGGGAAAAAACACTCCCCCATGCCTCCAATGTCATATTGCTCCAGTGATTTTGTATCCACTGCTGTTACTCACTTCTCGGTGGACATCCCAGTGCCACTTGTTTCAATACATCGGTCCACAATTACTAGCTTATGGGAATATTCAGTCACAAAGATGCCACGTAAACATGCTGTACTTTTACAGGTCTGAGTAGGGTACTAACTAACCAAAGGCAAATGTTCTGTAATCCATGAAATTTTATTTGTTTTATGGAGTATATTCACTGGCTTAATTATAGAGTATGTAAGGGATGTGATTGCTATAAGGCCCGACCGCTTATGGGCACTGTACAGACCTTTATTCCCTGCTGCCACCTTTTAGTAAAATTCTGTGGCCAGCAATGGATGGTATGGAAAGTAGAGGTTTGGCCTTTTTGGTTTGGGAGGTTTCACAAAGACTCTGTGTCTGTCATTTACTGTACTCCTGGCCTCCGTGCCATCACTGTTTTGCAAGATGTCTCTTCACCAGGCTTGTGGTGGAATGCAGGGACTCAAAAGTACTGACAGCCATACAGGCTGGGCGAGCTATAATCTTGTAGTGCTGGAATCTGATGTATTGCTTTGCAGACACTACTAGATGGCTAAACGGTAAGTCTTCCCTCCAAATTGCAGTGGATAAGCATATAAAATAAATGGTGAATGGATGCTGGTTTGTATACCGGTCTTCAGCAGTCCATTATAGGCATAATATCCATCAGTAACCATAGAGAATCGTGTCCACTGCAAGTCCATCATGCTCGACGGCTGTTTTGGTGTCTCCTCACCCGCTTGGTACGTGTCCTAAGATTTATTAATGGCTGGTATGAGAAATTGTCACTTTTTTGTAATAAAAAAAAAAACCTTACTACACTGTGGAGCGCCCCCTCTACCTTTTCTTTTAAGAGATTTTTACCTGTGCCGAGAGACCCCGGGAGATTCAGTGGGTCAGCTGCATTCCTAAATCAACGGAGGACCTGGTGCTTTATTGGTATATTTCAGCAAGAGTGAGATCAGTGTGAACAAAATAGTGCAGTATTGGGCTATTACAACTTTTACTGAATTTGCTAACTAGCGCACCTGTACCAAACAAGGAGAACAATGATATAGATATATATATATATATATATATATATATATATATATATATATATTTTTTTTTTTTTTTTATGCACATGTGTTATATATAGTGCAAGTTAACGGTGCGTTAAATAGTGTTAAGAGTTGTAATTTGCTAAAAATAAATAAAGAGAAATCTAAATCAAATCTGTGTGTGTATATATATTTATTTTATTATATATTTTAGATGTGTGGTGTGCTATGTTAACTACTATCTCCAATGCTGTTGGTGTACACGTCTGTCTCTAATTATATGGCCTAGCAGAATTAGGGCGTTGGCCTCAGGATAAAAATATGTAGTCTCCTACAAGAGGTCCTGTAATTACTAGTTGGCATGGACCAGTGTGGTGATGACAGCCACTGGCAACTCGTATTTAACAACTCTGCTGTATATTTGGCATGCAAAAATTAGCATTTATCTATTTGTAAAAGAAAGTTTAAGGCTTTTTGTAAACCTAGAATTTGAAAGAAAGGCATGTACAGTACATGTGTACAAGTAGTTACATGATTCCACATTTTTGTATATATGCTACTTAGTGACTTACAGAGTCTAGGTCTACGACTGTTGGTCAAAAGATGACACCTGACAAAGGTAGACCAGCTTTAGGTCGACAAGGTCAAAGGGTCAACATGAAAAAGGGTTGACATGAGTGTTTTAAACCGACTTTTTCATAATTTACCATCCGAGTTGGCAAAGAGGGAGAATATAACAGTGTGCCCGAAGCATGGCGAGCAATGCAATATACTTATACGGTGTCCATGTTGACATAGACTGCAAAAAAGTAATGTTGACCTTTTGCTTATGTCAACCTTTTTTATATGTATATCTTTAGTTGTCGACCTAGACCTGTGCGCATCACTGGCCACAAACGGTGCTGTCAAGGGAGAGCCTTTGGTGGGAAGGGGCATTGACCGCACCATCCCATCCTTGCCTTTGTATTATTCTAGCACAGGTGTTCTCAAACTATTTTTTGCTCTGGGACCTGTCAGAAGATAAGAATTATTTCAGTCCCCCAGCAAGTCACCACAGAATGGTCGCCACACGTGTGGTCAGCAGACAGCACATGCATGGCAGCATTGTGGAGGCACAAAATTGTGAGGAGTCAGAGGAAACCGACCATTCAACTGATATATTAAGGCCCCATCCACTAGTGCGATATGGACACTTTTTTTATGCGATTCCGATGTATTGCTGCAACGGATCACATAAAAAGTGACACCTCGCATGTCCTTTTTCTTGCGATGTGAGGCAGGCAGCCATGAATACTTGTTGCAGCCTGTAGCCCCTGCTATGATCACATAAGATACATTGTATGCAGTCCTTCTGCATACAATGTATCTTATGTGATCCTAGCAGCTGCCAAATGAGATTGCAGGGTATCATATGCAAGGTACCGCATGTGGTGCCTTGTTCCTAGTGGATGGGGGCCTTTAGACTCTCCGGATCACTGGCTAAGAGATTAATGACGTCATCAGCCTGACAGTCAGCAACATGGAGTCACAACCCTGTGCGGAGATGGTCGCATCCCACTTTGGGGTCAGAATCCACTTTTTTGAGGACATTTTGCTACTTGATATAACAATATACCATTTTCCTGAACAATGTAATTAGCTGGATCCACACATGTCTACGGAAAGCTGACAAAAATAAGGACAACAAGATGAGCCTCAAAGAGCTGAAGAACTTCTTACAGGATGTGAACATCGAGACAGATGATAACTATGCAAAACATATATTCCAGGTAATATCGCCAATATGTCCTTTTAAATTAAATTGCAAGCACACACTGGTGGGCTAAAGGCTCAGTATGTGGTGGTGGGCAACAGGTGCGACTGACGGGTTAAGATGCATACACACTAGCCGATTTATCGGCTGCTTAGTTGATCGGCTGACACATGCCTGGTCCTTGGACCAGCATGTACCAGCTTTATGTTTGAACGACGCTGTTCAGACGTCTTGGGGGGGTTTACAAAGATGGGAGTTCTATTACAGATGAGGTGTTGCTATGGGCAACCAATCAGATACGATCTATCATCTTCTAGAAGGTGTTAAATAAATAAGAAGTGGATTCTTATTGGTTGCCCATAGCAAAATCACTGATGCCAGCAGTAATTGATGGTACAGGTGTATTTGGAGGGTTACAATTGTGGAATTACAGGTAAGGAAATAGGCATGGTTAGGGGGGGTTAGCAATCATTTCTGGGAAGCTGCTGAGAAACCTGTATTTCCATTTACATTATCTGTTTGCTATATATAATAACCTGTTATTAAATGTATATTCTTAGATTTAAATGATTTATGTTTCATTTCCAGCAATGTGACAAGTCAAAGTCTGGTGCTCTGGAAGACAATGAGATAGAGGAGTTTTACCAGATCCTGACAATGCGAGAAGAAATAGATGTCATATTTTCTAAATACAAGAACAGTGACGATCTCATGTCTGCTGCTGCCCTGCAGAATTTCCTGAAGAGCGAGCAGATGGAGGATGTTAGCTTACAGCAGGCACAGTCCCTGATAGACAAGTATGAGCCGAGTGAGACAGGTGAGCCAGCTGACTGCATCATGGTTCCTCTAAACACTTGTATGTAACCCTTCCTGCATTAGGATGATTGTGTCTCTACACAGTAGTAACAAACGGACATAGAGGTAGGAGGGCCCTGCTCGCAAGCTTATAATCTAAAGGACTTAAAGTGCATTGGGAAACAGGGGCACATGGCTCCACATATGGTGCGATTGCTCTGTTGTTGTCTCATTTTGGCTTAAAAATAATCGCCTTGATTTTAGAAATTCTAGGTCATAATGTTCACGCAGGGCCCAAATTCTGGTTACTGCTTTATTCTTTATAGGCATCCACGCCAACGTGGATAGTGGGGGTAGGAAAAGGTCGGAGGACGCGTAACGCTGCCCCTCGTGGGCTCGCCACGCTTGGGGTTGGCGTTCATCGTGGGGTGGCGTTAACAATGGGGGGGCATTTGACATACAAATTACCCATCAGGGTGGCTATACAATCAAAAATCGGGTATGGGGGGCCATTTAACATTGGTTCCTATGTAAAATCTGGTCCATCGCATTGGTCGCATCGCATGCCATTATAATGGCATGCGATGGACCCGATTTTTACATTGTCGGGAAAGCTCTTAAAAAGCCCGAAATCGGGTTGGTCGGGTCCCATCGCATACCTTAAGTTAAGGTATGCGATAGGACCCAACGGGCGCCCTGCTAGGAAACAAGTTCCGCTAAATCCATCTAAATTATTAGGGAAGACAAGAAAAATGTGAAAAGATGCACTTTCTGCTGGCCACCTCAGAAGGGGGTGAGCAGAAATAATTGTTTGCCGGTGGTATTCGTGTCTGGGACAGAACATCGGTTGAATTGATCATCATATGCAAGGTGGCAAAAAAAAAACAATTAAATTGAGAGAAAGACATGGTGTAGGCAGATGACATAACATGTTCCGCTCCATTTTTCTGACCATTTAGAGAAAACATGGCAACAATGACAAACCTCTTGATTTTTAGGTGTCCCTGTAATATGTTGTATGTTGCAGCTAAGAAGCAGCAGTCCATGACTAAGGATGGGTTCCTCATGTACCTGCTGTCTGATGATGGAAATGTATTTGACCCAGCCCATAGCAAAGTTTACCAGGACATGAAGCAGCCTCTGAATCATTACTTCATCTCCTCCTCACACAACACATATTTGATGGAAGATCAGCTGAGGGGACCAAGCAGTACTGAGGCCTATATAAGGTAACCTGGCCACAAACTCCTGTTATCGTCCTGACTCCATATGGCGGAGCTTACCCATAAATGTGCCTGTACTAACGAATGCACATACTTGGCTGGCTGACCTCCTCATGTTATGGGGCATCTTTCCTGATCTATGTAAATTTGGGGACATAGTGCTACAAATAGTAGACTCTATATGGGGACAGCAGACCTTGTCCAATTCACGTTGGCCCAAACGACATAAATCTTGAAATCCCACTGACCTTGAGTTCTGAATGATAAACGTTCCTTGTTTAGGTAACCATGCAGTTGGATCCATAGACTTGTACAATGGGGGTCATTCTGGTTGGTTTGTTCAGCAGCATTCTGGTTGGTTTGTTAAGCAGCGGTAGCAAGCCTTCTAAAGCCGCCCACCGGCAAGCCTTCTAAAGCCGCCTGCCGGCAAGCATATATGTTCGCATGGGGACACCCAGCATTTTCCTGCTCGCTCCCACAGTTTTGCAAATGCCCCCTGCCCATCTCCAACCCACCCTCGCCCTGTGCGAGCGCCACGGAGACTATGGAAGTCTCCGAAGGCACATGCGCAGAGATTCAACATCGGTCCAAGGGGACCAAGTCAACTAGAATGAGAGCCAATGTGTGTATTGACAAATTATTCACATAAACTAAACAAAATATGAGTCAAGCAGATAAATTCTATAAGATGGGCAAAGTGCAGGGTGAGAGAGTTGGCATAAGATTGATAGACATTTGAAAATGATGGAACAGCTGCAGTAAACCTTATGGGCCTTCTGATCGGATTCTGAAAGAGATGGCCTTTGGCTTTTATTCTGATCAGGGTACTTTCTGTATGACCTTTAGGTTTACCAATACCACATGTATTGTAATAAAAGGCAAACTGTGCTGCATACCTCCTATGGGGGAATTCAAATGTGTGTGCAACGGCAGCCACTAGATGGCACCAGATGGAGCAATTGAAGTGTTGCTCTGTTTGGGCGCCATTTGTGCTGACATTGCTTGTTCAGTTATTTTAACTTGCTGGTAACTAGTAATAATAGTAAAATGGCAGCTTGACGTTATTTTGGGTTTGATTTACACACAGAGCTCTTACAAAAGGATGCCGGTGTGTGGAGCTGGACTGCTGGGATGGGGCTAATGGAGAACCAGTCATTTATCATGGCTACACCTTCACTTCCAAGATCCTCTTCAAAGATGTTATTAAAGCCATACAGAGCTATGCCTTTAAAGTAAGTCAGGGCTCCAGGCAGTGTTGCAGTTCCTGTACCTGGCTTCCTACAAGTAGTGAGGGTTAGACAGACAGCTGGCAAATCCATTGCTGTATTACATTCATTGGCAGCTCCAGAGGTGGGGCTGCAGCACATTCCATAATTCAAATAGGGGATCCATTCCAGCTGCCACTCAATCGCTGCCACATCACTGTCCGGGACGGGTGTGATATGGGACTTTGACAGTCGGGAATCTGACAGTCTGTATTCCGACATCGGGATCCCGACTGGCCGGAGTCAGACAGCATGGCGAGCGCAAAAAAGCCCATTGCGGGCTCGCCGCGCTGCAGGCACGATGGCGCGATACGCGAGCCACCTATTCTATTCTCCCTCTATGGGGGTCGTGGACCCCCACGAGGGAAAATAGCGGGTGACCGTCGGGCACCCGGCTGTCGGTGGTTTGACAGTCGGGATCCCGACGTCGGGTAAATGACTGTTGGGAACCCATCCAGCACCCGTCCGGGACTCGCTGGCATTGGGTGTGGATCTCCCTATTTGAATTTTGGACTGTGCTGCAGCCCCACCTCTGGGACCGCCACTGATTACATAATATTCAAGTTGAAACCATTATGTAACTATCAAAAGGGATGCACAGGGCGTTCAGTTATGTGGGTCCCTGTGTCTGTTCTTATATCAGCATTTTTTTTGTTCTTTTTTCTTCCAAAAAGACCTCTGATTACCCTGTTATCATTTCCCTGGAGAATCACTGCACCCTGGACCAGCAGAAAACTATGGCCAAGCACATGAAGGACATCCTGGGAGATATGCTGCTAATGATGCCCATTGAAGGGAAAGTAAAGGATTTCCCATCCCCAGAGGTTAGTCTGAAAGCACTATCCTTGTTGGTAGGGCAGTAGAGAACAGGGTTGGCGTGGTCCAGCGAAGGTGTGGGATGAATGCAATCCCCGTCTCAGGGGAATTATGGTATAATTTACGGACAGTCGGGATTCCGACACCAGAATCCTGACTGTCAGGAGCCCGATAGGGGGCGAGCGTATTCAAGCCCCTTGTGGGCTCCTATTCTATTCTTCCTCTATGGAGGGAACATAGCCTGTATAAGTCGAGATTTCAGCTGTGGGGCTACTGACAGTCGGGATTTCGATGTCAAAGAAACAACTGTCGGAATCCCGACTGTCAGTGACTCATCCGGCACCCACGCAAGGAGTGGCCTCCCTGATCCCACCAAAGCTCAGCACACAGCAACAAACCTGTGTAATTAATCCCAACTTGCCCCCACCTCTCGGCACCCCTGCTTACCGGTGATCTCTAATCCACATTACAGTATATGTATAGGATACATTTGCATATAAATCTATAATGCTACAACAAACAGATACTATAAACACTTCACTTATTTATCTTGTAAAGGAAGAGGGGTTATGTAGCTAATAAAGTTATGTTTGTTGAGATTATAAATCTGCATGGCATTCTGCAATGGCCACACTCATCCGAGTATTCCTCTGTAGGAATCCACATGGCAGGTATAGCAATAAAGTACCCTGAGCTCAAGATATTGTTAGATATACTATTCATATTTGTTCATGTCTGGCTGTAGGTTTGTCCCTCTTCTTTATGATTTTCTTTTTTTTGTTATCATTTGCACACAAAAATTTATACCCAGTGTGCTCTTATGTTCCTGTTTGATGTATAAATACTTAAAGTGAAAAGCTAAACAATAAGGAGTGGTTTCCTGATCCTGAGAACCCTGTGTACCAATACTGGTCAAATACAAGTCAAATGATTATTTATTATTATATACAGTATTAACAAACAGTGAATCCAACCACCAGTAAGTTGCATGACTAATACGAACAAGTTCATTAATACAGCACATATTGTGGCTAATTCTGGTAGGTGAGAGCAGTGTTCTGTCGGTGGGTCAGATTTATCATGTGCAGAGATATTTCAATGAGACAAAGAGATGGGCGTGTCCAGGCGCAAATCTAAATTGCGGTGTAAAAATAAAGCTGCCCAGTATTTGGGTCTACATGAAAAAGTAGCCACTATTTACCCTGCTTGCAAATAAAAAAAAGAATTGGTACTTGTTTTTTAGCACGGCGCCTGCGATAAAGATTGTATCCATCGGGACCCCCAAAAATCGCGTCCATCGCATGCAACCAAATCGCATGCGATGTGATCGACGTGATTTTTACATTGGAATCAATGAAAAATGGTCCCTGAGACCCGATTTTACATTGGCCCCAATGTTAAATGGCCCCCAGACCCCAATTTTTATTGTTTCCCAACCCTGATGGGTCAAATGCCCCCTCATTGTTAACGCCACCCCACAAACAACGCCAACCCGAAGCGTGGCGAGCGGCGGCGGTACGCGTCCTCCGACCCTTTTCATACTCCCATTATCCACGTCGGCGTGGCGAGCGGACGCGCATTACTTCACAGGTATTACGTGTCCCCTCGCGGGGCTCGCCACGCTTCGGGCTCGGTGGCTCGCTGCGCTCGCCACACTATATAAAGACACCTCCACGCCGACGTGGATAGTGGGGGTATAAAAAGGTCGGAGGACGCATACCGCCGCCCCTCGCGGGCTCGCTGTGCTCACCATGCTTCGGGTTGGCGTTCATCGTGGGGTGGCGTTAACAATGGGGGGGGCATTTCACATGTAAAATACCCATAAGGGTGGGTATACAATGAAAAATCTGGTCCATTGGCCCATTTAACATTGTTCCTTATGTAAAATTGCGTCCATCGCATCGGTCGCATCGCATGCCTTAACTTAAGGCATGCAATGGACGCGATTTTTTAATTGTCGGGGAAAAGGCTAAAAATAGCCCTGAAATTGCGATGGACGCATACAATCGCATACCTTAAGTTAAGGTATGCGATCACCTACGACGGGTGCCGTGCTAGGAAACAAGTACCTAATAATTTATCCCACCCCCCCCTTGTGTTGCAACATGGTTTTGTTCCAGGTGCAAATTTAATTGCTTTTTTGTTTTGCTCCAAACTCTGTATCATATCTAATATAAGTGGAAACAGCAAAGGGGATTGTTTAAAGGGAGTGTTTATTATGTGTACTCCTGGACGTTTGCAGATCTGGTGCAAAGGGAGTTCTACTGTTCGAGATTTTTTTTATGTGTTGGTGTTATCTGCTTTGATAGGCTGTTATGAGCAATGTGTAATAAAGATCTGACACACCAACACCAGCTGGTTTCAATAATGGAATGGGAATGTGTAGGCGGTGTTTGCAGGGTGTGCCCCCTTGTGGCCAAAATGTATGGTACATAAAGCAGGTTATTCCAAGAACATGATCTGTCATTGAAAAGTGTTACATCTTAAACAATACTTAAACTGTATTTCCAGAATTTATTTTCTCAGGACTGATAAATGCAAATAATATAATTTTGCTAAAGTGATTGATATACATTTAAACGTTCATAGTGCTAGCATATCTTACTGTCATTTCATCATAGTCTGAGTATATTCATATATTGGTCTTACATTTATTTATTTTTTTTATTTTATTTTTTTTCACTGAATTTTTATCAGCAACTAAAAAGGAAGATCCTGGTGAAAGGTAAGAAGCTGAACTCAATTGAAGATAGCTTTAAGAAAGCAGAGAACCACACGACAGAGGCCGATGATGTGTCCGATGAGGATGAAGCTGCGGAAATGGAAGATGAGGCTGTAAAGTCTAAAGTGCATGCCAAGAAAAGTACGGTAAGTAGAAGGACCATGTCTGCAGGTGTGTGTGTGTGTGTGTACAGTGATAGGGGTCGATCCGAAGGGTGCAAGGTGACATTCGGGTGCTTTTTAAATGCCCTTTGCTGGGCCTAATTTGCTTAAAATTGCTTGCAGCCGTATGAGGTGCGAACACTGACTAGCAAGGTGAGGTACTACCTAGTTATAGGCACAACACATAGCGGTATATTCTGCAATACGTCATTATACTGTTCGATGTACATTACTGAAATAGGTGCTTCATTTGTTCTGCAGAAGACCATTGTTCTTTATGCCAAACATTAATGATGATGCTTTTTTCACAAATGGTTTCCTAGGGTGCGACGCTGAAGCTTGCCATGGAACTGTCTGACACGGTTATGTATTGTAAGAGCGTGCACTTTCGTGGCTTTGAGTATGCGGCGCAGCATCAGTCGTTCTATGAGATGTCCTCACTCACAGAGAGCAAGGCTCTAAGGCTGGCCAACGAGTCAGGTGAGGATATGGGAATAGGGCTCTGTACATGGCATGAGGCAAAACCATGTGCACTGCAGGTGGGGCAGATGTAACATGTGCAGAGAGAATTAGATTTGGGTGGGGTTTTACTTCCAAGTAAGATCTATATTGCAGTGTAAAAATAAAGCAGCCAGTATTTACCCTGCACAGAAACAAAATGACTCACCCAAATCTGATTCTTTCTGCACATTTTAAATCTGCCCCCCTGCAGTGCACATGGTTTTGTCCATCTAAGAACGATTTTGTCAGAGAGTATAAGGTCCATTGTGCTCAGGTACCCCCCCCCCCCCCCCCTGGTGTTTGTCACTAAAATGCCATGAAGGGACAGCAGAGAGAGGTGGGAGATAGAGAGGACTGTGTCAGAGAGAGGGGAGCAAAAGAGAAAAAATGTTAGGGAGACAGACTACTGGATTACAGCACAGAACGGGGGTGGGGGCATAGATGGACATTAGAACAGGCAATGCACCGGTGCGAGGGCATAGATGAACAAACGGGCATAAATGGACAGATGGGAGAGGGCATACATCTGGCACCATATGACTCAACCCGGGGCTATTTGAATCAGCCCTGAAGTCGTTTTCAAAGCAGTTAGGAATAAAGTTTTTTACAATTTTGTTTTGTCATCTGACCTCTGTCTAGCCGGCCTGTAACTGCACACCTTCCCTGCTGTGCTTTGTACATAGAATTAGAGGTACCCTTTGTTACTTTTACAGAAAAGCATTGGTTGCAAAGAGTGCACCATCGTGAGTCACTTTGCAAGCTTGTGTAACACAGTGTGCACCATCGTGAGTCACTGTGCAAGCTTGTGTAACACAGTGTGCACCATCTTTTTAAAGAGCTGTGGTTTAATTTTTTATATTGTGTTACTGGTGAACTGAACCTCCGCTGAGATTCCAGACATAATTATAATATACAACTTATGATGAAATGTATTGTGTTTCCCCTTCCCAAACAGCAAACAGTTTTATTCGCCATAATGTGCGTCAGTTGTCCAGAATCTACCCTGACGGCAAGCGTACTGACTCCTCCAACTACAGCCCTGTGAACATGTGGAATGTTGGCTGCCAAATAGGTGGGTACGGCCCTGCGTGTGCACTAATCTGAGTGCGTCTTATCCTTTGAATGTGCACAGGAAGGACTTTGCACCACTGCAGGGAGAGAGGGTGGTGCTGTGTCTTATGGTGCCCATAGACAGTCCGTTCCCGGACCGTCCGTTCTGTACTATGAGATGCGCGCTCCCGCGCATCTCATCGTACGGTACAAAAAGTATGTGCTGCACATACTTTTTGTATTAGGTACACATCGCATCGGATCACAGTGCATGCACTAGGGATGCGATCCGATGCGATGCGTGCTAATTAAGTGCCGAACGGATCCGTTAAACGGACCGTGTATGGGCACCTTTACTGCTCAGGACTCCGGGGTCAGCACAGTCTCCCCACAGCCCCATTAACTGGCTACCACACTGATATGTCACAGCACCAGTGTGAATGTGTGGCAATATTATATGGCCAACGAGATTATTCATGCTTCAGATTAATAATTTGAAGGTATAACTATATTTTGATTGTAAATGAATCAAATCCGCTATAATTCACACTGAATTTAACGCCTTCTCCTGTTTATTCATGTTCCTGGTTTTATATACAGTAATATTTTGCAATTGGTGTGCTAAAAAAATTGATGACATGGCCACTGGCGAGAGGTATCAGATATCCTATATGGTGCGAGTTGTCCTGATTTATCCATTTTCTGGTGCCATGCTAGATCAGAAGCGATCTGTCTGTCCTGTTAACTCATATTTAAGTAATTTATTTATATAGTTTTATTCATTTATTTATTTGTAACCTCTACCAATTCCTCTGGCTCTTTCTGCTAGTAACATAGATTGTATCCTCTTTCCCACTGATGTCTTATGCTGGGTACACACCAGAACGACCATGATTGTGCAACCATTTCATAAAATCGTACGACGGTCACACGATCTGTTGGAGCACTCGATCTGCTTATTATCTGTTAAAATCTCCAAACGACCAGTGGGGAAGCACATCGAATCAGATTCGCATTGAAAACATGCCCAATTCTGTTTTTTTTTGTTTGTTTTTTTTTACATGCAATCGGTCGAAATTTCGGGAATTGAACCCAAATCGTTCTGGTGTGTACCCAGCATTCGAGATCTCTGTAGGCTTCCTGAGGCATTTTCCATTTGTAAATATAAAGAAATGGTGAAAGTCCTAATTACATTTCCATTCTGTTTGTGTTAAAGCCACATATTAATCCATTTTAAGCACTGAGTATACACTATATGGTTCAAGTATTTAGCTACATCTATTATTGAATTCAGGTGTTTCAGTCAGACCCGTTGCCACAGGTGTATAAATTAAGCAGCCACGCAGCCTCCATTTGCTAACATTTGTGATACAAAATGGGTCATGCTGGAGAACTTGTGATTTTAAGCACAGTACTGTGATAAGATGCTGCCTGTGCAATAAGATGGTTTGTGGAATTTGATCCCTGCTGGATATTCTATGGTCATCTGTAAGTAATATTAGAAAGTGGAAGCCGCAACTCAGCCATAAAGTGGAACACAACGTAAAATCAGAGCGGGGTCAACAAGGTGCACGGTGCGTAAAAAGTCACCATACTCTGCCGATTCCATAGTGGAAGTGTTTCAAAATTCCACTGGCATTAAAGTAAGCACAAAAACTGTGCGGCATGATGTTAATGGTGTAGGTTTCCATGGCCGAGCAGCTTGCATGCAAGCCTCACTTCACCAAGTCCAATGCCAAGCGTCGGATGTAGTGGTACAAAACAAATGGACACTGGACTGTGGAGCAGTGGAAATGTGTTCTGTGCAGTGACGAATCACAATTCTCTTTTTGGCACTCAGGTGTGCAAGCTGGGGTTTGTTGGATGCCAGGAATACATTACCTGCCTCACTGCACTCTGCCAAATGTGAAGTTTTGTGGTGGAGGGATAATGGTTTGGGGCTGTTTTCCAGGGTTGAATCTAGGTCCCTTATCTCCAGAGTCCTGACCTCAACTCCATTGTGCATCTTTGGGATGCACTGGAACAGAGATTATTCCATATCAGAACCTGACCTTATAAATGCTCTACAGTGTGAATGGGCATAAGTCAACCCACACAGAAACACTCCAAGATGCCTTTCAAAGTTGTGTGGAAGCTGTTTATAACCACCAAGGACCAACTCCATATTACAGTATATGTATCTGTATACAATATCATTACAGTCCCTGCTGGTGCAGTGGTCAGGCATCCAAATACTTTAGTCCATCTAGTGTATATTAAACATTCTTGCTGTGTAACAAAGCTCACGTTCCATTTATGGGGTGTGGATTATTAAAAAGACTGTGTCTAAATCAGTGTTTTTCAACTAATTTGCCGTGGAACACTAGTGGGCCTTGAGCTGTTCTCAAGTGTGCCCCCAGATCTAGAGATGCCCAAACCAGTCAACAGCCACCACCGGTTTAACTGTTGTTTACTGGTCTCTTCTTTTCATGTAAAGGCCAATGTATTTTATTTTTGTTACCTGTGGTGACCAGTGTGATTGTTTTTTTTTTTTTTATATGGGGGCCAATAGGTTTGTTTTTTTTTCCTGTGGGGGCCAATGTGTTTTGCCCTGTGGTGATCTCATGGTGTGCCTTGGCAATTTTTAAATCTTATTTAGTGTGCCGCAAGGTAAAAAGGTTTTATTACTTGTTAGTAAATTACTAGTCTAGATAGACAATCAATAGGTTGATGTGGTCAAAAGGTTGACAAATGAGAAGGTCGACATGAGTTTTTCTCATTTCTTTTGGGTGTCAGTGTCGACATGGCAAACTTTAATGTTCTTAATTGTAGTCCACATGGATGGTAATGTATGAAAGAGTCCAAAAAAGGTGTCTGCCTATTGACTATATATACTGTAGATCAGGGGTGGGGAACCTTTTTTGTGCCAAGGGTCGTTTGTATGGGGAAAAAATCCTTTGGGGGCCATAAGTAAAAAATTATCTTACAAATTGTCCTGCGGCTGCCGCTGAATAGGACCGACAGTCCCCGGCTGCTGTTGATTAAGAGGAATCTCGAAGAAGAGCTACCGACCTCTTGCGAGAATTCCCCTGTACTTGACTCCCAGCAAAGCCGGTGGGTGGGAGGGCCACTCAGACTGGCTACGGGGGCCGCATACGGCTCCCGGGCCTGAGGTTCCCCACCCCTGCTGTAGATCTATCAACAGGAACCACTTTTTTGTTTTTAGTTCCTTGTAACTAATGTATTAAATATACATTAGTTACAAGGAACTAAAAACAAAAAAGTGGTTCCTGTTGATAGATCTACAGCAGGGGTGAGAAACCTCAGGCCCGGAGGCCGTATGCGGCCCCCGTAGCCAGTCTGAGTGGCCCTCCCAGGGGAAGGGGGCGTTCTAGAATTCCGTGTAACTGCTTTAATGTATGTTGGTGCAGTTGTATTCTAGAGTTGCTTGTAATTACTTGAATGTATGTTTTGGCAGGAAGGGTTAGAGAATTCTTTCTAACTACATTTAATACAACTCACCTCTTCAGGCTAGCTGATCACATTCCAGAACCGCTCACTCAACCATTATAAGCTTTCCTATCCAATTATATCCCCACTGTACAGCCCACACATCCTCCACAAATCTTCTTTCTTCACCTTTTCTTCCTTCTGACCCTGGTTCACCATTGCTGAGATGTGATATCAAACAACTCACCTAGAACCCTTGTAATCTGGTGGTCAACTATGCAATAGATAGCACCTATCCTTGTGTATTGATGCCTATTTCACTATAGCTAGTAAGCCTGCGAGCAGGGCCTTCCTACCTCTATTACTGGTTGTTCTTACCTAGTTTTGTTTTATCTGTGTCCAATTGTAAACTACAATGGAATTTGCTGCCTTCTATATGAAACTGTTAATACATAAATAAGGAAATCCAAGTTTTTTGAGCTTATAGTGAAATTAGATATTGTCACCTAAATAATCTTCTATATTTCAATAGAGTTGAGATTTTTTTTTTTTTTTTTTTCCAGTGGCTTTGAACTTCCAGACCCCATGTGTGGAGATGGACGTGTACCAGGGCAGGTTCCGGGACAATGGCTTCTGTGGCTATGTGCTGAAGCCATCATTCCTGAGATTCAGTCAGTCTATGTTCAACCCGAAATCTATTCAGGATGGAGAGTGGTGGACTCCAAAAAAGCTCAGCATCATGGTTAAGTATTGATGTCCTCCCGACACATTCGTGTAGTAATGAAAGCGGTGTCTTCATGAATTGATGTTAGCAGTTTGTAGATAAGCATTCTGGTTCCCTACATGGAGCAGGTTACCCCATCCTAACGTTAATTTGCCCTCATTTTCATTCCCTGTGTGGTTCTGAAACAGCCTGATTATATGCAGAGATAGGACGGTTCCATTGTATTTTGCACTTTAGTGTGTGCCATAGGGGGCAATGTCCCTGTGAGTTCCCTGTGACACATTTATATAAGGCACTGCTTTTCCAGATTTTTGGGAGGTGATCGTCCAAGTGGGCAATTGGCCTTCTTCTCATCTGGTGCCCCTTGACCCTCTTTATCTTTTGTAGCAACCAAGCACCGGACCTCCTTTTTTCCTTTGTCTTAGTAACATCCCGTTCACTTCCCTGAGACCCTGATATTGTCCCCTCTATTCTAATCTAAATACAAATGAGAGAACCCTGACATACTGCACCATATCAGACTGTAATGGTCCAGCAGGAAAGTTGCTTACATCTGTGATATTTGAGGGGCTACAAACATGGGGCGAGATGTACTAAGCTTTGAAAAGTTATAAAATGGAGAGTGATAAACCACTCGTGGCAGGTAGGAGCCGATTGGCTGGTGGTTTATTACTCCCGATTTTGTCCCTTTTCAAGTTTAGTACATCTGGCCCATTTTCTCATAGATAGAATGCCTCTTAGTCAGATCATGATGCGTCTAGGACGCACTAGGAGACTTTGCTGACAGATCAATATGTGACAATTGTATATGTGTGGGATCTGTTTTTGCTAAATAACACCAAATTATTTAGCATTTTTATTCCTGTTTTATTAGTTTTTTTTTTTATGTTTTATTAGTGTTCCCCAAAAGTGAAACATTGCTAACCAGAAACCCATCTATAAATGTGTATAAAATGGGCAGAGCAGGATGTTTTACATTCAGCCATCCACAAGGGGGCACACTGGTACAGTTGTTAACAGATGCCTGCTCATACAGTAGATTACAGGTTTACAGAAGTGCTGGAGAATAATCAGTTATTTCCATGCATCAGACTGTTTACTGGGAACACATATAGGGCCTTATTCTAGTTCACTCTTTCTGACAAAATCCTTCTTAGATGGACAAAACCATGTGCACTGCAGGTGGGGCAGATGTTACTTGTGCAGGGAGAATTAGATTTGGGTTTTACTACAAAGTGAGATCTATATTGCAGTGTAAAAATAAAGCAGACAGTATTTACCCTGCACAGAAACAAAATTACTCACCCAAATCTAATTCTCTGCACATTTTACATCTCCCCCCCCTGCAGTGCACATGGTTTTGTCCATTTAAGAAGGATTTTGTCAGAAAGAGTGAACTAGAAAAAGGTCCATAGTGACATTGGCCCTTATTCTGATCGGTGCGTCCGGATCCGATTATGCGGCCAGGACCGTGCGTGCGAAACCCCGCCTTCCATACGGATCGCCAACTCCGTCCGTACGCGGTAAGAAGCTGGCCGAACGGACCGCACGTGTATTTTTCACGGAATACGCCTCCTACATCTAAGGCAGGGGTGGGGAACCTTTTTTGAGCCAAGGGCCGTTTGGGGAAAAAATCCTTCGGGGGGCCATAAGTAAAAATTTCTCTTACAAATTGTCCTGCTGCAGCCGTCCCACGCTGCGGCGGCTGCCGCTGAGTAGGACTGACAGTCTCCGGCTGCTGTTGATTAAGTGAATCTCACGAGAACTACCGACCTCTTGCGAGAATTCCCCTGTACTTGACTCCCGTCAAAGCCGCCGGGTGGGTGGGAGGGCCACTCAGACCAGCTACAGGGGCCGCATACGGCCCCCGTGCCTGAGATTCCCCACCACTGATCTAAGGGAACCTCTCCCATCATTCGATGGTCGCAGGACCGAGTGCTCCACCAGCTCCCGCAACCTCAGACCACACGGACATTTTTCTGTGCAAAAGCAGAGATCTGGGCGGGCAGCTGACATCCGGCGATGTCATATGTCCGCCCCCTACACGTGCGTCACGACTGCATTACCATACGTACGCCCAGCGTTTGCATGGGAACGCCCATGAAACGCGGGGCGTATGCATATGGTAATGAGCCCAAATAGCCCTTTACGCCCCTCTCCACCCCCTGTTCGTAGTGTACACATATCATGCGGGATTTGGCCGTACGCCCCGCTCGCACATGCGCAGAGACGCCTCTGCACATGTGCAGACACAAAACATCGGCGGCACGAACGCACGCGGATATTACCGCACCGATCAGAATAAGGGCCATTGTGCTGATCTGCCTGCATGTGTAATCAGCATACTGTAAGACTGTTCTATGGATGTTTATTAAGATGAGCTTTCTCCTCTTCACTCCAACTGTTAAATATATTATAGTGCTTTTATTGGTATTTATCTAGTACAAACACTTTTTACACAGAGGGACTAATGTGCCATCTTGTTCAATATACAGGTAATCTCTGGACAGCAGCTCCCGAAACTGAGCACAAAGAAGAGTTCCATAGTGGACCCATTTGTCACCCTTCAGATATTTGGGGTGGCACGGGACAATGATAAGAAGCAAACAAAAGTCATTGATAACAATGGTAAGAAATATAAAAATGAAGACCAGGTATTAGGATCCATCTGCAATATTATTTGAAAAAACTTTTGGAAACAAAAAAACAGTACCACATATATCTTTTCCAAATCAACATGATGCCCTCATTAATAATCACGCCACACGTATGCATCCCCTCCCTTATTTGCACCTGTGATCAGTGACTTCCTAAGGTTACATACCAACTGGTGTTGATATTCTGTATTTAAGGCATCTGTTAATGCAGGATTCACCAAAATGAGAGCATACTTATCTGAGGGTTTACTTGCCCTCATGCTGCGATGCATAAGGTTGAGTATCCCCCCGAAATATTATGAAAAACCACGGTTTTCGGAATATTTGTGTTTTTAGAATACACGGATAAGGGAGACTCAATCTGTATTGTTCAGTCATCATCCTGGTTAAAAACTTAAGCTGGGTACACATTAGACTATATATCGGCCTATCCCACGTCTCCGCGCTATATATATTGGGTACAAAGTCTAGTGTATACCCATGTTATACGCGCTTCTGTGGGTCACTAACGACATCCCCCGTCGGCCTTGCAGCAGGACTAATGGGGGATGTCGCTAGTAATTCACCCACACACACAGTTTGGCTGTTCTAATGTGCATTGTTGGTGGTCTCAGCTTGGCGTGAAGGGAGACCAGTGGACAGATCGCCCACCTAGTAGTTTAGTTTTAGTGATAAGCTAGGCACAACTAATCTGGCGAGAATCTGTCTGGGTGGTTAGGTGAGTAAAACAATTTGTAATCCATATTATAGAAGTTACTAGTAATCCCGTTTATCCAATAATAATTGATTTTCAAACTCCCTCTCTGTGACGAAATGTAACAGAAGCACAGAGGATCATTCATCATTCTGTATAATGTTACAGGGTCTACTGGTTCTAGTCTGTATGAACAGATCTAGGGGTCTGTTTACCAGTCATTGAAAAGACAAAGTAGAGAGAGAACAGTACCAGCCAATCGGCTAACTACAGTGTCACAGGAAGCAGGGTTTGAAAAATGACACAAGCTGGGACTTTATCTCCATCCACTTTCATGTGATAGAAAGAAAGAAGATGCCTGGCATGAGCGGGGTGACTTGGTTTTTCTTTCTATGTACAGAACTTGTTGACTTGAACGGATGCATTACGCAATGTTTTGTTTATTTGGAACACTGGATGTTCTGCCCGTCAGGTTTCCCTCCTCTCTCCTGGTCCCCAGCAGTCTCTCTCTGACTAACATTTGCAGAGTTACTGCAGATAGAACTCCATGTCCAGTTTCGCTTTGGTCAATAAGAAAGATTGTGTTACAAATGAGTTTTGACGATGTTCCAGATCTGCCATATAGTTGTTATTACTTATACGGTCTCTCACTTGTGTCATTAATGTATTTCCCTTTTTTTCCTGTGTATTGTGTGTTAAACCTTTTTATTTTGTATTGTTCATGCCATTGTATTTTTCCTTTAGTGAACCACAGCCACTTGGTGTCACCATACTTTATTAAGGATAATAACAATTACAATACTATAAGGGAAGCACAGACAGCTTTGTAGATTACTGCTCCCTATGTGCAGTCATTTCTGTGATTTTACGTCTCCACTGACCCTGTATCATGGCATATTCTGATATTCACTACTGTGTATACAGCACTGTGCTAAATACTGTATTTATGTATGTGCCATGTGTTCCTTTAGAAACAGACTTCTCCCTACAAGTTCTGTAATCGTTTGTTACTGTCTGATTTCAGGGTTTAATCCCATGTGGAATGAGAGTTTTCAGTTTGAAATTGATGTGCCTGCCCTGGCCCTGGTGCGATTCCTGGTGGAGGACTATGACACAGCATCACGTAATGACTTTGTGGGGCAGTACACCGTTCCCCTCCCCAGCTTACAGCTAGGTAAGAAAACCTCCTAATTTCTGTATCTGAAGTCAAATAAACCTCTGGAATGCAGCGCTGTTATTTGCTGTATGTTATAAATACATTTGTCAGTAATTCTGGGTTTAAGTGAAAGACAGGTGTTATAAACTGGAAGTTATAAGTTATATATTACCATCAATACTGTATGTCTGGATCCCCAAATCTAACAGTAAACTGCTTCCATACGGTTAGACCAGCACCCGAGGCTGCAGGTTAACAACCGTGCTGTCACCCTTCAGTGATGCGGAGCTACTGACAGACAAGCACCTGAGGCTGCAGGTTACCACCGCGCTGTCACCCTCCAACACATATCTATTTCCAAGATAATTATCTTCTTTTCCACATACTCCCCCTTCTGTCACCACGTTTCCTCCTACACCTGTATTCTTATGGAAGACACTGCAGAGTTTTATACATCTCTTCAGTTACACTGATCAGATGTTCCATGTACAGATATAGCCGCACCCATTGTTGCTGCGATATGGCCGCTCCTGAAAATGATTCCCATGGTGTGGAATCGCTATGCCGTGCCATCACGTCCCTGCATTTCTATGAGCGGAAGAGAAATAGACTCACGAGCATGGTCATGGGGTTGCGTTACTAGCCACGGATGTCGCATGTGGTGAGGTGACGATGAGCGCAGCTGCATCTGTAGTCAGGAGTTACAGCCCCCATTTTAAATTTGTCACCATGGTAGGTGCAGTTCTTCTGTACAGTACCACATAATGTAATAATACTAGGTAGATTGAGAAGTATTAATAGTAAACTTCCAGGTTTGGGTATTTTTTTCTGAAGACCATAATAAAATCATATGTATACTGATTTATTAGTTCGCAAATTAAGTTGCGTGTTAATGAAGATTACTGTCCAGTGTCATTTGAAATTGCCATCTATAATGCCCATAATAAGCATGAAGAAAAGAAGGATCTCTTTACATTGGTGATTGTGCAGAGTATGTGAGGTGTCCTTTGCTCGTTTTTGTGAATGCTCTAATACTATACATTGTGATTCCTTAAGGATTAAGCATTTGCTTCTCTTCCTGCAGGCTACCGGCACATCCACCTCCTGGATAAGAACGGAAACATTCACCCCTCTGCCACCCTGTTCGTGTACATTATGCTGCAGGAAAGCAAAGGCTGATGGAAGACTTTTAGAGTTTTATTTTATTTTACCAACATTTTAGTTGCCTTTGTTTTAGGTCAGATCCATTTTTTACATTTTTTATTTTAGTGCATGGGTCTTCAACCTGTGGCCCTCCAGAAGTTGTGAAACTACATGTTCCAACATGCATTCCCACATTTTTTCCTATAAGAGCATGCCAAAACTGCCAGGGCATGCTGGGACATGTAGTTCCACAACATCTGGAGGGCCACAGGTTGAAGACCTGTTTTTAGTGTATATGAAATATTCCCTAACCTGATACTAGGAGAAGTTAATAAGACCTTAACATATTTTTTATAACTATTGTAATGTATTTTTATTTTTTCAATTTTAATGGTGTTTTAAAAACCCTTTCGTGTGCCTACTGCATTCGCCTATTGATGGCGCTGTCGTATTTTTAAACCCTGTTGTACATAGATTTAAAAGGGAACTTTGTGCCAAAAGTGCACTTTGCACATCCCTGTACCCCCAGGTTCCATCCATTAGAAAAGATAATTGTATTTTTCTTTTATCCTTATCCGAAAACCAAACTGTCGTGCCTTGCGATTTATCATTTTGCTAAAATAGCTCTGTTACTGCGCTTATGATATTCCAAGCGCAATTCATTTTCATAATGTTTTATGCAAATTCCAGGAGCTCAGGTAATAATGTACAAATACAGCAGCCATACATCAGCGTTAGATAATCTATCTGCTTTGCACTGTGGGAACCAATCCTCTGAGGTAATATTACCTACATCTCTGATAACGCGTGTAAGTCCCATTTACTGCCTTGGGATTACATTCAGTTGTTGTAGATAGATGGATCAAATGTGCTGGTGCAGTGATGGCTAACCTTGATACTCCAGCTGTTGTTCAACTACACATCCCAGCATGCCCTGCATCAGTTTAAGCATGGCCAAATAGTAAAACTGTAGCAGGGCATGCTGGGATGTGCAGTTCAACAACAACTGGAGTGTCAAGGTTAGCCATCACTGTGCTGGTGATTTAATACCTCATATATGATCTATAGACTGGGTCAGTGGTTCTCACCATCCTTATGACACGTTGCGGACCCCTGTCCTGCGTTGTCATTTTAGGTGTATCCGTATATTTAATTAATACTAAAGTAACATGTTATAAGCCAAGTATTTAATGTTTTATGTTACGATCACACAGAAGCATAAATGGCAGTACAAGACGCAGCATTACATATGTGCGCAAATAGTTCTAAACATAAGATTATGACAAAATAGGGGTCGTGGTTGAACACTTGTCACATCTGTGGTTTCTTGTTCCTATAACATGGATGAAAAGAACGTAGAGCACGTTGTTAATAAACCATTAGGTGAAGTAAATAACCAGGGAAACACTACATCCTGTGTTCTGCAGGGACTGTACATGTATGTTACTACATATGTCAGGGGAAATAAGTGGATTGCACTAGATAAGAAAATACACTAATTGGCTACTTCCATAGTAATAAATTAAGGGTATGTGTGTCATTGTGGGGAGGCACTTTCCGGAGAACCTATTGTCTGCATCCACAGGGCAGTCGTTTATATGGGTTAATGAGCTGGAAGGCTGCAACTTGTATGACACCTTTTATTCTAACTTACATTCCCTCCCCTCTACACACTTGGTTTCCAAGCATTTATTTGTACTGGAATGGAGGTGTACTCTCTATGCGTATTATATGTCCCCAGTCTACTGGCTTCCGTGTAATATAACTTACTCAATAACTACAGTAACTTCTTATAGAGATACTCAGTAACCTATGGTAATGGTTCGCCTGTTGGATCGCTTACAATTCACTACATACATGTGATATGACACGTTTCACCCATAACTGAGCAACTATGCAAGTTTTTGTTCTGTCCTACATGTATCTACTTGCCCTTTCTTTTACTTTGTAATATAAGTGCTACAATAATCCGTTGTCTATGTGAATGATGCGTCAGTGACATCACTACACGCTGCTAATGTTTTAAGGAAATCACTGATGAAGCACAGGCAGATTGGCTGCTTGCTGCTTCTGGGACATAAAAGTAACCATACAGCATTGTGGGCAGTAGATAATGTTGGTCTCCTGGTGATACCCCTGTTCTTTAACAGGGCTATGGATCTTATAGTTTGTAGTAAATAGCGTAAAGTTGGGTTGGTAAGTAAGCAAATGCCTTTGTTCTATTTCATATGTCAGTCTGTTATACACCAGAAAATGTGCAATGTTATTTAGTAAGTTAATGTCAATACTGTTGTAAGTTCCTTTACACAGAAGATCTCTTGCAAAAAAGTTGACTATTCCCTGCTGGATTCCCGAATCCTTCAGCTTGGGTGTGGTTCCAGCTTGTATTCCTTATTTGTGTTTATACAATGTTAAGACATGTTGGCCTTGAACACTTGGAATATACATTTTGCAAATAAAAGTTATTTGGCCCATTGTCTTGGAGTTTTTGTGTCATTGTTCAACCCATTTGCTGATAGTCCTATTGTGAACCTTTTCAGGCTGGTCACATTCCAACATCAGTGTCCATAGTTGTTCTGCAGCAAAATATCTCCACCAAGATGCACACAGATATACGCAGGTGGAGCACACACAGGTGCCTCTACATTTACCTTTCTGAAAATGATGCCATTGCCTGCATTTCATGGCAGTACATAATCTTCTCTGCCAAAGAGGCTGATGTTCTGATGAACTATGCAGGTGTATGGGCTGCTGTGCGCTGCGCTTGCCAGCGATGAAAGCCTGCAACTTTTTTTTTTCTTGATCGCGGCACGTTCACACGGTGATTGTCAACGCCTGGGGGTGGTAACTGGCTGTTTTATGGGCTTGCCAAGATCAACACTAGGCGTGCTGGAAGTTTCAGGGAAAACACAGTCATGCCCAAGTGTTTTAGGGGAGGGTGTTTTAGGGGAGGGTGTGTGATGTCAGCAACAGGCTGGATATTGCTGTTTTCCTCGCAGCTGCTGAATAATCATTTGAAGATGAGCGTCTTACGAAGGATTGTGGACATATTCACACAGCGAGAACATTAATTGGCAAAGGTGGGATTTCATTCTTAGCGGGGCAGCGTTTTACCTAAATGATGGCTGCTGCAAACTCACAGCCTTTCCATCAGGTCAAAATCGGTCCCATAGTGCAGTACCACTTTTCAGACAGCAGATGGCATTTTCAGAAACTATGGAAATCTGAGAGGAAAATGCTTTACAGTAGACAGGCATATAAAATGCCCTGCAGACGTAAGCTACACATACTGTACAGTAAAAGGTCCCGCTGAGACCACCATCCCCATCTGACATTAGCAATTTTTGAAAACTATTTTCAGTTTCTGAAATCTATTTGAAAAATGGTCAGTTTCAGTAGGTTCTGTGTGCTACACAGCGAAACGTGCCGGTGGATGGGTGCTTTTTCGGTACTTGTTTCCTAGCACGGCCACAACGATCATAATCGCGGTCATCGGGGGTAAAATCGGGGCCATCGCATGCGCAAAAAAAACGGGTGCGATGGGCCAGACGCGATGCTCGCGATTTCCCCATAGAGAACAATGTTAAATGCCTCAATTTACCCGCGATGACCACGATTTCCCATAGGAAACAATGTGAAATGGCTCAATTTACCCAAATTATCATAGGAACAATGGTAAATGGGCCAAAAACACCCCTGAACATTGAAATGTCCCCCCAAAAGTAGTTTACGCCACCACGTGATCAACGTGAACCCGAAGCGTGGCGAGCGCAGCGAGCCCACGAGGGGCGGCGGTACGCGTCCTCCGACCTTTTCATACCCCCACTATCCACTAGGGCGTGGAGTTGAGAATAGAATAGTGTGGCGAGCCCGAAGCGTGGCGAGCGCAGCGGATACCTGTGAAGCCCGCGAAGGGATGCGTTTACCTGTGAAGGTATCCGCGTCCCCTCGCTGCGCTCGCCACGCTTCGGGCTCGGTGGCTCGCTGCGCTCGCCACACTATTCTATTCTCAACTCCACGCCCTAGTGGATAGTGGGGGTATGAAAAGGTCGGAGGACGCGTACCGCCGCCCCTCGCGGACTCGCTGCGCTCGCCACGCTTCGGGTTCACGTTCATCGCGGGGTGGCGTGAACTACTTTTGGGGGGACATTTCACTGGTCAGGGGGGTTTTTTGGGCTTTCTGGCCCATTTACCATTCTTCCCTATGATGATTTGGGTAAATTGACCCATTTAACATTGTTTCCTATGGGAAATCGGGGTAATCGCGGGTAAATTGAGGCATTTAACATTGTTCCCTATGGGGAAATCGCGGCCATCGCGGGTGGACCATTTAAGCATTTTTAGGCGCACACGACGCGACCGACCCGATTTTTCACTGTTTTCAATGCATTTCAATGGAAAAATCGGGGGCATCGCGTCGGTCGCGTCGCAGGCCACTAAAATTACCCCCGATGGCCAAGATTTGTGGCCGTGCTAGGAAACAAGTACCGCTTTTTCTACTACTCGTCCACCCGGACACTCCGATCCTACTGCTGACCTTCTTTGAGTCCATCCGCTAATATAACATAATTGCGGCCACTGTATCCATGAACTCGCTTCAACAATTGGCACAGGGGAGACGAGTATATCCAGCCTGCTACAATCACACAACGTCCTACCATCTCACCAGAGTTAAGCCACCTCACCAAAATATTTGAGATACCTTGATCCCCCAGTTGCCAACTATACAAGAGACTTAGCTCAAAACCAACTTTAGGGACACGTTTATCCAAACATCAGACTGCTCAGGACCAGAGGTCACGGGTGATTAGAACACTCACCATTATGCACCTTTTTATCAGATAACCAATTAATGAGCATGCCATTTTTATATTTTGTCTGTTATGTTTATTACAATTGTTTATATTTGAAACTTATACTATTAAGTGCAACATACACCGTCTTTTTTGTATATGTATTTTTAAGGGCTGGACACCCCTGAGTAATTGCTGCTGCTTGGGCTAAACCGCTCATTCTCAAAAGTGCCCTATTAATCTCTTACCTTTTTGTTACAACAAGTGATTGCGTCAGCCAAACCACTCCTCTACGCATTTTGTCATTCGACTTAGCCACTTACGAAGCCACTTATGAAGTTGAATAACTACTGCTGTGGATCTCCCCCTCAGATCGCCCTCCCTCCGCATCTCTTCTTCCCACTACCCAACACACACAACGAATTTGGGATTTTAGCGTTAAGGCTTATAAACTGCGTTCACTCCTCCCCCTATCTGGAATAACCAGCTCCCCCCCCCCCCCCCCCGGGATGGATCACAAATCCTTCCACTTCTGGACCCGACACAATATTCTTTTCCCACTAGACATTGCTCCCTTGTTGTCCTTTCCTGATTTTGCTTCACTTCAATCCAGATTCTCCCTTCCAAACCACGTTTTCTATCAATAGCTCAAGCTTCTCCATTTCTATAACTCTCTCCCTCGTCCAGCCCCTTTCCTATCTCGCTCAACCTTTGAATCTCTTTGCAGAAATGCCCATTTAACAAAAAAGCTAATCTCCACTACCTATCAAATACTCTCATCTCATAATCAACCGCTAAAAGAGACTCATGAACTAGCCTGGGAAAGTCCTGCTACTTGGTCGAAAATTAGAATGGCCATTGCTAAGAGCTCCATATCGGTTCGAATTAAGGAAAACGCATATAAAATATACTTTCGATGGTACATGGTCCCATCCAGACCTCTGCTGGAGACTGTGTGGCCAAAGGGGAACTTTTTTGCATATTTGGTGGTCCTGTCCTATTTAGATCTTCTGGAGGGAGGTTCACAATCTGATTAAACTAGTCACAGGAACTCAAATGCCCTGTTTTACTCTTTATTGCTTGGACCATTACTCAAAAATTAATAAACCATATCCTAGTTGTGGCTAAATGCCTCATTGCAGCTCACTGGAAATCCTCATCTCCTTCTATAACTGCTGCGATCAATTCTATTTGGGCCACATCTAAAATTAAAAACAATCACCTCGATCATGCATGATAACTCCCTTAACTTTATCAAAACATGGTCGATATGGACATACCACTTCCGAGCCGAAGCCCCGTTGACTACCCTATAATGCCACTATATTCATATCACTGCCTTGGTGGCTGTCGACAGCTCCTCCGGATCTTTAGATCTCCAGTTATCAAATCCCTTAACCACACCGCCCCGCCCAGTCTTTTCCCCTTGTCCTAACCCCCTCTTCCCTCTTCGCTCACTCTTGCCCCCCGCTCTTCTCTAGATAAACCTTCACACTTCTAATGATGGTATAATGCTTAGAATGATCAGGATTAATACCTTGCAATCATCAAAGCATCCTTACAAATGGTTACTTCATCCAGTGATGATCCTGTCCTCTCTTAGCACACTATTATCAAGATTATAAAATACATGTCTTCTTGTAATTATCAATGTATCCATTTCATGCATGTTGATATATGTTTGAAACCAAATAAACACATTTTCTCAAAAAAATAAAAAAATCCATCCTGAATAAAAATTTTAATATCTAAAAATCTAAAATCACTTCACTTATATTAAAAGTAAGTTCAATATTTAAAACATTAAAATTCAGATATGTGCAGAAGGATGATAATGCCTCCCTTCCCCCTTTCCAGAGGAACAGTATATCGTCAATATAGCGTTTACATTATTTATATAGATCTCATTGTCCCCAATCTCCTATATATTTGGCTACATCTGTCACTCAAAGTGGGTGTCTGTGTCTATAACGCTCTGTTCCTGGACTTTCCTCTTAATGTGTGATTGCCTTCATCTGTGCTGAACACCTTTCTGAGAAATTAACCTGTTTAAAACAGGTGATGGCAATCATACATTAAGGGGAAGTCTAGAAACAGAGCATTGTGTCCCTCCTGGAGAGGGTCATGTTGGGAGGTATGTGACCGAGAACCAGCCCAGTGAGCCCACAGACAGTGCCACAGACAGTGCCAGACACCCACTGCCTTCCCATGTTGCCCAGCACTGCTACTCCACAGCCACCAGGTGAGCGCCCCCCTCCCGCGATTTGCGTCAAAACCTCCCCCCCCCGCGCGCGCCCTCCCGCGATTCGCGGCAAAAACACCCGCTCCCCCGCGACCCCCCCTACCGCGATTCGCTGCAAAAAGACCCCCCCCACGACCCCTCCTGCAATTCGCGGCATAACCACCACCCCGCGACCCCCTCCCGCGAATCGCGGCAAACCCTCCCCCGTGACACACCCCCCCCCCCGATTTGCGGAAAAAACACCCCCTCGCGACCTCCCTCCCGCGATTCGCGGCAAAAAGAACCCCCCGCGACCCCCCCTTGCACGATTGGCGGCACCCCCCCTGCGACCCCCCTCCCGCGGTTCGCGGCACCCCCCCCCCCCGCAATTTGCAGCAGCCCCAGGATTAAATGGCACATGCAAAACACTGACATGGCTATGGTCGACAATGAAAAAGGTTGACATGAGTTTTTGAAAATTTATTTTTAATTTTTTTAATTTTTTCATATTCATTGTCATGTGTCGACATGGACACCAATGAAGTGGCACACTTATGTCAACATTTACATGTGTTGACCTTTCTGTGTTGATTTTTTCTTGTGGCGATTTGCGTCACCCCCCCCCCCACAACCCCCACTCCCGCGATTCACGGCACACACACACACACCTCCCCCGCGATTCTCGGCACCCCACCCCGTGACCCCCCCCCTCCCATGATTCACGGCACCCCCCGTGACCCCCCACCTCCCGCAATTCGCGGCAACCCCCCACCGGAACCCCTGTGAACCCCGCCCTCCTGCGATTCGCGGCACCCACCCCCGCGACCCCCCCTCCCGCAATTCGCGGCACCCCCCGTGATTCGCGGCAGCTCCAGAATTAAATTGCACATGGAAAACACTGACATGGCTATGGTCGACAATGAAAAAGGTTGACATGAGTTTTTGAAGTTTTTTTGTCATTTTTTTAATATTTTCATTCTCATGTGTCGACATGGACACCAATGAAGTGCCACACTTATGTCAACATTTACATGTGTTGACCTTTCTGTGTTGATTTTTTTCTTGTGGCGATTCGCGGCACCCCCCCGCGACCCCCCCCTCCCGCAATTCGCGGCAACCCCCCACCGGAACCCCGCTCTCCCGCGATTCGCGGCACCCACCCCCCGCAACCCCCCCTCCCGCAAATCGCGGCACCCCCCGCGATTCGCGGCAGCCCCAGGATTAAATGGCACATGCAAAACACTGGCACGGCTATGGTCGACAATGAAAAAGGTTGACATGAGTTTTTGAAGATTTATTTCATTTTTTAAATGTTTTCATATTCATTGTCATATGTCAACATGGACACCAATGAAGTGGCACACTTATGTCAACATTTACATGTGTTGACCTTTCTGTGTTGATTTTTTCTTGTGGCGATTCGCGTCACCCCCCCCCCCCCCCCCGCAACCCCCCCTCCCGCGATTCGCGGCACCCCCCGTGACCCCCCACCTCCCGCAATTCGCGGCAACCCCCCACCGGAACCCCTGTGAAAACCCCGCCCTCCCGCGATTCGCGGCACCCAACCCCGCGACCCCCCCCCCCCCCTCCCGCAATTCGCGGCACCCCCCGTGATTCGCGGCAGCTCCAGAATTAAATTGCACATGGAAAACACTGACATGGCTATGGTCGACAATGAAAAAGGTTGACATGAGTTTTTGAAGTTTTTTTTTTTTTCATTTTTTGAATATTTTCATATTCATTCTCATGTGTCGACATGGACACCAATGAAGTGCCACACTTATGTCAACATTTACATGTGTTGACCTTTCTGTGTTGATTTTTTCTTGTGGCGATTCGCGTCACACCCCCCCCCCCACCCCCCCGCAACCCCCACTCCCGCGATTCACGGCACACACACACCCCCCGCGATTCTCGGCACCCCACCCCGTGACCCCCCCTCCCGTGATTCACGGCACACCCCCCGCGACCCCCCCTACCATGATTCGCCGCAACCCCCGCCCCCGTAACCCCCCTCCCGCGATTTGCGGCAACCCACCCCGCGACCCCCCTCCCGCGATTCTCTGCAATCCCTCCCCTCCCGCGATTCGCAGCATCCACCCCCCCACAACCCCCCCTCCTGCAATTCGCGGCACCCCCCGCGACCCCCCCTCCTGCAATTCGCTGCACCCTCCGCGACCCCCCCTCCCGCGATTCGCGGACACCTAAGTTGCAATACAGGGCATCTTTCATACAATTCTAACCATATTTCTCATATACAAACGTTCACAAATTAAGGGGGCGCAGCCCCTTACGACGGTGTGAAGAGCGCCCGTAGGGCGCGATGAATCACCTAGTAGATTATATCTCTTTCGATAGGGATGGGAAATTCTATAAAATGGACAAAACATATGTCCCCCCGTTGAATTAGTTCTGTTACATAGTAGGTGAGGCTGAATAAAGACTTGCGTCCATCTAGTTCAACCTATGTTTATAATAGTTTATCCCTTGTTGTATAGTATGTTCGTATGTTCCAATATTTTAAAGACAGATTATGTTACTTATTCGTACCCGTGGATGTTTTTAACCAATAAATGTTTATCCAACCTTATTTTAAATGTATTTATAGTGTCTGCCGACACCACTTCTTCAGGAAGAGAGTTCACTCGGTAACTATGGAATGGCAAGGAATCGGAAGTCCGGCATAATAGACCGCATTTTGCGTTCCATTTGCCGGAAGTGACATTCTGGATGGACGTACCCGGGAGTAAGTACCGGTACGAGCGGAGGAAGGAGGTGGACACTCGTGACCGCTAATTAGATGGACTTACTATAAATAGAGGGGTTCTACAGCCACAGACACAGCCTTGATAAAGACCCAAACTGCTCAGGGTCGAAACGCATTGGCGGAGTTCTGTGGTAAGAGAGACACAAGGACCTTACCTGTTTGCAGCTGTCCCAGACCTGGCACCCGGGCACCGGACTGGTGACTATAGATACAAACACATGCATGAACTGATTAAAAACCAGTTCTGATACACATGCTGGTAATTGTTCCCTTGCAGTTTTTGTCTGGAGCTTTTTAAATTCTGGATATTGTGTGTTGAACTGTATATTGTTTTATGTATTAAAACTGGCTTCACCATTAAAAGCCTTTCTTCTTTTACATATATTGGAGTATTCTACCACCAGATTAGTTCCATCTATCCATGTGGAAACAGGATGGAATTCCATACAATATAATGGAAGTATAGTATTCTGGTCCATTTGAATCCTACCACCCTTTCACAGCATTGTTGATTGCAATTACTTTCTTTGCTTGGGCGCCGTTTGAAGTTGTATACTCTGTTTTGGTGATATTGTTCAGCAATCATATTGCTCATTGTACCGTTTTCATTTGCGACCAGCGATTTTTGCCTGAAAATTGCAAGCTATTCTGTCTCTGGGTGTGGTATAGGACTCCGACAGTCGGGATCCCGACTGCCTGGAGTCAGACAGCATGGCGAGCACAACAAATCCCCTTGCGGGCTCGCTGCGCTCGCCACCTATTCTATTCTCCCTCTATGGGGGTCGTGGACCCCCACGAGGGAAAATAGCGAGTGGCCGTCGGGCACCCGGCTGTCGGCATTTTGACAGTCGGGATCCCGACGTCGGGTAAACGACTGTTGGGATCCCGACTGTCCAGCACCCATGTCTCTACCTCATTTTGATTAGAAAATCGCTGGTCACGTGTGCACAGTGCATTGTGCACCAGTGACCAGCGATTTTTAGCCATAATCGGAAGAGCCTGCTCCTGCGACCATGAAGGGCTGGCAGCAGAAGCACGCTCCCGGCGATTTATCTCCCACAGCACATGAATTCACTGGCAATAGGTGCTGATATCGCCCCGTGTGTACACAGCTTTAGTGATATCATTGCTTCAGCACAGATCCGCAGTACATGTACATTATTTCTCAGACATGGCGTACTCACTGGGTGATATAATGAAGGATTTTGCACAGAAGGGCAGAAATGAGCAATACATTTGTTCATTACATCACCCAGTGTGTACGCACCTTTAGAGGGTGTGGATCATATGGTCGACCAAAAGTGGGTTGACAGTCATAAGGTCGTCATGGGTCTAGGTCGACACAAGCATTAGGTTAACATGGGCAAGGTTGACAGTCAAAAGGTCGACATGGGGTTTTTCTCAGGGTTTTTTTACCTGAATGTCGACATGGACACGGACGGCCCACTGCATCCCCTCGCCTGGCTCGCTGCGCTTGCCATGATATGGGCACACTATTTTATTCTCCCACTACGCCCTAGTGGATGGTAGGGCATGAAATACCGTCTGACGGCTCAATAAAAAAAGTGAAAAAACCCATGTCAACCTTGTCCCATGTCGACCTAGTGGTGTCATTGTAATGACTGTCAACCAACCGACCGTATCCCTCTTTAGAAAACCCTTGCTTACATTTGGTAATCTCTCTATGATTTCCAATCCAATAACACAGACCATGCAGGAGATTTTACATTGGATTTATTAGACGCACTTTAGGATGAACCGATAGCATAAAAATAAATGGTCACTTAACGTGACATCATGGCACTTTCTTCATATAATATTGTTACCCTAAGTGACCTCTGCAGAGACCGATTTAAAACAACAATATATGGTATGGAAACAATTCTACAGCGTAACATGACTAATATCCCCTAACAGTAATCACAGTTCTATCATGGCGGATACAGGGACACAATATGGCGACAACGACCAGACAGATGCATGTTTGCCACTGACATTGTACCTTACAGAGGAGACACAAGGATGTATTGGTCCTGGCATTGGGAAGATCAGATACAGATGCCACTATAGATAAATCTTTTATTAGTTTATTATGGGAGGTGTTCAGCTGAGCGATGGCTTATATGTTATTGCAGATCAGGATTTCTCACCTCTCCCAATTTTCAGTGTTTTCGGAGTTCTGATCACTTCCTGAATATATATGTACTTACAGATATGGGCACACACACACACACACACAGATGTAGGGCATAATTCAGACCTGATCGCTGCTGTGCAAATGTGCAATAAAATCCAGCTAATTTTGCCCTGGGGGTGGTAACCGGCCGTTTAGTGGGAGTGCTCAGAAAACCGCAGGTGTGCCACATAAAACCCTAGACGAGCCCAATCATTTTAGGGGAGGGCCTGTGATGTTGGCTCCAGGCCGGATAAGCCTGTATTTAAGTCCAGGGCTACACAGTCCTTGTGATGAGTTGTGGCCAGTGAATACATCAATTGATGGAAAGCGTCTTACGAATGGGTTTGGACATTTTTCCCCTCAGCTGCGATTTCTCCGCTAGACGTTCACTACTTGCAGTGAGCACATTCATTCGCAAAAGTGGGATTTTACTACAGTGGGACGGACGCTGCCGATTCGCTCAGCGACAAACAGGTCTGAATTGGGCCCTTAGACACACATATACCATGACACACCCATACGTATGGACAGACATCTCTAGAGTGTAAGCTCATACAATCAGGACCCTGTCAGCCTCATATGTCCTTGTTCTGTGTGTATGATGTGTTATACTGACTGGCCGGAGCTTAGGAGTGTGATGTGCCCTATACATTAACAATAATAATGATGCTGCAGTATATACACACACATATGCTGTCATACATGCACACACACCGCATACGTGTAGACAGGAACCCACATACAGAGGTATGAGCAATAATGTACATAGTCAGGAATATACATCGCACGAGAACGAGGGTTTGTGAAACAATCTTACACTATTGGACATAAATGTGATTAGTAATAACTATCATGGGGTAACAACCTCTGAGGTGCACAGCGCTGGGACGCTGAGGAAAGAATACATGGACACACACATCTGCGCAGCTGTATACATTGATCTATCCAAGAAACCCTCAGACAGGTGTAACATATACATGTATTTATTTATGTAAAACGTGTTGAAATGCAGATTGTCAGACCTTTGCCTCAGAAATATATGTGCTGTCATGAACTTTCTCACAAATATGGCAATGTTAACCGAGTAACCAGAATGTATCTTGTGCTGTAAAAATGTATAAAAGTTATGATATGGACTCGTTGTGATTACAACATCACCTATAGTGAAGGAAGTCTAGATATACAATTGCTAATGCCATGTTTTAAGGACATTTGTACTGGTAATGCCTGAGGTAATTGCTTTGGCTGCCAATCATCATTATCTGAGCGGGAGAACTCAGGAGCTCCAGACAGCTGTGTTTTCCCGCTCAGCTGGCCTGAGGTGAAGGTCAGCTGACCCTGTAGAAGTTGTATAAATAGAGCTGTCAGAGCTCTGACAAGGGAGAAGCTGTTCCCTCTTTCGTGCGCTCACTTCACTGCTGCTGGCCCTGAGCTGTAGCCTTATCTGTAAACATTGGCCGCAGCAGGAGAGGTTATGAGCCGGAGAAAGAGCTCCTAATGTTTGCTGACTACTGCTTGGAGAATAAGCAAAGCTCTGAGTACATACAGTAACCGGGCACTGTATAGATAGCTGTTCAGCCAGCGGAGAAGTGCGCTCACATACTGTTTACAGAAGAGGGGAGGTGATGTATATTAGCTTCAAGTAGGAGCTGCCTGCCCCACACACAGAGACTCAGCCAAGAGCGAGATAGCTACCCTATTCTTGCCCCTCTACACCCAGAGCCTGCCTGCTCACACAAAGGCGCTCTGCGGGAGACGGGAGGAGGCATTGGGAGAAAATACAGAGCACATCTCAGTCAGAGATAAGTGCTGCCTGAGCGGAGGAGAAGCGTCACAGTAACAGCTGAGAGAACCGCTGTGATCAAGTGAGCGATGTCACCCCACCGATAACAGCCACCTCCTAAAGCACTGTCAGCAGCCAGTGCCTCCCCAGACAAGAGGGGAGCGCACCACAGCTATCGGTTGCTACCAGCAACAACACGCTCCAGCCTTTCAGCCCTGCGCTGTCTTCAAAACAGCTGCCGGAGGGAGAGCTGCAGAACAGCTGAGAAGACTGCAGCAGGAGGGGAGCCCTCAGCCGCCGGCTCTCACCTACTATTGGTCACTGTTGCCGCCCACCACCAGAGCGTCATCCAGCAGGGAAGAAGCGCTACAAGTCAGCTGTCAGAGGAAGCTGCCGCCTACCGCCCCCTAATCAGCTGCTGCGCTGATAGAAGAGGAGTCGCTATACAAGTCTGGTGAAGTCACCGTCTAGCAGAGGAGGGACGCAGGTAACAGCCTACCCAAGTGCCTGACAGAAGAACACGCCCCTCTACACCCAGGACTGCTGGTGTAAACTAGCGGATCTTGCGGGAGACGGGAGGAGGCAGAGGAAGCAGCCAAAGAGAAAGCTCCTGAGACACCTGCTACTCACCAGTCGGGGAAGTGCTGCTGACAACTCAGGCTACCGCCCGCCGCTGTCAGGATCCAAACAGCGCTGCATTCAATAAGGGGGAGAAGACACCTGTCCGCTGCTGAAGCCGTCCAGTCAGCTGTCTACTAGACGCCGGTGAGAGACATCCCCTGGAACACCCCTCTACACCCTAGTACCGCCCACTTAATGGTGGTACTTGCGGGAGACGGGAGGTGGTGTTTACAGTGGGGGGGACGCCCAGCTGAGAGAGACGCCGGTGATTGACAGCCGTTACTAAGAAAGAAGACAGAAGAAGAGGTAGGGATCTTCCGCCCGCCTACCACCCACTAAGGAACCTTTGCTATGAAAGACAGCCTATGCCCAGCTTGGAAAGCTTGTCCCACTTCAGTGATCGCTGTAAAGCAGTGTCACTCTTTATACCCCTCTACACCCTGGGAGTGCTAGCTATAATCGCAGCATTCCTTGCGGGAGACGGGAGGAGGTAAAGGGACCACCTGTGGCAATAATATTGCTACACTCAGTTGCCAGACATCGGGCTGTTTAAAGTACAGACTCAAGCACAGCAGCTAAAGGTAAAAGGACAGTATCCAGAGACTTAAACAGCGACAGGATTGGTGAGCTCAGCAACTTTATTTTATGCACTTATAACACTACAGGAGCCACAATTGCTTAATTTAACACCTTTTAAGGATAGCTAGGTATTTAGAAGCTATTCATAGCTACAAATACAGGAGTGACAGTTTCTTTTAAGTAACTTCAAGTAATTGCTTCTGGGCTTTCAGCCAAGCAATTATAAGAAAGTATAAAAAGTATCATTATCTAAAGGAGAACAAGACTATCTAAAAGACAGTAACTTAGATACTTTGTGTTACTATTATCACTCCTAATAGGGAAAGAGTTATATATTTTCTACAGCTATAGGATCCACCTAGAGAATTTCAGCGAGAGGATTTATTTCTAAGGCTGACTATATTCATGTACTTACCTGCTCTCATCTCTAGTAACTTAAGGGCCCCAACGCGCGCCAACGTAATGCTGTTATGATATTTATGTGCGATGTTATTGAAATATATTTTTTCCTATACTGGCCAGTAATTACCCCCGGGGAGGTAATTGTAATTTTTGTACTGCATGCATAATATCAACTGTATAGGTAGTTTAAAGGATTAGAATGTTAATGAAATTGTACACGTATATTTACTGTGAATTTAATGCTTAAAGTATATACTATATTAAATTAATACTAAGTTATACTTACCGAGTTGTGGACATTTTCCTTGAAGCCATTCATCGATATCTATATAAATAGAAATAAAGAACAGAAAGAATTAGGTTTCCCAAGTGATCCTCACATACGTTATTAAAACTTGGGTGGAGGCACAATAAATTTGGTCGCCCTCACTGTGATAGGAGGGTTACATTTGGAGGCACAGGCCGAGATACGAAATACAGGATATACGCCTGTTAAGTCACAGGAGAAAATGGAGATCATGTCAGGGAAAGATATTTATGAATGGTGTTCAAGGAAAGGAAAAGATGAGGATAAATGTTTTGCAGTAGGAGGAAATTTTTCAGAATTTACTGATGATAAAATAATACAGCAAATAAATAGGCTATGTGGTGTAGTCAGACCTAGGGTGATAGATAAATGGAGAGGAGAATTGGGGAAAGTTGTAGCTGTATTAATTGAGACTGACGAGGACTTAGACAGTGAGTTAATACCATTAATGATTATAGCTGACAAGGAGACGGGGAGGAGATGGCACATTATGTGGCCTAAAGTAACAGAAGAAGAGGCTGCAAGTGTGCATGCGTCAGCATTCATGTCTGGAGAAGGAAATGAGAGGGGTGATGCTGATAGACCCACTCAAGAAAATGATACCAACCTAAATGGTAGTCAATTCGAGACTATGGTAGGCAGAGTAGTCACTCAGTTGGAACGTTGGCACTATGAGGGCAGCTATAGAAGATTAAGAATCTTTTCTGGGATTATCCCTGTACCCACTGGAGAGGAGGCTTATGAAGCCTGGAAGGAGGCTGCCATACAACAAGCCGAAGAATGGCAATGTCCGGATAAAATCAAAAGACAAAGAATCGTTGAAAGTCTGAGAGGTCCAGCTATGGGGATAGTACAAGCTGCCCGGCGTAGCAACCCAAATGCCACGTTGGACACCTACTTCGAGGCACTCGATTATGCCTTTGGAACCATGGAAGACGTCGGAGACCTAACATCCCGCTTATATCACACTTTCCAAGAATCTGGAGAAAAGCTGAGTACCTTTCTAATTCGTGTAGACAAGCTGCTGTACAAGATTGTGGACAAAGGAGGGATTGAAAAGAAGGATGTCGATAAACAGCGGATGAAGCAGCTTCTAAGGGGGGCTTTGACCAGTGACCCGGTAGCGCAGAAATTGAGGTGCTCAACAATGCAAGAACCTCCTCCTACCTTTAATGATTTACTCAGAGACATAAAGCAAGATGAAGCACTGATCGAAATGAGGGAAAAGACCGTGAAGAAAGTGAAGGTGGTCCAGCCTACGACAGAAAGCAGTGAGTTCGAGAGCAAGGTTCTTAAGATGTTAGAAGAACAGAATAAAAAGATAGAGGGTTTTTTGACCCAACAGAACTCCAAGACTCCTAATGTGAACAGCTATACCCCAGTGAGAGGCTTGGGCAGAGGAAGCGGTAGAGGGTGCTTCAATTGCGGAAGATTTGGACACCGAGCATTTGAATGTAATAGAAATGCATACAGAAACCCTGGCAGAAGAACTGATAATGATGAGCAACAACAAGAAAGCCAGAATCAGGGAAACGGGAGAGGGAGACCTATGAACCCCGCATAGACTCCCTCGAAATCACGTACTGTGCCATGGGAAACTCATGGTGGAATGGGGAATTGCCTGAAGGTTTGGTGGGGCCCTCCTGCCATTTGAATGCGACCATCAACGACAAACCATGCCGAATACTCCTCGACAGCGGATCCCAAGTGTCCATAATCTTTGAAAATTGGTACCAAGAAAACTTGCCTGATGTACCCATTAAACCACTCAGTGGGCTCGTGATATGGGGACTTAGTGCCGAAAAATACCCATATTCGGGCTATGTACAAGTGACTCTTAAATTCCATCAAGAATCATCAGAAGAAGGTGACACTCTGGAGATCCCTTTAATTGCCTTGGTGTGCCCTGATTTATCGAAAGAGAGAGGTGAGACACCAGTGATCGTGGGGACAAATACCCGGTTGTATTCCTTGTTACAAGAATGGCAGGAGGGTGAGAGTGAGCAGTTCAAGACGACTTCTTTCTGCATACAACCTAAAGAAGATAAATTCCATGTCTGCTTTGAGGGGAGCGACATTCATAAAAGTGATAAAGATGAACTTATCTTTGAACTTGAAAAATACCAACAGGCATTCTCCGAGGGAGAGTGGGACCTTGGCACAGCAAAAGGAGTTGAGCACAGCATCCGACTTACCAACGAGACCCCTTTTAGAGAACGCTCCCGACGGATTGCCCCAGCTGACTTCGAGGACGTGAGACAGCATTTGAAGGGATTGATCGAGAACCAACTAATTATTGAATCTCGGAGCCCTTACGCTTCCCCCATAGTGGTGGCCCGAAAGAAAAGCGGCAAAATCAGAATGTGCGTAGACTATCGTACCCTAAACCAACGTACTATCACTGACCAATACACCGTGCCCAAAGTGGATGAGGCCCTAGACTGCTTGCAGGGGAGCAACTGGTTCTCTGTGCTCGATCTTAGAAATGGTTACTATCAGATCCCTATGAAGCCAGAGGACAGGGAAAAGACTGCTTTTATATGTCCCCTAGGATTCTTTGAATTCCTGAATATGCCCCAAGGGATCAAGGGAGCCCCTGCAACTTTCCAACGGGCCATGGAAAAGATTGTCGGGGATATGGCGTACAGAGAGGTGGTCGTATACCTCGACGATATCATAGTATTCGGAGCCACTTTGCAAGAACACAATCAGCGCCTCTTAAAAGTACTAGAAAGACTAATCGAAGGTGGATTGAAACTATCGATCGACAAGTGCCTGCTGTGTCAATCAAAAGTCAAGTATCTGGGCCACATCGTCAGTCGGGATGGGGTAGCTACTGACCCCGAGAAGGTGGAGGCGGTGAAGAAATGGCCAAGGCCTATTAAATTGAAAGAACTGAGGTCATTCCTAGGTTTCTGCGGGTATTACCGGAGATTTGTTCCCAACTACTCCAGTGTGGCCAAGCCCCTAACCGACCTCACCAAGGGGTACCCTTCGCCGAACAAGAAAATTAAGAGCAAGAAAGAGTGTTATAAGGTTGGTGAGCCTTTTGGAGAACGATGGACACCAGCGTGCGAAGCAGCTTTCCTGTCTCTGAAGAGATGTTTGACAGAAGCACCATTACTAAGCTATGCGAACCCTGACAGAACCTACACACTCCACATCGACGCCTCTCTAGATGGACTAGGGGGAGTGTTATACCAGGAGCACGAGAATGAATTACGGCCTGTATCATTTGCCAGCAGAGGACTGAGTGAGAGCGAAAGGCGGTACCCGACGCACAAGCTAGAATTTTTGGCTTTGAAGTGGTGCATTGTCGACAAGTTTCATGACTATCTGTATGGGACATCATTTATAGTGCACACTGACAACAATCCACTCACCTATGTACAGAGCACCGCCAAGCTCGATGCCACCGGGCACAGGTGGCTGGCCGCCTTAGCTCTCTATGACTTCTCCTTGAAATACCGTCCGGGTGTCAACAATACAGATGCCGATTCACTCTCCCGCATTCCAGGCCAACAAGGTAACAGCGTAGAAGACGACTGGATTGAAGTGCCTGCTAGCTGTATTAAAGGAATGTGCCATAGTATTGGAGTAGAGCTGCAGTCTGAAAAGAGATGCGTGGATTGTCTAGGGCCTCCGCCGCAAGTCCTACCACTATCATATTGCTGGCTCAGTCAAGTCGAGATGGAGGGACTGCCGAAAGTGAGACAGGATCAACTAAGAAAAGACCAGCGAACTGATCCCGGTATGAAGTATGCCTTCTTGAATAAGTCTGACCCTAATGTTTCACAAGACATCAAAAGAGAAGCTGAATTGTTGAGGCGACAGAGAAAAAACTTTATCACTAAGAAGGGAGTGATGTACAGGAAGCATGAAACTGAGAAAGGCCGGTGGCAAATTGTGCTCCCCAAGAAACATCGAGCAACAGTAATGAAGGCATTACATGATAGGCATGGTCACGTGGGAATGGAAAAGACATTGAAGTTAATATCTGACCGTTTCTACTGGCCTAATATGAGGAAAGATGTGGAAATGTACTGCAAGAGATGTGGAAATTGTATTGTCCGGAAAACCCTCCCGGGGAGAACGGCCCCTTTGATGAATTTGAAAAGTCAAGGCCCCATGGACTTAGTGTGCATAGATTTCTTGACGTTAGAAGTAGACCCAGGGAACAAGTGCAACATCCTAGTAGTCACTGACCACTTCACTCGCTATGCACAGGCGTATGTCACCCCAAATCAAAAGGCCATTACAGTTGCCAATGTGCTATGGGAGAAGTACTTTGTACATTATGGCCTTCCCAACAGAATACATTCCGATCAAGGACGTGACTTCGAGAGCAGGCTCATCAAGGAAATGTGCCAAAGATGCGGGATAAAAAAGTCCAGAACAACTCCCTACCATCCGCAAGGTGACCCACAACCTGAGAGATTTAACCGTACTCTGTTGGACATGCTGGGGACATTGAGTCCATTAGACAAACGTCGTTGGAAACAACAGATCTCTCGGCTAGTACATGCTTACAACTGTACCCGTTGTGACGCCACAGGATACTCGCCATACTACCTCATGTTTGGGCGTGAAGCGAAACTCCCCATTGACGTCAGCTTTGGGACCCCAGATCCCAACCAGTCAAACCTGTCCCATCTAAAGTATATACAGACTCTTCGCAGAGAACTCAAAGAGGCATATGAACTGGCTGAAAAAACTGCTGATAAGTTAGGGAAGAAGAATAAAACCAATTATGACCGCACTGTGCGTGACCATATTCTCCATCCTGGAGACAGAGTACTACTGAAACGGCTAGGACATCCTAAAAAGTTCAAAATATCCTACAGGTGGAAGGAAGAACCTTATGTAGTGCTGGACAAATTTAAAGACTCACCTGTCTACAAAATTCAAAGGGAAGATGGAGAGGGAGCCATCTTAACTCATCATCGACAAAACCTCCTACCAATAGGAAGAGATACTCGCATGGAAGATCTTATAGACAAAAGCACAAAACCCATCAGGGAAGAGATAACCACAGATAATACAAGTCAAGTACAGCACCAAACAGAGTCTGAAGAGAGTGAGGAAGAGATTGGACAGGGTTGCTACTACAAAGACTGTGATCGAGACACTGATAAAATTTGTGAACGTAACCCAGAGACTGATGAACTCTCTTCACCAAGCCCTGTGTTGCCTGATTGGGACTTTACAATTGATGACTCTGACCGTCCTGTCCCTGAAGAATGGGTTGTGGGAGAGGGGGATGTAACAGAAAGTTATCCCAATGACTATACTTCGGAGGATGGGGAAGCATTTGGGGAAGTGACTGCAACTAGGCCTCAGAGAGCATGTAGGCCCCCAAACATTGTTACCTATGATCAGTTAGGGGTACCCACCTATATTCCAAGAATGACATACCCTGCCAGCATGACCGTATGGCCTTACTTTGCGAATACAGAAATGGTATACTAAAGAAATGTAATGGCTACTATGATGATCCAAGTTCACTTAGTTGCCTTGTATCATCAGGGGAAGAATGTAACATATACATGTATTTATTTATGTAAAACGTGTTGAAATGCAGATTGTCAGACCTTTGCCTCAGAAATATATGTGCTGTCATGAACTTTCTCACAAATATGGCAATGTTAACCGAGTAACCAGAATGTATCTTGTGCTGTAAAAATGTATAAAAGTTATGATATGGACTCGTTGTGATTACAACATCACCTATAGTGAAGGAAGTCTAGATATACAATTGCTAATGCCATGTTTTAAGGACATTTGTACTGGTAATGCCTGAGGTAATTGCTTTGGCTGCCAATCATCATTATCTGAGCGGGAGAACTCAGGAGCTCCAGACAGCTGTGTTTTCCCGCTCAGCTGGCCTGAGGTGAAGGTCAGCTGACCCTGTAGAAGTTGTATAAATAGAGCTGTCAGAGCTCTGACAAGGGAGAAGCTGTTCCCTCTTTCGTGCGCTCACTTCACTGCTGCTGGCCCTGAGCTGTAGCCTTATCTGTAAACATTGGCCGCAGCAGGAGAGGTTATGAGCCGGAGAAAGAGCTCCTAATGTTTGCTGACTACTGCTTGGAGAATAAGCAAAGCTCTGAGTACATACAGTAACCGGGCACTGTATAGATAGCTGTTCAGCCAGCGGAGAAGTGCGCTCACATACTGTTTACAGAAGAGGGGAGGTGATGTATATTAGCTTCAAGTAGGAGCTGCCTGCCCCACACACAGAGACTCAGCCAAGAGCGAGATAGCTACCCTATTCTTGCCCCTCTACACCCAGAGCCTGCCTGCTCACACAAAGGCGCTCTGCGGGAGACGGGAGGAGGCATTGGGAGAAAATACAGAGCACATCTCAGTCAGAGATAAGTGCTGCCTGAGCGGAGGAGAAGCGTCACAGTAACAGCTGAGAGAACCGCTGTGATCAAGTGAGCGATGTCACCCCACCGATAACAGCCACCTCCTAAAGCACTGTCAGCAGCCAGTGCCTCCCCAGACAAGAGGGGAGCGCACCACAGCTATCGGTTGCTACCAGCAACAACACGCTCCAGCCTTTCAGCCCTGCGCTGTCTTCAAAACAGCTGCCGGAGGGAGAGCTGCAGAACAGCTGAGAAGACTGCAGCAGGAGGGGAGCCCTCAGCCGCCGGCTCTCACCTACTATTGGTCACTGTTGCCGCCCACCACCAGAGCGTCATCCAGCAGGGAAGAAGCGCTACAAGTCAGCTGTCAGAGGAAGCTGCCGCCTACCGCCCCCTAATCAGCTGCTGCGCTGATAGAAGAGGAGTCGCTATACAAGTCTGGTGAAGTCACCGTCTAGCAGAGGAGGGACGCAGGTAACAGCCTACCCAAGTGCCTGACAGAAGAACACGCCCCTCTACACCCAGGACTGCTGGTGTAAACTAGCGGATCTTGCGGGAGACGGGAGGAGGCAGAGGAAGCAGCCAAAGAGAAAGCTCCTGAGACACCTGCTACTCACCAGTCGGGGAAGTGCTGCTGACAACTCAGGCTACCGCCCGCCGCTGTCAGGATCCAAACAGCGCTGCATTCAATAAGGGGGAGAAGACACCTGTCCGCTGCTGAAGCCGTCCAGTCAGCTGTCTACTAGACGCCGGTGAGAGACATCCCCTGGAACACCCCTCTACACCCTAGTACCGCCCACTTAATGGTGGTACTTGCGGGAGACGGGAGGTGGTGTTTACAGTGGGGGGGACGCCCAGCTGAGAGAGACGCCGGTGATTGACAGCCGTTACTAAGAAAGAAGACAGAAGAAGAGGTAGGGATCTTCCGCCCGCCTACCACCCACTAAGGAACCTTTGCTATGAAAGACAGCCTATGCCCAGCTTGGAAAGCTTGTCCCACTTCAGTGATCGCTGTAAAGCAGTGTCACTCTTTATACCCCTCTACACCCTGGGAGTGCTAGCTATAATCGCAGCATTCCTTGCGGGAGACGGGAGGAGGTAAAGGGACCACCTGTGGCAATAATATTGCTACACTCAGTTGCCAGACATCGGGCTGTTTAAAGTACAGACTCAAGCACAGCAGCTAAAGGTAAAAGGACAGTATCCAGAGACTTAAACAGCGACAGGATTGGTGAGCTCAGCAACTTTATTTTATGCACTTATAACACTACAGGAGCCACAATTGCTTAATTTAACACCTTTTAAGGATAGCTAGGTATTTAGAAGCTATTCATAGCTACAAATACAGGAGTGACAGTTTCTTTTAAGTAACTTCAAGTAATTGCTTCTGGGCTTTCAGCCAAGCAATTATAAGAAAGTATAAAAAGTATCATTATCTAAAGGAGAACAAGACTATCTAAAAGACAGTAACTTAGATACTTTGTGTTACTATTATCACTCCTAATAGGGAAAGAGTTATATATTTTCTACAGCTATAGGATCCACCTAGAGAATTTCAGCGAGAGGATTTATTTCTAAGGCTGACTATATTCATGTACTTACCTGCTCTCATCTCTAGTAACTTAAGGGCCCCAACGCGCGCCAACGTAATGCTGTTATGATATTTATGTGCGATGTTATTGAAATATATTTTTTCCTATACTGGCCAGTAATTACCCCCGGGGAGGTAATTGTAATTTTTGTACTGCATGCATAATATCAACTGTATAGGTAGTTTAAAGGATTAGAATGTTAATGAAATTGTACACGTATATTTACTGTGAATTTAATGCTTAAAGTATATACTATATTAAATTAATACTAAGTTATACTTACCGAGTTGTGGACATTTTCCTTGAAGCCATTCATCGATATCTATATAAATAGAAATAAAGAACAGAAAGAATTAGGTTTCCCAAGTGATCCTCACATACGTTATTAAAACTTGGGTGGAGGCACAATAAATTTGGTCGCCCTCACTGTGATAGGAGGGTTACACAGGGAAACCGCGTCTCATAGTTCCTCCAAATTGACAAGTATTGGTCTCCCAGGAATGACATAACTGACGTGACAATAGGAAAAGTATATATAAATATATTCAGAACAGGTTATGTTGCTTTTTCATATTTTGCTGCTTCCATTTGGGCAACTGGTAGAACTGAGCCCTGGGCATCCCCAATACGCTGGCAAAATCTTCATCAGACAGGTACACCTGTTACACAGGAGACAGGTTATCAGGTGGGAACTGGCATCAATGCATTATGGCATAATATACATAAGCTTTTTTATATATATATATATATATATATATATATATATATGTCAAAAAGAAGGACAAGAGGGGCGCTCCATAGTGCATAAATGACAATTTAATAACAACATATAAAAACACGGTCCAGGAAAAGCAACACTGTACTCGTACCGAACCATGCAGCGCTGTGGGCTGGGTACCACAAGATATTCAAATTTTGAATGCCAGGCAAAGCTCCTACCACCAAACGCCGGGGCACCGCTGGAAACCACGAACCACCACTGGGGATCACCGTCAACAGGTGTCAGTGTATCGGGAACCACACGGGAACAGCTACGGAGGAGGGAGCCGGGCAGCAGTTGGAGCAGACGTCACAGGCCCCGCCCTAACGCGTTTCGTAGTACAACTTCGTCAGAGGGCGTGGCCTGTGACTGACGGCTCGCTGGTTAAGTAGCAGTGACCAACCAATCAGTGCGTTTATGGTTTTTAACCTGTATCAGCTGTGTGAGAGCTTTGCTAAGTAAATCACCTGGACACAGCCCAATATAGCAATAAAATGTGAACTAATGAAGGAAAAAATATATCCACAAACGTTCACCACATTAAAAGTATATATAAATATTGAACATGGGAATTAAAATTATTTGTATATATTATCTTTAGTAAAACAAGGTACACGCTGTAGAGTGGATGGTCACCGTAGGCACATACAATAAATTTACAAAGGGATCAATTATAATTGCAATTACAATCCATTTTGAACATTTTCATAAAACATATCAATTGATAACCGCTAATTACAGTGGAAAAATTGATACATAATGTGCAGTATGCAGAGACAAAAGAAAAAATATATGTATACACATTATCAAAACCTGGGAGGATTAATATATTGTGGATTTGACATATAGTCAAAATACACTAAGATAAACAGAGAAACAGTTTCAATACAGGAGAAAAAGTAATTATTAATATTAAACAGCGGGAAGAATTGAGTCTGTTATTATTACAGATCATTCTAAGCCGCTTCATAGGACATATTACTTGATAGTCACTAAATGTAATGAAAGAATTCATACACACTATCCAATCTCCATAGACAACCAATCGGTATCAAAACCTAAGATAATTAGGATATCATGGATTTATACATAGAGCCACACTAACGTGGACAAAAAGATAGTTTCAGGGGACACAAGAGACTAATAAGGTTAATATACAGGACTGGCCAAGAAAATACATTATTAATTTGTATAACACAGATGGAATCAACGATTAATAAAAGGGGTAATTTCATAGCCCTCATTTAAACCCATAGGGGTAAGGGTATTGAGGGTTATGATCCAAAACGTTTCACGTCTTAGGAGGGCCCGGTCTCTGTCGCCGCCCCTTTTATGCGGTAGTACTATTTCAATGCCTTTAAACTTAAGACCAGAGGGGTCACTATTGTGGGCATTCTTGAAGTGACGTGGAACACTATGATTAACCAATCCATGCTTGATATTGCGTGTGTGCTCCAGTATGCGGGTCTTTAAAGATCTTTTAGTCTTTCCTACATCCTGGAGCCCACACGAACAAATCAATAAATAGACCACATAGGTCGAGTTGCAATTTACAAATTGTTTAACTTTATGGGGGTCACCATCAGGAGATTTAAACAGTGGTCCTTTCTCGACCAGAGGGCAAACCTTACATCGGCTACAAGGAAAGCAGCCTTTCAGACTCAAGAAAGTTGTACTTGATGGACCATTGTCACCCTGATTGACCACCTCCAACTGGCTCTTAGAGACCATGGCCTTGATGGTTTTTGCCCGGGTATAGACAATTTTAGGCATATCATGAAGATGTGGACCAAGGATTGGATCTCTTTTCAAAATGTGCCAGTTCTTTTTTAGGGTTTTAGAGATATCCCGTTCGGCACTGTTATATTTAGTAATAAACAAGCAATCCTTTTTATTATCCATAGTCTGATCTTTTACTTTATATTGGAGGATCTCCTCTCGCACTGAGTTTTTTGCCTTATCCAAAGCAGTTTGAATAATTTCCTTGGGGTAACCCCTCTCTCTAAACCTTTGAGTATAAACCTTAGATTGTTCATCAAAGGTGTCTAGGTTGGTGCAATTTCTGCGCAATCGCAGAAATTGCGAGTAGGGGATGTTATTCTTCCAGGGCTTAAAATGGCAACTCTCGTATTCCAAATAGCTATTGCTATCAACGCTCTTAAAAAATGTGCGAGTTTCTATATCAGAAGACATGGGGAAATTCTCCACACTAAGGACAAGGTCCAGAAATTCAATGCTGGTAGTTTGAAAATTGGAGGTGAAAACCAGGTTGTAAGAATTCATACAACCTGGTTTTCACCTCCAATTTTCAAACTACCAGCATTGAATTTCTGGACCTTGTCCTTAGTGTGGAGAATTTCCCCATGTCTTCTGATATAGAAACTCGCACATTTTTTAAGAGCGTTGATAGCAATAGCTATTTGGAATACGAGAGTTGCCATTTTAAGCCCTGGAAGAATAACATCCCCTACTCGCAATTTCTGCGATTGCGCAGAAATTGCACCAACCTAGACACCTTTGATGAACAATCTAAGGTTTATACTCAAAGGTTTAGAGAGAGGGGTTACCCCAAGGAAATTATTCAAACTGCTTTGGATAAGGCAAAAAACTCAGTGCGAGAGGAGATCCTCCAATATAAAGTAAAAGATCAGACTATGGATAATAAAAAGGATTGCTTGTTTATTACTAAATATAACAGTGCCGAACGGGATATCTCTAAAACCCTAAAAAAGAACTGGCACATTTTGAAAAGAGATCCAATCCTTGGTCCACATCTTCATGATATGCCTAAAATTGTCTATACCCGGGCAAAAACCATCAAGGCCATGGTCTCTAAGAGCCAGTTGGAGGTGGTCAATCAGGGTGACAATGGTCCATCAAGTACAACTTTCTTGAGTCTGAAAGGCTGCTTTCCTTGTAGCCGATGTAAGGTTTGCCCTCTGGTCGAGAAAGGACCACTGTTTAAATCTCCTGATGGTGACCCCCATAAAGTTAAACAATTTGTAAATTGCAACTCGACCTATGTGGTCTATTTATTGATTTGTTCGTGTGGGCTCCAGTATGTAGGAAAGACTAAAAGATCTTTAAAGACCCGCATACTGGAGCACACACGCAATATCAAGCATGGATTGGTTAATCATAGTGTTCCACGTCACTTCAAGAATGCCCACAATAGTGACCCCTCTGGTCTTAAGTTTAAAGGCATTGAAATAGTACTACCGCATAAAAGGGGCGGCGACAGAGACCGGGCCCTCCTAAGACGTGAAACGTTTTGGATCATAACCCTCAATACCCTTACCCCTATGGGTTTAAATGAGGGCTATGAAATTACCCCTTTTATTAATCGTTGATTCCATCTGTGTTATACAAATTAATAATGTATTTTCTTGGCCAGTCCTGTATATTAACCTTATTAGTCTCTTGTGTCCCCTGAAACTATCTTTTTGTCCACCTTAGTGTGGCTCCATGTATAAATCCATGATATCCTAATTATCTTAGGTTTTGATACCGATTGGTTGTCTATGGAGATTGAATAGTGTGTATGAATTCTTTCATTACATTTAGTGACTATCAAGTAATATGTCCTATGAAGCGGCTTAGAATGATCTGTAATAATAACAGACTCAATTCTTCCTCCTGTTTAATAATAATTACTTTTTCTCCTGTATTGAAACTGTTTCTCTGTTTATCTTAGTGTATTTTGACTATATGTCAAATCCACAATATATTAATCCTCCCAGGTTTTGATAATGTGTATACATATATTTTTTCTTTTGTCTCTGCATACTGCACATTATGTATCAATTTTTCCACTGTAATTAGCGGTTATCAATTGATATGTTTTATGAAAATGTTCAAAATGGATTGTAATTGCAATTATAATTGATCCCTTTGTAAATTTATTGTATGTGCCTACGGTGACCATCCACTCTACAGCGTGTACCTTGTTTTACTAAAGATAATATATACAAATAATTTTAATTCCCATGTTCAATATTTATATATACTTTTAATGTGGTGAACGTTTGTGGATATATTTTTTCCTTCATTAGTTCACATTTTATTGCTATATTGGGCTGTGTCCAGGTGATTTACTTAGCAAAGCTCTCACACAGCTGATACAGGTTAAAAACCATAAACGCACTGATTGGTTGGTCACTGCTACTTAACCAGCGAGCCGTCAGTCACAGGCCACGCCCTCTGACGAAGTTGTACTACGAAACGCGTTAGGGCGGGGCCTGTGACGTCTGCTCCAACTGCTGCCCGGCTCCCTCCTCCGTAGCTGTTCCCGTGTGGTTCCCGATACACTGACACCTGTTGACGGTGATCCCCAGTGGTGGTTCGTGGTTTCCAGCGGTGCCCCGGCGTTTGGTGGTAGGAGCTTTGCCTGGCATTCAAAATTTGAATATCTTGTGGTACCCAGCCCACAGCGCTGCATGGTTCGGTACGAGTACAGTGTTGCTTTTCCTGGACCGTGTTTTTATATGTTGTTATTAAATTGTCATTTATGCACTATGGAGCGCCCCTCTTGTCCTTCTTTTTGACAGATTCTTCCCCCTCTCGTGAGTCCCGAGAGTTCAGAGAGGTGGCTGCTATTCAAATTGTGGATATAGTGCACTAGCCCCAGGTGTACCCTGTTTGAGCTAGTCCATTGCTGGAGTGGTGCTAAGGAATCAGTGGCGCACGTCCATCACCTGCTTTTCCTTCCATATATATATATATATATATATATATATATATATATATATATATATATATATATATATATATATAAATAAGAGAGGCCTTGAACACTGACGTGTAACTGTTACTGTATTATACATATGTAACACTGAGTTGTGCATGGCCACAGGCACTTCTACTCATTTGCATGTCATTAATCCAATTCAGTGCAACATGTGCGAGATGCCATTGCTACGGTGCCCGAGCTTTCACTCCTTGTAGTCCCATTTAGTGGCAACCAGATTTTTGTCAGTCCTATGGGTTTGCAAACAAATTTCCTGAAGTTGGCGGTACCCCAAGTGCAGCATAGCACCGCTCTTACACCTGCGCTAATAATGAGGGAAATAGGATTGGCCAGGGCTGGACCTGTAAATGTTGAAAGGTCAATTATGAGAACCCATACACATACACCCCAATGCGGGAAATTTACTTAGATTGGATCACATGGGATGTTGTTATGAGCAACCAATCAGAATCTACATATTTATTTAGCACCTTCTAGAATATAATAGTATCTGATTGGTTGCTCATAACAACACGTATGGTGTAATGGTTAGCATTATTGCCTCACAGCACTGAGGTCATGGGTTCAATACCCACCAAGGCCCCAACTGTGCAGAGTTTGTATATTCTCCCCATGCCTGCATGGGTTTCCTCCGGGTACTCCGGTTTCCTCCCACAATCCAAAAATATACTGGTAGGCTAATTGGCTCCCAAAAAAATTAACCCTAACATGTCTGTCTGCGTGTACACATACCTCCCAACTATCTGACCTGAAGAAATAGGGACACTCGCGCGGAGCGCCCGAAAAGGGGGCGGGCGTATGCAAATGTGGGCGCGGCTTATGCTAATTAGCCGCAACCTCATTTTCATACGAGAATAGACGCTGTGAGCATGCGCACAGCATCTATTCTACTAGATTGGGGGGTCTCCCAACTGCCACCCCCCCCCGCAGCGGGACAATGCCTGCCGCGGGTGGTACAGCGGGACAGGACCCGAAAATCGGGACTGTCCCGCTGTAATCGTGACAGTTGGGAGGTATGTGTACATGTGGTAGGGAATATAGATTGTAAGCTCCACTGGGGCAGGGAATGATATGAATGGTCAAATATTCTCTGTAAAGCGCTGCGGAATATGTCTGCGCTATATAAGAAACTGCTAATAAATAACTAAATGTGAAATAGAACTCCCATCTTAGCAAATTTCCCCCGATGTCTCACTAAATAAATTAAAATACAAAAATAGCATGTGTGTAATGTAGGAATGCAATTAAAATACAGTACTTCTGATTTATGGCCAACCATGTGACCACTTGGTGAACATCATTCTGCCATGACGGTGGGCCTACTTTTCTGAGAAGGCCTGTAATTACAGATCCATGATGCTGTATGTGGTGTACTGGGGTGTAACATAACATGGATAATGGGGGGGTCTGTGTCAGGTAATATGGGAGATATAAATGCACTATGTGTCCTGTATCAGTGTGGAGGGGAGGGTGCTGCTTGTGGGGTATAACATTACATGCGCTCGGGAGGCTGTCAGGTAATATGGGGGATATAAATGCACTGTGTGTCCTGTATCAGTGTGGAGGGGAGGGTGCTGCTTGTGGGGTATAACATTACATGCGCTCGGGAGGCTGTCAGGTAATATGGGGGATATAAATGCAGTATGTGTCCTGTGCCACACACTGAGCTACAGTATGTGGAGGCCTAATGAGCTGTACTGTGCACTAGTATCACTTGCTGTGTACATGGGGTATACCGCTAGCACTAGTTTCCTAGGATAAATGAAAGGAACAGTTACTGTTTGTGTTTTCTTGCATGATCTGAGCTTTCTTACCTCCTTCTTAGTGGGGTCTACTCCATCAGGTAAGTCCTCTCCATTTTTGTTAAGAAGAAGACTCTTATCAAAAATGTTGTTGCCCTGTGGTAATGACTCTATTGGTTGGCCCTGGCTCTGCGGCTGATTGCCATTGGGCGTTCCGTTATTACCATTGCTGTATGACAGGTTCCCATTGCTGTGAGGATGATATACCGAAGGCTTTGGTGCACTCGGCTCTGACTTTTTTGGGGCACTCGGCTTGGTTGTGCTGTTTGCATTTAGATTTGTGTTGTGCAAGTCCTAAGGAAAGAAAAAAGGTTACCTTCCAGAGAGATCTAATAATACACATCCAATCAGGGCTATTTTTGTGCAGGCTCCAGCAGGAACTGTGGCCCTTATTCTAGTTCACTCTTTCTGACAAAATATTTCTTAGATGGAAAAAACCATGTGCACTGCAGGTGAGGCAGGTGTAAAACCCCACCCAAATCTAATTATCTCTGCACAAGTAACACCTGCCTCACCTGCAGTGCACATGGTTTTGTCCATCTAAGAAATATTTTGTCAGAAAGAGTGAACTAGAATAAGGGCCACAGTTCCTGCTGGAGCCTGCACAAAAATAGCCCTGCATCCAATCATTTATAATAATGCACAGGAACTTGTACAGAATATGAATACATGTAGCAGTACTGCTGCTGTTATTATTATTATAATTAATAATAAACATTTACTTTTAAAGAGTTTGCAGCGCCCTATGTATTAGTGTTCATTCTAGCACCCGCTATCTCTGAAAACATATGCAGTTCCTCTTCCCTGCCTGGGGTGTCGCTGTCTGCTGTGATGTTTCTAGCACAGGTCTGGTTTGCATATCAGTGCTGATATACAGACCACACTGTGCTAGAAGCACTACAGCAGACAGCGACACCCCAGGCAGGGAAGAGGAACTGCATGGGTTTTCAAAGATAGTGGGTGCTAGAATGAACACTATGTAGTGTACAGTATAAGCAAACTTTCAGTACAAGTCATTGTATAACAGAGTAGACACTATAACAGCATTGCAGCACATGCAGTCACGCAGCGCCAGGCTCCCGTTCAGTGCCGCTCTTGGTAATGGGGAGAATTTAATGAAGGGGAGCGTGATCATTAGGTCGATTCTGTCTCGGTCAACAGTCGATAGGTCGACCACTATTGGTCAACAGATTTTCCACGTCGACATTTTGCATATCAGTCTTTTGACCATGTTGACGTAATGCATGTTGACCTTTTTTAATGTGTTAACTGTCGATCAATAGTGGTCGACCTACTGCCTGCCGTTCCTATGACCCATAATGAAGCACAAAAGGGAGAGGGCCCTGCTTTTTAGAGCTTGCACTCTATGTCAGTCGTCAGTACAAAAGGTTTGTTATTTGAAGTTGGTCCTGCGGCCTGTTGAAACCTGGTCACTCGTAGAACTGGGCACACAGTGACCACCCGGAGGTGTGCCCTGTCACTACAATGGGTGTGAGAGACACTGTTTACCTTATTGTGTACAGTATTTAATGCACATAAAACAATAGCAAAATTATGGACAGCAGCATGCATGGTGTAATGGTTAGTGTTATTGCCTCTATCAAGGGGCCCAGACCATCTAGTGGTTTAGCCAGGCCTCTGTGGACTAACCACTCCCCTAAACCGTACCTCCCAGCTTGAGGTGTGCCTGTTGAGCTAGACATTGGACAATATTCTGTCCACTTGCAAGGCTGTGAAATTCGCAACCTTGCGTGTGAATGAAATGCTGCCCGCCACTGGCACGCCCGCCCCCAGCCCTTGCTCTGCAAATTCACCAACCATCGAATGATTTGGAAGGTGCACACAAAACTAAGACACTCTCTGGTGTCTTAGCTTTGTGTGCTCCCTGCACGGGAAGGTGGGCAGCTGACATCCGGTGACATCACAGTCTTTTCCCCCTGTCCTAACCCCCTCTTCCCTCTTCGCTCACTCTTGCCCCCCCCCCCCCCCCCCGCTCTTCTCTAGCTAAACCTCCACGCTTCTAATTATGGTATAATGCTTGGAATGATCAGGATTAATACCTTGCAATCATCAAAGCATCCTTACAAATGGTTACTTCATCCAGTGATTATCCTGTCTTCTCTAAGCACACTATTATCAATATTATAAAATACATGTCTTCTTGTCATTATCAATGTATCCATTTCATGCATGTTGATATATGTTTAAAACCAAATAAACACATTTTCTCCAAAAAAAAAAAAAAAAAGATCCATCCTGAATAAAAATTGTAATATCTAAAAAAATCAACTGTCACTTCACTTATATTAAAAGTACAGTAAGTTCAATATTTAAAACCTTAAAATTCAGATATGTGCAGAAGGATGATAATGCCTCCCTTCCCCCTTTCCAGAGGAACAGTATATCGTCAATATAGCGTTTACATTATTTATATAGATCTCATTGTCCCCAATAGATTATATCTTTCGATAGAGATGGGAAATTCTATAAAATGGACAAAACATATGTCCCCCCGTTGAATTAGTTCTCAGTTACATAGTTACATAGTAGGTGAGGCTGAATAAAGACTTGCGTCCATCTAGTTCAACCTATGTTTATCCCTTGTTGTATAGTATGTTCTGATATTTTAAAGACAGATTATGTTACTTATTCATACCCGTGGATGTTTTTAACCAATAAATGTTTATCCAACCTTATTTTAAACGTATTTATAGTGTCTGCCGACACCACTTCTTCAGGAAGAGAGTTCACTCGGTAACTATGGAATGACAAGGAAATCCGGCATAATGGACCGCATTTTGCGTTCCATTTGCCGGAAGTGACATTCTGGATGGACGTACCCGGAAGTAAGTACCGGTACGAGTGGAGGAAGGAGGTGGATGCTCCTGACCGCTACTTAGATGGACTTACTATAAATAGAGGACATCTACAGCCACAGACACAGCCTTGATAAAGACCCAAACTGCTCAGGGTGGAAACGCATTGGCGGAGTTCAGTGGTAAGAGAGACACAAGGACCTTACCCGTTTGCAGCTGTCCCAGACCTGGCACCCGACTGGTGACTATAGATACAAACACATGCATGAACTGATTAAAAACCAGTTCTGATACACATGCTGGTAATTGTTCCTTTGCACTTGTTGTCTGGAGCTTTTTAAATTCTGGATATTGTGTGTTGAACTGTATATTGTTTTATTTGTATTAAAACTGGCTTCACCATTATAAGCCTTTCTTCTTTTACATATATTGGAGTATTCTACCCACCAGATTAGTTCCAACTATCCATGTGGAAACAGGATGGAATTCCATACAATATAATTGAAGTAAAGTATTCTGGTCCATTTGAATCCTACCACCCTTTCACAGCATTGTTGATTGCAATTACTTTCTTTGCTTGGGCGCCGTTTGAAGTTGTATACTCTGTTTTGGTGATATTGTTCAGCAACCATATTGCTCAGTGTACCGTTTTCACCTGCGACCAGCGATTTTTGGCTGAAAATTGAAACATAGAATTTGACGGCAGATAAGAACCATTTGGCCCATCTAGTCTGCCCCTTTTTTACCCTTCAGGTAAACTCAACCCTTTTTAATCCTTATTTCTTTGTAAGGATATTCATATGCCTATCCCAAGCATGTTTAAATTGTTCTACTGTCTTAGCCTCTACCACCTCTGATGGGAGGCTATTCCACTTATCCACTACCCTTTCTGTGAAGTAATTCTTTCTAACATTTCCCCTGAACCTACCTCCCTCCAGTTTCAGTGCATGTCCTCGTGTTTTATTACTTGTTTTCCTTTGAAGAAAATGTCCCACCTGTACTATGGTAAAACCCTTGATATATTTGAAGATTTCTATCATGTCCCCCCTTTCCCTTCTCTGCTCCAAACTATACATGTTAAGATCTTTTAGTCTATCCAGGTAAGTTTTGTGGGTACTTATGTAGTATCTGGGCTGCCGATTTCTAAATCGGGTCGGATCGGGAGATCGCATCGCATCGCATGCGACCATGCGATTCGATGCGATGCGATGCGATGCGATGCGATGACCCGATTTTTCCATAGGAATCAATGTTAAAATGGACTGAGTCCATTTTAACATGGAATTCAATGGGAAAAATGGGTCCTTTTCATACCCCTACTATCCAAGTGGGCATGGAGTTGGATATAAACCTGTGGCGAGCGTAGCGAGCCACCGAGCCCGAAGCGTGGCGAGCGAAGCGAGCCCCGCGAGGGGACGAATACCGTCCCCTCGCGGGGCTCGCTTCGCTCGCCACGCTTCGGGCTCGGTGGCTCGCTACGCTCGCCACAGGTTTATATCCAACTCCATGCCCACTTGGATAGTAGGGGTATGAAAAGGACCCATTTTTCCATAGGAATCATTTTAACATTGATTTCTATGGAAAAATCGGGTCATCGCATCCGATATCGGATGCGATATCGGATGCGATGCGATGCGATATCGCATCGCATCGCATCTGATTGTATGCCTTAACTTAAGGCATACAATCAAAAAATCGGCAGCCCAGATACTACATAAGTACCGTTTTGTGATGTAGGCCATGAACCATTTTAGTTGCCCTTCTTTGTACACTCTCCAATGTATTTATATCCTTCTGAAGATATGGCCTCCAGAACTGGACACAGTATTCCAGATGAGGTCGTACCAATGACCTATAAAGTGGCATTATTACGTCTTTTTTTCTGCTACTGATTCCTCTCCCTATGCAACCAAGCATCTGACTAGCCTTCCTCATTGCTTTGTTACATTGCCTCCCTGCCTTTAAGTCACTTGAAATAGTGACTCCTAGATCTCTTTCCTCCTCAGTAGTTTCCATTATAGTACCCTTGATACTATATTGAGCCTTTGGGTTTTTGAGTCCCAAGTGCATAATTTTGCATTTTTTAGCATTAAACTGTAGTTGCCATTCTCTTGACCAATTCTCAAGTTTACTTAGATCATCAGTCATTTGATTTACCCCTCCTGGTGTGTCTACTCTGTTGCATATCTTTGTATCATCTGCAAAAAGGCATACTTTCCCTTCAATACCATTTGCAATGTCACTGACAAAGATATTAAAGAGCACTGGTCCAAGTACAGATCCCTGGGGTACTCCACTGGTAACATGTCCCTCCATAGAATGCACTCCATTTACGACAACTGTCTGTTTCCTATCCTGCAACCAGGTTCTTATCCATTTAATTGTTTTATAATCCAATCCCACACTTTCAAGTTTATTTAGCAGCCTGTGATGTGGGACAGTGTCAAATGCCTTACTAAAGTCTAGATATGCCACATCTACAGCCCCCCCTTCATCTAGTATTTTGGTCACGGGGTCAAAAAAGTCAATGAGACTTGTTTGGCATGATCTCCCTGCAGTAAAACCATGCTGTTTTGGATCCTGTAAGTTGTTTAATTTAAGATATTCCACTATTCTTTCTTTTAATAGTGTTTCCATTATTTTCCCTACTACTGATGTAAGGCTCACTGGTCTGTAGTTACTTGCTTCTTCTTTGCTTCCGCTTTTGTGCAGTGGAACTACATTTGCTTTTCTCCAGTCCTCTGGAACTGCACCTGTATCTAGTGACTGGTTGAATAAATCTGTTAATGGCGCTACCAACACATCTTTTAGTTCTTTTAGTATCCTTGGATGCACTCCGTCTGGCCCCATTGATTTATCCACTTTCAGTCTTGAAAGTTCTGTTAGGACTGTCACACTCAGCCGCGGCGGTGCGCGGCGGGCATATTACTCACCCGTCCGCGCCCGCCGTCGGCTAGCGTGTAGTGGTCTCCGGGTCAGCGGCAGCGGGCAGCGGCAGTCTGGTGGGCAGCAGGCAGCGTGGGACATCGACAGGTGTAGCAGTGTGTGCTGTAATGGTGCCGGGAGGCCGGCGCCGCCATCTTGGTTAAGGGCAAAATAGCAGATTGGCCCAGGTCTGAGGTTTCCTCCCATACTGACCTGACAGCCAATGGCAGCCGCCCTCTTGGGATATAGGGGATCTGCCTAGGGCTGTTCAGTGTCAGTGCAAAGAGTCTCCAGAGGCGTTCACAGCTCCCAGCTGACTCCGGCTCTCTGACTCACCTCTCCTGACCTTGGTGCCTTGCTCGTGCTCTGCGTTGGTCTAGGTTGCTGCTTAACCCCATCGCTGCCAGTTCTCTCCACAGTCTGGTCTCTGCCTGTATCCCTGAGCTTCCTGGCCTAGCCCTTCAAGTCTCCTGCTTCCAAGCAATTCTTCAATCTTCATTCATCATTCATCTTCCTCCAGTCTTCAAGGATCCTTCATTTACCATCAAGTACATTCTCTTTCCGGATCCTCTTATTCTTCAAGACCCCAGCCTGCCGTCCTATGCTATTTGAACTGTCATTATTCAAATGAACTTTCTTCTTCTAAAGTGCCTTACTGGCTCAAGTATTGTTTATCACTAACTGCCACTTTAAGAAAGTATTCAAGTGTGTATTGTTTCCATTTATGAATTCTATTATTAAACCTGCACGATTTAATCCTTCATCATCTGGTCCGTCTCCAGTCGCTACACACCACACGACTTCATCCAGCCCTTCAGTCGTGACAGTTTGCACTGACCCGATGGAGTCGGGTGAAGTACAGGCTTCCATGGCGGACGTCTTTCAAGGTATCGTGACTCGTCTTGAACAAGTGGAAACTACCCAACGCCAAGTGGCTCAATTTCTTCAGGCCTTGTCCCCGCCCCAGGCGGCTCCCTCAGTGTCGGTTGCTCCAGCGCCAGAGATTCCAGTTCCTGTTTCCACACCAGGATTCGTAGTTCCTCATCACATGCAACTCCCTACTCCTAGCAAGTATGATGGTTCGCCAAGAGCATGCCGTGGGTTCCTGAACCAATGTGATGTCCACTTCACCTTGCAGTCATCTCACTTCCCAACCTCCAAGGCAAAGGTGGCCTATATTGTGTCTCTCCTGGCAGGGTCAGCTCTGGACTGGGTGTCCCCTCTCTGGGAACGCTCTGACCCCCTGCTCAATGATTATGAAGCTTTTATTACCTCTTTTCGTCGCATCTTCGATGACCCTGGCAGAGTGTCCTCTGCCGCCACTGAAATCCTGAGGATTCGCCAGGGTAGCCGATCGGTGGGACAGTATGTTGTGCAGTTCCAGACCCTGGCCTCAGAATTAAAATGGAACGAAGAGGCTCTCCTCTCCGCCTTCTGGAATGGGCTGGCAGGTCGTATCAAGGATGAATTAGCTACTCGTGACTTCCCGGCTACCTTGATCGAGCTCATCTCTCTGTGCAACAAAGTAGATCTACGGATGCAGGAACGCCAACTAGAGAGAAATCGCTCTGATCGTCTTCGCCCTCGCTTCACCCCAAATGCTGTTCCCGTTCCTAGACCAAGTCCTTCCACAACTACACCACCTGATGAACCTATGCAGATCAATCGTTCTCGGCTCTCACAGGAAGAAAAGTCCCGTAGACGACGGGAGAATCTCTGCATGTACTGCGGGTCTGCTGCCCATTTACTGTCCTCCTGTCCATTGCGTCCGGGAAACGGCCGCTCCTAACCTCCCCGAGGGAGGCCCGGTTAGGAGTCTTGCTTTCATCTCCCTCCTCCGCTGTTTCCACCATTCCAATTACCATTGTGTGCCCTCAAGGGGAAAATAAAGTCCAGGCCCTATTGGATTCCGGAGCGGCAGGAAACTTTCTTTCTTCATCTTTCGTCTTTCAACACTCCCTGGCAGTACAACCCTTGACCCATCCCCTGGTTCTCACTGCAGTGGATGGGAGTCGTATCTGTAGTGGGCAAATCACCCTTCAAACCAATCCAGTGACAGTCCTAGTGGGTGCTCTACATCAAGAGACTCTAGAGTTCTTAGTTCTTCCTCAGTCATCACACCAGGTGGTCCTGGGTCTACCATGGCTCGCTAAACACAATCCTCATATTGATTGGACCAGCATGGAGATCAAGGCCTGGGGTACGAACTGTTTAACCACTTGCATGACTCGTATCATTCCACTCAATCAAATGAATCCTCAAGAAGAGGGAGGTTCCAGTCTTCCGTCTTCACCAGCTTCACCCTTGTCTATACCCACACCATACCATTCTTTTTCTGATGTCTTCAGCAAGGGAGGTGCCGATTCTCTGCCCCCTCATCGTCCTTGGGACTGTCCGATAGAGTTGGTACCCGGGAAATTTCCACCGCGGGGTCGTATCTACCCCTTATCTCTACCCGAGACCAAGGCTATGTCTGACTACATTCGTGAAAACTTGAATAAAGGCTTCATTCGTCCATCCACCTCGCCAGCCGGAGCGGGGTTTTTCTTCGTTAAAAAAAAAGATGGGACTCTCCGGCCATGTATCGACTATAGGGGTCTCAACGATATCACAATCAAGAACCGCTACCCATTACCCCTCATCACCGAACTCTTCGATAAGATCAGAGGGGCGTCTATTTTTACCAAACTGGATCTGAGAGGGGCGTACAACTTGATCCGAATCCGTTCCGGTGACGAGTGGAAGACGGCTTTCAACACCCGGGATGGCCACTACGAATACCTGGTGATGCCATTTGGCCTTTGCAATGCCCCGGCCGTCTTCCAACAGTTTGTAAACGACATATTTCGGGACTTACTGTATCATTCTGTCGTGGTGTATCTCGATGATATCCTCATATTCTCTCCTAACCTTCATCTCCATCGTCAAACTGTATCTGAAGTCCTGCGCCGTCTACGCCAAAATCAATTGTTCTGCAAGCTAGACAAATGCGTCTTCGAGGTCACTTCCATTCCATTTCTTGGCCACATCCTCACCAGCACTGGGATAGAGATGGACCCAGAGAAAGTAAGAGCCATCCAAGACTGGACAGCGCCTACCACGCTCAAAGGTATCCAGAGGTTCCTGGGTTTTTCAAATTATTATCGTCGCTTCATCCGGGACTTCTCCACCCTTGCTGCACCCCTTACAGCTCTAACCCGCAAGGGAGTAGATCCTAGTCAGTGGCCACCCGAAGCCTCGCTAGCTTTCCAACAACTAAAGAATGCATTCATCTCTGCTCCAATTCTTCTTCAGCCGAACCTCGACAAACCCTTCATTATCGAGGTGGATGCATCCTCAGAGGGAGTCGGGGCAATCTTGTCACAGAAAGGAGAGGACCAGGAACTTCACCCCTGTGCTTTCTACTCTAAGAAGTTTCTTCCAGCAGAGAAAAATTACCCCATTGGGGAGCAAGAGTTACTAGCAGTAAAGTTAGCGTTGGAGGAGTGGCGGTACCTCCTGGAGGGGGCACGACATAAGATCACGGTATACTCTGACCATAAGAATCTCTCATTTCTCAAGCATGCCCAATGTCTTACTGCTCGTCAAGCCCGCTGGGCCATGTTCTTCGAACGATTTGATTTCCAGATCAGATTCAGACCCGGGTCGATGAATGCCAAGGCCGATGCCCTTTCACGCTCCTTCGAGACTCCGGCCGACCTAGAGACTCCTCCTCGACCAATCCTCGACCCTCTGGTTTTTGCTCAAGTTACGGTCCAACCTTCACCTCCTCCGGGCAAAACCTTTGTTCCCCTCAATCTTCGCAAAAGAGTGCTGTCCTGGGCACACGCTTCCCGTTTTGCAGGACATACTGGTGCACAGAAGACCCTAATGTTCCTGTTACGTTCATATTGGTGGCCCACCATTCGTCAAGATGTAACCAGCTTTGTCGCTTCCTGTGTAAAGTGCGCCCAGCATAAGTCCCCCAGAACATCTCCTGCCGGTCCTCTTCTACCTCTAGCCATTCCTACAGAACCATGGTCCCACTTGTCTATGGACTTTATCTGTGAACTTCCTCCCTCCAAAGGGCATACGGTAATCTGGGTGGTGGTTGACCGGTTCTCAAAAATGGCGCACTTCTTCCCATTGAAAGGTCTTCCATCCGCTCCAGTTCTGGCTCAGCTCTTCATCTCCACAATCTTCAAACTTCATGGGTTGCCCAAAGAGATTATATCTGACCGTGGAGTGCAATTCGTTGCAAAGTTTTGGAGGGCTCTCTGTTCCGCTGTACAAGTCAAACTCAAGTTCTCCACTGCATTCCACCCACAAACCAACGGGCAGACGGAACGGGTCAACCAAGACTTGGAAGCCTTCATTCGTTTATTCATCTCTTCTTCTCAAGACGACTGGGTCGATCTTCTGCCTTGGGCGGAATATGCGCACAATAATTCTTATCATTCATCCTCCGGCACCACTCCCTTTTTTACTGTTTTTGGCAAACATCCCCGATCTCCAGATTTCTCAGACTTATCTTCATCCGATGTTCCTGCAGCTGCTGCTTCTTTACAACGGTTTGCGAAAATCTGGTCAGATGTTCATACCGCTCTCCTCAAAGCATCCGCTCGATACAAAAGGATGGCGGACAGGAAAAGAAGAGCGGCTCCCAAATTGAAGGTTGGAGATCGAGTGTGGCTGTCTACCCGCCACATACGCCTTCGGTTACCATCCATGAAGCTGGCTCCCCGATTCATCGGACCGTTCCCAATCACGCAAGTTATTAATCCTGTTGCATACAGACTACAGCTTCCTTCTTCCCTGAAGATCTCAAATTCTTTTCATGTGTCTCTTCTAAAGCCCTTGAGATTGAACTTCTATCAAAAGAAGGTGCCCAAACCGCCCAAGATTGGTTCTGAAAGAGAGATTGAGTTCGAAGTGAGACGCATCATCGACTCACGTTGTCGCAATGCCCATCTGCAGTATCTGGTGGAGTGGCTTGGATTCGGTCCTGAGGAGAACTCCTGGGTTGATGCTGCAGATCTCCATGCTCCCCGTCTGGTGAGGCAATTCTTTCAAAGGAACCCACATAAGGTGCGTAGGTGCCCTGGGGTCACCCAGAAAAGGGGGGGTACTGTCACACTCAGCCGCGGCGGTGCGCGGCGGGCATATTACTCACCCGTCCGCGCCCGCCGTCGGCTAGCGTGTAGTGGTCTCCGGGTCAGCGGCAGCGGGCAGAGGCAGTCTGGTGGGCAGCAGGCAGCGTGGGACATCGACAGGTGTAGCAGTGTGTGCTGTAATGGTGCCGGGAGGCCGGCGCCGCCATCTTGGTTAAGGGCAAAATAGCAGATTGGCCCAGGTCTGAGGTTTCCTCCCATACTGACCTGACAGCCAATGGCAGCCGCCCTCTTGGGATATAGGGGATCTGCCTAGGGCTGTTCAGTGTCAGTGCAAAGAGTCTCCAGAGGCGTTCACAGCTCCCAGCTGACTCCGGCTCTCTGACTCACCTCTCCTGACCTTGGTGCCTTGCTCGTGCTCTGCGTTGGTCTAGGTTGCTGCTTAACCCCATCGCTGCCAGTTCTCTCCACAGTCTGGTCTCTGCCTGTATCCCTGAGCTTCCTGGCCTAGCCCTTCAAGTCTCCTGCTTCCAAGCAATTCTTCAATCTTCATTCATCATTCATCTTCTTCCAGTCTTCAAGGATCCTTCATTTACCATCAAGTACATTCTCTTTCCGGATCCTCTTATTCTTCAAGACCCCAGCCTGCCGTCCTATGCTATTTGAACTGTCATTATTCAAATGAACTTTCTTCTTCTAAAGTGCCTTACTGGCTCAAGTATTGTTTATCATTAACTGCCACTTTAAGAAAGTATTCAAGTGTGTATTGTTTCCATTTATGAATTCTATTATTAAACCTGCACGATTTAATCCTTCATCATCTGGTCCGTCTCCAGTCGCTACACACCACACGACTTCATCCAGCCCTTCAGTCGTGACAAGGACTTTCTCTCTAGTAAATGTACCTCCATCTACCTTATTTTTATGAATGTCCTTGCAACTTAACTGTGATCCCTTCCCTTCTCCTTCTATAGTGAATACAGAGCAAAAGTAATTATTTAGATGATCTGCAATTGCCTTGTCTCCCTCCACCAAATTCTCAGTGTCTGTCCGCAGTCTTATTATTCCTCCATTTGATTTTCTCCTTTCATTTATATACTTAAAAAAAGTTTTGTTTCCTTTATCTACCGACTGAGCCATTTTCTCCTCAGCTTGTGCCTTGGCACGCCTGATCACTTTCTTAGCCTCTTTGCGTCTGGCAAGATACACTTCTTTGTCATTATTATTTTGAGTCTGCTTGTATGTCCTAAAGGCCATCTTTTTTGCTTTTACACTAGTTGATACCTCTTTTGTAAACCACACTGGCTTCCTTTTACTGGTACTTTTCTTAACCCTTTTGATACAAAGGTCCGTTGCCTTTAGTATTGCACTTTTTAATTTTCTCCACCTCTCCTGCACTCCTTTCAAGTTCGTCCAATCCGCTAATGAGTCGCTTAAACATCTCCCCATTTTTGCAAAGTCAGCCTTCCTAAAATCCAACACTTTAGTTTTTGTGTGACTGGAGTTGGACCCTGCCTTGATACTAAACCATACTGCTTGATGATCACTGGATCCCAGGTTCTCACCCACATATATGTCTGATATCCTGTCACCATTTGTGAGTATTAAATCTAATATTGAGTCTTTGCGAGTAGGCTCCCTCACCAATTGCTTGAGAGAGGCTCCCTGTAGGGAATTTAGAAATTTGCCACTTGTAGATGATCTTGCAAAAGACTCCTCCCAATTCACATCAGGTAGATTAAAGTCTCCCATGATTATGACTTCTCCCTTTAAAGCCATTTTAGTGACATCAAGCAATAGGCTCCTGTCCAAATCCTGCCCCTGGCCTGGTGGCCTATAGATGACCCCAGTACGAATAATGTCCTTCTCCCCCATTTCTATGGTCACCCAAAGGGCCTCAGTTTTTTCTTCAATGTTTTGTATTAAAGTAGCATTTATGTTTTTCTTTACATACATTGCTACCCCTCCTCCGATTCTTCCCATTCTGTCCTTCCTAAATAAATTGTATCCTGGTATAGCTACGTCCCAGCCATGGTTCTCATTACACCATGTCTCTGTGATAGCCACAATGTCTAGGTCATCCCTTGTCATTATTGCAATTAGATCAGGAATTTTGTCTCCTAGGCTTCTAGCGTTTGCACACATACTGTAGTTTTAAAAATTTTGCCTGTGCATCTGTTATTCCTAGCCATGTTCATACAGTACAAAATCGAAATCTAAAGTTGAAATTACCTGTTTGATGATTGCAAGCTATTCTGTCTCATTCTGTCTCTACCTCATTTTGATTAGAAATCTCTGGTGCACAGTGTATTGTGCACCAGCGACCACCACACTCCCGGCAATTTATCTCCCACAGCACATGAATTCACTGGCAATTAGGTGCTGATATCGCCCCCGTGTGTACACAGCTTTAGTGATATCATTGCTTCAGCACAGATCCGCAGGGGTGTACATTATTTCTCAGACATAGCGAACTCACTGGGTGATATAATGAAGGATTTTGCACAGAAGGGCAGAAATGAGCAATACATTTGTTCATTACATCACCCAGTGTGTACGCACCTTTAGAGGGTGTGGATCATATGGTCGACCAAAAGTGGGTTGACAGTCATAAGGTCGTCATGGGTCTAGGTCAACACAAGCATTAGGTTAACATGGGCAAGGTTGACAGTCAAAAGGTCGACATGGGGTTTTTCACAGGTTTTTTTACCTGAATGTCGACATGGACACTGACGGCCCCACCGCATCCCCTCGCCTGGCTCGCTGCGCTTGCCATGATATGGGCCAACTATTTTATTCTCCCACCATGCCCTAGTGGATGGTAGGGCATGAAATACCGTTTGACGGCGAAATAAAAAAAAGTGAAAAAACCCATGTTGACCTTGTCCCATGTCGACCTAGTGGTGTCATTGTAATGACCGTCAACCAACCGACCATATCCCTCTTTAGAAAACCCTTGCTTACAATGGGTAATCTCTCTATGATTTCCAATCCAATAACACAGACCATGCAGGAGATTTTACATTGGATTTATTAGACGCACTTTAGGATGAACCGATAGCATAAAAATAAATGGTCACTTAACGTGACATCATGGCACTTTCTTCATATAATATTGTTACCCTAAGTGACCTCTGCAGAAACCGATGTAAAACAACAATATATGGTATGGAAATAATCTACAGCGTAACATGACTAATATCCCCTAACAGGAATCACAGTTCTATCATGGCGGATACAGGGACACAATATGGCGACAACGACCAGACAGATGCATGTTTGCCACTGACATTGTACCTTACAGAGGAGACACATTGGACCTGGCATTGGGAAGATCAGATACAGATGCCACTATAGATAAATCTTATATTAGTTTATTATGGGAGGTGTTCAGCTGAGCGATGGCTTATATGTTATTGCAGATCAGGATTTCTCACCTCTCCCAATATTCAGTGTTTTCGGAGTTCTGATCACTTCCTGAATATATATGTACTTACAGATATGGGCGGGCACGCACACACACACACACACACACACACACACACACAGATGTAGGGCATAATTCAGACCTGATCGCTGCTGTGCGAATGTGCAATAAAATCCAGATACCTTTGTCCTTTGATAGCCATTCGCAAGGTGATGGGACAGGAAGTAGACGGCTGGTGGTGGTAACCGGCCGTTTAGTGGGAGTGCTTAGAAAACCGCAGGTGTGCCACATAAAACCCTAGACGAGCCTAATCATTTTAGCAGAGGGCCTGTGATGTTGGCTCCAGGCCGGATAAGCCTGTATTTAAGTCCAGGGCTACACAGTCCTTGTGATGAGTTGTGGCCAATGAATACATCAATCGATGGGAAGAGTCTTACGAATGGGTTTGGACATTTTTCCCCTCAGCTGCGATTTCTCCGCTAGACGTTCACATCTACTTGCAGTGAGCACATTCATTCGCAAAAGTGGGATTTCACTACAGTGGGATGGACGCTGCCGATTCGCTCAGCGACAAACAGGTCTGAATCGGGCCCATAGACACACATATACCATGACACACCCATACGTATGGACAGACATCTCTAGAGTGTAAGCTCATACAATCAGGACCCTGTCAGCCTTCGGTCTCATGTCAGCCTCATATGTCCTTGTTCTGTGTGTATGCTGTGTTATACTGACTGGCCGGAGCTTAGGAGTGTGATGTGCCCTATACATTAACAATAATAATAATGCTGCAGTATGTACACACACATATGCAGTCATACATACACACACAGCATACGTGTAGACAGGAACCCACATACAGAGGTATGAGCAATAATGTACATAGTCAGGAATATACATCGCACGAGAACGAGGGTTTGTGAAACAATCTTACACTATTGGACATAAATGTGATTAGTAATAACTATCATGGGGTAACAACCTCTGAGGTGCACAGCGCTGGGACGCTGAGGAAAGAATACATGGACACACACATCTGCGCAGCTGTATACATTGATCTATCCAAGAAACCCTCAGACAGGGAAACCGCGTCTCATAGTTCCTCCAAATTGACAAGTATTGGTCTCCCAGAAATGACATAACTGACGTGACAATAGGAAAAGTATATATAAATATATATTCAGAACAGGTTATGTTGCTTTTTCATATTTTGCTGCTTCCATTTGGGCAACTGGTAGAACTGAGCCCTGGGCATCCCCAATACGCTGGCAAAATCTTCATCAGACAGGTACACCTGTTACACAGGAGACAGGTTATCAGGTGGGAACTGGCATCAATGCATTATGGCATAATATACATAAGCTATTAGTGTTCATTCTAGGACCCGCCATATTTGAAAAGCCATGTAGTTCCTCTTCCCTGCCTGGGGTGTCGCTGTCTGGTGTAGTGCTTCTAGCACAGTGTGGTCTGTATATCATCACTGATATGCAAACCAGACCTGTGCTAGAAACACCACAGCAGACAGTGACACCCCAGGCAGGGAAGAGGAACTGCATGGGTTTTCAAATATAGCGGGTGCTAGAATGAACACTAAGCTATTATATATATATATATATATATATATATATATAAATAAATGAGAGAGCGAGGCCTTGAACACTGACGTGTAACTGTTACTGTATTATACATATGTAACACTGAGTTGTGCATGGCCACAGGCACTTCTACTCATTTGCATGTCATTAATCCAATTCAGTGCAACATGTGCGAGATGCCATTGCTACGGTGCCCGAGCTTTCACTCCTTGTAGTCCCATTTAGTGGCAACCAGATTTTTGTCAGTCCTATGGGTTTGCAAACAAATTTCCTGAAGTTGGCGGTACCCCAAGTGCAGCATAGCACCGCTCTTACACCTGCGCTAATAATGAGGGAAATAGGATTGGCCAGGGCTGGACCTGTAAATGTTGAAAGGTCAATTATGAGAACCCATACACATACACCCCAATGCGGGAAATTTACTTAGATTGGATCACATGGGATGTTGTTATGAGCAACCAATCAGAATCTACTTATTTATTTAGCACCTTCTAGAATATACTAGTATCTGATTGGTTGCTCATAACAAACACGTATGGTGTAATGGTTAGCATTATTGCCTCACAGCACTGAGGTCATGGGTTCAATACCCACCAAGGCCCCAACTGTGCAGAGTTTGTATATTCTCCCCATGCCTGCGTGGGTTTCCTCCGGGTACTCCGGTTTCCTCCCACAATCCAAAAATATACTGGTAGGCTAATTGGCTCCCAAAAAAATTAACCCTAGCATGTCTGTCTGCGTGTACATGTGGTAGGGAATATAGATTGTAAGCTCCACTGGGGCAGGGACTGATATGAATGGTCAAATATTCTCTGTAAAGCGCTGCGGAATATGTGTGCGCTATATAAGAAACTGCTAATAAATAACTACATGTGAAATAAAACTCCCATCTTAGTAAATTTCCCCCAATGTCTCACTAAATATATAAAAGGTACAAAAATAGCATGTGTGTAATATAGGAATGCAATTAAAATACAGTACTTCTGATTTATGGCCAACCATGTGATCAGCTGGTGATCATCATTCTGCCATGACGGTGGGCCTACTTTTCTGAGAAGGCCTGTAATTGCAGATCCATGATGCTTTATGTGGTGTACTGGGGTGTAACATAACATGGATAATGGGGGGGTCTGTGTCAGGTAATATGGGGGATATAAATGCACTATGTGTCCTGTATCAGTGTGGAGGGGAGGGCGCTGCTTGTGGGGTATAACATTACATGCGCTCGGGAGGCTGTCGGGTAATATGGGGGATATAAATGCAGTATGTGTCCTGTGCCACACACTGAGCTACAGTATGTGGAGGCCTAAGGAGCTGTACTGTGCACTAGTATCACTTGCTGTGTACATGGGGTATACAGCTAGCACTATTTTCCTAGGATAAATGAAAGGAACAGTTACTGTTTGTGTTTTCTTGCATGATCTGAGCTTGCTTACCTCCTTCTTAGTGGGGTCTACTCCATCAGGTAAGTCCTCTGCATTTTTGTTAAGAAGAAGACTCTTATCAAAAATGTTGCTGCCCTGTGGTAATGACTGTATTGGTTGGCCCTGGCTCTGCGGCTGATTGCCATTGGGCGTTCCGTTATTACCATTGCTGTATGACAGGTTCCCATTGCTGTGAGGATGATATACCGAAGGCTTTGGTGCACTCGGCTCTGACTTTGTTGGGGCAATCGGCTTGGTTGTGCTGTTTGCATTTAGATTTGTGTTGTGCAAGTCCTAAGGAAAGAAAAAAGGTTACCTTCCAGAGAGATCTAATAATACACATCCAATCATTTATAATAATGCACAGGAACTTGTACAGAATATGAATACATGTAGCAGTACTGCTCCTGCTGCTGTTATTATTATAATTAATAATTTACTTTTTTTTTTTTTTTAAATAAACAATTTTATTGAGCAAATACAAGGATATACAAGCTTTACAGACCAGCTGTTATCTCAAAATATCAAGACAGCGTGTATCACAATTTGCCAAGATTTTCATATTTATCAGAATGTATAGCAAGGGGATAGAAAGAACGAAGAGAGAATAAAAAGAGAGGAGGAAAAGAAGGACAGGTGGGTAAGTTGGGGGGTAAGAGGGTTAGTGAAGAGGGGTGGGGGGAGGAAAAGAAAAAGAGGGGGGGGGGCGGGAAAGGGAGGGGAAGGGAAGGGATGACCTCCATTAGTATGGCTCAAACGGGGGTGGCATGTTTTGTTGAGAAAGCCATGGAGACCAGACCTTATGAAAGGACTTAAGCGAGTGGCGTATAGTCGCAGTGATATATTCCATCTTGTAGACGTACCACACTCGTGAGAGAATTGCTTGCATTGGGGCAGGTGCAGGTTTCTTCCAGTCGGAAGCAATTTGACAAGTCATTGCAGAGGAGATATGCCTTAGTAATTTGTGCTGATGGTGGTTAAGCTCGGGGGGTTTTAGTGGGAGAAGGAAGTATCTGGGGTCTCTGGGCACCGCAACTCCCAGCAAAACTGTAAGCAGGTCAAGCAATTCTCCCCAGATGCCAGCGATTAGCGGGCAGGTCCACCAGATGTGGAGGAAGCTACCCTCTGTAGGACAACCTCTCCAACACCTGTCAGAAACCTCGGGAAACATCTTATGTAGCTTAGAAGGGACGTAGTACCAGCGATATAGTAGTTTATATATGTTTTCTTTAATTTTAACGCAAATGGAGCTTGATGCTGCATTGTCGCGTATTTCCTCCCAGTCCTCCTCGTCTAGGGAGAGACCTAGGTCTCTTTCCCATGCCGTTTCATGAGGGGCCCGGGATGAGGTTGTGAGTGGGTCTAGCAGAGCGTACAGTGCAGAGATTAAACCTTTAGATGAGGTGCGTCTCCAGCACATATATTCTATAGAGGTTAAGGGTCTAGCGTTTAGAGTAGATATAACTTTGGAGTGGAAGTGGCGAATCTGGAGAAAGCGGAAGAAGTCTATGTTGGGAATTGCAGTGCCCTCCCTGATGTCAGCGAACTGAGGAAAGGTAGCGTTATCTGATATGTCGTTTAAATAATAAATGCCGTCTTTCAGCCAGCTAGACAGGGAGGAGTGTCCCAGGCCGGGGGGGAAAGCGGGGTTGTGAAATAAAGGTATTAATGGGGAGGGTAGCGGGGCTAAGTTGTACGTTTTGTTCAGTCTGTCCCAGACTGCTAGAGCATGCGACACCACCGGGTGTGATACTATCGAATGTGGACGTTTAGGTCTGGGCAGCCACAGCAGTGAAGACAGGGTGGTCAGGCCCAAGTCCCCCGCCTCTACGTTCACCCATACTTTGCTCGCGCCCCAGGGGTTACACCACTGAACAGTCTGGGACAGCTGTGCGGCATAATAGTATCTCTTAAAGTCTGGTATCCCCAGGCCTCCCTGGCAGGAGGGCCTCTGTAATAGTTTTAATCTTATGCGCGGGCGTTTTTTGTCCCATATGAATTGTGATGATTGGCGTTGTAAAAATTTGAATACGTAGGGGGGGACATATATGGGCAGGGTCTGAAAAAGGTACAACAGGCGTGGGAGAATATTCATTTTAATAGAATTTATTCTGCCTATCCAAGAGATAAAGTGGGAGGACCAGGTGGTAAGGTCTGATTTAATCGTGTCTAGCAATCTCGGGAAGTTGGCTTGGAAAAGTTGGAGGTAATGATGAGTTACTGTAGGTATATACCTAGATATTTCACTTTTTTCCTGTTCCAGTTACATGGCAACAGATTCATTAACTCTGTTTTGAGGGGTCCGGGTACATGAAAATCGAGGACTTCGGTTTTCTCAACATTTATTTTGTAATCAGAGTGGAGGGAGTATTGTTGAATCTCTGACAGTAAGCGGGGGATAGAGCTCACTGGGTCGGCGAGGGTCAAGAGCACATCATCTGCGTATAGTGCTATTTTGTGCTCCGAGGAGCCTACTTTAACGCCTTGGATAGACGTGTTATTGCGTATCCTCGCCGCCAGGGGCTCCATAACCAGAGCAAAGATTAACGGTGAGAGGGGGCAGCCTTGGCGGGTGCCATTGGTTATGCTAAAGGGGTTTGACCTCACCCCGTTTACGACAACCCGGGCGGACGGCGTGTTGTATAGAGCCTTGACACCCTCCAGGAAGGGCCCTGAAATGCCCATCCTTTCCAGCACTGCAAAGGCAAACGACCACGAGATACGGTCGAATGCCTTCTCTGCGTCCAAGGCTAGGAGCAGAGCCGGGTTTTTCTGCTTCTGGATTATGTGGATAAGGTCAATCGCTCGCCTTGTGTTATCTGACGCCTGATGTCCCGGGATGAATCCTACCTGGTCCGGGTGGACAAGGAATTGGAGCAAAGGGGCCAGACGTCCGGCTAGAATTTTTGCATAAAGCTTCAGGTCAACGTTCAGTAATGAAATCGGCCTGTAGTTTGCACAGTTGGTTGGGTCTCTGCCCGCTTTTGGAATTACCACTATATCCGCCAGGGTTGTCTCATGGGGAAAGGAGGCACCCTCCAGTATGTTGTTGAACAAGGCCGCTAAGTGGGGGGCTAGTTCTTTTGCAAAACGCTTGTAATAGATGGCCGAGAACCCATCTGGACCTGGTGCAGCGGATAACCGCAGGGATCGGATTGCCGCTACCACCTCCTCCTCCGTAATTTTCCCATTCAGGGTAGCCAGCTGGGCCTCTGAAAGGAGCGGGAGGGGGGTGTCTGCAAGGTAGGAAATAGTATCCTCATGTTCTGAGGTGGGTAGGGGAGGGGGCTTTTTTAAATTATACAAGGTGTCATAGAAGAGTTGGAATTCCCTGGCTATTTCCAATGGGTCATACGTGCAGGATCCTAATGTTGGGGACTTTATTTTCTCAATCAGCCTGGACGCTTGTTGTCGTCTGAGTTTATTGGCTAATAGGGTGTCTATCTTGTCTGCTTTGTCATAAAAGCGTTGCCCAAGCTTTTGAAGAATGCTAGCCGCCCGGTGAGCTAAGAGTGTGTTCAGTTGACCTCTGATCGCTTCAATTTGGGATAACAGGTTTGGGGTGGGTGTGCTTTTATGTTGATCCAACAGAGTGGCCAGCTGTGATTCTAGAGCATGTATCTGGGAGGCCCATTTTTTCCGCACAGAGGCGACCTTAAAGATTATCACGCCCCTAATTGTTGCCTTATGAGCCTCCCAGACAATGCCGGAGGGTGTGTCAGGCGAAGAGTTTTCTTTAAAGTAGTCATTGATGGCAGTTTTGACCTCCTTCAGAGAGGAAGGGTGTCCCAGAATGGAGTCGTCTAGTCTCCATCTGTTGGCTCCTGGGGGGCGGTCGTAAAGGCCAAGATCTATGAGGGTGCCGGCACGGTCCGTCCAAGAGAACGGTGCCACGCCCGCACTCCTAATATGTGGTATAAGAGAGGAGGAGATGAGTAGCATATCGATCCTAGAGTACTGCTGGTGGGGGGCCGAAAAGTGGGTGTAATCTCTGGAATGTGGATATTTCAGTCGCCAGGAATCACACAGCCCATAGTGTTTCATGGCAGCTCTAAGAGTGCGTGTGGCTCTAGGGGTGTCTGCCGTGTGCGGATGAGTGGCAGGAGAGGATTTGTCTAACATCGGGTCTATAATAGTATTGAAGTCCCCGCCTATGATTATATGTCCCTGCGCTACTTTGTCCAGTCTCTTGAAAAAGTTGTCAAAAAATTGTGATTGATCTTGGTTGGGAGCATATAGGGAAACTAGGGTCACAGTCAGGGCTCTGATCTTTCCTATCACTATAAGAAACCTGCCGTCGGGGTCCGCAATTGTCTTGGTGAGGGTGAAAGGGACATCGTTGTGGAATAGGATAGCCACTCCGCGCTTTTTGCAGTCTGCTGATGCAAAAAAGTTGTTTGGGAATGATCGACCCTTCAGTTGAGAGTGATTGCCTGTAAGGTGTGTTTCCTGCAAAAACACGATAGATGCCTTTTCCCTTCTACAAGCTTCTAGCAGAATTGTACGTTTCCTAGGGGAATTTAGGCCGTTAACGTTTACTGATAAGATTTTTAGGGCCATGGTTGGGTGTGTAGGTGCGGCGCGACGGAGAGACCAGGGAAGAGGAATAGAGGCCATCCCACGGGAGGGGAGAGGCGGGGGGGGGGGGGACAGGGGAATGGGGGAGACGAGGGGAAGACGCCCCACAGATTGGGGACTAACTAGAGTAGAGAAAGTAAAGAAGGGCCCGTGAGGGCAGGATCCCTGATAAGGAGGGTCCCCATTGGAGACCGCTACTAAGCAAATTAAATCAACAGACATTGTAAACTTATGTAAAGAGGGAGTTTGGGGGGGTGGTAAGTCGGCAAGGTGGTTCTGATTTCAGAACCGCCAAGGCCAGTAATGTCCCTTTCTGGAGTAACTCGTAGGGGCTGTATCGACCTACAAAGAACATGCAAACAGTCACTAGAACAAAAGCTGCCCTGGAGAAGGGCTTAAGGTGTCAAACAAAAACAACAATGGGGATAGATCTCACCCATAACGAATCAACCTGGCGAGAGCATGAATGACGCCATCAGGTAAGTCAGTTCAGTTCAGTTAGGCTCTTTGTTTTCAACTCGAAGGCGAGAGACCCTTGTCCATTCGGGTGGTGAGGGGGACTGACGTTGAGATCTTAGAGATGACTCTGCGTCCATTGGGGGTGTCGGGAGGAGGTCCAGCTTGGATAGCAACTCCTGACCTTGGGCAAGGGCATACCTCCCAACTGTCACGATTTCGTCGGGACAGTCCCGATTTTCGGGTCCTGTCCCGACGTCCCACCCGCGGCAGGCATTGTCCCGCTGCGGGGGGTGGCAGTTGGGAGACCCAGCAATCTAGTAGAATAGACGCTGTGCGCATGCGCACAGCGTCTATTCTCGTATGAAAATGAGGTCGCGGCTAATTAGCATAAGCCGCGCCCTCATTTGCATACGCCCCGCCCCCTTTTCGGACGCTCGCGCGGCTTCGCCGCGCGAGTGTCCCTATTTCCTCCGGCCAGAAGTTGGGAGGTATGCAAGGGTCTTGACGTTATGTACTGTGTTGTCAGCTGTGACGTGGAGCATGAACGGGAATCCCCACCTGTAGCGAATGTTACGTTGACGAAGGATTCTGGTTATTGGCTGGAGGTCGCGCCTTTTCTGGATTGTTGTGGGAGCCAGGTCTTGAAAGACTTGCAGTTGCATCTCTTGGAATTGTATGTGTGCGGCGTCCCTGGCGGCAGATAGAATTTTCTCCTTCGTTTGGTAGTAATGAAAACGGATAATGACGTCCCTTGGGGGTTGAGAGGGAGGGGGTTTAGGGCGGAGGGCTCTGTGAGCTCTGTCCATTAGGTAGTCTTCATCTGATAAAGCCGGGATGATGTGCTGGAACAGGTTTTTGAGGAAGGCCGGTAGAGTGGACCCCTGGACAGACTCCGCTATGTTGCGGATGCGCAAGTTATTGCGCCGGGACCGATTTTCCTGGTCTTCCTGGCGGTCTTTGAGGGCTTCCAGCTCTTCATGGAGTCTAGAGAGCTCTTTATCCATGCGTAGTTGGGACCGGCAAATGTCGTCTGTTTTGGACTCTAATGCATCGGTTCTATTGCCCAGGGCTGTTAAATCGGAGCGGAACTCTGCAACGGCCTTGGCCAGTTCATGTTTGAATGCGTTTTGGACGCCCTCGAGGAGTCCTGTCATTACCGCCCGAATGTGGGGGTCTATAGAAGATTCGGTTAGCTCAGGGCGAGTTGGAGAGTCTGTGAGCTGTGATGGGCTTGGGGTGTTCTTAGATTTGGAGACAAAGAAGTTACCGGCTGCCTGCGGAGCCCTCTTGTTTTTATGAGACATCTCCAACCAGAGTTAGGAGAGTAAAAAGGTAGCAAGCTGGAGGGTGTACTGGGTTCGCCAGGTGGGGGCTAGTAGGCTAGAGAGGGTCAATAAGTCGATGCTGAGGGACAGGTTTGGCCCAGGCGGGTCATCGGGCACACTCAGGTTAGCATGATGAAACTCAACGTACCGGGTGCAGGAGGGGGGCAGATCATCAGGGGGGGGTCCCTTTTAGCTTTTCAATTATTTCCCCCACAGCAGTTTATGTTGTGGGTCCTTGACCAGGCCTCTTGGGCGTTGGGGGGGGGGGGGGGGGAGCAGGGCTGATGGCGACAGCGGTGGTGGAGGGAGGACTGTCAGCACCTCTGGGTCTCTTCCCCACCCCTGAGGGAATTGCCAGCGTTTCTGTCTGCACCTGTGTCTGGGTCCTTGGTGCAAATCTGCCCCAATCCAGTTATGGCACTGGGGGTTATCTGGGGTAGTGCAGAGGTTTTAATGGAGCAAGGGAAATATGAGTGCTCCTGTGCCTGTACAGGTGCAGGGGAAATGTGCTGTGTGTAGGTCTCTATGTAAGGAGAGACCAAGATGGCCGCCGCTGCTGGAGCCTGGGGTGAGGGTTTTTATTTATTTTCCCCTTTTCCCCCACCACAATCGCCGCCTTGGGAGGGATGCAGAGCGTTGGGGAGGTTAGGGGGGACCCCCCTCTTACCTCCGTTTTGTGGGCTGTCTGTGCTGGCGCCTCCGGAGGTCGTAGGAGGCCGCGAACGGGATGGAGCTCCGTGGCCGGGTGCCCGCTCCTACTTTAGGCCGCGGCTTCAGCCGGGGAGAGGGCCGCAACCTGCAGAGAAGGATTTCTCCTTCTCCCGGCTCCGCAGCACGCTCAGCCCCGCTTCAGCAGGCGTCGATGGGGCGGCTGAGCTGGTGTGGAGCTGGGGTTTTATGCTCCAGGGCCAGGGGAGGGTAGTTTTAATGGAAAAAACGCAGGAGCTCTTCAGTGGTGCGTCCTGCAGCTAGCTCGGCTCGGCCACGCCCCACGCATTCGACGATTTTCACAGATGCCGAGGTGTTAGCACAGTGGGGGGTGCGCGATGGTGATGGGCAGGGGGCGTTTGCATGGGGACATCCTGTGTTTCCTGGCCGTTCCAGTGAATGTGCCCAGGACAATGCTGGGCGTCCCCATGTGAACGCAGGCAGCTTAATAATTTACTTTTAAAGGGTTTGCAGCGCCCTATGTATTAGTGTTCATTCCAGCACCCGCTATCTCTGAAAACATATGCAGTTCCTCTTCCCTGCCTGGGGTGTCGCTGTCTGCTGTGATGTTTCTAGCACAGGTCTGGTTTGCATATCAGTGCTGATATACAGACCACACTGTGCTAGAAGCACTACAGCACACAGCGACACCCCAGGCAGGGAAGAGGAACTGCATGGGTTTTCAAAGATAGTGGGTGCTAGAATGAACACTACAAGTCATTGTATAACAGAGTAGACACTATAACAGCATTGCAGCACATGCAGTCACGCAGCGCCAGGCTCCCGTTCAGTGCCGCTCTTGGTAATGGGGAGAATTTAATGAAGGGGAGCGAGATCATTAGGTCGATACTGTCTCGGTCAATAGTCGATAGGTCGACCACTATTGGTTAACAGATTTTCCACGTCGACATTTTGCATATCAGTCTTTTGACCATGTTGACGTAATGCATGTTGACCTTTTTTAATGTGTTAACTGTCGATCAATAGTGGTCAACCTTTTGCCTGCCGTTCCTATGACCCATACTCATAATGAAGCACAAAAGGGAGAGGGCCCTGCTTGTTAGAGCTTGCACTCTATGTCAGTCGTCAGTACAAAAGGTTTGTTATTTGAAGTTGGTCCTGCGGCCTGTTAAAACCTGGTCACTCGTAGAACTGGGCACACAGTGACCACCCGGAGGTGTGCCCTGTCACTACAATGGGTGTGAGAGACACTGCTTACCTTATTGTGTACAGTATTTAATGCACATAAAACAATAGCAAAAGTACAGACAGCAGCATGGATGGTGTAATGGTTAGTGTTACTGCCTCTATCAAGGGGCCCAGACCATCTAGTGGTTTAGCCAAGCCTCTGTGGTGGCTGACCACTCCCTTAAACCGTACCTCCCAGCTTGAGGTGTGCCTGTCGAGCTAGACATTGGACAATATTCTGTCCACACACAATTCTGTGAAATTCGCAGCCTTGCGTGTGGATGAAACGCCGCCCGCCACTGGCACGCCCACCCCCCTGCCCCCACCCCTTGCTCTGCAAATTCCCCAACCATCGAATGATTTGGAAGGTGCACACAAAACTAAGTCACTCTCTGGTGTCTTAGCTTTGTGTGCTCACTGCACGGGAAGGTGGGCAGCTGACATCCGGTGACATCAGCTGCTCGCCCCCGGGACCCAAGTCACGGCCATATTTTCATTAAACCGCGTAGCGTTTTCATAGGAACACCCATGAAATGCTGGGCATTCCAATGGGCACAGCCTGTCGCTGCCACCCCTGCCTGCACTGCTAGGTGCAACTGGACGGCGCACTAGCAGTTTGTTGTGCCCACTCACACCCAGTGTCTGCACATGAACATAAATGCGCAGGTGCACACCATCGCTCCCCTGTGCGAATTCGCAGGAAAGTGTGGTGATCAAAATAAGGCCCTTTGCCTGTAATCTATACCACACCCATTCCTTCCAGGCTTACGGCCAAATGTAATAGGGGGGTAGATTTATGAAGCGGCGCTGTGGGGCATATGCGTTATCCCCGCACGCTAAAGCAGGGGATAACGCTTCACTTCATCTATGACACCCGCGATGTGTAACACTCGGCGCTATGGGGGAGAAGGGGTAACATATATACTTTAGGGGGAAGTGGGCGCCTGCCTCATACCTTATTTATCAACATCTCTTTTGGCCACGCGCTGCTGCTTTTAGCTCTTGTACATAGCGCTGGATTTTTCTGGCGCTGTGTAGTAGTTTAAACGGAGGTTTTTTTTTTTGTTCATTAAAAAACTTTATTGGTCCTCTGACCGGCTGACACATGTTTCTCTCTCCTCTTCTCTTTCTCGTCCCCGCCGTGCGACAGATGTATCTGCGCATGTGCCGGGTACACATCGCCTGACAAGGTAACCGGCGCATGCGCAGTACTCGGCAGAAGGGGGGAGCGCACAAACGCTAACGCTAACCGGCGCATGCGCAGTACTCGGCAGAAGGGGGGAGCGCACAAACGTTATGGGAGGAAGCGTATCCCTGGCAGGAGGGGATGTACAGTCGAGCATTAATAGATTAGGGCGATAGACAGGTTCTCTTCACCACGATAAAGTGGTGAAGCGAACCTGCGCCCTTAAGGAACCTTAGGGCAATATTAATAAATCTACCCCAGGGTGTCAGAATCAGAAAAGTGAGAGAATTTTCAAATTTTAAAACGGCTAATCATTTACACTTAAAAAAACAGGGTGATTTTGCCATGTAATAGATTGCCGCTTTAAAAAATGGGAAAACTCTCCCAAAATCTCTCACTTTGACTCTCACACCCTATTACATTTGGCCCTTGGTGTGTTTGTTATTGTACATATTCCAATGGAATCCCACCAGCTTTCATAATGTGTCTTCCAGTTACCAAATTCAATGGCAAGAAAATCTATCAGGACTTACCACACTTATCTGTGAGATGGCGGAGACATCACCCAAGTTCTTTTTCATATCTTCATAGGACAAGTCCGACTAAGAGAGACAACATATTAGTTGGCAATTCCAGAAAGAGCCCGCTGTACCGGACTACATGTGCACATTATACATGAGTCCTATACCTGCTGCAGTCCTATCTAATAAACCAATATTATAATTACAGGACAGAAGTTGCTCTCATTACAGTACATTGTAATGCCTACAATATGCAGGAGCAAGATGGAAACTAGTGCAAAGGTAGTTCTGCAGGAAGGGACTGTTACCCCTCAGATAGGCTTAGTGGGAGCCTCTGGTGTGGAATGGAGAAAAGCCTGGTTTAGTACCAGCTCACAGGATGGAGGTTTGGACAAGGGTTCCTTGTAAGAAGTGGAGAACAACTGGGTTTATTCCAGAGGTATGGGCAGGCCCCTGACAGACAACAGAGAAAAGCCTGGTGTAGTATCTATTCTCTCGCTGGGGGTTGGACCGAACCCTTAATGGAGAATGGAGAACCGCTTGGTCCTCTTTTTGGAAGGTCGGCAGCCTGAGGTGCTATGTGCCACTGGTGCCTGAAAATGCCCTGGTGATTAAAACCCTTCTATGTACCATTAAGGCACTTTTGAACTGTGAACTTCCCCTCTCGACCCTTTTGGCTAGGGTGAGGACAATTTTAATTCTCTTCTGGCTGGAGCTTAAGTTTTTATTTTGTGTGTCTGCACCGCTTTGAACTTCACCATACCATTTTATGTTTTTATTGACCCTTTTTGGCGTGACCCTTATGGGCTGCCTTCTCTCTTTGTTGATTAGGCTCTTCTCCTTTTGGGGATAGCTGAAGTTCCAGTTCCCCAGGGAGTAGCTTCGGTCAATGCTGGAGAAAGGAGTGGCCCTGAGCCATGAGGCGGAGGGAAGCCAGAAAGACCTTTGCCCCTAAAGAGGTATTTTGGCTCCGGGTTGGAGATGAGGTCTCTCTAAGCTTCGGCAAAGAGGGATCTGAAGACCCTTTTCCCCTCAGCAGGCCTTGTGGTTTTGAGCTGTTCGGGCTGGGGTAGCCAACTCCAGTCCTCGAGAGCTACCAGCAGATAACGTTTTCCAGGTCTCCTCACAGAATCACAAGTCAAGTAATTAGCTGCACCTGTGGATCTTTGAAGATGTGTTAGTGAGTAATGAGTGCACCTGTGCAGCAGCTAGGTTGTCTGGAAACTGTGAACTGTTGGTAGCTCTCGAGGACTGGAGTTGGCTACTACTGTGTTAGGGAGTAACAGGGCCCTTATACTTTTGGAGAGGGCCAAAGTTTCATGTCCCTAGCACGGTGTTGAAGACATGCACCTCAGACTTCAAGAACAAACTATAATCTTTGACGTACAACTATCAGATACCTGTGTTCCCAAATGGAAGATATAACCAAACCCACACTCCAGAGCAGGGCCATATAATAAATAAAGTTCAAGAATACATAAAACATATAGCTGTTGTTGAACCAAAAATAATATTCAAACAAAAAGAACATTATAAACAGTCACATATAAAGGCAGGCTAAATGGCCCTGTTATGTCAGCACAAATATTATATATCTACTTCTGCTCAATGGCACTGTAATAGTCTAATTCAAAAGCTCTGACTTTCAGAAATGGGACTAGGAGCAGTCAAAGAATAAAAAGAGTAGGTGTAGTACTATTTGTGACCAGCAGGTGGCAGAAAGTCATTTCTTCTATTGTCAATGTGTTTGCCATCTGCATATTCATTTTTATTTAGTTTGATTTTTAAGGAATTTTTTTTTTAACATGACACTAATATCTAAAATCACATTTTCTCGCATTTAAAGACATTTTGTCTCATCATATTCTAAGAATTTATAAGGGTTTTTGTATAGCTTCCTGTACAGCAAACAGAGCTAGCCCTAGGAATAGGCTGTATTGGTAAATGCTAGGGTCATCCAAAAAGCATGGGAACATCTGGACAGACTGGACATCTAAATGCAATTTCAGGCTGTAGCTTTATAGCAGCTGCGGTAGGCAAAGCCTTGCCTAGGGCACCAAATGGTTTAGGGCTGGCTCTGACAGTATAGAGGCCTACACATGGGGAGAAGAGTGTTCTGAGCGATGCTAGATCTCTCAGCGCACAGTGCTGCATAGCGAAGAGCGATCTGTGAGGGCTAGTGGTCTCTGTGAGACCATGGCGATGTAGGGGCATTCTCTAAACGATCTGTTGGGATCACTTAGAAAATCCCCAGGGATCGTTACAAGGACTCACTGAATGCAAGTGATTTAAGCACATAAACTGTAAGAAATAACTATATTAGAGAGTCAGTGAGAATAGACTCAATGGCTGGAGGTTTAGCACCAGTGGCGTAACTATAAATTTTGCTCCCCCCTGCCAAAAAGTTTGTGGTGCCCCCCCCCCCGGCTCCTCTCCAGCGTGTTTCCCCAGCAGGTGATGTGATGACATCAAATGCATAACGGAAAAGCTGAAGCAGGAGAGAGGAAGAGAGACCAGCAGACACTGCTGCTTCCCTTGGCTCAGACGCATCGCAGGCCGCCCTAGCATGCCCATCCGCCCTGCCAATAGTCGCCTCTGTTTACAGTCAACTGATTCAGTGGGGGGATTTGTCGTCTCTGCCATAGCCACACCCGTGCAGTGGCTGACTCGCCTCCAGTGCTCAGTCAGAGGGCAGCGGCAGGCAGCAGCATGTCAGTGCGTCAAGCGGGTGCCAGCGCCCACACAGAACCCACTGCTGCTTGCTCCCCCAAGTGGCTGCCTTACAGTAGTTACGCCACTGTTTCTGCCCCACATGCAAGCTGCAAATGGATGTTTTTGCAAAACATCCATTCGCATGCGTGCGGGTGAAATCTGCATGTGGGCGGTGGGCAGACCTTCGTGCGGGCAGCAGGGTGGCATTTAGATGACTGTCACCACTCACTGCGCACTCTTCTCCGCCCGCCCGCCTGCCTCTTCTCCTCCGCCCGCCCGCCTGCTCGCCTGCCTCTTCTCCTCCACCTGCCCGCCTGTCTCCGCATGCTGCCTGCTAAGGAGGAGGTGCACTTGCCGGGAGGCACAGTGCACCTTCAAACCCACTCCTGGCCGCCCGCTCGCTAGCTAATGTAAGTAAATAGGCGGGTCGGCCGGTGTGGGGATGTCTATGGGATAGACAACATCAGTGCTGGTAATGGGATTGAGCATTTTTCAATCCCGGGATTGAAAAAATGCCCCGGGATTGGCATCCCTAGTGGTGTGTGTGTTTCTGACAGGACCACTCAAGGTCATACTCAACATTTTGTATTTATATTTTCCAGGTACTTTGCTGCTATAATAGTCTTTTTAAGCAGGTTACCTGACATTTCATCTTGATGCCCCTTGGAACATCCCTACAAACTACAAACCTTAATCATGATACGCTTGCTGAATATTATAAGTGTATTTATTGCTGTTTTTAATAATAATTTTCAGAAAGGTTCCAAATCTATAAAACCTGTAGGTTTCCTAGCACGGGGCCCATTGCATCATATACCATTACACTAAATAAGGTATACGATGGGATGCGATGCGACGCGATATTGTACAATAAAATATTGCATCACATCGTATGCCATACAATAGCATACAATGCGATTGTATATGATTTTTGATTGTACAAGCACCCTGATGGGTCCTTACAATGTTAAATGGCCCCCCCATAGTCAACGCAAACCTGAAGAAAGCGCAGCAAGCCCGTGAGGGGTGGCGGTACGCGTCCTCCGTCTTTTTCATACCCCCACTATCCACGTTGGCGTGGAGTTGATTTTAGATAGTGTTTAAAATTAAAAGCACCCATCAGGGTGCTTGTACAATTAAAAATCGGATCGCATCGCATGCCGCTATATTGCATGCGATGCAATGCGATTGTATAAGATGTAATACAATCAAAATCAGGGGCGCTGTGCTAGGAAACAAATACCAACCTGTATCTGTACCTGTTTACTATATGTAGCAAATTCAGCATGTAGGGTGAACAAAACATCAGTACAATAATAATAATGTGTATATATGAGTGTTACAGGTTACAGGTACTGTACATGCCTATGGCATCCACAAGACACTAGGGGAGAGGGTCTCCACTGAAGGAGGGCATCCCAGATACAGTAAATACCTCACAAAAAAGGAGCTGTAGAGTGTGGGATTGAGGCTTCTGCTGATCCTGTCTCCATTGTAACCAGTAGCAGCAGCAGTACCAGAGCGGCACACTGGAGGAAGCGCACCCACGCCGTAATAGGGCTGGCGGATGGGTGATAATAGCCCTTGCCGACAGGACGGCCCTGCATGAGGGGGGTGGATGCCTTGTGTCCCCAGAAGGTGCTGCTCATAGGCCTGTGATAGTAGGCTGGCCAGGTGGAAGCTGCGGCTGAGTGCAGTGCCACGGCGGCAAGGGGCATTAACATGGACCAGAACTGTGAGACTGGACGCCAGTAAAGCTGCCGCCCCTAGGCATAGGTTGCCATCCTAGGCAATTGCCTAGTATGCTTATGCCTAGAGCCGGCTCTGGGTGCATCCACAAGTAAATTTGCAACAAATTTCTCCTTTCCCTAATTGGACACAATCAGGGGCATCTTAAGAGAGGAGGAGGCCTGTGTGCAGCCTCCTCGGCTGGGACCACTCCTCTCTGCTGGGAGCAGTCTGAGTACACTAGAGCACTCAAACTACACTGCGCATGCACAGATCACCGGAAAAACGCAATTTTTCCAGCAATTTCTGCAGCACACCTGCCGCTGCTGCAGGACTCCAGAGGGTATTTCCAAAATGGGTTCAGTGTGCACAGTGTGGGCCCCCTTAGGACTTGGGTCTGTGAGCATTATAGATACACCACTGTACCATGGGCGTAACTTCAAATTTTGCGCCCCCCCCCCCGCCAAAGTTTTCTGGCACCACCCATATACTAACCTGTCCGGCTGTCAGCGATGCGGGTGGGAGCTGGGATGCCTGTCAGTGCTGCACTGGTCCCGGCTCCCGTCCTGGCTTCATTCTGATATGTAGAACGGACCATCACAAAATGTCCACCCCCATACAGCAGACAGTTTCAGAAAACAATGTGCTATATGGGGGCGGACATTTTATGATGGTCCGTCTCCATAGGCTCAGAATGAAGTCAGGACGGGAGCCGGGACCACCGCAGCGCTGACAGGTAAAGCTGCGGGGCATGGGGGGTGGGGGGACATTACAATAGCACCGCAGCCCCCCGGCGCCCGCACTTACACTGCGCCTCCCCGCGACCGCGGGGGCTGCGGTGCTATTGTTACACCACTGCTTAGCACAATACATAATATACACAAATCGCCCTGCACACTATTAGGTGGTGTGCCGAGACAAGTGACAAACTGACTCTTATTACATAAGCAAGACTGGTACAGACTTATGTCTATTCAGACAAAATGTGGTAAAACCCCCGTTTTACCACATTTTCAAATGTACTAATCCCCGACCACCACGTCACCGCAGGGTATCGCCACCTTTGAGTGGCGGTACCATATAGAAGCCTATGGGCTTCTATCGCCACCCGCCACAGACCCCTACCCCCCTCCCCGTCCTCTGTGCTGCTCCTCCTCCACCAGAAGCATGTCACAGCAGGGGATGTCCTTCCGGCTGCAGGGGTGAGAAGGAGACACCAGGTTCCACCGCAGAGTCCAGGAGGTGACGGAGCCCTCCCACGCACACCAGTGCATATGCGCTAGCATAGTCGCAAGGGCATCGATGTATGTTAATACATCCCGCCCTAAGCCTTTGATGAAGATAAAGTGGACGGAAATAAATTACCAACCAATCAACCCCTAACTGTTATTGTTCAAACACAACATGTAAAATGGCAGTTAAAAGCTAATTAGCTTGTCCTTTATCTCTCTCCACTTTATACCCATCCAAGGCTTAGGAAATAGACCCCTAAGTTACAATAGTTACTCAGTTATATTACTTACACTCCATTTATGAGAGTCCCAGGCGTTGAACCAGCCAGTGAATGTCTGGGGTTCGTGTCCTTGCTTTACTGTAATTATTGGTGTTGACAAGTCGCGCCCAGCCGGATGAGCTCTCAGGTATTCATTGGCAGAGGTAATGGATTCTGTTTTCTCATAGTCATTGGCCGACTTACCGATCCAAAGGAAAAGCTTGTATGCAAACACAAAGAAAAAGTTATTCAGTGTTATTGTCCACTAACTAGTTTAATAAACCACATATTCAGAATACTGAATGCAATTTCCCTGAAGGCAAATAGGCACAATACAATGATGTAAATTAAAAGATGCACAAACTAACTAAATGATTTACTTCCACAAGGAGACTTGAGTTATGCTGGCCAAACACTAGACCAACTTTCATCCATCTAGTTGGTTGGTTAGACTGAAGGGGGTATTCAATGTGGGGTCACGGCTGTCGAGCTGGCTCGACAGCTGTGACCCTGTCCCGTTCTCGGGCAGCTCGAAAGAGAAATCGGAGGCAGGATTCAATGTCCCGCCTGCCGCGGGGACGAGAAAGGGCCAGGAATCTGAGAGATGCGGCCGGGAGCTTGTCAATTACCGTCCGTTCTCGGAAGAAAGAGCCTGATAGCATTGAGCAGGGGATCTCGCAGAACGAGCCCTACTTCACAAGCAGTAGGGGAAGACAGCATTGAATAGGGCCCCACAGCTATCTCCCCAGTCGGGAGATGGCTGCAGGAGATTGAATACCCCCCCCCCCCCCCCCCCCTGAATCTGGTACCGTGTAGGACCAAAGGACAATCTGCACTTTGCTCACAAACCCAGGAAAATGGACAAAAACATTCAAATTGTTTAAATCAGATTCAACTACAGAACCTTGATCAGATTCAACTACAGAACCTTGTCTGTGCAACAGATTTTGTAAATTTCAAATTTTTGGGAGCCCATTATTGTATTACAAATAAATTTGCTCCCGTCCAGTACCAGAGTTTTATTCCATCCAACCAACTAGATGGCCAGCATTAGATCTTCCCCTGACAGAGAAAACCAAAGTCAGTGATCGGTGGAGATTTCTATCTTGGCCAAGCTAGAACTTCGAATACTGTATTCAATTGAGTTTTAGTAGACATGTAGGTAAGAAGCGAAATACACATTTTGTGAAAGCAAATTAATGTATAACAGTGATCAAGTCATAACAAAAGGAATCACATGGTAATGACACTGAGCCTGCAGACGAGGCCTGATATAATAGCACAGTTGCCAATGTTAGGTATTGAAGATTTGTGGACAGAATTTGTGTAGCAGCAAAATTCAGAAATGTGCATCCAATGCAGTGCTTCCGCCACCATATAACCTATGACTCATCCCAATGTATTAGGGAGGGTCCCCAGCACTAGGGTTACCAACTCATCCCTTTAATTCGGGACACATATTAATTACACAGGTTCTGTGGCAGTTTAAAACCAGGTGAAAGCCAGCCACAGAACCTGTGTAATTAATTTGTGTCCCGGATTAAAGGGATGAGTTGGTCACCCTACCCAGAACATAAATCTAATATCTGCTGTTATCGCTCCATTTCTGACAGCAGCCGCAGTCCCCATAGGTTTCTATGAGGGATGCAATGCGGTCAGGTTTACAGAGCTCGGAAATGCCAATGATTACAGAGTTTGTCCCCACAGAACACTATCTGACATTGTGCTGCTGTAGCCTGTGGGTTACACTCACATGCGTGGTCAGCAGACTGTGCATGCACAATAGTACTGTCCCAGCAGTGAAGACATTGCCAGGCAATGGCAGCCACACCTGCGCAGTAGCGCTACAGCAACGTATAGGAGTAAAGGAAGCATGCTAAGAAACAGAACATACGGGGAAACTTTATTTGGGCCTTGAGAAACGTTTTGAAGACATAAATGCAGCAGTGTTGGGAGAGTTATGGATCTTGCTGGCAAATCACAGGAAGTGATGTAAAGGTACAGAAAGTAATTGAAGCATGTATAGGTGTGGAGACAGGTTTGCCTAAAACCAACTAACCTCTTCCCAGGTGTCAAGTAACATAACATCATCCTCATCCAGGTCACTCTGGTCGAAGTCTACCAGTTCGGTCATGATAAACCGGCCCGTCTGATTGGAACACTCAAAGAGGCGGGGCTTGTACTGAACAGCAGACTCCTGGAACCTAACCCAAGCAGCATGTGTCAGACGTTTGTAAAGGTTTATGGTGCATACATGTCTCTTCTTTAAATGTGATCGTATCAAGTATAACTACTACTACTTGCAATAAACCCTTGAAATAATTAAAGCTGTATTATTTGTATGCTGCAAGAAATCAGAAGCACTCAAACCAATTTGATTCCACTCCACACTCTGGGGCTGATTTTAAAGTTGGGTAAAACATAACGGTGCACCTGGAACAAACCACTGCACTGCTATAATCCAGCCTTCAATGTCCTCTCCAAATTAATAAGAATTGGACCAAAAAAATTCTAGAGTTGCTCCGGAGTAATATCCCACAGGCTCGGACGTTCTCTGGGCCCCTAGGTGTTTATCTGCATTGTCCTCTATGTTCCCCACTGATACACGCTTGTTTTATTACTGTTTGTTTTTCCATCATGTGCTTTCTGTGCTTGCTCACTATTGCCTCTATGTAGGCCACAATACATCTAACTCATATTGCATGAGGATTTGTTTTTGTCTCTGATATTGTTGGTCTTTTTGTTTCTTAAAAAAAAAAAACTTAAACAATTAAAAAAAAAAGTTAATTATGTTGCACAAACCAGTTTATATGGCTAATATGTGAAAGAAAGTGTTAATCACATAGATTATTAAACCCACATGTCATTAGTAGATGAATAAAAGACAAGGACATTCATATTAAAAGTGCAGTTACCTCTTATCGCTGGAATACGGAGCCTTTCCGCCTAGGGCCACCCAGAATTCTGCAGGTTCTTGAACTTCAAGAATTGTTTGCTTGTCTTGATTGGAGATAATATTTGCCACTGTCTTAGCCATTTCCCGTTCATCTCCACTGCAGCCCTAGAGACAATTTAGGGTTAATATGAAACCCAGGCTGTATACAAAATAATTGTGTATTACAATTTTTTTTTACTATGACTATTACCAGCTATCTACAGAGCGGGTCACTAGCTGGTTAGAATGGAATATTGGACATTCCTATTAATGCTCACTGATTGTACCTTTCCGCACCACAAGTAGCATATAGTATTGGTCTTCAGCACAAAGACGTCATTGGAGTTGAGGGAAGCGGCTCTGGCAGGAACCTCGGTGGCCTTTGTGTTGTATTCATCGGTTCCTCTGACCTGGAACAGTCTGATTGGAGGTACTGGTTCAGTGCTTCCAGTTCTACTTGTTCCTCCCTGTAACATGGGTGAAGATGCAATACATCATAAAGGACACAAATAAAGCAATCTGTTTTTATAAAAGCTCTAGTAGACATGATTAAGCAAGGAACCCTAATGACAATATATATATATATATATATATATATATATATATATATATATATATATATATATATAACATTATTTATATAATAACTGTAGAAGGTCTATTACATCTCCACAATTCACATTCCATAGAAGCCTGGGTGCGTGCCTCAATGGCTCACAGAGAGAAGGGACCATACTAGGAGGGGAGGACTGGCGGCCAGGCTATGTATGGAAGTGGAGGGTGGTCAGGACCACATACCTCCCAACTTCTGGCCGGAGGAAATAGGGACACTGTCCGAAAAGGGGGCGGGGCGTATGCAAATGAGGGCGCGGCTTATGCTAATTAGCCGCGACCTCATTTTCATACGAGAATAGACGCTGTGCGCATGCGCACAGCGTCTATTCTACTAGATTGCTGGGTCTCCCAACTGCCACCCCCCGCAGCGGGACAATGCCTGCCGCGGGTGGGACGTCGGGACAGGACCCGAAAATCGGGACTGTCCCGACGAAATCGTGACAGTTGGGAGGTATGCCGACCAGGCAGATCGAGAGGGGGCTGAGGGAGCGGAGACTGAGGAGATTCAGCAAATGCCAGGCACCTTATACTATTTTAAATAAATAAGAGAAATAAAATAAAAAAACAAAAATAAGAACACTCAAGGGCAAGCACTTTGAAGTCCCATAGATATCTAGAATGGAGTGTAGATGAAAAGACAGACAGGAAATGGTGGCAATTTATTGTAGTATGTTTTTACCCTTCCCAAATATATGAGAAGTTTTATGTAACAGTGTAAACAAAGGGTTAAAGTATATCTGAGGCCTGTGATTGGTCACTGATGCTGCTTTCAGACCGCATAACTGGCTTTGACCCTGTATTTGGAAACGTTTCCAAAAACGGGTCTGCCAGATAAAACCCCTTTCACACCGCAGCACTTAAACGGTATATTACCGTTTAAGTGCTGATTTTTTGACACTGGCAGACCCGTTTTTGGAAACTTTCCAAATACAGGGTCAAAGCCAGTGCAGCCTTCAGCCCTCCCCTCCGTGCAGCTCCCCCCCCCCCCTCGCGTGTCGACCGAGAGCATGTCGACGCCCCCCCGCGCATGTCGACGCCCCCCGCGCATGTCGACGCCCCCCGCGCGTGTCGACGGCCCCCCCACCCCACCCCGCGTGTCGGCGCCCCCCCCCCGTGTCGACTTACCCCGTGCCGGTACCTCCGTTGTGGACTGCAGCTCAGTATGCTCGGAAAGCACTTATGAAAAAAGTGTCTTCCAGAAAATGGCTGCCCCATAGGAAACCCTGTTTAAAAAAACTGTCTTCCGTATGGGGGGCAGCCATTTTCTGAAAGACACTTTTTTCATAAGTGCTTTCCGAGCATACTGAGCTGCAGTGCCGGGAACCACAACGGAGATACCGGCACGGGGTAAGTCGACACGGGGGGGCGCCAACACGCGCGGGGGGGTCGACACGCGGGGGGGCGTCGACACGCGCGCGGGGGGCGTCGACACGCGCGCGGGGGGTGTCGACACGCGCGGGGGGGGGGCTCCAGTGCTGTGAATACTTAATGAGCGCTCATTAAGTATTCACTGTGCTGAATTTAGGACCCAGCTCATTGGCTGGGTCCTAAATACCGTTTCTGAGCCGATTTTTGCGCTAAAATACCGGTTCAGAAACGGGTAGGACCCTGCATTTTAACCGGTTAGAAAAAACGGCATTTTCTAACCGGTTAAGTGGGACTGGACCTTTCAGACCGCACACATTACCGTTTTAAAACGGTAAAAAAACGGCAATTTACCGTTTTAAAAGTGCGGTCTGAAAGGGGCATGAGATGGGATTATGTACTCATACATGCCTAGTGTCACAGACACATACATATAGTATGGTCAGTTTTCTAATTCTGGTTTACTGCAAAGGAATAGCTGTGGTCCCTCCAGGAGCACAATATACCTGTATAAGAGAATACATGAAAATAATACTTTTTCTACTATGTGTGGAAGAGAGTTAATGCACCTTACTAGAAGTGTTGTTGAACAAATACAACAAAACAGTAATAAAACGGATTACAACTAACACACATATGAGCGATATGGGCAAGGAAGGAGGAGGGTTTTTGTTTTATTGTTCCTTTATGTTAAGAAATCTTTTTTGCTTGAATGTTTCCTGTTGGTTAGTACTGTATGTATTCCACATTTTTGTTCAACAAACATTCTGGGCGGGATTCTCTAAAATCCGCAGCCCAGTATCGCCGGCATTCGCATTTCTAATGACCGCATATTCTCTAAAATATGTGGTCATTAACGCAAGGGACAGCTCTTGCGGTAAGAGCTGTCCCTTGCGATGTGGCGCCGTTGCTGGACTTCCGGGTCTATGACCCGGGAGTCCGTCTGCGCATGCGCAGACCGACGCTCCGGCCGCTGGGCATGCTGGGAGAGATCCGTTACGGATCCCTCACACAGCGCTGCGGTAAGAAGCCCATAGGCTTCTGCAGGGAATCGCCAGCTTTTTCTGGCGATTCCCTCCGCAGCGCTGAAACTGCGGAGGGGGGTTAGAGAATACAGAAATGCGGTAAAAACCCCGATAACGGGGTTTTTACCGCATTTCTGTGATAGAGAATCTCGCCCTCTGTCTTTTGTAATATTAAACTCCATTATATAAAGTTCTGTCTTTTGTCATATTAAACTCCATTATATAAAGTTCTGTCTTTGTTTTCAACAGTCACACCTTAGAAACTTGCCAATTAAAACAATATAGGTTTATTATAACCAGGGCTATTTTTCAGCAGGCTCCAGCAGGAACTGAGGCCCCTATTCTAGTTCACTCTTTCTGACAAAATATTTCTTAGATGGAGTAAACCATGTGCACTGCAGATGAGGCAGGTGTAAAACCCCACCCAAATCTAATTATCTCTGCACAAGCAACACCTGCCTCACCTGCAGTGCACATGGTTTTGTCCATCTAAGAAATATTTCGTCAGAAAGAGTGAACTAGAATAAGGGCCACAGTTCCTGCTGGAGCCTGCTGAAAAATAGCCCTGATTATAACTAAGATTAAGTTAGGTTGTGACTGTATTTTGGGATTAGACAGAGAGTACCTGAAAACAATTCATAAGTGTGTCAACTAAATCTTAGTGGGGACACAACTTGGTATATAGTTCTGGGGAAGAGGAGGTTCTGTTTATTTTAAACTTTTCACACCTATATTTCATGCAAGTCCAGGGTGTTAGGATGTCACATAATATTACAGTAATCTGGCGATTATATTCTTTACAAAATAATAATAATAAAAAATATTACCTCATATATAATAAGTTTTCCTTTAAAGATAGCTTGGAAATGTTTTGGCTCCTTCCCCATAGTCACCCTTATTTGGACTGGCTGGTCGTGATACTTGCGGTCCAGTTCTACTGCATGAAAGGCGCATGCTGTGATCTCATCTGGAGTAGCATGGCGACCCTACAACAGGGACACATAATAATATGAGTATTACACAGGCCTGGAATACAGAGAATAAAAGCTTCAGAATTTTAGTCAACACCTATAAGCTGACTTTCTAACTGGCCACATTGGGTGGCCGGCAGGCAGCTATGGGAGGCTTGCACTCTCTTCCAGTTGCCCAGGAGAGGCACTCAAGATTGGTGAGTCTCCTGGACAGTAGGCAAGTATAGCACAAATCCAATGTAACACAAAGTTTGTTTAGTCTATCAATGCCCCCCTCATGCTTTCAGTTCTAAGATCCTAAGAAAATGAATACTGTTTGTATACATGGTCTTCAGATGGGAACATTTTATAGAAATATTAGTATTACAAATTAAAGACTTCTAGTCCCCAAAGACATATGGCAATTCAACATGCAATACAACAAAGAAACAAAGGTCAGAATCAGGGCCGGACTGGCCATCTGGCACTTCTGGCAAATGCCGGAGGGGCCGATGGCTAGGTGGGACGATTTCTTCTTGTAAGTGGAGGCTCCACCTCCAGATCGGCGCACAGAGAGAGCCGCTGGACTTGCGGCGGGTCCGGCTGCTCTCTGTGTGCGTCGTTGAGGTCCAAAAGAGAGGGGGCATCACACGCCGCTATTCCCTTCTCTCCTGCAAGCCGGGAGAGGCAGAGCATGCATACAACAAAGGTCACGCGCATGCACAAATTCCAGGGCCGGTTCAGCGACCCAGTCCGCCACCGTCCGAATCATAAAGAATACAGGTATAGTAGAGATCCAGAGCTGTAATGAGTTAGAATAATACCCTTGTAGGCAATCAGCCCCAGGCATTGCGACTAGATCACTTTTACTTTAATAATGATGATACGCCACTTACCAACCACATATAAAGCAGGTAATTGGGTTTCCCTGACTTTATGTATGTATACAGCACCAAATAGCAATCGCCTCCATAGAACCTTCCATACGTCTTTGGATCAACCTCTTTTAACTCTAGGTGTTCAATTCTCCAAATCTGTACAGAAAAGAAACATAAACATATAAATAGAGCAGTTACATTTGCTGCCATCGAGATCTACAGAAGGTCTATATGGTTATAAAATAGTAATTTAAAGTTTTGTTGTCAGTGATTAGATCACCTGAATATGCAGCAATGTGTAATAACTCAGCACTTTATACATAAGGTATAGTGATTATAATTTTATGTATTTTATTATTAATTAATTGTTAATTAATTGAAGATAATTGAATTTAGAATCAAAAACAGTATATATTAGGGGGGTATTCAATGTCAGGTTCACGGCAGTCGAGCTTGCTCGACCGCCGTGACCCAGTCCCGTTCTCGGGCAGCTCGACCGAGAACACGCAGGCGGGATTCAATGTCCCGCCCGCCGGGGAGCGAAAAGGGGGCGTGGCCGCGAGTTGCGGCCGGGAAGAGGCGAGCTGCAGCCCGCAGCTCGTCACTTCCCGGCTGTTCTCGGCAGAACGAGCCCGACAGCTAGTGATGTCGGGCTCATTCTGCCGAGATACCCTGCTCAATGCTGTCGGGGGAAGACAGCATTGAATAGGGCCCGGCGGGCATCTCCCCGATGGGAGGTGCTCGCCGGAGATTGAATATCCCCCTTAATCTATTAATAATGTATTAACCTGCAACTTTAATAAAGTATATTTAATATGAAGAAGAGAAGCAATGGGAAGTTCTATAAACTCACCTCCACATTCCCGGAAGCATCATCCACCATCCTCTGTTCTGCTGCCAAGTCTGGTCTGGCATACAGCTGGTTAATATCAAATTTTACTTGATCCACTTTGGCTGGAAGCAATGTAATATCAGTTAGAGTGCAGTTAGAATAAAACTAAAAATCTATGAAGGGGAGGTAAAGCCTCACCTATCATACTCCATTATACTCCAGATATTTGACTATAAAAATGATTACAGTTAAACAAAGATGATATTATAAGTTGCACATATCTTTGTTGTATTATTCTAACAATTTTTACAATCAAAACTCACAAATGCAGCACTCTAAGTTGAGGCAGCTATGAGCTCAGCCTCCACTCTGTGACAATCAAATACTGCCTGAAGCTGGGCGTGGGCTGGACTGCAAAACATGGCACAAGGGGAGGAGCAATCAGATCTGCCTAACTCATGGCTGGGCAACACCGGCCCTCCAGATGTTGATGAACTACACATCCCAGCATGCCTTGCATCAGTTTCATAATGGCCACATAGCAAAACTAATGCAAAGCATCCTGGGATGTGTAGTTCACTAACATCTGGAGGGCCGGTGTTGCCCAGCCCTGGCCTAACTGATACCCCTTTCACACTTGCAAGCCGGGTCGCAAGCTGGGATCTAAGTTCCAGGTGCGACCCGGCTTGCAAGTGCTTTCACACTGGCCACCCGACCCGGAATGAAGTCGGGCGGGTGACGTCATCTTGAGGCTTGGCCGGGGCGGCGTTGGGAGGTGTCAGCACCTCCCAGTGGCGCATTTGCACTGCAGTGAACGGGATCTGGGTCACACTGACCCGGAATACCCGTTCACACTGACCCGTTCACACATCCCGTGTCGATTCCGGGTTCTACCCAGGTCAGGACCTGGGTAGCAATCCCGGAATGCTGAACACGGGATATTTGTCCAAGACCCTTTCACACTGAGCTAAATCCCGGGTTGATGCACGTTCATGTGCAAAAACCCGGGATATTTTTGCAAGTGTGAAAGGGGTATGAGGGGGCATGGCTTGATGCAGTGTCAAGTGATTGATCTAGGAAGTTACCTAGACCCCAACCAGGGGCAGCCAACACGTAGGAGAAGCCGATGCTCAAAAGAGCAAAAGTTCAGTGGAACGTGCTGGTGGTTGCTGGGGCTGCACAAGGGTGGGGAACAGAGCTGACCCACTCCCCTCCTGCGTGCAGTATACCCCCCTGTACAGGGGAGAAGCAGATAGTGCCCAACAAGTTTTAGGCTGATTCTGCACAGGTAATCCAAACTGCTTTACTTATACTACCCTACAAATATACAGAAGGCTGCTCTTATGTATAGAGTGGCACCTGTATTATGGAGCAAAAATAACGGGGCTAGATCTGGATGATGGGTAAGATAACATCCAGAGAGGTAAGGGTCTGGGAGTATACACCACCCCACAAAGAGAACGGGGGTTTCAATTTCCTCTCATTCACCCCCAGAGCAAATGCATTCAAATTTCTATTACGTTACAAAGCATCTTACCAATCTTCCCCACACTGTATGACTTCCCAAGTCCTTGTGTCTCTCCGAAATCTCTCCAGTTCTGGAAAAGCTGCTTGAACATGGTTGACTCCGCTCCATCATTCAGGACCTCAATGTTTGTGGTAGCTGGATATCCCTTGGCCTGTATGAAACCCTACAAGAAACACAATGGTGAATAACTAACGCTTCATCCCGTAGTCATATAGATATAGGGGGATATTCAATCTCCGGCGAGCACCTCCCATCGGGGAGATGCCCGCCGGGCCCTATTCAATGCTGTCTTCCCCGCCAGCATTGAGCAGGGTATCTTGGCAGAAGGAGCCCGACATCACTAGCTGTCGGGCTGGTTCTGCCGAGAACAGCCGGGAAGTGACGAGCTGACGGCTGCAGCTCGCCTCTTCCTGGCCGCAACTAGCGGCCACGCCCCTTTTTCGCTCCCCGGCAGGCGGGACATTGAATCCTGCCTGCGTGTTCTCGGTCGAGCTGACCGAGAACGGGACTGGGTCACGGCGGTTGAGCAAGCTCGACTGCCGTGACCCTGACATTGAATACCCCCCATAGACTCTAAGGGGGTATTCAATGTCAGGGTCACGGCAGTCGAGCTTGCTCGACCGCCGTGACCCAGTCTCGTTCTCGGTCAGCTCAACCGAGAACACGCAGGCGGGATTCAATGTCCCGCCTGCCGAGGAGCGAAAAGGGGGCGTGGTCGCGAGTTGCGGCCAGGAAGAGGCGAGCTGCAGCCGGCAGCTCATCACTTCCCGGCTGTTCTCGGCAGAACGAACCTGACAGCTAGTGATGTCGGGCTCGTTCTGCCGAGATACCCTGCTCAATGCTGTCAGGGAAAACAGCATTGAATAGGGCCCGGCGGGCATCTCCCCGATGGGAGGTGCTCGCCGGAGATTGAATATCCCCCTTACTGTGACTGGGGCATCTTCCAGGGGATTAAGCCTCAGGGGATCCTTGTCACAGAACATGTAACACTGATATAGAACAGCCATTAGTGCACATGTAGCTCTACAATGATCAGTGTAATTATTCATGTGCACACGTGTAACACGCTATCTGAGACACTGAATGTATTTGCAGTAAGTAAGCAATATAGTGGAATGTACCTTTTGTATGGCATAGTTTTTTCTTAAGCAAAATAATTTCCCAGATACACAATGTTTTCCGCTGGCATAAAATAGGAATTTTACCGGAAAATAAAGTAAAGTAACAGCTAAATTGAAAGGAATAAGTTTTACACCTGCAAACATATATTTTTAATAATTGTGAAATGGAATATTAACACCAATTATAATTAGGTTTTATGTATTTTATGTAGATTAAAGTGCAATTTCCTTGTAAAAAAAGGAGCATATAATGATATGAATCTAAAAACATGTTATGGTCACCTCTGATAGTCCGTACGGCATGTACTGTATTGTGTTCACCAATGTTATACACACAAAGTGGAAGAGTCCAAATAACCTACTCTCCCAGGGATGCCTGCAGCTTCTTCTACAAACATAAATCCATTCATACCGTACCTCTGCACAGGACATGTTGTATATTCAGCCTCAGTTCTGACCTGAACCTTTTATCAGGGCCATCTTAACATATGGGCTTACAGTGCAGCTGCCTAGGGTCCCACAATTCTAAGGGCCTTCGAGCAGGGGTTTGCTGGTGCCTCTGGAGTTTCTTGTGAGATTGCTGCCCGGCTACTTTGGTTGTGAATTACAAAGTCAGAGCTGCTGGAAAACATTCTCTACCGACCTATAGCCAAACAGTTAATGTCTGTAAGCATGGTAATTGCTGGATGGCTAATAACAGGTGGTAAGACACTGCAGGGGTTTTTTTCTTTTACTTAAGTTGGGGCACCAGTGCATTGCTTTGCCTAGGGCCCACAATGCCGTTAAGATGGCCCTGGCACACATAAGAAGTCCCTGTGTATCAGCAGATATTACCTTTGTAAATACATGCAGTGATGTACTTGTTATTATCAGTGGCGTAACTTGTGTAAGGCAGCCCACGCCACTGCTTGGAGGAGCGGGGGCTGCGTGGGCACCGAAAGCCTCTCACTAAATTGTCGGACGCTTAATGTCCTAGCAGCGGCCGGGGCTGATATTATGACAGAGAGCAAAAGCTCTATCATACGTCACAGCCTCCTGCTGCTGCTGCCGCCCGGCCAGTGTATGACAGGGCAGGGTGACAGCTGCCCCTGGACCAATCTGCTTTCTGCCTAGCAAGCAGGAGATGGTGGGGGCTGAGTGTCCTCCTCTTCCCTGTGCAGCCACGGACTCACGGAGCTGCCGGGTGTGCGTGCCTGTATACTGCAGACTCAGCGGTTCCCCAGCTTCTTGTGAAGGGAAAGCATCAAGGAGCTGGGGAACCGCTGAGTCTGCAGTATACAGGCACGCACACCCGGCAGCTCCGTGACTTCGTGGCTGCACAGGGAAGAGGAGGACGCTCAGCCCCCACCATCCCCTGCTTGTTGTCTGTCTGGCCAGCAGCTCCACTTCACTCCCTGCCCTCACGGCAGCCCAGCCTCAGGCAGCAAAACAATGTAGGTAACTAACAAGCATAAGAGGTGCGTGTGTGTGTGGGAGGTGACTAGTGTACAAAGGGTGTTTTTACAGTGGGATAGGTAGGTACACACATATATGACTATCACCCCCATCGATTATATATATATATATATATATATATATATATATATTAGGATGGGGGTGATAGTCATATATGTGTGTGTGTGTGTATAATGGATGATGTAGGGGGTGATATGTATATACGTATAATGGATGTGGGTGTGTGTGGGGGGTTGCTACACAAATATTTATATATAGAAGGGGTGATTTGCATACAATATATTCTGGGGTCAGGATGCCAACACTGGGTTACTGACAGCCAATTGGTGACAGTGGCGTAGCTATATATGTGGCAGACCCTGCGGTGGCTTGGGTGAACGGTGCCTGCAGGGTCTGTGGTGGGCGCCTGGGCTGAACTGACAGATGACCTAGGCAGCAGTGAGTGCTGAGCTGGTCCCGCTCCGTGCATATTTAATGAGCGGGGACCCAGCACAGTGTATATTTAATAAGTGTGTCCCCGCCCCATGCATATGCTCAGCGCTCACTGCAGCCTGGGTCACCTGTCAACTCAGCCAGCAGTGCCCATAGTGAATTGCCTCGCCCCTTCTTGGGGGGGCGCCAGAATGTTTTTGGCAGGGGGGAGAAAAATTTCTAGCTACGCCACTGGTTATTACAGTACTTACCACTCCTCTATTGAATGCTGCTTTCTTCTCCGCTGTGCTGGAGTCTTTCCCTCGCCAGACGAAGATCTTTACTCCTCCTTGATCTAGAATGTGGCAATCCTGCAGGAAGGGATGACACAAACGGAAGCCACTAATGGATGGAAGCCATGCTGTGTATGTAGGTCGCATAAGGTCTCATCATGAATGAACAGTTTACTATATGATTTGGAACTCGACATTTGTTGTATGGAAAGTAGGATGATATGAGCTCCAGCAGCAATTACAGATATAGACGCGCTCATCGTTGCTGCAATATGGCCACTAGTGCTCGTTTGGCGCAGAAAATAGCACCCTCGGTACAGAATCGCAATGCTGAGCCCATAGTTCCCTACCCTCTTGTATTCTGCAGGAGACTTCCTGAAATAACAGCAATCTCCATCTATCCCTTATTAGTATAGCAATCTCCCTCATGTCACCTAGCCACACTGTTACTTTTTTGTGGAAAAAGTAATGAGAGATAGATACATTTACATTGAATCAACAGCACATTAGCAAGTACAGTGGCTCTTACTAACTGCATTGGGGCTCATCTACAGATCTATAGATCCCTCTCAGAAGTAACAGTGCACCCCCACGCTTCTAGGTGCCACGTTCACAATCTCATTTCATAATCTCTCCATATATGGAACTAGACATGCCCTTTGGTGGAGCATGACACGCCCCCTCAATGGGGCGCCGTGCAAAATTCTGTTACCAACTATAATCTCCCTGAAACTAGTTTTCAAAAGCAGGCAAGTATGGTGAGCCATGCACTGCCGAATGCTTTTCAATGAGCCGCATGTGCGCCAAGGCTGAGCTCCGACAAGCGGGGCTACAAACTGTACCATAAAAAAATGGTACTGGTTTCCTAGCACGGCGCCTGCGATTTTGATTGTATCATCGCGGCTGCAAAAATTGCGTCGATCGCATGCCAACCAAATCGCATGTGACGCGATCGCAATTTTTACATTGGAATCAATGTAAATTGGTTCCTGAGACCCAATTTTACATTGATTTCTATGTAAAAAGCCCCAAAACCCCAATTTTTAATTGAAAACCCCTCACCTCATGGTTGAAATACCCCCTCCCCCATTGTTAACGCCACCCCACTATTGACGCCAACCCGAAGCGTGGCGAGCGCAGCGATCCCGCGAGGGGCGGCGGTACGCATCCTCCGACCTTTTCATACCCCCACTATCCACGTCGGCGTGGAGTTGATTTTTTAAAGTGTGGCGATCGCAGCAAGCCACCGAGCCCAAAGCGTGGCGAGCGCAGCGAGCCCCGCGAGGGGACACGCATATATACATCACAGGTATACGCGTCCGCTCGCCACGCTTCGGGCTCGGTGGCTCGCTGCGCTCGCCACACTTTATAAAATCAACTCCACGGATAGTGGGGGTATTAAAAGGTCGGAGGACACGTACCGCCGCCCCTCTCGGGATCGCTGCGCTCGCCACGCTTCGGGTTGACGTCAATAGTGGTGTGGCATTAACAATGGGGGGGCATTAACCATAGTTAATACCCATGACGGGGGCATATACAATGAGAAATTGGCCATATTGGCCCATTTCCCATTGTTTCCTATGTAAAATCGCGTTGATCGCGTTGGTGCGGGTGGCCCGCGATGGACGCGATTTTCACTTTTACCGGCAATTAAGCTGGTAATTGACAGAAAATCGCGTCCATCGCATGCCTTAAGTACCTTAACTTAAGGCATGCGATCAACCCCGAAGGGCACCGTGCTAGGAAACAAGTACCAAAAAAACTATAAAATCACAAATGAAGTGCACAATAGCGAACATTAGCGAAATGCCCTAATAACTATTTAACAAAATGAATAACTGTAAATAAATAACAATAATTATTTTAGTTCCTTTTAAGTGATGAAATAATTAGGTTTATTTGTGTAATTGAAGATAAACAGATGAGCTATTATTATTCCAGAATTTGGTACAAGCCCATTACCTATAGTGATTGCACATGATAAATGCTGAGCTTGTGTCTTTCCCCGTGTGACGGTCCTAATCTCCGGATTTCATGCATTTTTTGTATCCACGTTTCAGTTATACCGGAACTGAAAATCATGTTGTAAAATGAAAAAACCTCATAAAATAAATGAGATTTCATCTGATATTTATCACGAAGGGTTATGTGGTAACTCTGCTGCAGCTCTTGAGATGCTGGTGCAGCAGCATCCAGGAGTTTTTTGCACGTTTTTTTTTGCTGTATTCGCTCCATAAGACGCACACACTTTTCCCCTCCACTTTATTTGGGGAGAAAAATTATGCATCTTATGTTGCGAAAAATACGGTAATTATATTTTGTATTATTTACTGCTTCTAGTTCATGTTAGGAATGCCGCAACTCTGCCCACCTCCCTCTGCACACTGCTGCTCCTCTGCCATCTTGCTCTGCACACCTAAGCAATCTAGGCACAGACTGTATAGCAGAGCCTACTGTCTTTGTAATATACAGTAGGCATCTATTGTGCGCTTTGTAAATGACCTTGAGTCTGAATGAATGGATTTGGTGGTCTACTTAAAGCTTTGATTTTGGATAACTTTGGCTAAACAGGTGACTCCCTCCTTTATAGTTAAATAGAACTATGTTCTTTACATATTTTTGCTTTCAGATTTTTCCTGTTATGCAATTTACTAACCTCGTGCTGGAGGAGATCCTGGGTTAGAGGTTTCGTTGCGGTTTCTTGTACGACCAAGTCTCCGTCTTTTTCAAATACACTGCACAAAAGGAAAGCGATATAAATGAGAAAGATCACTCGTACTTACAGCTAATCGGCTATCTTCAAAGACAAAATCAATCTATTTACTTTTAATTAAAAAAAATTGCATAATTATTTTGGGCACATTTCAACACTGTAAAGGCTGTGATGTGCCGTTGATACTACGTGGAAATATGGGTAATGGTGGCATATGGCGGTACAGCAACGCTACTTTTAACTTATACCAGCATAGGGGAGCACAGTAATTATGCCTGATAAATGCAGATAACGCTCCCAGTGTATATACATGCGCAGAAATGCTGTGGCACATACGCAAAACACTGGTCCTGGTGCGAATTTGCGCCTGGTCAAATCAACCAGAATAAGGGCCTAGATGCAGTGCTGAGACCGACACATGCTCTATATCATATCACAGCACAATGCACAGCTCTCCCATTGATTATTCCTCGTGTTAGATTGGGTCCTTAAATAAAAAGTCTATTGTGTCACTTGAGTAAATATTTAATCTCACCTTACTCATGTTCACTGTACAGTTCCTATATTTACATTTACCTGTCCACAAACATGTTATATCTACAGTATGTGCTTAAAAGGCAACTAAATGTAAACATGAGGTCATATAATAGACACAATGCAGTTTGTGAGAGCTGGTTAAGGCCATATACTGTATGATCCATGAGCCACAACACATACACAGCACATACAGTCTCTCATACAAAGATGTAAAAAAACTTTACAAATTTTTGAATACTGTAAAAGATGACATTTAGGTGATTTCTATGTTTTACTATGGACCAGTTTGTCTATCGCCAAGATTTTCTATCTATAGCTTTGTATTCACACAGTGCACTGTGCGTGGGAATCATGGAAACTTTGGTGAGTGGTTGCAGATTTCATACGCTGTATTGGAGGGTGATAGACAAGGCATGGCAAAGAAACACCCCACACATGTACCCTTGTCATTACTTTAGCTTATTAATAAAGGGTAACTATGCAAAATGAAACTCTCCTTCTGCATTGCTTGTAAAATAAGGCCCACAATTGTCTGTTCCAAACTTTGCGAATAAAGCTGCTATTGTCGGCCAACTCCTCCCCTTTGCTCCTCCACACATGTGACCAGATTCCTCTGCAGAACCTATGTACCCACATCTGCATAAATGGAGGCACTCTGATTTCTATTAGTGCTGTAGAGCTGCTGCTTTCTGCTTCTCCTTTACCTCCTGTACCATATTTAGTCAAAATTGACATCACTTAGAACTTATGAGGGAGTACGAATGCAAACGAAGCATCCAATGGGTGTGTTGGGGGAATATAGTCCCAGTTACTGCCTACTCTGAGTATCTACAGCATATGGTAGGTAGTAATTACAGCTAGTCTTGCGGCTGGTGGTCTGGGGGCTGTACGATCATTATATAGATATCATAGTCATATTAGAATTCCGTTTGCTTTAGGTGTCTGAAATTGCTACTACACTACATGTGACTTGAGAGTTAGGCCCTAAATTCAATTAACAATGTCAATGCACTGTTTCAGTTTTCTATGTATATACAGTATCTTCCAAAAGTGTCAGATATACTGTAGGTCAGGGCTACATGCCAGGCTGCTGCTCTGTGACTTACTGGTAAAGTCTGACATTTGATTTTTGTTGCTCGTCTGCCTTTTCATCTGGAACTGCGTCCTTCAGCTCCCCGGTCCTTGCCCCTAGCACGGCTGTCATCACCTGCATCAAGTCGGGGGAATCGTGTTCATTGTCTATGATCCCAATCTGTGCTCGTCCTCCTCTCTCATCATCTCTTATACTCTGAGCCAAGGCGCAGGCCTGGAAATAGACACATTATTTGTTAGGCTTCATGTAGGGAAAGACCTACTAAAATGCCTTATCTATTAATAAGTGATATAATGTCTGTATACTGTATATCATACACCAGAGATAAAACATGTATGACAACTTGAAACAATGACACTGTACCCTGCAGAAACCAATCCACAGGACAGGGAGCAGAATAGCCTATTCTTGGCACAGAACGTGGCGTTAATTATAGGGGCTAGATGCGAAGCAGGAACACAGAAGGGGATTACAATAGTTGATGTGGAATTGGATCAGGGTTTGCATTAGTGTTTTCCAGACAATGGAAAAATCCTAACTTTACAATTCCCCAGAATGAAAAACAGTGGCGTAACAATCATAGGCGTGCGCAGCACATTTTATTAGGGGGTGCACTGTCAAAGCGGTGTGCCTAGCACCACCTTTTGGGCATGTCTAACACTGCCATTGGGTCTGTCTAACACCACCAATCAGGCGTGCACTCACTACAATATAAAACGACTCTCAGCCAGACCATTATATCCGGCCTATTTCAGTTTTAATCTTCTAATTACTCTGTGTAACAGTACGTGCAAATAAAGTCAAAATCATATCTGGATGACGCAGGTATGTAGTGATATGACAATTAACAAGGCAAAACACACATAATTGATTGATGGGCGCTTATTTTAATGGAATACAGGTCTAAAAAGCAAAAGTCTTTGGTAAAAGGTATTGCTGGTATTACTAGCAGCAATAAGTGTGGGTATGGGGGCACAGCATTAGGGGGTGCCTGTGCACCCTTAACACTCAATGTGCGCACACCTATGGTAACAATAGCCCCACAGACCCCGCGGTGGCGGGGAGGCGCTGTGTAGGTGTGGGTGCCGGGCGTCTGCGGGGCTATTGTAATGCTGCTGACACCTGTTGGGACCTCACTATGTAGATCGTTCAGAAAGTGTCAGCGATGTGCACCAGCGATTGTGCATAGGCGATTTCAGTTAAGCAGGGGAAAAACGTAGATCGCTGATCACTTTCGCTCATGTCACAAAACACGGACGATGTAGAGTCTTTTGGTAGGCGATTTAACCAGATTTATCCTGCATGCATGATCTTCATCTCCTAGCGATATTGACAGCGACGTGTGCTTAATTTCTAAGCGATCTAGTCAAATCTAGTCAGACCGCTTACAAAATATGCCTTTATCGCTATGTGTGTAGGCCAGTGGTTCCCAAACTTTTTTGCATCACGGCACGCTAGATTATCAGAATATTTGTCAAGGCACCCCTAGGTGCAAAGTTTGCTACCGAGAATTTCAGAAAACAATAATAAATTAAATAAGTTGTGCTTATATGTCATCCTTTGGTACAGTTATGTGGTGAGGGACAGGATTCACTTATTTTTATCCACATATTTTAAAACTGGAAGCCACAAGCTCTGGTTTTGCCTATTATATTGACCAGAAATTATTTGAATCGGTTCTGGACCACCAAACCGAGGCACCCCTGCAAGTGCTCCGAGGCACCCCAGAGAGCCGAGGCACACAGTTTGGGAACCACTGGTGTAGGCCCTAGTACTATGCTGACATACTGTAAACTGACAGATCCATGATGATAGTGCTGGAAGGACAACGAAATGACTGCATAGGCATGTAGTGTATTAAACATGCTGAAGCTGGGTGTAGACCTAGGGAGAGCATGTGACACGGGGTATCCAATAGGGGCATGGGGATTGGCAGATTAGCTGGGATAATAGTAGCTGAAATGGGAGGAGACTCCCTCTCTTCCCAGGAAAATTCCCGCCCTCCCTTCCCTATTTGTTTGGTTCTTGGAGGGTTGGTGTTAATCGCGTTAGCTGATTGGCGGGAAAGAACAGCAAGTTCATAGATTTTAGATTATTTCTTAAGTTTTGTTGAGTTTTCGGTGTGCTCGGTGTGCTCGCTTTCGGTGTGCTCGCCTCTCATTGGCTTAGGCCTTTCGCTGGATCACCCGCTCGGGGACAGCGACCCCACCCGGATGGCTGGGTAGTCAATGTCGTAGGTTGAGTGTATACCGTTTTTCTGAGTTAGGCTGATTTACGCAAGTTAGTTTGGGGGGTGGAGCTTAACATTTTTAGCCGTTCTTTCTGGCCACCATAAAATAACCAATTAAAATAAACAAACATCAAATTAGCTTAACGTCTAAATAAATTCAGCTAACAAATTCTGCCAAACCTATGTCTCCGAGTCTTTATTTTAGATTAGTTTATGTAGAAGTATAAGTACACCATTTTACATGCTAAAGGTCACATATCTGCTGATAGAATGTTTAGGCTGCACTGTAGCAATCTTACAATAAGACATTTGTATGTGTAATGTATCATAATAGCGCCACTAACACCTATGCACTACTACACCTAAATTGTGTTGATGTACACAGAGAAAATAATAAAATGGACAATGTTTCATCATATACTTCAATTGCTTGGTTGCTTTAAATAGAACACAATCTTCCTAGGAAATATGTAACATGTAAAACAAACATCTCTGAATGTTCAGTTTTACTGACCTTTATTCTCTCTGACTTGTTACTTTCTGGTCCATTCCATTGGATGATCACTTTACCAAGGTCCAGTAGGAAAACATCTCCTTTGTTAAAACTGTTCCAGGACAAATCCACCTGTGAGAGACATATGCCAGAAAGTTACTGTAATGACATCGCTGTGCTTCACCAACAGACACATCCAATACCAATAGCTATAACTGTGTAATTCTTAGTCTTCATGTAAACATACTCTGCCTGCTTAATCATGTTGCTTAACCCTTTGAGTGCCAACATCTCTGAGAGATGTGTAAAATATCTGCTAAAAATGCCAGCATCGCTCACATTTGTTATATAAATTCAAATAAAAAATGTTGTGTAAAAAAAGATTATATTATATGCAAAGAAAGATTATATTATATATTATAATATAAACATTAAAAGGTCATTATGATGAATAAAAAGGTTTGTTTGGCAATTTTTAAAGAATCATTTTGACAAATTTACTTGCCACTCAAAGCGTTAATATATTACTTTATTTGTTTTAGGTCTGTGTTTTTCAGTAATCAATTTGTACTATTAAGAACAGGGGCGGGATTCTCTAAACTAAAAATGCAGTAAAAACCCTGTTATCTGTGTTTTTACTGCATTTTGGGATGCTCTAAAGAGCCCTCGCCGGATTACCGCAATGGGGGGCATCACCAGCCAAAAGCTGGCGAAGCCCCATAGAAGCCTATGGGCTTTTACTACGACCCACTGCCGCCCCGCACTGACCCCCCTCAGGCACTGCATATTCTAGAACTCTGAGTTATCAGCTTACTGCTAAATAAGCGCTATGTGAAAATGTTAGAAGGATAATGACAGATAAACAGCCTAAAGCTGACCATACACCTAAAGATTTATTCTCCGATCTCCTAGTTGAAAAACAAAATTGGTAATTTATGGGAGCAAAAGACAGTTGACCATTTGCTTAAAAAAAAAACATGGCCAGCTTTACTTGATGTCATACACCTTTGTAATCAAAGTCACTGGTTTAGAACTGTCCGTTAGCATCTGTATCTGCTCATATGACTTCTCACGGTTTAAAATGAGCTTACTTGACCTAAATGTTTAAAAAAATTATGGGGGATATTCAGATGTGCAAAAGAATGCGACCGCAGTGTAAATGCTGGAGGGGGTGGTGGTGGTGGGGTGGGGTGGAAGGGGTGGTGACTCGCAGTTGTGACAATGACTATTTGGCATTGTGGGGGCACGGCCTGGACAACGCAGACCTTACAAGTAGCTTCTGTGAATGAAAAGATGGTTGGCTCTGTAAGGCAACCACAAAATATTGCTGTCGCATAGCAGGGAGGGACCCGCATACAGGGCGGCCTTGCCCTGTGCTGGGTGATTCCCCATTAATTACAAAGAATTAAAGAATCAATAGATCTGAGGTTACCAAAATTTGGAGAAAAAGGCAAGACTAGATGGGCCAAGTGGTTGTTATATGCTATCAAATTCTATGTTTAGATAAATGGAGACATGTATAAGAAAAAGAAATGAAAGAAAGAGAAAGAAAGAAAGAAAATAGCAAAAGAAAACAAACAAAATAAATAAATAGAAAGAATGAATGAAAGAAAGAAAGGAGTGAAAGGAATGTACCCATTTATAAAACATTATTTGCTGCTATGTCCCTGAAAACACCCATTTTTAGGGACTAGCTTCAAATATTAGGTATCCCGCAAATGTAAGATGTAGGGCTCACAGCAGATCTGATATTCCTGCTGTGATCTCTCCATATGCTGCCCGATTTACCAATATTGGGAATGCAAAGTATTTCCGATATTGGCCCCCACTGTTACAGCAATCTTTAGATTGTAGCCTAGGGCTACAGATCATGGGATGTAGTTCTGGCAGGGTTCCACAGGAAACCTCCACTGAAAATGGCCCCTGTGTATGGCGGTCACACAGACCACACATACAAAGCAGCACAGTCGACCCACACAGCACATTGCAGGAAAAGATAAAGAAAAAAAATCAACACAAAAATATGAAATATAGAAAAAAGTAACAAAGAAAAAAGAAATACATGTAAAGAAAGAAAAATTTAAAAGAAAGCAAAAGGAAGGAAATAAAAAAAAGAAAGAAAACAAGAAAAAAGAAAGAAAAACAAAATAAGGAAAGCAAAGGAATTAAAGAAACAAAGAAAAAAGTGAAAGAAAGAAACAAACAGAAAAAAAGAGAAAGCAAAAAATCAAAAAATCTATACAAAAAAATTAGATGTAGAAAAAAAAGAAATAAGGTAACAAAGAAAAAGAAATACATGTAAAGAAAGATACAATGAAAAACAAAGAAAGAAAAAGAAAGAAACAAAGAAAAAGAAAGCAAAAGAAAGAAAAAAGCAAACGAAAACAAGAAAAACAAACTGAAAATTCGAGAAAAAAAAGGAAAAAATAAAGCAAGGCAAGCAAAGGAATTAAAGAAAAGAAACAAAGAAAAGAAAGAAAAATAAAAAGAAAGAAAAATAAAACAAAAATGAACAAGATACAAAAAGAAACAAGTAAAAAAGAACAAAAAATGAAATATAGAAAAAAAAAAAAATATTGGGTGCCTGTACAATAAAAAAATCGGGTCGCATCGCATGCGCTCTGATCGCATGCGATGTGACGATTTTTGGTTGTACAATGACATAAGATTAAAAAATTGGGCGCCCAGATAATACACAAGTACCGGGAAAAAAAAGTAAAAAAGAAAGGAAGAAAAAGAGACAAAAAAAAGAAAGAAAGAAAAAGAGAAAGAAAGAAAAAGAGAAAAAGAGAAAGAAAGAGAAAGAAAGAAAGAAAGAAAGAAAGAAAAAGATAGAAAATGAAAAATTTTAAAAAAGAAATAAAGAAAGAAAAAATATTAGTAACAAAGTAAGAAAGCAAAATAATGATATAAAGAAAATAGGAAAGTAGAGAAAGAAAAAAGCTAAAAAAACGAAGAAAATGAAAGCAAAAGAAAAAAAAAGAAAAGAAATAAAGATAGAAATAAAAAGAAAGCAAAGGAAAAAGCAAAAATAAAACAAAAACAAGAAAGAAATGAAAATACTAAAGAAAGAAATGAGAGAAAGAGAGAAAGAAACAAACAAAAGAAAATTTAAGAAATAAAAATAAATAAAACAGAGAAAAAAAGAAAGACAACCAAAAAGAGAGAGAAAAATAAAGAGAAAGAAAGAACTTCTGTTTTCTGTACTAGATTTAATTTTATTGAAATTATATTTATTTTGTGGTTTAAGGTTATTTCTAGGTGCACTTTCACACCCAGCCATTTTCTCCTCTTTCCTCTGTAGTCTAGGGGCATTCTTTAGTTAACTGCGGCCTTTACAGAGGGTGACAGGCTTGTTGCAGTTCCTGTAGCTATTCAGTTGGGGTTTTTTTTGTTTGCAACCTCCCAAGGTTCTAACAGAAATCTAAATGGGTTTTGTCCTTACTGTAGCCAGTGTGTCAACACATAGCTCCAGTCACTTAACCCAGTACCTATGGGTTAACACAAATTAACCGTGGTTTTAGCACAGGAGGAGATTTGCGTAAAATTGAATAGCTATTGGTATTAAAGCTCAATGCCACTCTCTGGGGCTAATTGAATATGCCCTACAAAATCCTTTGCATGAATGTATGTTATATACAGTAGATATTTGTATCTTGTTTATTGTATGTACAGAACTTTACTAAAAACATGTAGGCTAAGCAAATACTAGGTGGGTATAAGTAGATTAGATGATAGGGGGGCCCCACGGTATCTTAATCTGTGTTGGGGCAGGTGGAGGGGGGGGGGGGGTGTGACAGCAATTACTAGGGAGATGGGAGGGAGAGATCACAGCATCGCTGTATGATCCAAGAACGTGGTAAAAAAAAGCAACAGAACGGTCCAGACCAAACAGGGAGGCTGTGATCTCTCTATCCTCTCGCTGCTGACTGCTGCCACATACACCCCCACAGACGGCGATAATTTGTAAATGGTGTTTGCACAGCGCTCGGAATGAGGAGAAGGCTAACCCTTAGCAGCTCGCACCTGTAGGGGGGAGTCCTAATACCCCCTAAATAAAACAGGTGAAGGATTTGGGTGGTGCTGGCGCTCTGGGGTTGCTGTAAGAGGTGGAATTGGTTAAAGTTTAGAGACACTGATGTTGTGCTTAAGCAGGTGGGCAAAAACTGTAGGCTGGGTGTTGAGAGATGTTAATGGACCAACGTGGTCTGTGGACCTATGGTGACCTGTCCCACTGGGGTTGTTGTGAGGAATGGTTTCAGAGTTCAAAGTTACTGATGGTGTAATTAAGCAGGTGGGCAAAAACTGTAGGCTGGGTGTTGGGAGATATTAAAGGACCGGTGTGGTCTGTAGACCTTAGATAACCTGTCCCTCGAAGAGTAGTCTTTCTACCTGGGGGACTTGAGGCTGGGGGTTCTGAATTGAAGTTGCTTGCTTCTGGGCTGTAGTGCTGGTACCTCAGATGCAAGGAGGATGTGTCAGAATAAATAGGATAACAGAATGGTTGCTGCTGTAGCAACTTACCCTTAGGTCTTGTAGAGTCAGCGTGCACTTCTGTCCTGGATGTAACCTGGTGTGGCGATCAGACGGCAGGAGGAATGAATGAAAGATAGGCTGTAGACTAGTGCTTGCAATGTAGCACAATTTATTGTAAAACAATATACAATTGGAAAAGGCTGGATTACCAAACGCGTTTCATCCCATAAAGGGACTTTTCCAATGGTCATTCATTCCTCCTGCCGTCTGATCGCCACACCAGGTTACATCCAGGACAGGAGTGCACGCTGACTCTACAAGACCTAAGGGTAAGTTGCTACAGCAGCAACCATTCTGTTATCCTATTTATTCTGACACATCCTCCTTGCATCTGAGGTACCAGCACTACAGCCCAGAAGCAAGCAACTTCAATTCAGAACTCCCAGCCTCAAGTCCCCCAGGTAGAAAGACTACTCTTCGAGGGACAGGTTATCTAAGGTCTACAGACCACACCGGTCCTTTAATATCTCCCAACACCCAGCCTACAGTTTTTGCCCACCTGCTTAATTACACCATCAGTAACTTTGAACTCTGAAACCATTCCTCACAACAACCCCAGTGGGACAGGTCACCATAGGTCCACAGACCACGTTGGTCCATTAACATCTCTCAACACCCAGCCTACAGTTTTTGCCCACCTGCTTAAGCACAACATCAGTGTCTCTAAACTTTAACCAATTCCACCTCTTACAGCAACCCCAGAGCGCCAGCACCACCCAAATCCTTCACCCCCACAGACGGGACACTCCACAGATGGGGAGGGAGTGTTCTGCTTTCTCAACCATGGCTAAAATTGTCCAGTGTTTGGAACGCTACAGTTTTTACCAAGTTCTGAAAACCACTGCTCAGTTTATAGCCAAATCTCGTGCTTAAGTGAATTACACATCATAGAAAGAAGGCAGAATAGATGCTTATACGAATCCCTCCTTTCCCACCTCCAGCTTTTGCAAGGGCACAAAGCTTTATTAAAGCATAACCACTCAAGCATTATTCTGAACAAGATGATAAGCCCCATACACATGGGGCGAACAGGGAGGCGGTGCTGAGCGACGGACTTAAGCATGATCGCTCAGCACACATGGGGGTAACCTGCGATGCACACCACAATGTGTGCTGAGTGATTTGTGCAGAGCGAGGATTTGCCTATAGTTTATAGGCAAAGCCCCTCGATCTAGCAGGAAAGATAGTGCAAGAACTGTCTTTCCCTGTGAGCAATGGCGATGCACGGAACCGCACATCGCCATTGCCCAGGGCTATACAAATGGAGCGATTATTGCTCCAGTTCTATGCGATCTAGTCAGATTGCTTAGAAATTAGGTGAAAATCGCCCCGTGTGTATGTCCCTGAGCGGTTTACAACCCTGCTATTTTCCCCATCATCGGTCAGCAAACACACTGGGCAAATCGCAGAACCGCAGCCCTATAGAACTCTACGCAAATTCTCCCCTGCTGTGGATCAGTCTGTTTGGTCAACTGAATCCAATGGCTGGATGTTTGTGTTTTGTTCTTATTTGGTGATAATTACATTATCCCCAAACTAACAGATGACATAATAGGAGCCATTTAGGCTGCATTTTTTGCTTTTAAAAGTTCCATCGCCCATAAGGCCATTCAGTCAGCAAATCAAATTTGGTCATTTATACAGGAATGAAACTGACATTTTTCCACAGGGCAAAGTAAAGCTATGAAAGGCTGAATAGCTTAACACACACACAAGCTACAGACCACCCACATACCTCAGTGGCAGAGACATGTTTTTTCCCCTTCACATGAAGTAAACGACGTATGTTGTACATGTTTGTCTCCACATGTTTAAATCCGGAGGCAACTCCTCCTTTCTTGTATCTGGAGAATGAAATCAGAAACGGCATAAAACACACTGCACAGGAAAACAAACAGCAATGGAAAAATAACATACTGTACAGTAACAATCAATAGAGTTCATGTAATATTCATCTAAATAGGTTTATGAAGCATCCAATGCATTTTTAAAGCTGTCCCATAAGGATGGGATGCGGTCATTTGGTCTACAGCATGATGGTCGACAGTCATTAGGTCGACATGGAAAAAGGTCGACATGGTTCTAGGTTGAAAGGTCATTAGTTTGACAGGTCCTTAGTTCGACAGTGTCTAGGTCAACAGTCAAAAGGTCGACATGGGATTTTTCACTGTTTTTTTTGAGCCGACAGGAGGTATTTCATGCCCTACCATCCACTAGGGCGTGGTGGGAGAATAAAATAGTGTGCCCGACGCATTGCGAGCACAGCGAGCGATGCGAGGGGATGTGGTGCACTTTAGACTATGTCTACGTTGACTGTGTTGACATTCAGGTAAAAAAAACAGTGAAAAACCCCCATGTCGACCTTTTGACTGTTGACCTAGACTGTCGAACTAATGACCGGTCAAACTAGTGACTTTTCGACTTAGAACCATGTCGACCTTTTCTCATGTCGACCTAGACCCATGTCAACTTTTTCCCTTGTCGACCTAACGGTGTCGACCTAATGACTGTCGCCCATCATGCTGTAGACCAAATGATCCCAACCCATAAGGATATACACTAGCACCAACCACAGTGAACAGACATAGATCACTTATATACCTAGCAACATGCACATATGAGAATTTTTGATGTGAAGACATCAGACATGCTCATGTAACACTGGGGTGTGCCCCAAACCCCCCTCACACAGAGCTAGATTAATGGGGAGGCACAGGGGTAAGTTACCCCCCAATATGCTAATCACAGCTGTAGTTTAGAGCTTGACTGTATTGCCAGCTGGGAAATAGAAGAGGGCAGCGTAGTCTGAGCAAAGGAAGGGCAGCAGGGGAGCGATCCTGGGGGAATTGCAGGGACTCCAGTCCCGGGCCCAGGACGAGAGTTTATAAAGTATAATTTGTCATAAACAAAGTTCACATTTCCCTTAAAGCAATGTAAAGGTTGAGTAGTGCGGCCAGTGGTGCCGACACAGGTCTCACCAGACATGTCAGTTGTTCGAGTATGAGATGGGGGCCCTGTCTATTTTGTCAGTCCTGGGCCCCACAATTTCTGACGGCAGCCCAAAAGGGCAGTACAGCATTGTACAGTCTGTGCCAGGCCGGCATCATGGGACAGAGAAGGGGAGAGACCAGTGGCGGCTCCCTAGTGAAAGTCACCAATGACCTGCTGTCAGCCAAATCCAAGGGTCACTTCTCCCTGCTTATCCTTTTGGACCTATCTGCTGCCTTTGACACTGTAGATCACCCTCTCCTCCTCCACACACTCCAAAACATTGGCCTCTCTGGCACAGTCTTCAACTGGTTTTCCTCTTACCTTTTCAACCGTTCCTTCTCAGTCTCTGCCTCTGGCTCTACCTCACCACCTTCTATCCTTCCTGTCGGGGTTCCGTCCTTGGCCCCCTTCTGTTCTCTCTGTACACCTCCTCTCTGGGTGCACTCATTAACTCCTTTGGCTTCCAATATCACCTCTATGCGGATGACACCCAAATCTACCTCTCCTCTCCTGATCTGTCCCCCACTGTTTTCTCTCAAGTTTCCAACTGCCTCTCTGCCATCTCTTCCTGGATGTTTGAGCGATTTCTGAAGCTGAATATGGACAAAACCAAACTTATTATCTTTCCCCCCACCCAGAGCTATGCTAATATCTCTATCACTGTTAACAACACCATCATCTCCCCCGTTCCCCAACTCCGCTGCCTGGGTGTCACTCTCGACTCCTCCCTCTTCTTTGCACCCCACATCCAAGCCCTGGCCCATTCTTGCCGGTTCCAGTTATGCAACATTGCTCGCATCAGGCCCTTTCTCTCACAGAGTGCAACTAAGCTGATCATCCACTCATTGGTCATCTCACAGCTCGACTACTGCAATGTTCTCCTTACCGGCCTTGCTCAATCCCAACTGGCTCCTCTCCAATCTGTCCTCAATGCTGCAGCCAGGCTTATCTTCCTCTCCCGCCGCTCTAATTCTGCCACTCCCCTTCAACAAAATCTGCACTGGCTTCCATTCCCCTACAGAATCCTCTTCAAACACCTCACACTCACATACAGGGCCATCTCTACTTCCATTGCTCCATATATCTCTAACCTCATCTCCATTCATAAACCCTCCTGCCCTCTACTGTCGGCTGATGACTGTCGTCTCTCCTCCACCCTGATCACTGCTTCCCATGCTAGAGTACAGGACTTTGCCCGTGCTGCACTCCTTCAGTGGAACGCACTCCCTCGCTCCATTAGACTCTCCCCAACCTTGCAAAGCTTCAAACGGGCACTGAAAACTCACCTATTCATCAAAGCATACCCTTCCACTGCATAAACCAGCTGGTTCTCCGACCCCTTGCCTGTTTACATCCTGCTATCTAACCACCACCCACTTGCTTGCACCTCTTGTAATCTGTCTGTTTCCCCCTCATACTAGATTGTAAGCTCCTCCGAGCAGGGCCCTCTTCCCTCCTGTTGTGAAAGCCCTCTTCTATTCACATTTCACTCACAGCTCTCCTCTACTCCAACACTCAGTGACCATCTTTGTCCGCATACTCATCTCCATCATTGGCATCAAGCCTCTAGTTGTATGTTGATTGAGTCCTCACTACTTACATTTAAGCTGTAATGTGTATTGATCTGTGGTGCTCTTTATTTGTACTGTATTTTTGTTATTTATTCAAGGTTATGCCAAGCTTTGTCTCCCTGTATTGTTCCTTTGTACGGTGCTGCGAAACACTTGTGGCGCCTTATAAATAAAATTATAATAATAATAATAATAATAATTGGTCTGCAGGACTGCAGCCCCTCCTGTGAAAACCAGGAGGTTTCCAGTGTAAAACAGACAGCCAGCATCAGAGCTCCGGTGTGTGCGCACGTTCTCTACAGTGAGCACGCCTCATTGTGATACAGCTGAAGGAAGGTATGCATTGCTCCAGAGAGGTGCATGGAAGTTTGTTTTATTTTAATAATATTTGTGTGTAGATCTTTATTAAGAGTATCATTTTGTGTACTTTAATTAATATTAAATGTATTAAAAGTGTGTATTTTGCTCTGTATCTGTGTTTGTGTGCTTATGAGTACATCATTTATTTACAGTAAATGCACACAAACATTGGTACAGAGCAAATCAAACTAATAACCTGCAAATAATTAATGACTGCTTGCAACGAGCAGTATCCAGGAAATTGCAGCCCCCCTTAAGTCTAAAGGCAGGAGCCGCCACTGTGTACAAGTGTATGATTTTGTGTCTGTATGAATTAATGTGACTTTATAGTGTATGGCTGTGTATGTATGTATGTATGTATGTATGTATGTATGTATGTATGTATGTATACCCAAATATAAGTAGAATCTGATTGGTTGCTATGGGCAACATATCTAAGTTCTAAAAACTCCAGAGAGTCAGACTGAGCAAAAGTCACCAATGAAAAAGCATAAGCTGAACACTCACATAACTCCATTCTTAAAGTAACTTTTAAAGGTGGCTGATTCATTCCCCTGCACCTCTCTGTGTTGTATTGGGCTCCCCCCCAAAGCATCATCCAACTGGGTGGTGTAAACGGCAGCAGCCCCTTGTTCATCCTGAGTGGATTCCTTCCCTATCCAGTAGTGGAGATCACTGGACATGCCGCTGCTCGTTTTCTTGCTCTGCACAAAAAAGAAAAGCAAATTGCTGATCAGAAACAAATAAAAGGAGAACTGCAGACCTATTACTGCAATAAAATCCATCAAAATGCATAGTATTCTGCTATTTAGTTTTATTTGAACTACTTTCTTCATACAGTCAAACAATAGTGGATCACCAAACTTGACCTTTTGAACCAACATATGCAAAAGGTCAATAGATGAAAAGATCAACAGTGATATTTTTTTTATGGGGGGGTAACGACTATGGGTACTTGTGTATTATCACGGCGCCCACCTTTTCCATCGTAGGGCATTGTACAACCAAAAAAAGATTTTTAATTGTACAAGCACCCAGATGCCTGGTTCCTATGTTAAATGCCCCCTAGATCCGATTTTTAATTGTATACCCACCCTGATGGGTTATGACTAGAGACAGGATTATATGCAACATAAAAAGCTTGAAAGATGCATGCAAATATGCATGAAAAATACTTAAAATATGCATGAAAAGTGTTAAAATATGCTACATTAAATAATAAAAAAAAAAGTAATTTTTAATTTATTTAAAAATCAGCATACAATTAGTAGCAAATAAACCTCAAAAATAGGCCCACAGCATCTGCAGATGTCTAGTGCTGTACACAGGATTTTTTTCTTCCTTAGTGCTACAGCAGACTGCAGCGTCCTAGGCTCTTCTTGCATCAACAACACGGACCCTTGTCTCCAGCACCGATGGATCAAATGTCAGCATAGCGTTTGAGGGCGGTGCAGTGGAAGGCTTCCTCCCTGCGCCACATATTCACTGTAACACAGCATTTCCTCTGCGCTGCGTGATGTCACAACCCTTCCGCCCGTCTCCTCTGCTGCAGAAGTCTCTTGGTGTAAAGTCCCAGGCCAAGGGCAGGCAAAGGTTTAGGAGCTTCATAATGGCATCCGCCTGACTGACTTGAGCAGTGTCAAACATAGCGTACATCCAAGGTTCCCCACACTGCGCACATATTGCCCCAGCCTGCACACTCTACCACTACCTGGCCAGCAGCAGTAGGGCATTGCAGTGCTGTGACTCGCGGGTGGGAAGAGGGTTGGGCCTAAAATATGCACCATCACTAGATTTTAGGTAAAATATGCAATAACCAGTGAGAATAGGCAAAATATGCAAATGCATATGAAAATATGCAAATGCATATAATCCTGTCTCTAGTAATGACCATGTTAAATGCCCCCCATTGTTAACGCCACCCCACTATCAACGCCAACCCAAAGCGTGGCAAGCGCAGCAGTACGCGTCGTCCGACTTATTTATACCCCCACTATCCTCGTCGGCGTGGAGCTGATTTTATATAGTGTGGCGAGCGCAGCGAGCCACCGAGCCCGAAGCGTGGCGAGCCCCGCGAGGGGACGCAGATGACTTCACATATATTCAGCGTGCGCTCGCCACACTATATAAGGTCAACTCCACGCCGACGTGGATAGTGGGGGTATGAAAAGGTCAGAGGACGCGTACCGCTGCGCTCGCCACGCTTTGGGTTGGCGTTGATAGTGGGGTGGCGTGAACAATGGGGGGAGCATTTAACATAGTCATTACCCATCAGGGTGGGTATACAATTAAAAATCGGGTCTGGGGGGGCATTTAACATGGGAATAAGCCCAAATCGGGCATGATCGCGTCGCATCGCATCGCATGCCATTATAATGGCATGCGATGCGACGCAATATTAAAATTGTATACTCACGCCCGGGGAAAGGCTCAAATCGGGTCCCATCGCATACCTTAATTAGTGGCATGCGATGCGATGGGCGCCGTGATAATACACAAATACCCGACTATGTCCCAATCCCACCATAAAAGGCTCACAATGTAATGATTTTTACAGTGAGCACAAGTTATCCCAGCCTAATGCCCCCCATACACGGTCTGTTAATCGGATCCGTTGTGTGCTTAAACAGCACACATCGGATCGAATCGCATCCCTAGTGCATGCAGTGTGCATGCACTGCGATGCGATCCGATCCGATGTATAGCTAGTACAAAAAGTATGTGCAGCACATACTTTTTGTACCGTACTATGTGATGCGCAGGAGCGCGCATCGCATAGTACAAAACGGAGCCATACACAACAGACAGTGTATGGGCTCCTTAAGAGTAGACTTACTCTGACTTACTCAGCGGTGGAATGGAAAAATGCATATCTGGCCTGAATCTAACGTCACACACCTATAACACTTAGGCACGCCTGCGTTTCCCCTACACTCCCAGTGGTTTTTATGGCACTCCATGCATTTTTCTGAGCATTCCTACTAGACATCTGGTTTCCACCTACTTCTTGTCAATCACCTAGCGAATCACATGCAAACAGAAAAAGTAGCAGGGCGGTCTCGTGTTTGCATACTATGGGCCGTACGCATGAACAGTGTATCGATAATCGGCCACTGTGCAAATTGGCAGCCGGGCAATCAGGTCTTTGTTCTTTGGGAGGCTTGCCACCTAGCAACAGCAGGTGGGTTAGGCAGCAAGCCTCCCGAAAATGCTGAGGGAGAGGAAATGATAAATGTTTCACTTACCTCTCCCTCTACAGCGCCGCTGGGGGCGCGCGCACGCCGCGTCACGTGCACGCACACGTGAGCGCGCCCCCCAAGCGCTGGTCAGATTTTTTCTGTCAGCAGACATGGAGGACAGTGTTTCTGTGTCTGCCACAGACTCACTCTATATGTCCTCCATGCCTGGCAGTATGAAAGGGGAGAGAGGCCACAAGAGGGCACTCTCTCACTCCTCATCAAACACATCCTCTTCTGAGGAGATATTTACAAAAAGAAAGAAAAAGTCAGTCAGACAGGTGGTGCAGACTGACTCAGACTCTGAGGTAAATGAGTCTCCCCAGGAAGAGGCAGGGTCACCCTACACCTCAGGGAGCCCCATTCCACACAGGAAAAGTCTTAAGAAGACAGATAAAAGTAAGTCTTCTAAAAAGGGGACCTGTTCAGGTGATAAACCCCTTTTTCCTGACATTGCCCGTAGCAGGCAACCTGATAGTGCTCGGAGCAAGCACACATCCCCTGCCCGTAGCTGGCAAAAAAACTTTCCTGCCCGTAGCAGGCAGCATGAAGATACCCGTTCCCAGTATAAAGGGTCATCTGTTAAACAGTCACATCACTCCCATAGGGAGCGTAACCCCCCTCCCTCAGTGGATTGGGAGTCAGAAGAAGTAACCAGAACATCAGCTTCTTCAAAATGGGGGGAATATAGTGACATTCAAATGGCTAGAGTGGCTCTTGCAGGGAAGACCCCCCCCCCCACCTAAGCTATATGCTACCCACTGGGCACTGAAACAAAATTCTGAGGTACAGAAGTTTGCTCAGCTAGCATTCAGAGCAGCACTGATTAAGGAAGATGAGTTAGTGTTGTGCTCACATACAGGGTTACCAGATATTCCTGCGCTATTTGCGCCTGGTATTGACCCAGCACTAATGTCCATAGTGGGTGAAAAGAGACAAAAAGACACCACGGACCGTACTCTAAAAAAGATACAATACAAAATTGCAGACGCAGCTGGTCCGCTATTATATGTGCTAGACAAGGCAGAGAGGGAAGGAGAATCTAGCGTCTCCCTAGATGCACTGGTAGCATCTAAAATGGCTCTTCTGAAAGCTATTAGCAGAGCAACACTGATTATAGGCCAAACCTTTAATCATATTACCAATACCTGCAGATCCAGATGGCTCACTACAGCGGGTTTGACAGACTTGGCCCCTAAGTCTCTAGAATTCCCCAATCTGGATAATGCCGACCTTTTTGGGCCCCAATTCATAGAAGAGGTGAAAATACGCCATAAGGCACGAAAATCCTTTTCTGACCTCAAAAAAGGGAGTGAACACTTCAAGAGGCCCTTTACCCAAGGGGGTCGGACTTCGAGACAGAATGGGAAAACATTTCCTCAGACAAATGGTTACTAAAAACAATTTGATTTGGGCTGAAACTCCCTCTAATACGGTTTCCACACCAGTTCCGTCACATTCCTTGTTCAAGGAATTGCAGTCCTCGACTAGACGAGGTCCTGGCATTAGCCTTGAGCCAGGGGAAAATAGAACCAGCGAACCCAGTGCTTTCGGGCTGGACAAGTCACTTGTTCCCCATAGCAAAACAAGACGGCTCTGTAAGACCGGTATTAAACGTCAAAGGTCTAAACAGATACTTAAAAACCAAAAGGTTTCGTATGGAAGGCATATCAGACATTCCATATATTCTGACAAGGGGCTGCTTCTGCATAAAGATAGACCTGAAGGAAGCTTTCCATTCTATATCGGTCCATCCCAACCACAGACGTTTTCTCAGATTTGTCTGGAAAGACATTATATATCAGTGGACTGTCATGGTATTTGGCCTCTCATGGGCACCCTACACATTTACACGGGTCATGAAGGCAGTTATATCCCACCTACGTCAGCGGAGCATACTGTACATCGTCTATCTAGACGACATATTACTGATGCCCCAGGACATCGATACCTTTATCTCTCCTGTCCACCTTGGGTTTCACTCTAAACACCCAGAAGTCCATCCTCAACCCTACCAAAACGATAACTTTCTTAGGGTTCAACCTGGATACCCATTCTTTTTCCCTGGCAGTGCCTCCAGAGAAATGGCTAGACACACAGACCTACATCCACAATACATTAAAGAAACGCAGACTAACCCTACGGGACTTAGCTGCAATCATTGGGAAGATGATAGCCAAGTCCCCGGGTTTTCGCCATGTTCCCCTTATGTGCAGAGAGATGCAGGGTCTCCTCAGATCTCTACTACACGCACATTATACATGGAAAGATACGATATTCCTGTCCAGGAAAGCAAAGACAGGGCTGTCCCACTGGAACACTCTTCCTATCCCTCCTCCTCGTCCTCTGATAGATCCCCCACCGTCTATGACAATTACCACAGACGCTTCCCTAACGGGTTGGGGAGGCTTCTCACAAGACAAAGCAGTCCGGGGAGTCTGGTCGGCAGAAGAAGCCCAGACGTTTATAAACATCTTAGAATTGCGAGCAGCGAAACTAGCGATGAAAGCTCTAGTTCCCAATCACATGACGAACACCCGCATACAGCTGTGCCTAGACAATACGACAGCGGTGTCGTACATAAACAGAATGGGAGGCACAAATTCCATTTCCCTATGCAGGGAAGCCCTAGAGATTTGGGAATGGGCTACACAGAGGGAGATTATCCTGGTGGCATCTTACGTTCCAGGCCAACTAAACGAGTTAGCAGATTCGCTATCCCGCGAAAAAATTTCTCTAGACTCTGTGGCTCTAAAAAGCCAACTTTTCCTAAAGATAAGGGAAGCCTTCGGAGACCTAAAAATAGATCTCTTTGCCAGCCCCACAAACGCCCAAACTCCACGTTTCGTATCCAGAATATGGACCGAGGGAGTCTGGAGGATAGATGCAATGTCCTTCCCATAGACAGACCTTCCTCATTGGGTACCTCATATAGTATTGGTATACCCCGTTTGGCCATCCAGAGTGTGGTTTCCCCTAGTCAACCAACTACGAACAGGCCCAAAGATTCCCCTGGGACTATCCAGGGAATGCTTCCAGGGAACCTCAGACATACTAGAGACCCTTCCCCAGTGCATGTGGATGGCAATATTACTGGGTTGCTGACCGACCGGGCTCTAGCATCACCCACAAGGGCACTAATTAATGCATCCTTGAGACCACGCACTAGATCCAGATACTGTGCAATTATCAAAGAATTCGATCTATGGAGAAGTCAACGTAGCTTACAAACTCGAGGCTCACCTCTCCATTTAGCCCTGGATTTCTTGGCATCTAAATACCAATCAGGGTTAGCCTCAGCTACCATAAGGTCATATGGCTCAGCCTTGGCCATTTTGGTTCCTGACCTAACAAGTAATAAACTTTACCTCCGACTACTGAGAGGTATCCACCTTTCCAGACCCCTCACACCAAAATATTGTAATACCTGGGACATTGAGCCATTCTTAACTTTCTGGTCTTTCCAGGATACAGTCGATGACATCATCTTACTTTCCCGTAAATTAGCATCCTTACTAGCCCTGGCCATAGCAGCAAGAGGGGCCAAATTAACTCTCATTCACATCGAAGATCCATGGTTGTCACGTACTCTAACGGGTTACCATATCATCCTGAAAGGGCATACAAAAACCTCGTCCTTTAATACACCAATAGTGGAATTTGACATCATTAGGGATTCAACCGACCCCAATATTTGTGTATCATCATGTCTAGAATCGTACCTGGCCTTAACGGTTAGAGACAACATCTCCCAACTATTCATCACCTGTAGAAAACCCTATCGTCCCGCTAGACCCTCTACCATCAGAGGGTGGATAGTAGCTTCTATGAGGCAAGCGGGTATAGATACAGATCCAGTGGAAAACGCAGGATTTTCAGAAGGGGGTTTCCAGAGGGGCGGAGCAAAGCACGGAGATGGACACTTAGGTGACCCAGTATATGCCGGGTCAGTTAAAGTATTATAGATAGACCAAATGTATATAAATAATAATAATAATATACACATATATATCTCTTATATATTTAGCCAGATCTGTCACTCAACCCCTGTGGAGAACGTTCCTGTGTAGAACAGTTTCACTTTCATGTCTAACGTTCCACCCCCTTGACATCACCTCCCCCCGCCCAGCCAGGGCTACAGTACACGCCCACCATCCACCATTACTCCACAGCCACCATCCACCATTACTCCTGCACATCCCTACCCTCGGCCAGGACCCCCCGCGACCCCCCTCCCGCGATTTGCGCGACCCCCCCTCCCGCGATTCGCGGGACCCCCCGCGACCCCCCCTTCCGCGAATCGCGGGACCCCCCGCGACCCCCCCTTCCGCGAATCGCGGGACCCCCGCGCCCCCCCCTCCCGCGAATCGCGGGACCCCCGCGACCCCCCTCCCGCGATTCGCGGGACCCCCGAGACCCCCCCTCCCGCGATTCGCGGGACCCCCGAGACCCCCCCTCCCGCGATTTGCGGAACCCCCGTGACCCCCCCTCCCGCCATTCGCGGGACCCCGCGCCCCCCCTCCCGCCATTCGCGGGACCCCCACTTTCCACCCTCCCGCGAGTCGCGGGACCCCCGCGACCACCCCTCCCGTGATTCGCGGGACCCCCGCGAACCCCCCCGCGAACCCCCCCTCCCGCGATTCGCGGGACCCCCGCGACCCCCCTCCCGCGATTCGCGGGACCCCCGCGACCACCCCGGTATCCGGACTATTGTTAGACAGCACTTACATCGACAGCCATTACATCGACACCATTAGTTCGACAGCTCAATAGGTCGACATGGTTTTAGGTCGACATACCATTAGGTCGACATGTCATTAGGTCGACAGCTCATTAGGTCGACACTGCCATTAGGTCGACAGTGTCTATGTCGACAGGGGTTTTTTCACTGTTTATCGAGCCGACATGTGCCGACAGGCGGTATTTCATGCCCTACTATCCACTAGGGCGTGGTGGGAGAATAAAATAGTGTGCCGAGCGCAGCGAGGCACCGTGCCCGAAGCATAGCAAGCGGCTGCGGTACACTTCAAACTGTGTCCATGTCGACTGTGTCGAGATTTCGGCCAAAAAAACAGTGAAAAAACCCATGTCATAGACTCTGTCGACCTAATGGCAGTGTCGACCTAAAAACATGTCAACCTAATGAGCTGTCGACCTATTGAGCTGTCGAACTAATGGTGTCGATGTAATGGCTGTCAATGTAAGTGCTGTCTAATATCCGTCCCAGACCCGACCACCCCCTCCCGCGATTCGCTGGACCTCCGCGACCACCTCCTCCCGCGAAACGCGGGACCCCCGCGACCCTCCCGCAAATTGCGGGACCCCCCGCGAGCCCCCTCCCGCGATTCGCAGGACCCCTGCATCCTCCCCTCCCGCGATTCGCGGGACCCCTGCGACCCCCCCTCCCGGCATTAAAAGGGCCACCCGCGACCCCCCCTCACGCGATTCACGGCACCCCCCCCTACTGTGATTTGCGACCCCCCTCCCGCAATTCGCGCCGCCCCCTCCCACGATTCACGGAACCCCCCGTAGCGCCCCCCTCCCACGATTTGCGGGCCCCCTCGGCACTTCTCGCGATTTGCGACCGCCCCCTAATTCACACATTCGGGGACCCCACCTCCCGCGATTCATGCCCCCCTCACGCAATTCACGGCACCCCCCACACCCCCCTTCCTGCGATTCGCAACCCCCCACGACCCCCCCTCCTGCGATTTGCGGGCCCCCTCGGCACCTCTCGCGATTTGCGACCGCCCCGTAATTCACACATTCGGGGACCCCCCCTCCCGCGATTCATGCCCCCCTCACGCAATTCACGGCTACCCCCCTTCCTGCGATTCGGAACCCCCCACGACCCCCCCTCCCGCGATTCATGCCCCCTCCCGCGATTCACGGACCCCCGCACCACCCCCCTGCGCCCACCCTCCCTTGATTCACGCCCCCCTCATGCAATTCACGGCAACCCCCCACACCCCCCCTCCTGCGATTCGCAGCCCCCCCCCGACCCCCCCCCCTCCTGCGATTCATGACCCCTCCCGTGATTCACGGACCCCCGCCCCACCCCCCCTTGACTCACGGCACCCCACGCGCCCCTCCCGCAATTCACGGACCTCCGCAACCCCCCCTCCCGCAATTTGCGGACCCCCCTTTCCACGATTCAAGCCCCCCCGCGCCCCCGCCCACGATTTGCGGACCCCCGCCCCCTCCCGCTAACCGCGGATCCCCACACACCACCCCCCCTCCCGCAATTTGCAGACCCCCCAGACCCCCTTCCGGCTATTCCACCACCCAGCGGACCACCGCGGCCCCCGCTCCCGCATTTCACGTACCCCCGTGACAATGGGGGATCCTGTACCACCACAAGCAGGTACCGCCCCTAGGTGGGAAAATACGGCCCTGGCTGCCGCACTGCAGGTTTCCCCACTGCCCTCTGCACCAGCGCCACAACTTTTATCAATGTCTTGCCCACATACCACTATTATACAGCCTCCTGCTCTCATGCACGCTCACTCCCTCCCAGTGGGAGGAGACGCTCACCCACTGCCGGGAGCTGCATACTGTCCCCCACCCTCCTCCAGTTCTAGGGATGCCCATCGACCATCAATGATTTCAAATAATCGATGGTTTATGGCCGATGTTGAATACTTTTGCCATCAATGTGGGAGGACACTGCCCTGCCTCCTGTTCTCCTGCCCCGTAACTTCCGCCAGTGGAGACCCGCTCACCCTGTGTTGCCCACATTCCCCTATCATGCTTTACCGCCCAGCCTCCTGCTCTCATGCACCCTAACTCCCACCCAGTCGGAGGAGACACTGACTCCTGTATTTCTGTGCTGCCACGCTGGACCCCCATCCACTGGCAGAAGCTGCACAGTGTCCCCCACCCTCCTCTTTAGTCCCCCGTATACTCACACATCCATCATCACTACCCAGCTTCCTGCTGTCCTGAACTGTAACTTCCACCACTGGGTAATCGCTGACGCTGTGTTGCCCACATAACCCTATCATGCCTCATATCCCAGCCTCCTGCTCTCATGCACCCTAACTCCCACCCAGTAGGAGGAGACACTGACTCAGGGCCACCGTCCGGTACTCCTGTGCTGCCACGCTGGACCCTCACCCACTGCCAGAAGCTGCAATACAGGGCATCTTTCATACAATTCTAACCATATTTCTCACAATACAAATGTTCACAAATTAAGGGGCGTAGCCCCTTACGCCGGTGTGAAGAGCGCCCGTAGGGCGCGATGAATCACCTAGTATGTGTATATATATATATATATATATACACACACACACACACACACACACACACACACACACACACATATATATATATATATATACATATACACACACACACACACACACACACCACAACAGTGTAGACCCCTGGGCATAGCAATGTATTGGGGCACTTACCGATCCTCCAGCGGTAGGGGTGGGGGAAGCTTTGCCCCGGGTGGTAGGTATTATATCAACCGCTCAGCATGTAGGGCCTGGATCAGTAATTTCCACTAATTACCCCTTTACTGCACAGATGGTGGGAGATGGGGTGGGAGAAGGGGACATTGGGCTGAATGAAGGGGCCCTGATACATAACTTCCAGGGTGGTTGAGGATGTTTAATACGTAGAGGAGGGGTGTATAGTGGAGTGGGCTTATTATTCATAATTTTCTGGTGGGAGGACAGCTTGCTTGACTGCAGATATCTCCAGTTCCCAGAAATAGATTTCTTAGATTTTAATGGAATTAAAAACTAGAGAATCCCACCTACCAAATGGTTTGGGGGACTAGGGGATCAGAGTTCAGGAGGCAAAACAATCTGCCAACAAGAATATAAAACTACATACCAGGTGTGTGGAGCTGGAGCAGTAACCAGCTGCTGGAGGGTTGATATCTCTGGTTCTGGGAGGAGTAGAGACAAGCTACTAGTGTCCATCAAAGGGGAAGAGTCTCAGCTTTTGGAATATATCCTCAGAAAAACTCTAAGTCAGACAGAACCTGAAATATCTGACTAGGAAGAGCAATTAACAGGCTTGGATGGGGATCACTGCTTTGAAGTCAGATATCTCCGGTTCCCAAGGGCCGATTTTTGAAATTCTTGTACCCATGGAAAGAGGAGACCCTCAGCTTTCAGACTAGGGCCCTTAGACTCCTGGGGGGGTTTCTGGGTACTCAGAAACCCCCCCTGCGTGCGCTACTGAGATCAGTTCAAAAGCCATTCCCTGCGGGGAGCGGCTGCCACTAGAGCAGCTGCTAAAGGCATTCCCCTGCATTCGATTATGCGAGCAGCAAGATGGTCCTCTGCCCGTACCTTTGCAAAGCACTATTGGAGACCAACCGATCTTCAGAAGATCGAATTTCTCAGAGCAACCACCAGGTATGTGGTAGTCTGCCCACCTGCTGTTGCTAGGTGGCAAGCCTCCCGAAGAACAAAACACTGGTTTGCAGGAATCTATGACCTGCAAACTGGATTTGTTCTAGGGAACAGGATTGCCACCTAGCAACAGCTCCCACCCGCCCACCCTTGGTTGGTTGGCACCAAATGTTGCTAGGTCTGGCGCTTCCTCTTATAAATTAGTTGGATTTTACAAATTTCCTTCTTTCTTCCCATAAGGCGCACTGAGGGACCAAAAGAAGCCTCAAGCAGCTGCCAATAAGGACCAGAAGTAACCTTCATCCTACAGTCGGCAGTTAATCTTCATGCTTCATCAGTTTTCTTATCTGCTTCAAGTTCAGTCTTAAGGAATTCAATCCTCCTTACAGAAGGATCGTTCACTAATTTAGTTAGCCCGGTTACTCAGAAGGGCTCCCGGTTTTTCAGTTTAATAAACCTTTCTCTGGTTTCAAGGCATTACTGGTTTGTGTCATTCCTTAACTGTGAATTTGCCAAGAGTAGACCAATTAGAAGGTCAATATACCTTCTCATATTCTTGGAGGACAGGTTGCCACCAGTAAGCTTCCGAAAAAATCTGACCAGCGCTTGGGGGGCGCGCTCACGTGTGCGCGCGTGTTCACGTGACGCGGCGTGCGCGCGCACCCCCAGCGGCACTGTAGCTGTAGAGGGAGAGGTAAGTGAAAAATTTTTCATTTCCTCTCCCTCAGCATTTTCGGGAGGCTTGCTGCCTAACCCACCTGCTGTTGCTAGGTGGCAATCCTGTTCCCTAGAACAAATCCGGTTTGCAGGTCATAGATTCCTGCAAACCAGTGTTAAATTACCCCCATGGAGCACGACTGAACAGTAACCTGTGACAAGCGCAGTGAACGGATGGTGGTTACATAATGACCTATGCATGTCAAATATTTGGTATCCTTCTATTCACTGCCATACTAACCACTGAAGATCTTCTTTACCATGCCCTTCCACAATCTCTAGTACACACGTAGCTGTCAGCATTACACACTAGGATTACTGAGCAAACAAACTGCAAGGTATTTTGATGTCAATATTATTGAATGAATTAAGTTCTCTATTGTAATCGCTATATTACTGATGGTGAACAATGAGATTCCTGCTAAGACTCGCTGTTTATTCAGTGATCTATGGTAAGTTTCCCAATCACCAGTGTAATGAATAACTTGAAATCATTAAAAACTTGAAATAACTTTTTAAAGTGGCAAAATAAATCTAAGAACTGTTTGGGCGATCCTTCAGAAAGTGAACGTACAGTCCCGTGCATCACATCCTTTTACATATTTTCTCCTGTTAAACTGGTGTGTTAAGAAATATTTGTTATATGAAAACTTATTTGCTTAGTAGCAATACCTTTCCATATACTGTAGCTTAAGATCTAGGTACTTGTTTCCTAGCACGGCCACAATCGCGGGCATCGTGTGTCATTTTTAGTGGTATACGACGCGAAATGCATTGTAAAAAGTCAATATCGCGTCGGTCGCGTCGTATGCAGCTAAAAAAGGCTTAAATGGTCCAGACGCGATGCCCCCGATTTCCCCATAGGGAATAATGTTAAATGCCTCAATTTACTCGCGATGCCCCCGATTTCCTATAGGAATCAATGTTAAATGGCTCAATTGACCCAAATCATCATAGGGAACAATGGTAAATGGGCCAGAAAACCCAAAAAACACCCCTGAACAGTGAAATGTCCCCCCAAAAGTAGTTGACGCCACCCCACGATCAACGCCAACCCGAAGCGTGGCGAGCGCAGCGAGCCCGCGAGGGGCGGCGGTACGCGTCCTCCGACCTTTTCATACCCCCACTATCCACATCGGCGTGGAGTTGAGAATAGATTAGTGTGGCGAGCGCAGCGAGCCACCGAGCCCGAAGCGTGGCGAGCGCAGCGAGCCCCGCGAGGGGACGCAGATACCTTCACAGGTAAACGCGTCCCTTCGCGGGCTTCACAGGTATCCGCTGCGCTCGCCACGCTTCGGGCTCGGTGGCTCGCCACACTATTCTATTCTCAACTCCACGCCGACGTGGATAGTGGGGGTATGAAAAGGTCGGAGGACGTGTACCGCCGACCCTTGCGGGCTCGCTGCGCTCGCCACGCTTCGGGTTTGCGTTGATCGTGGGGTGGTGTCAACTACTTTTGGGGGGACATTTCAGTGTTCAGCGGTTTTCTGGCCCATTTCCCATTGTTCCCTATGATGATTTGGGTCAATTGAGCCATTTAACATTGATTCCTATGGTAAATCGGGGGCATCGCGGCTAAATTGAGGTATTTAACATTGTTTCCAATAGGAAAATCGCGGGCATCGCGTCGGTACCATCGCACCCGATTTTTTTAGTGCATGCGATGGCCGTGATGCCCCTGATTTTTCCTCACGATGCCCACGATGAACATCTTTGTGGCCGTGCTAGGAAACAAGTACCAAGATCTATATTTCACATAAAAAGTAACTTTATTTTAGACACAAATAAAAGACTTGTAGATGCAAAACTTTCATGCACAATTATGTCTCCCTATACCTACTGCATCCATATCTAATGCATAAGCAGAATATCTGTAAGTGAGCCTGTCACCTACACACAATGCAGGCGGCCATCTTGCTAGAGGAGTCATCATACATGAGAATGCAGTCCAGTGACATGACCACTCACATTCCCATGAATAGGATAAAATGTCCTACTCATGACAAGTTCCTATGTATATTGGTTCAGCCAGCAGAAGAGCTGCCTTCACTGTATGTAGGCACAGGTATGACATTTACCTGAAAGAGATTATTGTGTTTTCCGGTGACATAACCATCGTTCGTGTATTGTGGTTTGGGGTGTGGCTACCTCAGTGACCTTCCACCTTTCACCTATTATTACAGCAGGTATAAATAACATTAATCTGGGTGTGTGCTCTCTATCGAGTCATTGCTGTGATTCATCACCAGGAAATTAAAGCTTCAGGGTAGCCTCCAACATACAGAAGTAAGTAGATGTCATATACTGTACCAAAGCCGCATATAGATCTGTAGCTGGAATTCTCACATCACTCACACATTCATGAAACCAGATGTGGAGTGGAAAGCACAGAACACAGATCACAGCATGGAAGCTACTGGAAGATAGAATACATATCGATATATATAATGCAAAACTAGTAGGGGTAGTTTACCGTTGCTAATAGGTTCGCCAGGGGCTATCTTCCCCCAATGCTGGCATACCTTCCTAATAATGTCTTTAAGTATACAAACTGACTACATGTCTTGATGTCTACCTTGAGTCAATCAGATTATATCTGGACATACCCAGAAGTCTGATCATCTAGCCTGTGCACTGATTAACATGTAGGGACAAATTAGAAATGCATTAAGTTTACACTGTGTTCTGTTTTATGTTAGGGCAGATCTTATTCTTCTGACATTATTCATGCTGTGCTAACAAATTGCAAACAGACTGAGCTTATGAGTCATTTGGTCACCTCTTCCCACACCCACCTAGAAGATTTCTCCTGCAGCGCCAGCCTCCCCTGGACCCACACTACCTCACCCACTCAGTGTCCCCAGCTTTACATGCACCCTAAAAACACACCCTTTTACTAAAGTCTACCAGCTCTCCTCCTAATTGCTCACTCCCTCAAACCTTTATGTTGGCTGCATCCCACATCACCCTACACGGTACATATGCTCCCAACGCACCAATCGCTCTGGTATTCCCCACCTTCACTATCCATGCAACCAGCTCTGTGCTGTTTGTCTTTTTGGTGCCCTTTCATCATCAGTAATGGGCCCATTACACATTCAGAAAATCTCATTTCTGCATGTTGTCCCTCTCATGTCAGTCAACGGTCAGCGGTGACTGCAGTCCCTGGACTGCAGTGCTGGCCATATAGTGCAGGAGAACCGCTTAACACATATGTTTTAATAGGGAGCTACTGGGACACCCCCTCTTTAATGCTATTCTACCCCGGATCGCAGTCCGAACCAACCCCTGGATATCGCACCACCTGCTATTTATTTCTGTGGATCAACCAAGTATTACACTCAGTGAACTGTCGGTAATATGTGCCACCTTGGACCGACCTAGTGGAAACTTGGTGGAGGACACACGTACCCTATCAAGGGTGGTAAATATCCTATCTATATTGTGATTTCCTAGGGCTATCATGGACTCTCCGGCACATCCGCAAGCCATACCTTCCAACATGACCCATTCCAGGAGGGACAAAATGCTCTGCTCCTGGATTTCCTTGCCAGTGTCAGTTGCAAAGGTGGGACTGCACCATTGTCCAAATTTCAGATAGGGGAGCCACACAGTGAGCCCCGGACTATGGTGTTTGGGGTGGAAGGTGGTGGGGCTCCCCTCTCTGAAATGTGTACTGTGCTGCAGCCCTGCAACTCTGCAACTGCCACTGGCATGGAAGTCCAGATACAGAGCATCTTGTCCCTCCTGGAATGGGTCATGTTGGGAGGTATGCGCAATCTTAGGGGGTTCCCTCTAATTGAATCTGTCTTCTATAGATTTTCAAATATTATATGTATTTTAATGGTTATTAATTAACATAGTGTAAAAGACCATCCAATCGATTATTATTTTTCATTGGTTTTCATCACTTGTGTGCTGCTCACACCTTTTCCCTTTTTACATATGTTTTAATGTATGTAATACAGATGGAGCCGGCTCCATCTGTTCCTGGCACCCGCCAGATCCCTTTCACTGACGAGCGCTGGCGATTGGGAGACGCTGCCCAGTTCAGGGGGGGGGTCGAGCGAGGGAGGCCGGAGGTGACGGCGGGGGAGGCGCCGTGGACCGGCAGCAGGCTCCGTTGCAGGGGCTCCGATAGAATCGCCAGCCCCTGCAAAGATGTAGCCTGCTACATCTGTATGAGCTGGTTGGTTTGCCCGTGAATCAGATGCGCGGATCATGTGGAACCGTGCGGCACCAGGTAACTAGCATAAGGATTCACACACCGCTAAGATCACTCCCAAACTCACTTGAAACTAGCCAATGGGAGTCTGAGGGTGGGCTTAGAAGGCATGTGTGAAGCTATATACTTAGTCCCGGGTGCCATGCAACACCAGATACATTCAGGCGCACCAGATTCCCAGGGGAACCAGCCAGGACATACACTATTTGATAAAAGTATTCCCACACCTGACCATTACATCAACAGGGACTGTAATGACACTGTACTCAAATACATTATACTTTAACATGTAGAAGGTCCCCCTTTTGCAGCTATAACAGTATCCAGTCTCTTTGAAGGCTGTCCACAAGATGTTGGAGAGTGTCTGACGGTATTTGTGCCCATTCATTCTGTAGAATGAGGTCAGGCACCGATGTTGGATGAGAAGGTCTGGCTCACAATCTCCATTCCAGTTCATCCCAAAGGTTCTGGATGGAGTGGAGATGCGTGCTCTATGCGGGCCAGTCACATTTTTCCACATCAAACCATGGGGAGAATGTATTATTTCTGGCGAAGATATAAACTGGAGATAAAGCGGAAGAAGATAACACCAGCCAATCACCTCCCAACTGTCATATTTCAAACACACGGCTAGTGCGTTATCTCCTTTCATTTTATCTCCACTTTATCTCTTCGCCAGGCTTATTATATCTGCCCCAATGTATTTATAGTCCTTGCTTTCTGAACTGGGGCACAGTTGGAATAGAAAAGGCCTGGTAATGTAATTTCCAGAGCGTCTGGGTAGAATCGGTAGGTACCAGGAGGAACAATTAAGATCAGGAATTGAGCTGGCTTGTACTGTACATCACTTGTGGCATTGAGCCAGCTTGTACATCAATTATCTCTATCACATAAGAAATACCAACTTAACACTGCTTAATATGATGTGGGACATATGTTATAATTAACCCGCTAAGGTAGGGCTGGGCAACACCGGCCCTCCAGATGTTAGTGAACTACACATCCCAGCATGCCTTGCATCAGTTTCAGCATGGCCACATAGCAAAACTATTGCAAAGCATCCTGGGATGTGTAGTTCACTAACATCTGGAGGGACGGTGTTGCCCAGCCCTGCGCTAAGGAGAGTGAAATTAGCACCTTTTATATAGAACTTTCATTGCTGCTATTTATGGGCAACTGAAAGGAATTTTATATTTGATTTATGGAATATTTATTGCTTTCTTATCATTAAGGAAAACAAGATGCGGATAACAGTTCCTACTTTTTACAGTATAATGTTATCATTTTATTAATCTTTCACCTGCAAATTGTGTGCTTATTCCGAGCATTTTGTCTGGTGTTTGTTCTAAGCATGGATCATTTTTCTGATTAATATCTGTATCCTTTCGATTCCTTTGTCCCTTTCAGCAAACATTCACAGTACATTCCCTCCTTCCTTTCATCCTGGTAACTTCCTCACTGATGAGATCATCTTCCAAAGACTGGTTTACACATAAGCTGGGTATACACTTGCCCAATGCTCTGGGGAACCAACTCCCTACCAGACCGGTGACACAATACTATATAGACTAGGGGGTAAATTTACTAAAACATCATTTGAAATCGATGTGGTTTTTTGCTACTATAAATTGCACATATACTAAAATACCACTTTTTTATATAAAATTGTATTTATTAATAAATTAAATAGATGCAGAAAATTTTATTTAATATTGATCAAATCGACCTTTAGTAAATTTTTCCCTAGGTCGCAGATACAACAGCTGATCCGCATACACACTTGCCCTATTTTTCTCCATTTTTCTGATCTGTATCTGCTCAAACCATATTCAGAAAGGATCTTGGCACATTATGCTGAGCAGAGTTATGGTTGTCCGCACAGACTGATATTTTTATCTATCTCAGGTTTCCAGATATATGGTTCCTATTTAGATATATAGATATGTATTATAGGTCTTTAAGTTCTGGAGGTGCTCCCTGGGAATGTGTTTGCAGATACTTGACAAAAAGAGAAAATAATTCCCAATTCGGGGCACTCATTCAACTGATTTAAATTATGTTGTTTTAGTTTGAGAGTTTCCACCGACAAAAATAGAGTTTAAAATATACCTTTTATTCAGATCATTTTAAAATGCTGCAAGCCAGCGAAGTATAGACAAACAAGTATTTGTGCAGAATCAAGGAAAATAAGAAAGTACAGTGATTAAAATATTGCACTGTGTGTGTTGATTATTCTGTTCTTGTGTGTATGTCAATCTGAAAAGCCACTTAGAGTATATTTTTCAATGCTTTGCAAACAAGTTACTGACAATTGAGACAATGTTGCTAAGATGCTGTGAAAAAATTACTTTGATACAGTTCATCAAATTGACGTCAAAACGTCTCTGTTATAATCAAGTGCAAGCCTGCAGATTGACATGTAGGCTTTTTAAATGTGGTAATGAGTTGTCAAAAATTGGTGCTATTAATTGCACCTAGTTGGAGTGTACATATATCAATTAGTTGCCACCTACGAATGAGATTATACAAATATAGGGTTACTCCAACAGAGTAACTATGATCGTTGCCAAACAGACACTGCTGTTAAAAATCACGTGTGGGTACAATTAAAGATGTGAAGGTAGCTGTGCTGATAGTTGCACCCTTTTATAACAGGGTACACATTGTCCAATAAATTGGCCCCACATACGCTGGAAGCAAGTTCTCTGTGTCCAGCGTTATACAATTTATTGCTGTAATTTCAGCGAATGAGTCACTGAGCGCATTTGCAGCAGTATCTTATTGTAAGACAGCCGTGCCCGATATTATATAATTAATATTTGGAGGATATTTGCACCCTTTTATAACAGGGTACACATTGTCCAATAAATTGGCCCCACATATGCTGGAAGCAAGTTCTCTGTGTCCAGCGTTGTACAATTTATTACTGTAATTTTAGCGCATGAGTCACTGAGCGCAAATCACAGCAGTATCTTATTGTAAAACAGCCGTGCCCGATATTATATCATTAATATTTAGGGGATGTATATTCCAAACAATTGGCTCTTAATACAGTGGGCGTCGTGTTGGTATAGATCACCTAAGTAGGCAAATAGGCGTCTTAGATTTACTTCGTGTGTTTGCCAAATAATGGTGCTAAAATCGGTCAAAAATCGGCCGATGCTCGCTCCCGTGGATCTTTTGCTAAATCTTCTGATCTTACATGCTGCACAAAAGATCAGAAGATTTAACAAAAGATCCATAGGAACGCACAGGGGATCTTAAGAAAAATCTTTGGTAAAGATGTGCGCTTGCCTGAAATCTTTTGTCCAGATTGGACAAAAGATTTGAAGGCTAATTTATGTGCACATCTTATGATCGCAGATCTTTCTAGTGTGTGGGCACCTTTAGGATATAATGGCACATCATGATGTGTGTATGGGCCATTCGCCGACCACCTATACACTGGCTGCACAAGCCGGCGGTCACTCTTCCAATCTGATGCTGCTTAAATGTGGCCATACATCAGAAAGATATTGTACCGAATCATACAATCTCAATCGATTGTAATGCTGGGTACACACCAGGACGACTAGGGCCCGATCCCCTCAATCTAGATCCAATTCCGACCAATTGGATGTAGATTGTGTGGTGATTGGGCCCTTTTCTGTCCTGGTGTGGACCGATACCGATCCGATGCGGGGTCCCGCGAGTCGGTCGGTCGTTATTCAGGTCCTACCTGCTGCAGGTAGGATCTGAATAACGACCATACTGCCGGGTGCGGGTCGCCATTGGATCGGACCCGCTCACGGTGCACATCGTGAGCGGGTCGGACGAGACACTGACGACCCGCTCACGATGTGCATCGTGAGCGGGTCGTCGTGGTGTGTACCCTGCATAAGATGGATTGTATGCAGATTGTGTGCACATCTTGTGTACACAATCATACAAACAATCAGCAGATGGATTGTATGCAGATTGTGTGCACATCTTTTGTACACAATCATGCAGCAGATGGATTATATGACTGATTGTATGATGGATTGTGAGTAGATTGTGTGTCCAAAAACCACCAAGGACTGCCGGGGATTTCAAGGGAAATTGTACACAATCATGAGCGCAATCGATCTTAAGATCGATCTTTCTGATGTATGGCCAGCTTTAGGGATGAATTGGGAGAAGAATTGGACAAACCAGTTGCAGGAGAGGATTGATGGCCATTATTATTTTATCCCTCCCCCCAGTGCCTGCCATACAGCCAATCACTGGTGACGAAATATAATAAAGTCTCGCTCACCTTGGCTAATCCTAACCCATCCTCCATCCCCACTGTTGCTGTATAGAGAAACAGCCACTGGGAAAATGTAGGTTCCCGATAATTGCGATGTTACTTGGATATATCATCGATGGATAGATATTTTGGCCATCGAGGTCTAACAAGTGATATTGTAAATATTTTAATTGAATAAAATCATGTTACATAGGTTATAAATAAATGTTATTAACCTAATTCAGTCATAAAATAACCTAATATCTGTTAGTTTTTTGGGGAAAAAATTAAGTTAAGGCGTACACACTGGGGGATTTAAGCTGAAAGCAGCTCAGTTTTGTCAGTTGAGCTGCTTTCAGGTCAAAAGCCGCTCATCTGCTGGAATTACCAGCAGATGAGCGGTGGGGTGGACAGCTTTCCATAGCGTTGTGAAAATCACTCAGAATTTTGAAAATCGCTCGATGTGTATGCACTGAGCAATTTTTAGCCCAGCGATTTTCCCCATCATTGCTGTGCATACACGTCGGGCAAAATCACGCAGTGTGTATGGAATCTTTTTGCTTTTCTATCTTGCTGGGCACTTGGCAATGCTTTATGTAATCAAAATATACAGAGCTAAAAGAACAGAAGCAAGTCCCCTAGTTCCAGCTGGGTACACCCTTTGGGCACCTTACTCACATCCAATCTGACCTCTGACCAAGTTGATCAGACACTGTTAGAGTGTGTACACTCACATAACATCTGGTTTCATCCAGCTGTAGTCACCTGGTCCTGTCAAAATCATACTGATCATAGATCTGCTGGGAAGCACCTGAAAATCGTGGGCGACCTGAGCGACCAATGACCCGATTCTCTGTTTCAGTTCCCACACCACCGAACCGACCGTCACCTCCACTCCAGCCCCTGTAGCGGGTCACTTCCCTGTATTCCTCCCTTCTCCTTCCCCCCAGACTGAGCTATCCCGCCCCCCATTCGCACATCTTTTGATGGTTGCCGACCATCGAATGATGTGGTATATGCAAGCATATAGAAAGGGACTCTCAGGTCACTTATATATGCATGCACATTGGGGAGGAACTGTGCGGGCAGCTGACATCCGGTAAACTTTAAATCAATCCCTGGTTAGAAACATAGAATATTACGGCAGATAAGAACCACTTGGCCCATCTAGTCTGCACCTTTTTTAAACATGTTACCGCAAACCATATTTGATACTTATTTCTTTGGAAGGATATCAATATGCCTATCCCAGGCATGTTTAAATTGTACTACTGTATTTGCCTCTACCGCCTCTGATGGGAGGCTATTCCACTTATCTACTACTCTTTCTGTGAAGTAATTCTTCCTCAAATTTCCCCTGAATCTTCCTCCCTCTAGTTTCAGTGCATGTCCTCGTGTTCTGCTGCTCCTCTTCCTGTGAAGAATGTCTCCCACCTGTACCTTGTTAAAGCCCTTGATATATTTGAAAGTTTCTATCATGTCCCCCCTTTCCCTTCTCTGCTCTAAAGTATACATATTAAGATCTTTTAGTCTTTCCTGGTACGTTTTGTGATGTAGGCCATGCACCATTTTAGTTGCTCTTCTTTGTACAGTCTCTAATGTATTTATATCCTTCTGGAGATATGGCCTCCAGAACTGAACACAATACTCTAGGTGAGGTCGTACCAATGACCTATACAGTGGCATTATTACTTCTTTCTTTCTACTGCTGATACCTCTCCCTATACAACCAAGCATCTGACTTGCCTTCTTCATTGCTTTGTTACATTGCCTACCTGCCTTTAAGTCCCCTGAAATACAGCAGTGACACCTAGATCCCTCTCTTCCTCAGACGTTTCCATTATAGTGCCATTTATACTATATTTAGTCTTTGGATTTTTGAGACCCAAGTGCATGATTTTGCATTTTTTGGCATTAAACTGTAGTTGACATGCTCTTGACCATTCCTCTAATCTACCTAGATCATCAATCATTTGTTTTACCCCTCCTGGTGTGTCTACCCTGTTGCATACCTTTGTGTCATCTGCAAAAAGGCACATTTTACCCTCAATTCCATTTGCAATATCACCAATAAAGATATTAAAAAGCACCGGTCCAAGTACAGATCCCTGGGGTACTCCACTTGTAACCTTTCCCTCCTTTGACTGTACTCCGTTTACTACAACTCTCTGTTTTCTGTCCTGCAACCACGCTCTTATCCATTCTACTATCTTAAAATCCAATCCCAAGCTTTCAACTTGTAGACAAACTTTAAATCAATCACTTGTTGTAGACAGGTTCTCCAAACCCAGTATGTATTGGAGGTCATACTCTCTGAGAATCTGCCCTAAGCATGTGGCTGGTGCAATGTTTGATGTTGCGACCAATGGTTGCAAGCCTCCTAGTGTCACAAAAATTTGGGATTGCTGCAAGGACACCCCCATCTGAAATAGAGCTATTTCGAAAAGTGCTGCCAAATATGTTGTCTCTCCTATTGTTTGCAAAGGTTGACACTGTTTCTGCATTGTTTTAGCACTGGCAACGGCACCCGAACTTACACCCCTTGCGGGCTGAAATCAGCCCGACTTTGCACAAAATTGCTCAGAAACCCTATGGGGCAGAGAGCACTTTGGAGCGAATCAATGCCACAATGATTTGCACCTGCAAGATCATTGCAGAGAATAGGACGGATCCCTAAATGTGCACTTTATAATTAACGGTCAATAAATAATAAATAGGTCCAACTAGATGTACGGTCAGAGTTCTCTGGGGGTGTGGTCAAGCCCTGTTGTGGGCCTTTTTGACCCTTGCTTAAAAACGTAATGCTCCCTTTATTTACCTTCTCTTGGATCCACAGCTGGTATTGCCATCTACTGAGTTGGCATGCTGGAGCAGGGCATGTTGCAAGGTTAAACCACCATGAAGCGTGTCCATGCCCTTTTCTTCTGTGAGCACACACACAATGCCGGAGCACTGGTCTATCTATAATGGGTGCAAGGTGTGCGGTGCACATGGGTCCAGGGCAATGTTCCCTCTAATTTGACAAAGGCTATGTGCGGCAAAAGATTTTGGCTGTGCAACTTTGGAAGGAAATTTTAATTTTTGTGCGTTAACTTTACTTCAAAATGATATTAAACATTTAAACATTCAAATCACAGCACAGAATGTAGTTACTGGGTGAAACACACATTAATTGAGTCCACAACTGCAAAAAGGGACCACTGCTGCTTTGTGCGCTCTGTTGTAATGTCTGTGCGCACGCTCGTCATGTTGTGTGCGCGCGCACGCGCGCACAGCTTAGAGGGAACACTGGTCCAGGGGCACCTGCAAACCGCACACCCTGCACCCATATGGCTAGACTGTCATCCAGACAGGATAATAGTTGCCAGACAGCCCCTATTCCTTTTTCTTCTCTCCCGTCCACTTGACTATATCTTGGTCCTGAGGTTCCTCACTACTGTCCTTTACTCTTTTCTACCTCCCTCTCCTCCTTGCGTGACAACAGTAACACCCCCCCCCCCACTATGTGCAGTCTTTCTTTTGAATGTTTGCCAAAATGCCATACCAGACTGCATGATTAGTTACACGCCCCTACATTCTTTCTTCTTCTATGAACGTTTCCACATAGTGTTTCCTTATTATTACAAAAACCTCAATAAAGTTTTTATTTGGAAGAGAAAAAAAAAAGAATTACTAAAAATCTTGTGGATTTTGATTATTAAACCGGAGGAGATTCAATTTCACTTGTATTATTCACTTGGAATATTATGGCAGCTGTCTGGGGTTAGCAGTTTCCATCTGTACAGCCTACGCAAAGCATTTGTCTCTAGTACAGGGAGCCTGAGGGCGCCTGTTATATGGAAGCTCCTTGCAAGCTAACATTAGCCTTTCCCAGCCTACATACGTCATCATACGTGGCTTTCCCTTCTAAGGGATTACAACTCAATGAACATGTATTATATGAATTTGTATTTCATAGTGTGATATCCTTGACAATAAGCCATTGACTAATCTTTGCACACCTTAAATGCAAAAAAGACAGGTGCATATTAAAGACAGTGACCGATACAAAAGGGAAACATTAAATATGATAAACACTATATATGCATACATATACATCTCCATCTATCTATGGGCCTTATTCAACATGGATCGTTAAGAAGCCTGGCCGAATGCGGTGCTCCCCCCCCCCTCCAGGTTATACTCACTTCCTATTCCATCACCCCAGCTGCCATATTAATTTGCAAACTAAATGAATTAGCTGATATTGTATTACATCACCGTATGAAACATTGGGAAAATAGCTACATAGAGAATCCCTCGGACTACAGCTAGGGAAAGAAAAAGGTTAGTAAAATGTACGTGGAATAAGACACAAAGCAATCCAATCTCAGAAAATGGTAAGACTTGTTCCATTGGTACTTACAAATAAAATGATGTAGCAGTCACCTTCAAAGAAGCTCCCATAAGCCTTTTCAGGAAGTGGAACCATTTGCATTTTCTGAAATGACACACAGAGGTAGAGCATATGAATTCTGCAATTATCCAGACCGCTAATGTAACATAGTAATATAGTAATTAAGGTTGAAAAAAAGACGTTAGTCCATCGAGTTCAACCTATCTAACTTGTAACTACTGAATTGAATAAGTCGTATCTATAGGATTCCCTTAGTGGCCAAAATGTATCCAGTTTTGATTTAAATTCATTAACAGTACTTGCTGCAATCACCCCCACCGGCAATGAGTTCCAGCTTTTTACTGCTCTAATGGTGAAGAATCCTCTTTTTAACTAATTTTGGAATTTATTTTCCTTGAGCCTCAGCACATGCCCGTGTGTCCTAAGTATAGGCCTGTTAGTGAACAAATCTCCCAGTTCCATATGATTCCCAATCCTGTATTTGAACATACTAATCATATCACCCCTCAACCTCCGCTTCTCTAGTGAAAACATATTCAGCCTGGTTAACCTTTCTTTGTATTCTAGTGATTCAAGATTTTTACTAGCTTAGTCGCCCTTCTCTGTACCTGTTCCAATTCATTTATGTCCTTTTTAAGGTGCACTGCCCAGAACTGAACACAATATTCCAAGTGTGGTCTCACCAATGCCTTGTAAAGAGGAACTATCACATTGGAATCCCTTGAATCCATACCCCTTTTGAAGCATGCCAGTGTCTGGTTTGCTTTTGCTGTTGCACTTGAGCAGTGTGCACTATTACCCAATTTTTCATCTATGATGACCCCCAAGTTCTTCTCTACAGCAGAATTTCCTATAATAACTCAATTTAGCCTATAAGTAGCTTGTTCATTTTTGGTTCCCGTAATGAATTACTTTACGTTTTTCAACGTTAAACCGCATTTTCCACCTTTCCGCCCACCTTTCCAGTTTATTTGAGTCACTTTGTAGTGTTTCCACATCCTCTCCTGAGTTAATTTCCTTACTCAATTTCGTGTCTTCTGCAAATATTGCAATTTTAATCACTATTCCAATATCATTAATAAATATATTAAACAATGTAAATTACAGGAAGTTAATAGATGAAAAATTCATAGGAATATTTGTATATGACGCAGCCCAACATGTGGATGTGACTGATCATTCAGGGAGAGCTAGGTTTACTTAGTGGCGACAGGTTGGTGGCTGTTGTCAGCTCTGGCTGTGGGATTTTAAATGGCAATAATAACACACCTGGTTTTGCATTCATATTATTTCCATTTTACATCACGTTGTCAGAAATACTATGTATACCCCAGGGAAACCCTCAGAGTAGTTAGCGACCAGGTTGACAAAATTATTTACACAATTAAGGTCATTACACAATTAAGATCGTTAGCTGGGTTATGGTTTGAAGGGTTGAAAGTATCTAGGTCGACAGATCAACACCAGATGGTCAATGTGGACAAGGTTGATATGGCAACGGTCAATATGGCAACGGTCGGCACATGAAGATAGCTCATATTGACCTATTCATGTGTTCACAATTGCCATGTCAAACTTTTGTCTGTGTCAACCTTGTCAATGTCGACCATATGGTGTTGATAGTCAGTAGGTTGACAGTAATGTCTAGGTCTACCCAAACACTGTCTGCCTTTGGACCAACCACCAATTAGCTGGGGGTCTCTCACTGACAGTCAGTGGTTGTTCTACACCAGGGCTGGGCAACACCGGCCCTCCAGATGTTGATGAACTACACATCCCAGCATGCCTTGCATCAGTTTCAGCATGGCCACATAGCAAAACTAATGCAAAGCATCCTGGGATGTGTAGTTCATTAACATCTGGAGGACCGGTGTTACCCAGCCCTGTTCTACACAGTGGCGTGGTGTAGCGTAACAGTGTACAGTATGTGGTTATTGTTACTGGTGCAGCTTCCTCTCAGGGTGTTAGCTTGTTCATAAGCAATGGACACCATAATATAATGTGTACTGAAATACATAGGTATAACACTAATTGTGTATCTCAGTGATTCTGAATGTAATGAGCGAGGATATAAAGATGGAAAGATCAGCTGCTCCCATTCTGTGCGTGATTGTTGCATTGTGTGACATTTGCCCATTGTGCGAGATTAGTGTCTGATGACTAGCATTAGAACATACACGGAGAGCCTCGGGGTTGTGTCTCTGGCTACTGATTGATGTGCAAGAACAAGTTATTCAGCAAAATCCCCAGTAACCAGTCACCTGTTTGGGACAATACAGTGCTATATACTGTACAGCACAATTGTGCACATGATATACACTTTTTAAATCATACTCAAAGGGTTACCGGATTTTTTTTTATTGTTTGTATACTAATTAGTAGTGTGAGGTATTTTCGGGACTACGTAAAAACCGGACCCGGACAAGACCCCGGACAGCCGGACCGGACATAATAATCTGCAGTCCGCAGCTTGTAGTGTCCGGCCTGGGGGTATCTTGTCCAGGGGGATACCTGTGATAGCTTTCACCAGGGACATGGGGAAGGGGAGATTACAGCCTCCCCGTGTGGTCCAGACCGTTCCGGTTTTTGCTACACGCCTGGACCATGGAGTGAGGCTTTATTTTCCCCCTCCTCCTCTCTTTGGTGACAGCTGTCACGTGAAGTCCCCGACAGGACATACCCCAGACCGGACACTACAAGCTCCGGACTGCACATTTTGATGTTTTGGAGATACTCTCTCCCCCCCTTCCCCCAACCACCACCCCTTGTAGCGTAGAGACCTCATACCTCAAATTGCCAGCATCTACTGAACAAAGAGACCCCAATATAATAACAGACCCCAATGAACCAGGAGTGTAACTGCTATACAAGTACAGTAAGTATTCCATCACATAATGTACAGAATAAAAACATTTTAAAAAAGAACTTAATATGACTCAACTTACTGTAGTTATTATGGATTAGCATTAGTCTTGCATGATAATTGGACAATTGCTTAGACTACAAAAACAGTCCTATTAAATATTAACCCTTTGAGTTTCAACATCTCTGAGAGATATGCAAAATAATTGCTAAAAATACCAGCAAAATAAAAATGTTGTGTAAAAAAAGATTATATTTAAAGGTATATTAAGGTAAACATTACAGGTCATTATGAGGAATTTGCTTGGCAATTTTCACACCTATTTTGATAAATTCACTTGACACTCAAAGGCTTAATAAATAGACCCCATAGCCTGATAATGTTTATAGTAGATCATAAGTTATAGGCAGGCTAGCTGTAGATTCTCATCTTTAGCAACACCTTTTCCCATAGAAATCAATGTAATATTAACTGGTACTTGGTTGCATCCAGGTCTTGAGCAAACAACCATACAGTATCTGCTGGTCAATAAGAGTGTCTATCATAGAACACAGATATGCAGTCAGACAGGCAGAGCAGTGTCAGAGACAGGAAAGATGGGGCAGCAGGTCGCAATGGTGTAGCAGTCACAGGAAGGTGAATGGCAATACCGAATACACAGCAATGCGCTAAATGCACTCAGATCCAAGATACGAAACCTATCATGAGTATACATGCTATGCATTATACAGTATATTACACATGCCTCCTGTCATTCAGAAGGTGATCAAAGTTCTAGCATATATATATATATATATATATATATATATATATATATATATATATATATATATATATATATATATATATATATATATATATATATATATATATATATATATATATATATATATATATATATCTATCTATCTATCTATCTATCTATATATATATATATATATATATATATATATATATATATACACACAGTACTATTTTTCTGGAAAAATAGGTTCAGGAACTCCAGGTCTGGGGTTGGATCAATTAAATAAAAAAAAATATATATAATAAAGAGAGGGAGGGAGAGATAGATGTATATATTGTATTTAGAAACAAAGGCACTCACAGGTGACTTTAAAATAAAACTTATCTTATGGAAAGTACATTTGTAGTTCCTGATGATGTCATATTTAATTAGAGGTTCAGGAACTGAGTTCCTGCTGGTTCCTGCTGAAAAATAGCACTGTATATATATATATATATATATATATAAAATATGACAGACAATTACTTGAGGTCTTTAAATGCGAGATGGGTCTAAGATGTGAGGTGGCTAAGATGCTGTAGATAAGAACTGAAGAACTGCATCATTCAAATAATTAAAATAAAACACATGGAAGGTATTAGGAATCCTGTGGGGATAGAATATACTTATGAGTAAAATGTAGATTATTTAATGAAAATATATTTAAATTTAGGTGACAGAAAAAGTACTGTAGGTCAATATTTTTGATCAACAAGGAAAGTCTATCACCAGGTAAATTTCACCTTGGTAAGACCATGGCTGCATTGCGGGTGGGATGGATTAAAAATGTGCAAAGAGAGTAAGTGTTGGGAAGGGGCGTGTCCTAGCTTATTCTAATTGTCAGTGTAAAATTAGCTGTCCAGTAAGTTGTGCGTGGGACTGGTGGAAACATTGTCAAACACTGAGGAGCGCAGTGTGACCAGATTGATGTGTCTAGATGGGACATCAGCAGGTGCTTGTCAAGGTGTATAGTGATAACATGGCAGCAGGTTTGGGTTCTCGGTGGATGGGTCACAGCCCCAGAAGTCAATTTCTGGGGCTGTGACCCATCCATCTGTTTGGTCTTGACAAAGGGCCCGCAGTGGCTCGAAACGTCGGCATTATTCACGGAGACTATGGTGATGTATTAATAAATTTTACCTGCATCTAAGTTGGAAGACATATTATATATATATATAATACTCCAAATGGACAAAGGCACTCAGGGGCTTGATGCTGGTGAAGAAACTGGAGGAATTTTTATTCCATAGCCTGTCTACGTTTCGGGGGTCAAGCCCCCGTCGTCAGGACACAAAGGCACAAGTAACTCCAGTTTCTTCACCAGCATCAAGCCTCTGAGTGCCTTTGTCCATTTGGAGTATTGTGTATGGATGTCTGTGTGTCGACACAGGTCATCGACTCATGGCAACAGAGCAAGCCACACGGAAACGCAGCTTATTTCAGTCCTGAGTGACAGGTCCTTCTCTTGGTATATATATATATATATATATATATATATATATATATATATATATATATATATATATATTGTGGGGTTTTAGCATCAAACGGGTAGGCACAGGTGAGGATTTGGCACAGACTTAGACAGTGACATCACGGCTTGGGTCCAAAACAGGGCTTGCCTGAGTTTTATTGCAGCACTCAGAGCAAGAAACTAACAACAGCCTTTACACTTCAGGCAAAACAGAAAACAAAAACCTGCTCGTCTGAGCTCTAACTAAACAGAATAAACGTCCCTCTCTATACCAGGGCCACACTATGTGACACTGGACGCATACAGCAGATATAGATCAAGTAATGCAGTACTTACAGCCTTGTCTCTCTCTAGCAGCAGCTTACTGCCTCCAACACCCAGGGAGAGAGAGAGCTCTATGGAGAGGGCTGACTCCTTTTTAAAGAATCAGGTGTTCTCCTGATTACCAGCCCAGGACAGAACACCCTTTGTAAGCCGGAGCTTACCACACAGATTGAAACAGCCTGCAGTCTATATGCCATAAGACAGGATTCTAGGGGAAAAGTACCTGCCGTCTATGACTTTCCCTGCCACTGTCTTACATACCCTCCCCCTCTGTTCGAACCTGTGGGGTCGGACACTGTCTGCCAACTGGCAGTATGTTCGGGATAGGGCATCGGCATTACCCTGAAGCCTTCCTGCTCTGTGTTCCACTGTAAATTTGAAATTTTGCAAATTGAGAAACCATCTCATGACCCTTGCATTTCTCTCTTTGGCTTGGTACATCCATGTAAGTGGGGAGTGGTCAGTGATTAATCTAAAGGAGCGTCCTAAGAGATAGTACTTTAGGGATTCAAGGGCCCACTTGATTGCTAAGCACTCCCGCTCGACTATACTGTAGTTTCTCTCCGTAGGTGTGAGCTTCCTGCTCAAATATGTTACCGGGTGTTCCTCTCCACCAACTTCTTGGGAGAGGACAGCACCTAGTCCCACATCAGAAGCATCAGTCTGTACGACAAACTCTTTTTTAAAATCTGGAGTGATCAGGACTGGTTGATTACAAAGGGCCACTTTTAATTCTTGGAATGCCCTTTCAGCCTCTGGGTTCCAGCTGACCATAACTGCCCTACCTCCTTTGGTAAGATCGGTTAGGGGCGCTGCCATGGTTGCAAACTGGGGAATGAACCTACGGTAATACCCCAGAATTCCCAAAAAAGCCCTGACTTGTTTTTTTGTCGAAGGACGAGGCCAGTCTTGGATAGCCTCCACTTTATTTATTTGTGGCTTTATTATACCTCTCCCGATAACATACCCCAGGTCTAACATTTTCTGGACCTCCCCAGATATGGCCTGTCTACGCGCTTCTGGTACTCTATAGGGTTTTAAGCGTACCCGAACTCCAGGTTCGGTGACAATGTCATGTTTTATGGCTGTGGAGCGCCCTGGAAGTTCTGAGAACACATCATAATTCCTTTGTACTAACTCTTTAGTTTCCTGCTTCTGGGATTTGGACAGGGTCTCTGACACCCGCACCTCTGGGCTATCACTAGAGGGGGCACTTACAGCTGTCAGAGTCTCTCTGTCTTTCCAGGGATTAATTAAGTTCACATGGTACAACTGTTCTGGCTTCCGTTTACCTGGTTGATACACTTTATAATTTACACTTCCCACTTTTTTATCTACCCGATACAGTAGATCCTGGTTAATGGCCATATATGGGAACTCTTTGTCAGCATTGGGGTATTGGGGCTCACCATTTATGACTTTAGGATTTTCCCTAGCTCTTAATAAGGTGGGATCTCTAAGTTGAGCAGTCCCAAAATTATCACGTGACATCTCTAGCTCAGGCATGTCACACGCTTCTTCCTGCTCCTCAGCTTCACCTGCAAGAACAGCTAGGGGAAAACGGTCAGATTCAATAGTGGTCACCCCTACCGTTTGAACCTCAGTATCCTGATCAAAAGGCTCAGGACTAATCACAGGGCACACATTCTTATTATTAACATCATTTCTAGTGCAGTGTACATTCTTTTTCCACAAGTCCCAGAACAATGGGAAGTCTCTTCCCAGGATCACACTATGCATCAGGGTCTCTACCACGCCCACTTCATGGGACACAGTTCCACAAGTACTCTTTAGCTGGACTAAAGCTGTGGGATACTCCTTGGTGTCCCCATGTATGCACAAGACCCCTATGTAACGTCCTGTGAGTGTCCCAGGGTCTACCAAGCTGGCATGGACGAGAGTAACTAAACTCCCAGAGTCCAGAAGAGCCCTCCCGGGATAACCATCCACCTTTACATGACATATTTGCTGTCCAGTTTCTGACACAGTCTCAGCAGAGAAAACAGAACGTGCATATAAAGAGCTTCGCCTGGCTGTATCACACTCCATTGGCTCAGAAGTAAGGGGGCAATTGGCAGCAATATGCCCAGGTCCATGACAACGCCAACACTGTATGCGGCCCCAGTCTTTTTGCGACCCAGGTTTGGACCCTACTGTCCCTTGGGAACGCCTCTCCACTGTTTGTTCCCCATCTAGGCCACCTCCCTTTACAACATTATTCACCCCTCTAGTAAACGGAACAGTCTTACCAGATGATCCGGCCGATTTGCTGTTCTTGAGGGTGGAATGTCCAGGAGGCACTTCTTGGATTAGATTTTCAGTAGCTCTGTACCTCTCAACCAAGTTGACAAGCCCCTCGGCATCATTAGGGTCGCCGTGACCGACCCAGCGCTGAACCTTTGGAGGTAAGGAACAAAGATACTTGTCCAGCACAACTCTCTCCACGATCTGCGCTGGTGTAGACTCCTCTGGCTGTAGCCATTTCCTTACCAGGTGGACCAGGTCATACATTTGGGACCGCGCAGGTAACTGTTCAGAAAAAGTCCAGTTATGCACCTTCCGGGCACGCACACTCATGTTTACGCCTAAGCGAGCAAGGATCTCTCCCTTGAGTTTCGCGTAGTCGTTAGCATCCTGCTCACTCAGATCAAAATACGCCTTTTGTGGTTCTCCAGTTAGAAAAGGTGCTACCACACCTGCCCATTGATCCACGGGTAACTGTTCACGCTCTGCTACACGTTCAAACACCGCAAGAAAGGCCTCTACATCATCCGTGAGAGTCATCTTTTGCAGAGATTTCTGTACTGCAGCCCGTGTGGCTGGAAGCAAGGGTTGGGGTGTTTGCACACTCTGCGCCACACTCTTAGCCACATTCTGTATTTGCTCTTGTAATTGCAGATTAATTTGCTGCTGTTCCTTTAAGGCTAGTCTGTTGGATTCAAGCAGCAAAACATTGGTTTCAGCCTGGGCACGCATGGCCTCCTCATGCACCTTTTGCTGACATGCGTTTGCCTGCACCAAGTGTTTTAAAAGGTCCTCCATTTTAACAGTCTCCTGTTGCAGTGTTACAGCAGCCTTTAGCCAGGACATGCAAGTATCAGTGCACTCCAGACACTCACTTGTGGCTGGTTGCCTTTAGCAACAACTTCCAGCTTGCTGTAGCAAAAGTCCTATAGTTCGATGTATGTCTCTTTAAGTGAGATGCTTGCTCGCATTCTCCACCATATGTGGGGTTTTAGCATCAAACGGGTAGGCACAGGTGAGGATTTGGCACAGACTTAGACAGTGACATCACGGCTTGGGTCCAAAACAGGGCTTGCCTGAGTTTTATTGCAGCACTCAGAGCAAGAAACTAACAACAGCCTTTACACTTCAGGCAAAACAGAAAACAAAAACCTGCTCGTCTGAGCTCTAACTAAACAGAATAAACGTCCCTCTCTATACCAGGGCCACACTATGTGACACTGGACGCATACAGCAGATATAGATCAAGTAATGCAGTACTTACAGCCTTGTCTCTCTCTAGCAGCAGCTTACTGCCTCCAACACCCAGGGAGAGAGAGAGCTCTATGGAGAGGGCTGACTCCTTTTTAAAGAATCAGGTGTTCTCCTGATTACCAGCCCAGGACAGAACACCCTTTGTAAGCCGGAGCTTACCACACAGATTGAAACAGCCTGCAGTCTATATGCCATAAGACAGGATTCTAGGGGAAAAGTACCTGCCGTCTATGACTTTCCCTGCCACTGTCTTACAATATATATATATATATATATATATATATATATATATATATATATATATATATATATATATATATATATATATATATATATATATATATATATATATATATATATACACACACACACACATACATATAGTGTTTGCATGTGTGTGAAAGTAAGTGTGATTTTAACTCAATCCTCCTGCAGCCTAACCCACCCCTTCAGGAGCCTAGCCCTAACCTCCACTCATGCAAACTAAACCTCCCCTCATGCAGGCTAGCCCTAACCTTCCCTCCAACAACCTAACCTCACTTCCCATAGCCTAGCCCTCACCTCCCATAGCCTAATCCTCACCACACCTTCCATAACCTATCCCATAGCCTAACCCTCACCTCATCTCCCATAGCCTAACTCTAACCTCTCCTCCCGCAGCCTAACCCTAACCTTTCCTCCAGCAGCCTAACCTCATCTCCCATAGCCTAACCCTAACCTCACCTCCCATAGCCTAAACCTCACCTCACCTCCCATAGCCTAATCCTCACCACACCTTCCATAACCTATTCTATAGCCTAACCCTCACCTCATCTCCCATAGCCAACTCTAACCTCTCCTCCCGCAGCCCAACCCTAACCTTCCCTCATGCAGGCTAACCCTAACCTTTCCTCCAGCAGCCTAACCTCATCTCCCATAGCCTAACCATAACCTTACCTCACCTCACCTCCCATAGCCTAACCCTTACCTCCACTCCAGCAACCTAACCTCACTTCCCATAGCCTAGCCCTCACCTCACCTCCCACAGCCTAGCCCTCGCCTCACCTCCCATAGCCTAGCCCTCACCTCACCTCCCATAGCCTAGCCCTCACCTCACCTCCCATAGCCTAGCCCTCACCTCACCTCTCATAGCCTTACTCTAATACAGAGGCAGAATAAATAAGAACAAAACACACATTCACCATTGCTAATAAGAAACAAATACACCCATGAACAAAACATTTACCCACACCCATTGCCCCCCATAAACTAGGCATACCCGGATCCTAACCCCCCCAGACTACACTAGTCTACCTAACAACTCCCACACAAAGCATATATACTGTACACTACAATCAGCACAGAAGCTGGTAGAGCAAGCTGTAATAAGCTACTATGCCAGTAACTTGTGTAGAAATTATAGCTAGAGGCTTAAGCTACAATTAGCAGGCCTTTTCCAGTAATGTAGCCTTGCATGTGTAGGTAAAGATAAAAGAAGGCTCAAAAGGCACACTGGTGACACTAAAGTGCATCACCAAACAATTCAGCTATTGCTACAGCTATTCAACTACATTGCTCAAGCCAGATATTGCCTATTCCCGCGGTTTAGAAGAAATGAGTAGTCATATCACCTGTAGGCGAGCAGGGAAAAGCATAGAGTATGAAAAAAATATGACAAAAAGTAATGCTTGTAGAACCAATGACCGCATCTAGGCTAAACACTGGTAATGTCTTGGACAAATAATCTGGTTGAGAGGCTCCGTATTATTTTAAACAGGCATGGATCCGGTCAGCAAGATTCTGATCCAGCAAGTTGCAGAAGATTGTGAAACAAGATACCTTCATTTGAGGATGAACAGAAGTGCGCAGTAAGTTCACCAATGAGCTTCGGTTTTTGAAGCTGTGCAAAATGATATTGGGGATAGTCTTTTGTATTGTCCAATAATTCTAATGGGACTAATGTTATGCATCCATATGGCACTTTGGCAGAGAGGCATTAAAAGAGCACTCCTTTGTAATGTTATGAATAGCATCACATGCACACAAGAGCCATGTGTAATAAAAAAATTTGTTTAAAAAGCACCAATTTTTCTGTGACTACCTTCAGCCCTTGTAATAATTAAATAATTCTGAACAATTATGGAAAAGCATAATTTAAAAGAGATGGTCTAATGTTTGTGCAATTTGACACTTTTCTACATGATTTAGATGCACCGGGCCAATTAATCATGTGAAAAGTGTCAAATCTTATGTCATTTACTTACGATTCCCACCTGATGTGCGGTCCCGTTCGTTGTATCACTGCTGCAGTAAGGATTTATTGATGAATGATGCACTTATAGGGCACACTGTACATACTGGCATTAATAACTCCGGTATGTACCTATAAAATTGCAGAGGACAGCTCTCCTTGTAACAGCTGTCTTTTGCTATACAAGAACTTCCGAATTTATCTGAAGAATGATGCACGCACCACAGTGGACACGGGAAGAAATCCAATCAGATGATCCCTCTGAGGAATGCAAAACGTGTACATACAGAATGGGAAATGCAGCCAACTTTTTGCCTACATTCCACCTCCAACTTGGTGAGATATCGTCTGAGGCAGAACATCCAGAAACAAAATGGCAAAACCAGGATGCTTTCAGTAAACATCAATAACACTTCAATGAGTCCAATTGTAATCATCAGTAGTAGCTGGTTGCCCACAGGTAGCCAAATAAGCAAGGGCTACCTGAGACAAACTAGCAGGTAAAAGAGGAATCAATTAAATAAACTTTATATCACAGTAATGTGACATGCAAAATGACAGGAATCATAAAGGGAGGAGAAAGTCTTACCTCGATGGACCATATCTGTAGGCCAGGCTTCTGACTGATGTTATCAAACAGATGTGCACTCATATTGGCGGAGAAGCTGTAAGACATGTTTTAAGAAGATTATGTTGACCACCCGATGAATCTGCTCTTAATAATGGCAATTAAGACACAATAAATGATGGACATATGTAAATGGGGTTATGTTATTGCAATAAGAGAACCAAAATCTCCTGTTAAATGATAACTTAATTTAGCTAATAAAAGGACTTCTTTCCATGCCCCACATGGCCCTGCAGCCAGCCAAAGTCATTCTCACAGGACACTGGTCAGTCATTTAAGTTGTGGCTTTTGTAATACTACATGATTGGGGGGTTAGTATGCAGTCATTATTTCAACAGTCAATATGTCTACCACTATTAGTGGACACGCAATAGGTCGACGCATGAAAAAGGTTGACATGCTTTAGGTCAAAAGGTCAACACTAGCAAAAGATCGTCAACGTTAGTTTTTCATGATTTTTTGTATTTTTTTAAACCGACTTGTTCTTACTTTATCATGCCAGTGGGCATAGAGGGAGAATATAATAGTGTGCCAAGGGCAGCGAGGCGCCGTGACCGAAGCAGGATGAGTGCAGCGAGCCATGCGAGGGTACACTTATACGGTGCCCATGTCGACATCTTCCAACATAGGCACCAATAATATGAAAACTCATGTCCACCTTTCCCCTGTCGATCTTTTGCTTGTATTGACCTTTTGACCATGTTGACTTAATGCATATCAACTTTTTTTTGCTGTGTCAACCAATAGTGGTCGACCTGTTGACTGTCAAGCTAGACAATATCGATCTAATGACCCACATCAGCCAGGGGATTTAACCCCTGACTTACAAAAAAAAAAAAAAAAGAATAACACAATGAATCCAGCGGTGTTTCCTATTATGATGACTGTTTTCGGAATTTGGTTTTGCCTGACTGTGACAAATTATTGGGGCTAATTGGATAGCCCCTGGGGAGTCAATGGATATCCCTCTATGAGTGATACTATTGGATTGTTCTTTGGAAAAGGAAGTGGGTAATCTCAGCTACTGTTTTTTAAAGATATTTTAATAGATAAATAGTAACAACTTCTACATACATCGGCAGCAGCATCAACATAAAGCAGGGTTGCCTACCCTCCGGGAATAGCCGGGAGGCTCCCCCTCCCAGCCTCCCGGAAAGGTGAGCAAACCACACACACATACATACATACATACATATACACGGCAGCATTCCTTTTTCCGCGATGCACGGCTTGGGGAGGGGGCTAAAGATGCAAATTGTGTAATTTAGCCCCGCCCCCTCCCCGAAGACCCGCAAATTGCGGGATTTGCCTACGGGGGCAGGGCTTGATGAGGTCTACATCAGGCCCTGCCCCCCGAAGTGCTGCTGACAGTCTCCTCGCCAAGACTTTAAAAGTAGGCAACCCTGATATAAACTTAATAGTACAGTTAAATCATATCTTGATAGGCTTGTAAGTATCTAAATATGGATCATTCCATTGCAGGTTTGTAGGACGGCATCCTGGTGATAGGTCGACATTCACTGGGTCAACACCAAAAGGTCAACATGCACTCAAGCTCGGTCAACATTAACAAAAGGTCTACATGAGTTCCTATCTTTAAATATGCGAGCACACTTTTGTAAATATATGTTCTACCTGCCTTAAGCTCAAAATAAATCCCAAGTATTCTGTATAATACATGCCGCAGTGCAGTGTAATGTGAGCTGTAGGAAACCTTTTTGAATATATTCAAATCCATATATGAAGACAAATATAGCACAGCGTAAAAGGGGATCCAAATGTGAGGTGCAGATAGGTAGTACAGTACATTTTATTTATCGTGTACCTGCATTCATATTAAATTAGTGAGCAATACTGCATACCTCCCAACATTTTTACATGCAAATATGGGATCCCGCCCATAACGGTCCCATGTGTTCCCGAAGAGAGGCTTGGCCTCAGACACCAGGTGTCCAACTGTCTGCGAAAATCGGGACAGTTGGAAGGTATCATAACGTGAGGTAGATTTATGAAGCAGTGATAAGGGAGGAGCCAGTGAAGAAGTTGCCCATGGCAACCAATCAGCTGCTTTGTATAATTTTATAGTATGCAAATTATAGATGTCACCTATGTGTGTATCAAGGTTTCTTTATATCCATCAATATATTTCCTCCACTCTTGACCACACTTTATGGTTTGTACTGACCTTGGGATAAATCCCTATTTGCATATAAAAGGTATCTTTATACTTCATCAGGCTTCACACATCATAAATGATTGATATGGATCAATGTACTGACCTGGGAATAAATCCCTATGTTCGCATAAAGGTATCTTTACACTTGAGTCCTTGTTCATATGAAGTAGTCAACACCTCCAATTCTCCGTAAAGAAGGGGGTATTTTATTCTTAACAGATATCCATAAAACAAAACACAGATAATATTCTTAAAACAGATGGACGGCTTCCACAAGTGGGACCAGTACACTGCTGAACAACGTGCTTTCCTCTAACCAGGACTGAGCTGAAGTCATATGTGGCAGAACCCGATGGTAAGGGGGGAAAACGTACTGGATCCTCCTATGGTGTACCCGTCCAAGCACCAATGCATTTCGGACAGGCTATGTCCTTCCACAGGGTCCTTCCTCAGGTATACACCCGGATGAAGGACATAGCCTGTCCAAAACATGTTGCTGCTTGATGCTTCGATGGGTACATCATAGGAGGATCCAGTACGTTTTCCCCCCTCAGTCCGGGTGAGAGGAAAGCACGTTGTTTAGCAGTGTACTGGTCCCACTTGTGGAAGCCATCCATCTGTTTTTAGAATTTTATCCTATCGGCACCTGGAGGGAAAAGCTTTCCAGAGAGAAGTACAGTCTAAAGCAGGGCTAGGCAACATCGGCCCTCCAGATGTTAGTGAACTACACATCCCAGAATGCCTTGCATCAGTTTCAGCATGGCCACATAGCAAAACTAAATGCAAAGCATCCTGGGATGTGTAGTTCACTAACATCTGGAGGGCCGGTGTTGCCCAGCCCTGGTCTAAAGTGTCCTCCTTCCTGTACCTAGTTGTGACTGCAGCTGTGCAACACTGCTGGAATTCAGGGGGTACGGAAACTGACCCCTCGGGACACACCTTGCCAAGCAGTATATCTGGCCCTGACCAGACCCAGGTGATGTTGCAGCTGCCGGTGGCTGGTGATTAGCTCTTTTCAGCATCAGTGTTGGACTGGGGCATGAAGGACCCACTGGGGAAATGCAGTGGTACAGGCCCATGCTTGGGGTTGTGGCCAACCACCGCAGAGGTTTGGCTAACCATTAGTGAGTGCTAATGCATGCAGGATGATGTGCCAGATTAATAACAGGAGTACACTGCAGAAAATGTACCATAGTCCTGGTTGTATAAGGCAGTAAAAATTGTGGACAAATGAGCCAGCAAAGAAGTTACCCATGGTAACCAATCAGTTACTGTGCATAATTGTACGGAATGCAGATGATAAATGTTATTTAAAGCGGATTGGTTGCCATGAGCACCTTCTCCACTATTTTCACTGCTTGCTACAACATCCCTTCGTTTTTATTTTAAATTGGTGAAAAATTTTACTTTTCACCTACCTTTGTTTTTTACATAATTAAGTATTGGGGTCATTAATTATATTCGTTGTAGTGGTAACACAGGAAATATAAATATCCTGCTTACCATTCAGTCCTGATCAGATCAGGTTTCTCCTCCCCTTCTTCTATTGGACGCAGGGTTCACAAGTCAGATGTGGCAGTGCTAAAGTAGCGGTGATAGGAATCGCGAGGACAAATGATCTTCAGATCAGCTGTATCTGTAGCGATTTTCTATCCAAAGTTGCTATTCACAGCAAGGTGGATACTTAATTATCAGTTTTGATAGTTACGCCACTGCAGGCATCTGAATACTTTTGAGTGTATTTTTGAACATAATTTCATCTTCTTTCCTTTGTTTTCCAATGCCTAACTGATTAGCTAATAGATGTAGAGGAGCCCCCATTGTATTTCGTGAGAGATGCTTTTACCTCCCTTCATTTATCGGGCTAGCTAACCACTTCCACTTAGACAGGGAACATTTCAGCCCCTGACTTCCTTAAACAGAACTTCATTCTGAAGCTCGTGAATGTGGCTTGTACACTTTTGCTAGTTCTGTGTTGCTGTGTTGCTTAGAAAACAAATACCCTATCACCTCATTGTTCTGTAACATCAGTAGCGCACGCAGGGGGGGTTTCCGAGTACCCAGAAATCCCCCCAGAAGTCTAAGGGCCCTAGGATGAAAGCTGAGGGTCCCCTCTTTCCATGGGTACAAGAATTTTAAAAATTGGCCCTAGGAAACCGGAGATATATGACTTCAAAGCAGTAGTCCCCATCCAAGCCTGTTGATTGCTCTTCCCAGTCAGATATTTCAGGTTCTGTCTGACTTAGAGTTTTTCTGAAGGTTTATTCCAAAAGCTGGGACTCTCCCCCTTTGATGGACAGTAGTATTTTGTCTCTACTTTGCCCAGAACCAGAGATATCAGCCTTCCAGCAGCTGGTTACTGCTCCAGCTCCACACACCTGGTATGTAGTTTTATATACTCATTGGCAGATTGCTCTGCCTCCTGAGGTCTGATCCCCTAGTCCCCAGTACCATTTGGTAGGTGGGATTCTCTAGTTTATAATTCCATTACAATCTAAGAAATCTATTTCCGGGAACTGGAGATATCTGCAGTCAAGCAAGCTGTCCTCCCACCAGAAAATTATGAATAATAAGCCCACTCCACTATACACCCCTCCTCTGCATATTAAACATCCTCTACCACCCTGGAAGTTATGTATCAGGGCCCCTTCATTCAGCCCAATGCTCCCTTCTCCCACCCCATCTCCCACCATCTGTGCAGTAAAGGGGTAATTAGTGGAAATTACTGATCCAGGCCCTACATGCTGAGCGGTTGATATAATACCCCCTACCACCTGTTGGACATCAAAGCTTCCCCCACCCCTGGAGGATCGGTAGGGGCCCCAATACATTGCTATGCCCAGGGGCCTACACTGCTGTTGATGCCCCTGTGTGTGTGTGTAATATATATATATATATATATATATATATATATATATATATATATATATATATATATATATGTTTTTATTATTTATATACATTTGGTCTATCTATAATACTTTAACTGACCCAGCATATACTGGGTCACCTAAGTGTCCATCTCTGTGCTTTGCTCTGCCCCTCTGGAAACCCCCTTCTGAAAATCCTGCGTTTGCCACTGAACATATATAAAAGCACTCAGCCAGGAACATTATGAACTTATGTGGTCACATAACTCCTCTGTATCTAATAATATCCACATTATTTACAAATACTGTTTGAGTACTGAATTGTCTCAACTAATTTTACCCATTACATTGGTTTACAACTGCCCCACATAAATGATACAACCCTCATTATGCCAGATGTTGAGGCTCTGCGTATGCGCAGGATCTGATCGGCTTATGCACAAGACAGGTCCAGAGATCACCGCACAGAACAGGAAACGCTTCTGCCTGAGGGAGAGGGAGAGGGAGAGGGAGAGGGTTTCTAGAAAAAGGAGTGCGTTGCCCCCTTTTTTTTTTACATTTGAAAAGAATATTTCAAAAGACTGAGTGGCCCTCTGATTGGCTGAGAGAGAGAGATCTCTCAGCCAATCAACTGCCACCTGAATGCGAGGCCTCTGATTGGCTGATAACTCTCTAAGCCAATCAGAGGGTCACTCAGTATTTTGAAATGTTTTTTTTTTTTTTTTTCAAATTCTGCCGCCCGCCACGGACTACCACCGCACGCCAGCCCTCCGGCCACCCGCTCCGCTACACCGACGCCCGCCAGCCCTCTTCCAGCACTTGATGGCATGCGACTGGTGGCATGCCACATCGGGTGCTGGAAAGAAAATCACTTACGATGCGATCAGAAGCAATGCAACATCGCATTGTAATGTCGCAACGCATCTGATCGCACAAGTGCATGGGCATATCCCTGTACAATGCGATTGTAAATGCACCTCCTACTGCATTTGCATTGCTGAAGGATCACGTATGCTAAGCTGCTACGAGAAGCTTAGCATACAGTATGTGATGCAAGCTGAATCAGGCCCCATGTAGATATATGTAAACTCTGTTTATTCTTTTCAATCTACTAATACTTCTAGATGTGTCATTGAGAGGACAAAGTGTCACATAATTTGTTGATGGCGTGTATAGTGGCAGCACATATACTGAGTATAGTCAGGCATTCATTGGTTCCTATGATGGCAAGCAAAAGGTTAACAATGAATCTCATCTCTTATTCCCTGCATTGGCAGGAAGTCAGCGTGGTACGTGGCTGTATATATTGTATTATTTGTTGCCTGGCAGGTGGCCTGTCCTCTCCTCACAAAGGCTGAATTCACTATTAATTCAGGTACTGTAGAGTGATACATTCAGGTGAGACCTGTTTATAGTGCTTCACAATCCAATAATATCCAATACAAACACAGTGATTCCAGTAAAGAGCAACTGTCTCCACATCATTCATGTTTTAACTCATTGCAAATGACTGTGTTAATTTCCAGGCTGTTACCTGCCAAGATGATGTGTTTTGGCTTGGACACATTGCTATCATCCGATCACAATTATTCCTCCAATGAGCTAACAGCATGACTGATGCTATAGTTTTTTTTGGAAGCAACAATGAATTAATTCAGCTGACATTAAGGGGGGCATCCAATAGCCAACATAGAAACATCAGAAGCAATAAATGCCGTTCCTATTGGAACACCCTGATAAAAGACCAGTTTTCACCAGGAAACACACAGGATCAGTTAATCTTGTTTGTTTTTGCCCCAATGCAGCTGAAAATGGGCTGATTTCGGGGATTTTGCATCAGCTGCCTGAGGCAGGCAAAACAGATCCCCCGATAAGTTACGGCTCATGATGACTTAAAGGGGCTAATTAAATAGCCCCAATCAATTTATTTAATGTAAAGAACTCCTGGGGAGCTGGCAGTGGCGGGGGGTGGGCAGCGGGAACCGGCCATCGGCGGGGTTCGATTGGCGGGGTCTGGACGGTGGGGTCCGAGCGGAAGCGGGAGTAGGTAGCAGCATTTGCCGGGTGGAGGAGTGGGAAGCGGCTACTGAATTTGAAAAAATATTTTGAAACCAGTGGATATGAATGACCAGATCCGGAACTACTTTCTTTCTCCAGCTAGAAGGATATCCACGTTACCTGCTTTGCCCTGAGTCTTCTTGTTTTATGCTTATCTACTTCATTTTGTAAGTGCAACCTTTATTAAAAACTTGCTTGTTTTTAAAGTTTAGGCTACAATGGGCTAACAGAATCTTTAGATCACATTCCCAACAGAAAGTTAGGGGTTGTCACTGCAGGCAGTAAATGAGGGATTGCGGCAGATATTAGCTGTTGTCCCTCCTTAATACATTGGGGGGGTACTAAATATATGGGTTACCCCCCAAAAAGGTGTTATGAGGAATAAGCAGTAAATATGGGCCCTTTAGAAGAAGTTTTACAGCTGTAACACCGAATAAGTGCAACACAGGTTTAGGTACACAGCTAGTAGACCTTTACATAACAGTATTTATGATGCACATTCCTGAGTAGAACCCTGTAATCTAACATCACCACTGGCAATGTATTATTTTCCAACCCCTTCTACCGGTTTGTCCAGTTCTTTCAAATCTCAGTTTACAAAATGCATTGAAAATTTCTCCATTGCTTTGTTTGACATGAGTCACATGTACTAATTATTGTGTTTTAGACCCAAAGATTAGAAATTCTTTGCATCTATTTGTGGCTGTAAGAAATTAACATTTGTCCAAATGTACTGAACTTAACATGCGGGGACAGGGGCTCCCCCTGTGATGTCTAAATTGGTGAAATTGTTGCAAATGTTGGGGCTGTCCTGCTGTTCCTATGGAACACTCTCCCTGTAAGTTGTGCAAAAATGCAACCCATAAGCACACACAAAATACTGTTTTATTTTCCCATCCTGCAGAGCCCACTTCAAGCAGCAGAACCAGTCACTTTTTTCCGGGGATTGTGGGGGGCCACCCCAAAAATCAAGATGTATCTTCTAGGGGCGCAGGCAAGTATGAGCTATAGCTGCACAAAACCATCTGAAGATGGCATTAACTGCTGGGGCCAGGGCCTAATGGGCCTTGAGCTATAAATATTAAAAGGACCTATTATGACAAATAGAGGAGGTGAGGCCAATGCATGTAAATATTTAAAAAAAAAAAAACTGATGTCCCCATAAAAGCCTATGAGGGCTGCAGCTGCTATCAGCAATGGAGATATCTACTGCGGTCTCTCCTTTGTTAGGTTCCCCACCAGAGGAGGGCTGACAATGTTTGACTTGTGAGGCTAATACAAATGCAGTGTTGGACTGAAGAGCACACGTGAGGCTGGTCTCCAGAGGGGGTGTGGCCAGCCACCAGAGAGGTTTAGCTAACCAATAAGTGCATTGTCTGGGCCTCTGAATATATAAAGTAAGTACACCATAGTCATGTGCAGTATAAGTTAACATGTATAATGCACAGTCTACCATCTTATCACTAGAGGAGGAGATGGGCCCCCAGGCAGTGGCTCTCCACTGGAGTTTCACCTGTACCCCTAAGGGGCCAGTCATACTCTGTACAAATGGGTCCTTACTATTCATGGCTTTAACACTTATCCCTGTGCTTGCATGGGTTTGCTCTGGGTATTACAGTATCTTCCCACAATCCAAAATATCATTAAAAGATGAATTTGCTCATGACAAAAATGAACCCTAGTGTGTAGGTGTACATGGGCAGACTAGATTGGCCATGTGGTTCTTGTCTGCTGTCAGAATCCTATTTCTATGTTCAATAGTAAAACATACACACATCTGTACATAAAAAGACTGGTATTGGAATGAAGAATATTGTGACAGCTCTGTGATTCCAGTATAACAATAAGACTATTTGCTCCCAACATTTCAAATGGCCAATGAGGATTTTTAGAGAAAAATGACTTTCAATTTCAAGCGTTTTCCTGCATTACTACAATTGTGTCCTTCTATGCATCCGCATTAAATTTACTTTCTATTTTGACTTTCGTCTGCACATGTTTGAGCCGACTAATAAATTCTGTGAATGTAGCCCACAGACTAAAGGCCCCATTACACTTGTTCAACAAATTGAACCTGATTGACTCGAGATTTATCCTATGTGCAGGAGGTTCAATCTCTTCCAATCTCTTGGTTATACCCAATGGCAAGGGATTGTGTCCTACACATCAGGCACAAGATTTTGTCAGACAGGCACATCAGATTTTGTCAGATAAATTGACTCAAATCTCACAAGTGTAAGGAGCCCTTAAGGCCATCTAAAGATGATTTAGTTGGTCCTCCTCCCTCCTGTTACCACAGCCTCTTGCACACCACCTACACTCTACACCTCTCGCTCCATTAGCCAACCCTTTGTGGTGTCTACACCTCTTCCAGCTGCTCTAAACCTAAGAGATAAAATCTTATTAGATGATATAGGAAATTTTACAATGTGTCCCTCTAAGAAGGTTTAGTGCATCTTTCCCAACTTAAGAAATGAGGCCACATGTCTGCAAAGTAGGTACTATATACTTAGGGGGAGATTTTTAAAACCTTCTAAAAAGGATAAAGTAAAGGGGCAAATTGTCCCCTCAGCTCCATGATATGTTGTACTGGTGCGGTTATTTCATCATCCAATTAAAACGCTTTACAATAGTGAGCAGTGACTTCGTAACTGAAGACCAAGGGATTTATTTGCAAAGCGTTGGGTTGGAAAACTGCCATTTCTAATCAAGTTTTATCTGATATTTCAAAACTTGCCAATGATTTCACTCGCCTTGTCTCGCTAGAAACAGCATTGCCCTTTTAAATATTGGCTGTAAACATGATTAGAAGTTTCAGGTTTTACGACCCAGTGGTTTGTGAATACACCCCTACTCTCACATTTACCACTCATTAGACATGGATATAGTTATTTATATAAGTTATTTATATAGGAAACTAACCATGACCTTTATTTCATATTGCTCTGCCTCTTCCAGCTGATACACCCAGCTCCCCGGAGTTTCCCTACTGTCCAGACAGAGCCACCCTCAAGCTCCACTGGTAGCTATGCTCACTGACATTTGCCTTTTATAGGATAATTATAGGTAAAGTATTTTACCAACCTTGGGTCTGCCTACAATAACAATATTAGGGGGAGCGAGTATTTTTGGGCGACCACCCAATATACAAATTAAATTTATTTGGCTGCCTCCATCGGGGGGGTGTGGGGGGGTTGGCTGCCTCCATTGGGGGAGGGGGGAGAGGGGCCACGGACCTTTTGTTGTCCAGGACCCCAACAGACCTTGATCAGGCCCTGGATCTTTAGCCAACCATGAACAAGAAATGGCAAGAACACTGCATCATCTGTTGACGCCTTCTATAGAGACCTATATGTAACATCTGAACGCATGGAAGCCTCCTTAATATAATGGACATTGACTAATAATTGCAAAACTATAAGACTCCTCCCTGCCTACATCAGTAAGATGCGGTGGGGTAAGTAGCTGGGGAGGCACTGGCCAGATCAAAGAAATAATTTGATTGTGAGTTTTTATTGTAAAAATGAATAGAACAAAACAAAGATTGAATTAGGTTAAGAAATAAAGGGGCGTGGAGTGTGTGCGGGGGGGGGGGGGGGTGTTAAGGGGGCATGGTGTGATGCTAAACATTGATGGCTGATATATTGGACCATCGATGATTAAGCCATAGTGACTCTCCCAACATTTTCTCAGAAAGCTGCTCCTCTCTGCAGCGTCAGGGGGGACTCACGGAAGACGTGGCACAGCAAATCTCTGCAGCTGCAGGGTGAGGAGCGCTGCCAGGCTGCCTGATCAGCAGTGACTAAGGGGAGGGCACCAGGAAAAAGAGGGATCCTCTGATAGCATCAGCTGCTGGAGAATCTCACAGTGGGCTTTCTGACTGGTCGCATAAGATGCGACCACGCCAGGCAAGTAGCTAAAGCACAGAAATAGTGCTGCTTTATCAGACGTAACAGGGCAGCTATAACACCACTAAGTGCCGGGAGCATTCAGAGAACACTCTGTGCTGAACTATGTCCTCGGGTGCTGGCATCTCACAGCACTGTCTGTGACATCCTTCCTGTAGTTCAGGACGCAGAAGCCAGGAGACGGAGGAGGGCCACTGGGTGAGGAGGGCAGAATCCACCCTGGGCAGTCACACTGCTGGCACCACCCTCCTTGCGGCCCTGGTAAATATATTACTTTAAAACCCTAAGATCATGTAAAATATTTTGTTTAAATGTAACTGTGGAATGTTAGTAAATATTTGAACTTGAGGTGTGTTTCACAATCTAGATCTCACTCAGCTTACAGTTATCTTCTATCCCATGGCAGACCGTGGGAATAAATATACAGAACGTACCGGCATAGTGAATGCTGGCAGTCATTTCCCAGATCCGCTGCCAATAGGGCGTTAGTGTCCAGGCAATTCAACACTAAGGGCAGGATGTTTTAATATAAACCGCCACCTTCGCTGCCCTAACACTACATGTTTTCTAGCTCTCCTCACAGAATCACCAGCAAAATGTTTAGATCCACCTGTGGATATTTCAAAAGATGCCAGATGGCAATGAGTACACCTGTGCACCAGCTCAGATATATGCAGAACATGCACATATATATATATTCAGTGATATGTCTGTGAACACTGTCGTTCATAGATATATTGTGCAGCACATTGTATGCACAGGCGATCCTCCGACTGCCCATACACTCGCTACATAAACCAACAGTGATTGACAGACCAACTGGGCAGGCGCATGCAAATGCTCGTACAGTTGTGACGTCAGTGTGTGATCGGTCAGTGTGTATGCAGAACACATTGCCTGATCCGTCTAGAGATATATCTGCAGCTGTTCTTCAGATATAGCTACTGTATTGATGAGTTCCCAGACTCAGGGTTCCCGGAGGACTGGAGTTGAGAAACACTGGCATAATGTTTTGCAGAATATGTTTAATCAGGCCTGATCCCGAGGGAGCATGCAGTGTAAATGTGCTACTACCACACACTAACATTACCTTCCCCTGAGGTTTTGGACTGTAGAGGAAATATCAGTGTATCAGCTCGTAGAGTTTAACATGATTATTTACCAGTATGAAGCTGTTCATGGAAATACTGCATGTACGTATGTGTCAGAATTTAGACCTCAAGGGGCCCTAGTAAAACTGAAGGTTTGGGGCTCGCCTCCTTCCAACAATCCATAGCACTATATTTTTGTGGCTGATTGCAGGCGGCATTTATAGAGTGCCATAGTGCCCAGGTGATAACTGACTACAAGTGATCACATGACCATATACCAGATTATATGCCAAGCAGTAGCTTGTTTATGGGTAGCCAAAGAGATAATTTGCCAGGCAGTGATGCATACCACTCAACTTGTATTCACTATAATGCATAGTTGCTTACCCTCATGCATTCTGCAGGAGACTCGCTGAGATAATGTAGCACCCCAGTGGGTTGCTGATCACTATAAACTGACATTGTGAGTATCTGCCTAAGGTATGGAGCACTGAGGGTAAATTGAGTGCAGGCCCCTTTAATGCTACCAGCAGGGGTGGGATCAACCCAGCAGGATGATTGACAGCTTTGAAGAAAAGGTAGCTGTATTGGCTAACAGAGTGTGGGGTCAAGAGGTGAAGCAGGAAGAAGCATGTGGAAGAGAGAGAGAGAGAGAGAGAGAGAGAGACTAGAGCAGCAGCAGCAGCAGCAGCAGCATGGTGTCTGAGCTAAATGGAACTGAGGTGTGAAGAGAGTGACACAGAGAGAGTTCTTAATCTCCCCAGCTAATCTGCCAGCCGTCCCTGCTAGCAATAAAAGTGCAGGCTACTGAGTGGGACACAGTGGAAATAACTGCTAACAGCAGCAGCAGCAGCAAGGTGCAAAGACACACAGAGCCCCATGTGCTCAGAGGAGACCCTGCAGAGCAGGACAGCATGCAGAGTGGAGGACACTGTAACAGCCTGTACCAGCAACATCCAATAAAGCGTGAGTCTGACTATCACACCCCTGTGCAACAGTGTGCTCCCCACTAGATCCAAGTTTGCACCACTCACCCCAACTCCAGTATTAACAGAGGAAAGCATCCACAGAGAGCTCAGGCAAAAGATAGCTCCTGGCTATAGAAGTGGGTCCCTGTCAGACCCCCCAGCAGAGTATAACAGGACTGCCCTAAAAAGACTGTAACCTTTATAAAAGGATCTCTCAGTAGACTGTGAATGCAGAGACTTCATTTAACCCCTTCATGCTGGAAGCTGCTTTGAATGTGGGATTCAGCATTAACCAAGCCCTGTCTAAGGATTTGAGAACACCTAAATGAGTTGGCCTTGGACTGTTTTCAGTTAACAAACCTATTGCAAGACTCTCAGCCACTGACCCCCAAATAAAGACTGTGCTTTACTGCTGACTGAGCCAACCTGAAGAGACTGTTACACATCATTTGATCTGCAGGATCATTACAAGGAATAGTGACTATTGAGTTGTATCTGGGTACCCAGTAGTAGGATGATATAGCAGAGTCTAGTTAATGTATGCAGCTATTGCACATAATAGTAAGTGTATTGTGAAGAGAAGTTTACATATATTGCAGGTAAACAGATTGTGTTACAAGAATTGAATTGTTCATCGGATTGGATATATTGTACTCTTCCGCTAAAGATGTGTACAGAAGTGTGCAGTGCTTTGTTTGCTTGATACCATAATTGCCGTTATTACTGAAGGTGATCATTTATACCCTCACCCACGAGTCACAAAATAAACTGTTATAAATGTACCAACTTGTCCATTCATTGTGAGCAATTGGAAAAGAAGAACTGAAGTAACCTCACAGTGTGAACTCCACCCAGTTTAGGTAAACCGGGCCACCACTAGCCTTGGGGGTGTCACATATGGCGTCATACCGAACAGGATCGGACATGGAAGTGCATAAAGGCAACCCCACTGCAGATGACAAAGCCTTTAGGGAATTGTCTGTAACATTGGATGGACTCCTCAAAATGACTGCAGAGATGAGAAAGACCCTAGCCAACCAGAGAATAGAACAGACTGTATACAGAAACGGGGAATGGCGTTCAGAACGCAGAGTGAAGCACCAATCCAGATGGGACGTTACCCAGGAGACGGGAAGATGGGTGACTAATCAGTTTTATGCTCGAGGGAGACCAATATGTTGGCGATGTAGACAAAGTGGTCATATTGAGAGGCATTGTCAACAGTCCTCAGGAAGACCATCACGAGGAGGACCACCCTGGGAAGGACGACCCAGAAATGCAGGCCCACCTGCAGTATTCCAGAGCCAAATGAGAGTGTCTGGGGTACATAATGCTGTGGCTGGTGAGCGAACCAACCCAAGAAGGATCTCTGGTCGTGTCGTGTGGTTCAGTGTACCACGTGGGTACGGGTTCATCAAAAGAACAGACACCAGACAAAGCGTGTATGTACATTTTACTGCCATTCAGAAAACCAACCGAAACTGGTTTCGGAGCCTGAGAAGTGGCGAAATGGTGGAATTTGAGTTGGCAAATGGAAAGAAAGGTATCAAGGCTGTACACGTGATCAGTCTAAATGGGGCTCAGGTGCAAGGCAACAGGCATGCTGCAGAGGGCAGCCAGCATTGGCGCTGTCCACCTTTTAGAGAGCGTTCACGCTACTGCCAGCAAGATTACCATTACAGTAAAAGTAGAGAGGAACCAAGTGAAGTTCTGCTGGTTGAGGAAAGACCCCGGGGAGGTAACAAGATGCAACCGAAGCTGCAGGATGTAGTCAGATGGCAATTTCCCCCAGAACCAAAAGAACAGGAGAGCAGAAAAAGGATAGAGTACACTGGTTCCAGCACAGCCAACCCCAGACCAACAGATTCCAGTGCAACTCACCGAGAAAGAGCCATTGAAGCTGTGGGGCAACTAGTTGTGGCAGAGAGATCTAGAGCCTTGGAAACCAATAGCAAAGAGTCAGATGTATCAAAGTCTGAGTGTAAGGCCCCGGAACAAACCCCTAGTGCAGCCAAGGAGAAGGTGACATGGCTCTTCCCAGAATTGCATGGGCCCGACGTTGAGTACCACACGATCAGCAAGGAGGAGGTCACCTTGTGGTTACAGCAGGCATCAAGAAGGAAAGAAAAAAAGATCCAAAAGGAATTTCTACCAGCAAGAAGCACAAGGAATATCTTGCCCGCCAGTTATGGGGATTGATGGTTCCCGTTGCCATTAGCTGTTGATGCGTGAGGACACACACATGAAAAAGCGTGGGCGAATGTAGCACCCCAGTGGGTTGCTGATCACTATAAACTGACATTGTGAGTATCTGCCTAAGGTATGGAGCACTGAGGGTAAATTGAGTGCAGGCCCCTTTAATGCTACCAGCAGGGGTGGGATCAACCCAGCAGGATGATTGACAGCTTTGAAGAAAAGGTAGCTGTATTGGCTAACAGAGTGTGGGGTCAAGAGGTGAAGCAGGAAGAAGCATGTGGAAGAGAGAGAGAGAGAGAGACTAGAGCAGCAGCAGCAGCAGCAGCATGGTGTCTGAGCTAAATGGAACTGAGGTGTGAAGAGAGTGACACAGAGAGAGTTCTTAATCTCCCCAGCTAATCTGCCAGCCGTCCCTGCTAGCAATAAAGGTGCAGGCTACTGAGTGGGACACAGTGGAAATAACTGCTAACAGCAGCAGCAGCAGCAAGGTGCAAAGACACACAGAGCCCCATGTGCTCAGAGGAGACCCTGCAGAGCAGGACAGCATGCAGAGTGGAGGACACTGTAACAGCCTGTACCAGCAACATCCAATAAAGCGTGAGTCTGACTATCACACCCCTGTGCAACAGTGTGCTCCCCACTAGATCCAAGTTTGCACCACTCACCCCAACTCCAGTATTAACAGAGGAAAGCATCCACAGAGAGCTCAGGCAAAAGATAGCTCCTGGCTATAGAAGTGGGTCCCTGTCAGACCCCCCAGCAGAGTATAACAGGACTGCCCTAAAAAGACTGTAACCTTTATAAAAGGATCTCTCAGTAGACTGTGAATGCAGAGACTTCATTTAACCCCTTCATGCTGGAAGCTGCTTTGAATGTGGGATTCAGCATTAACCAAGCCCTGTCTAAGGATTTGAGAACACCTAAATGAGTTGGCCTTGGACTGTTTTCAGTTAACAAACCTATTGCAAGACTCTCAGCCACTGACCCCCAAATAAAGACTGTGCTTTACTGCTGACTGAGCCAACCTGAAGAGACTGTTACACATCATTTGATCTGCAGGATCATTACAAGGAATAGTGACTATTGAGTTGTATCTGGGTACCCAGTAGTAGGATGATATAGCAGAGTCTAGTTAATGTATGCAGCTATTGCACATAATAGTAAGTGTATTGTGAAGAGAAGTTTACATATATTGCAGGTAAACAGATTGTGTTACAAGAATTGAATTGTTCATCGGATTGGATATATTGTACTCTTCCGCTAAAGATGTGTACAGAAGTGTGCAGTGCTTTGTTTGCTTGATACCATAATTGCCGTTATTACTGAAGGTGATCATTTATACCCTCACCCACGAGTCACAAAATAAACTGTTATAAATGTACCAACTTGTCCATTCATTGTGAGCAATTGGAAAAGAAGAACTGAAGTAACCTCACAGTGTGAACTCCACCCAGTTTAGGTAAACCGGGCCACCACTGGCCTTGGGGGTGTCACAATAGTAGCAATCTCCCTCTCTCCCTGATTAGTCTAGCAGTGTCACTCATTTCACCTAGCCCACATTATACAGCTGTTAAATTTTTGGGAAAAAAAAGGAATGAGAGATAGATACATTTATATTGACCCATCAGCACCATTTCCCAGCATTGGTGATAAAACACAATGGGGCAGATGTATGAAGGGTCGTTATGGGGAGAAGCAGTATCAGCGCACGTTATGTGCACTATACCGCTTCTCCCCCATGTATGACGGCACCAGTGTGCGGTAATGGACAGGGGTGCTGCTATCTAAATGATAGCAGGCCGAATGTATGAACGGTCAGCATTGCTGACCGTTCCACCTGCTTCTGCTTTTGGCTTCGCCAGCCTTCTGCTGTAGCGCTGTCCCTGCTGTTAGGTCTGGGCTGCCCTGGGGATCTCGTGTGAGCAGAGAGATCTCGCGCATGCCCAGTGTAGCCGGACAGGGGACAGGAGCTATCTCCAGGTGGGGACATCGCCGGAGGGGGGAGTTAGCGCTCCCCCGCTTCAGCGGACAAAATGTTAATACATCTTGTCAGTCTCCCCTCCGGCTTCGCCTCGCTAATGAGGCGAGGCAGGAAGTATTATAGCGGCGCCATAAGCGCAGCTATTATACATCTGCCCCAATAATCCATATAGCTAAATGCATTTCTTGTGCCTATTTATATGGAGCCATGTGTAAAACACAATAGATTAACAATCCCTGACATGTATCAGTGACTTTTAGTAACTCTTACTAACTGCTTTGGGGCTCATCTACCATAGATGGATAGAAGTCATTTTAAAAGATTCTAGGTGCCACATTCACAATCCCTTTTCACAATCTCTCCATATATACGCCCCTTTGGGTGCAGTATGACACGCCCCCTTACTGGGGTGCAGTGCAAAATTCTACTACCAACTATAGTCTCCCTGAAACTAGTTTTTAAGTATGCTATAATGAGGGGCACAGGCAAGTAGGAAGGTGTGTCTGAAATTAAAATGGGAGTCATAAAGGCAATCGGCAGCCAATGTTGGGGCTGCACGGCTGGCACTACCAACATCTGCTGCTGATCGCTTTAATGCTTATGGGGTTGGACCACATACAAAGTTTAGTACATCTGGTACTTGTGTATTATCACGGCGCCCACGATGTGCATCGTAGGGCATCTCATCGCATGCCATATAGCGGCATACGATGCAATGAGTTTTTTAATTGTACAAGCCCGACGGGTGCTTACAATGTTAAATGCCCCCCCATTGTCAACGCCACCCCCAGTATCAACGCCAACCCGAAGCGTGGCGAGCGCAGCGAGCCCGCGAGGGGCGGTGGTACGCGTCCTCCAACCTTTTCATACCCCCACTATCCCCGTCGGCGTGGAGTTGATTTTAGATAGTGTGGCGAGCCCCGCGAGGGGACACGTATAACTTTACATGTATTCCGGGCTCGGGGGCTCGCCAATCTAAAATCAACTCCACGCCGACGTGTATAGTGGGGGTATGAAAAGGTCGGAGGACGTGCACCGCTGCGCTCGCCACACTTCGGGTTAGTGTTGAAACTGGGGGTGGCGTTGACAATGGGGGGCATTTAACATTGTAAGGACCCATCATGGTGCTTGTACAATTAAAAATCGTATACGATCGCTTCGCATGCCATTTAATGGCATACGATGCGATGCAATATTTTATTGTACAATATCGCGTCGCATCGCATACCATCGTATACCTTATTTAGTGTAATGGTATACGATGCGATGGGCGCCATGATAATACACAAGTACCGTACATCCTGCCCAGAATGTGATATTATGTTTGCTTCACAACTTAATGTACATAGATGATATATTTTCTGAAGTATACTACAGTACTTTATCCAGGGGCATATTTATGACATTAATTATTTATGAAAGTACCTTTATATTTATGAGATATTCCCTGGATACATCTAGGATTACTTTGCTTTAACAAGCTGCAGAATGTGTAGTATTCTGAAGCTCGGGACTGGCCATTGGATTTGAATATGGCACTAGCCTGTACCTGTAGTAGCCTTGGAGCCACCTTTTGCCAGTTAGAAAAGGGAGTGCATTCTGCTTGTAGTACAGCTGGGGGGGTAATGCCGCTGTTCCAGCCACTCAGTAATGGTACATCTGGGCACGTAAAAAATAATAGGCCTATCAGCTACATACAGCGGAAGATCTTTTGTGAACTGAACAAATATTTAACCAATAAATCATTAGTTCCCAGGACATTTGACAGTATATTGCTCATATATAAATATATTAATTACAGCAGAAATTGTGCGTGCCTACATATGTGCTTTCAGCGATACGCTACTAAATATCAGCTATACATTACCATCTCTATTGTACTGTTATGATCAGTTATTCGTCTTTTTATGTATGACACATGCAATTAAATGAGATTACGTAGGTGTTAACTCTAAAAGATATATTATATACAGGATGCTGTGAAATACAGTCCCCGCAGGCTCACTGTGAACTAATATTATTCCAAACAGGTACGTACAACAGACCAGTTATGGAACATTCCCGGTCATGTGGCAATACAATGTAATTAAAGCTGGGACACAAGAGACTGAGAACCGCTGTAACCCTTTCTTTGCTGGGTTATTCCAGAAAAGTCAGTGATGCAACAAGCAGATTAGAAGAATCTATTAGCATCGTGGGACAGAGCCTCCCCTCTGTGTCACCCCTGTCTGTCTCTGCCTTCTCATTAGAATGTAGGCTCTCACGAGCAGGGCCTTCTTCCCTCTTCTGCTTTTCCTCTCCTCACCATCATCTCCTCTCCACTACTACCAACAGCAGCAGCAGCAGCAGCAGCAATCCTTTGTCCACCCTGTCTCTCATTTGGTTTTTATGACAGCTGCTGCTTCTTGTTTCATTAATACTGTTTCTGTTAAAGTACTCCATGCTGCAGACCCTTTGTGGCGCCATATAAATAAATTCTAATACAATAAAACCACTGCTTTGATCATGCTATATCTTATGTAATAAAAATACAAATTAAATTCTAACTTACACCAAAACCATATTTAAATGAAGTTCCAAAATTCCAATCAGAGACCTTTTAATTGTGTATTTATATACTAAACTTTAAGGCACTGGTCTGATTTGTTCTAAGGACAAGTTGGACCAGTTGGCCCTTGAGAGCCCCCCAGCAGCTCCCCAGGAGGCTCACATGCGATCTGGCAGTTGATGTGACATTTTTACATGCAATAAATCGCAAACTTGTCACTATCATAAAATTAATATAAGGACACATAGGGGGGGATGCTCTAACATCCGCACCCCAGCTCCACCCCCTATCGCATTCATAATTATCGCATATGCACTAACAAATGCGATAATTATGGCAAAGGACAGCTGTTGCGTTAAGAGCTGTCCTTTGCGGTGAGAGTCAGCAGTTCCCATGGGGACCCGGAGGCTCTCCCCTCCCTCCCTTACCCGGCGCGGTTGATGCTGCACCGGGCTCTCCTCCTCCCTGCACCCGGAAGAGGATCAGTGCAGGAAGGAGGAGGTCACATGTCTGGGCAGCACAGCTCTGTGCTGCCCGAACACAGGTGTGTGTGTGTGTGGGGGGGGGGATGCGGGCGGCGGGGGTCCGTGCGCTGCGGCGGAGGGTTGTGGTAGAAGCCCATAGGGGGATGCTTACAGTTAGACAGAAATGCGGTAAAAACCCCGTTATCTGGGTTTTTACCACATTTCTGTATGCTCTAACCCCCCTCCGCAGTGGCAGCGCTGCGGAGGGAATCGCCAGCAAAAGCTCAACATCCCGCCCAAATTATGGTGCAGCTGCAATTTCAGACATAGCGGAGGTGGGCAAATATGCAAATGTTGCAGAGACTGGGCTTCTCTTTAGATTTCCCACTGAGAGGGATCCAATCAGATCCATGTTTCTCCCTGAGAAAGATCCCTCCCAGCATCCCGATGTCACATCACAATGCACATGTGCAGAAATTACTCCTGGGTCTAAACCCAGAATATCTTCTATAGCAAAGTAAAGCTCTTATCTGGAGAACTGTCCATTGCGCTTTTCTAAGTAAAAAACAGTGTTATATACCCAAAATGAGTCAGGATATAGCACAATGCCTGGTACATCCCACAATAAGTAAATTCATTTAATGGAATAAGACTTATTGCATTATATTCACATGCCATTGGTCTCAGTAAATTCATAATGTACATCTTCACAAGGGCCTGATGCAAAGTTACGAGCAATCTTTTGCTTCTGTGCGAGGTACATAGTATAAGAGAAGTCGGTACTTATGTATTAGCAGGGCGCCCACTAAACAAATCGCTTAGTGGGCGATTCTGCGTAAGAAAATCGCATTGCATGCATTTTGCGTGCGATGCGATCACATGCGATGCGGTGAGATTTTCTTATGTGATTTATTATCTGCTCTGTACCATTGGGCGGTGCGATCGCATGTGATCGCACCACACGCAAAATCGCATGCGATTTTATAGGGTGTGATGCCATTTACTTTACTATACATTTGTATGAGATGCAATGAGATTTAGGCACCCCTCACTATCCACGCCACCCAGAAGCGTGGCGAGCGGCGGAATGCGTCCTCGCAACATTTTCATACCCCCACTATCCACGTCGTGGAGTTGATTATATATAGTGTGGCGAGTGCAGCGAGCCACCGAGCCCGAAGCGCGGCGAGCCCCGCAAGGGGACGCGGAATACTTGTTACTTAATCCGCGGGTCTCACCACGCTTCCGGTTCGATGACTCGCTGCGCTCGCCACACTATATAAAATCAACTCTACGCCGACGTGGATAGTGGGGGTATGAAAAGGTCGAGAGGACACATTCTGCTGTGCTCGCCACGCTTCGGGGGTGGTGTGGATAGTGGGAGGGGGGGTGCCTAAATCTCATTGCATGTCATATAAGTGTATAGTAAATTAAATGACATCGCACCCTATAAGATCGCATGCAATGCGAAAAACCGCATGCGATTTTGCGTGCGATGCGATTTTCCTACGGAGCCGTACATATGCAAATAGGGCACTCTTAATACATAAGTACTGAAAAGTCTGGTAAAAGTGCTGGGTGTTCCTGGGCCGCAACTAAACAGACACATGGATATGGTGTTATGTCTGTGTTATAGGAGTGTTACAGCTCAGATGCAGAACAGGTTCTGCGCCGGGGGTCGGGTGGTGACGGGAAGCATTATTGGCCCACCACTAGATGAGGTTCTTATCAGTTTCAGGGTTCTCTGATGTAGATTTCCTGGTGCCAGCAGAGTGAACACACCGGCCATCCTACATAACCTAAAGGATAACTCAGATAGCTGATAGCTTTCACAAGTGATCTGATGCTGCATTCCTGCCCGCAGCAGCAGATCACTGAAGCATGCAGGAGGCATAAATTAACGCCCCTTTCACACTGCACCTCGGGCCAGGGTTATTGCTGGGATGGTGACTGGTCAACTCGGGTAGAGGTGCGGTGCAAAAGCACCACACCTAATAACCTGTGTCGACCAACCCAGGATTTAAGAAGGGTTAAACACGGGTCATTCTCTGTATAATGGGTCAGTGCCGGGTCAGACCTGGGATCAAGACCAGGGTCAGATCCGGCATTCTGATGTGTTAAGGGGTATAACACAGGACGCCTGCCATAGCATTAACATATTTGCACACAGATGCTGCGTCCAGAGAGGCAGCTGCTGTGTACACTGCACCCATCTGTAAATCTGGCCCAATGTGTGGATACAAGGATTATTTTCAGTGGACTGAGGTCTAGTGTTGAACCCACACAAAGGACACAAGCCTTGTCGTTCATGCTTACATTGTCATGTGAATGTTTGTGTCCTGCCACTAAAAGAAGGAAATGTTTCCTTGTGGCCACATACACACACACACACACACACACACACACACAGCAGACACTCCCTGCTTACAGCAAGAGATTGCACTAGGCAAGGTGAACAAATACATATTATTCCTGACATAAATGCTGTATAGCTCTGCCAAACAGTATTATGCTATGGCTATTTCCATACTTATCTTTTACAAAATAAACTATTGTGGCCAAATGCAAATATACTTGTTATGTTGTTTTACCTTGAAGATATAGTGCTGTGAGGCTTTTCATATGAGGAAACTATTTTTATGGTCCTATGAAAGATGGAAACAGACTTGAAGACCTATATTGAAAACCTTTTTATCCCTTTTTATACACAAGTATCATACTGTGTAACAAATTAATCAGCACAGTCCCCTGGTGCGCCCTGGACCTAATTCAGACCTGACTGCAGGGCACATTTGTTAGAAAATGGGCAAAACAATGCTGCACTGCAGGGGGGTAGATGTAACAATTGCAGAGACTTAGATTTGGGTGAGTTATTTTGTTTCTGTGCAGGGTAAATACTGGCTGCTCTATTTTTACACTGCAAAATAGATATAAGTTTGAACCCACCTCAACAGAAACTCAATCTCTCTGCACATGTTACATCTGCCCCACCTGCAGTGCAGCATGGTTTTGCCCATTTGCTAATAAAATGTGCCCTACAATCAGGTCTGAATTAGGCCCCCTATCTGCATTGTGTTGCGACGTAGGGCCCGATTCAGACCTGCTCGCTAGGCAGTGTATTAGCTCCCCGCCGAACGCACCCCACCCAGCAAATCTCCACAATAGCATGCAAAGGGAAGTGTACGCTTACTCATGCGCTCGGATACAGCTGCAAGGACGGAAAATCATTCGATGGTTGCTCACCATCGAATGATTTTTCCTCCCGCTGTAGATAACAGTAAGTCTATACTTACTTTTATCCTGGACGGAGATGGCCAAGATGGGGCAGGCGCTGATGTCATGTGACCATGCTGATGTCATGTGACCGCCCCAAGCAGGCATGGACAAGCCTGTGTTCTGACGGGCCCGCCCACCGTTTTGGTAGGAATGCCCATGAAATGCTGGGTGGAACCCATCAACCTCCCCCTGCCCACCCATCAGTGAGCAAATTCCCTGGCGAGTGTTCGCTCTGGGGGCTTGCACACGTTCTTATTCCCGCATGTGCCAACCCACTCCATCAGGTCTGAATAACCCCCAATGGATGCATAAAGGCAATAGCTGATTCTTGTAATTCTCCCTCCTGAATCATCAGGTGAGCCGTCGCCGCAGCAAGGCCGGAGGAGGAGAAATACTCTTTGTTTAGAAATATGTCAGGCTGACTTTGCCAAGCTAGTTGGGTGTGGACACATTACGGCCATGAGTCTATGTATACATTACTATACTGTATGATACGTAGTGCTATTACATAGTCCTGTGGCGTCACTTGTGTGCGCAGAGCCTATGGCATATAACAGTGCGCTGTAGATTATACGGCTGCTGGGATTAGCAGGAGAGACATGAAACATATTATACAGTACTTGCTGAATTTTTAACCCATTGTATTTCAGCTTGTTTTTACTTCTCTCTCGTTATTCCTGATATTTCATATGAACTAAAGACAGTATACATGACATACACACGCCATCCTTCCGGATCCATACACGGTTATTCAGTTCCATTCGCAGGGCCGCATTTGTTCTCACGGGGCCGATGTTTGTATGCGCATTTCTGCGCATGTGATTGCGCTGGGTGCGTGCAGCCACGGTGGACAAACTGTTTGCTGGGTACACGCACCCATCCTTGAGGGCGGGGGCGACCCATTAGCATATGAGAAAGCCCAGCACTGGGCGTTCTTATGCTAATGGGACAAGGACGCAAGTGCGGGGGGCAGGCAGCTCTGAGCAACCTTAGGTCTGCGTGCATGTTCCACATCATTCGATGGTTGCTGACCATCGAATGATGTGAGTGTTACCCCGCAGGCTGCAAATGGATGTTTATGTAAAACATCCATTCGCAGCCAGTGCGTGCGAACATACGCTGCGAATGGGCTGCCATTCGCAAGGTGGAGTTAGGTGGACTAGCAAGGATGCGAATTCGCATCTGAGTGAACCAAGCAGAATAACCCCTATGTTGGGAGATTTGTCTTTTGTAAAATAATATCAGCCTAAATGGCATACAGTAATTATTATCAGATTTGTCAGAATATATGGCGAAACTGCGTCCATTTTCAACAAAATACGTGTGAATCAGCGAGTTTTGTGACAATCCACATGTTTTCCAACTGTTGGAACGTTTCCAACAGTCGGAGATTGAAAAGATTTCGTTGAATTGACTGATATTTCCAGCTGTTGGAAATGTTCAGTTATGTGCAACGAAACTGGGGAAAACTATTAGGGAATGTTTCCAAACATAGTGGCAGATTTAAGCTTGTAGAAGAGATAAACTGGAGATAAAGTAGAAGTAAGGTAAAAGGAGATAAAGCACCAGCCAATGAACTCCCAACTGTCATTTTCAAACACATTTCATTGGCTGGTGCTTTATCTCCTTTCACCTTTATTTCCAGTGTATCTCTTCTCAAGGCTTAATATATCTGCCCCATAGGGCCTTATCCAAAGATGCGCCCAGATCACACAGCCGCTGCGTTTTTCTCTAGTCATTTCATGCCAGCTTCTCTGCCTTCGAAAACGCAGCATCGGATCATCTTTAGGAATATCGGTCATCTGAGCAACCCAAGGGCTACTTTCGATGGCCAGGAAATTCACGCTAATGAACCTGGTCGAGCCAATCCCAGATAATGGGCCAGACACGCCCCTTTTCTCTAGAATGCCTGACAGTCTCTCTCCATGTTAATCACACTGAGGAGATTGGGGAACTGCAGGCCTGCATATGTACATGTTCAATGTGTGCAGATCCAAAAACATCAGAGATGTACATAAATATCGGATTTGTGTACACCTCAGAATTAGGCCCATAGACTGATTTCTGCATATTGCCTTCAGTTCTGCCTGCTTCATGCTGCTACAATAGCAATGGGGCGTGAGACTGCATGCTTCAGCCCCATAACAGTGATTTTAGTGTGGACCTCTGAGCTTGGTGCCAGAAGTTTTGTATTTGCCTAATGGGCTGTTTGCATCTAATAGGCAGTGCCCCCATTCCAGAAGCGATTGCATAAGCAGTGTCATACAATGGAGACTACAGAAGTAATCACAGAACCGTGGAGCGACAGTAATCTTGTATTATTACAAGCTGATCTCTGGTCTATTTAAATAGTAAATGAAAACAGAACAGTACAGAGAACATTAGTCCACAATGTGAATAATTGTCAGCAATAATGGCAATCCACTGCAACATTTGCAAGGTGACAGCGCTATAAAAACCACCTGAAGCATTGATAAGTTCTGTGCCTCAAAATCATGTAGGATTTGTGCTGTAAATCTATTAATCCACCCAGCACCAGAGGAAAGTGACATGATCATGTACAGTACACGTCTGCATAAGGAATCTGCCCTTAGGGTATATGTCTCCTGGGGCAGAAGGGAGTAGTTTCCTGGGCATACTTCAGTGTGCAGTCACACAGGGTGTCGCCCGTTGCTTATACACAGCTGAGAACCTACGGTGCCAGAAATCTAGATTTCCAGTTAACTTATAGCCTATCTAACCCCCAAATGGCTTCATTCTAAAGTATTTGAGAAACTTTGATTAAACAGTCACTGACACAACTGCAGCAGGAACACTCAGGTTACAGACTAGAAAATAATTATTTATGGTGGAAATCATGTATCCACGAAATAAGCATGCAGGTGACAGGTGCAGTAGGGGCTCCCCACAGCCCAGAGAGAAGGGTGACCTCTGATTCAATTACAAGCCACAGAAATCTCTCTGCAATTTAAATGGGTTCACCACCATTGTGGGAATTCTTACCTTGTAGCTGGTGAAGAGAATTTGTAATCTGCACCGGTTGTTTCTCCCTCTCTGTCAGGACCAGCAGTGTCCCTTCCACCTGCAAAAGAGACACAGCTGCCTAAAACCTGTAACTTGAGCTCAGACTGAGCTGCAGTGATCCTCCTACCTGCTCAGCCAACCCACCCAGCATTCCCCGAGCATGCACCAGTCCCAAGGCACTGGGTACTTCCAGTAAATTAAGTATGTCAGTCATTTGCATTCGTTGTTAGTTACAGTCCCTAGTAGTACAAAGGTTGCTTTTCTAAAATACTACAGGAAGCAAAATAGTTAACTGCGTAAGTAAATGATACACATGCTGAGGGTAAGAAATCATGGTTTCTACTTCTATTAAATATGGGTTGGCTGAAAGCAGGTGTATTACCAGCATTTTGTTAGTTCTGGACGTTTCCCAAATTATATAGATTTGTCCTCATAGTCCAGCAGTAGCGCACGCAGGGGGGGTTTCTGAGTACCCAGAAACCCCCCCAGGAGTCTAAGGGCCCTAGGCTGAAAGCTGAGGGTCCCCTCTTTCCATGGGTACAAGAATTTTAAAAATCGGCCTTTGGGAACCAGAGATATCTGACTTCAAAGCAGTGGTTCCCATCCAAGCCTGTTAATTGCTCTTCCTAGTCAGATATTTCAGGTTCTTTCTGACTTAGAGTTTTTCTGAGTGTATATTCCAAAAGCTGGGACTCTCCCCCCTTGAAGGACACTAGGAGCTTGTCGCTACTGTTCCCAGAACCAGAGATATCAGCCTTCCAGCAGCTGGTTACTGCTCCAGCTCCACACACCTGGTATGTAGTTTTATATACTCGTTGGCAGATTACTCTGCCTCCTGAATTCTGATCCCCTAGTTCCCATTACCATTTGGTAGGTGGGATTCTCTAGTTTTTAATTCCATTAAAATCTAAGAAATCTATTTCTGGGAACTGGAGATATCTGCAGTCAAGCAAGCTGTCCTCCCACCAGAAAATTATGAATAATAAGCTCACTCCACTATACACTCCTCCTCTGCATATTAAACATCCTCTACCACCCTGGAAGTTATGTATAAGGGCTCCTTCATTCAGCCCAATGCAAACATCCTCTCCCACCTCATATCCTACCATCTGTGCAGTAAAGGGGTAATTAGTGGAAATTAGTGATACAGGCCCTACATGCTGAGCGGTTGGTATAATACCCCCTACCACCCGCGCGACATCAAGGCTTCCCCCACCCCTACCGCTGGAGGATCGGTAGGGGCCCCAATACATTGCTATGCCCAGGGGTCTACACTGCTGTTGACGCCCCTGTATGTATATATATATATATATATGTGTGTGTGTGTGTGTATATATATATATATATATATATATATATATTATTATTATTATTATTATTATTATTATCATTATTTATATACATTTGGTCTATCTATAAGACTTTAACTGACCCGGCATATACTGGGTCACCTAAGTGTCCATCTCCGTGCTTTGCTCCGCCTCTCTGGAAACCCCCTTCTGAAAATCCTGCGTTTGCCACTGTGCTGTTGTCTGACTTTGGGGGAGAGTTATCAAAGCTTGACGAGAGGTAAAGTGGAGAGTAGAAATAATCTACTAGCTGTCATTTTTGAAACACTGCCTGAAAATGGTAGTATGTTGCTATAAGGCTATTGCTTTATCTTTCTACAAGGCTTCATACATCTAGTCCAGGGGTAGCCAACTCCAGTCCTCGAGAGCTACCAACAGTTCACATTTTCCAGACAACCTAGCTGCTGCACAGGTGCACTCGTTACTCACTAACACATTTTAAAAGATCCACACGTGGAGCTAATTACTTCAATTGTGATTTTGTGAGGAGATCTGGAAAACATTAACTGTTGGTAGCTCTCGAGGACTGGAGTTGGCTACCCCAGATCTAGTCCTTTGAATTAAACAGTGATCTGTACCCAATCGAAGGCTGACAGTGGTTGGATGTGGTGTCCTATAGGAATTCTTCATCAGAAACCCCAGTAATGTTGTTCCTGGTACAAATATGCTGTTGTGTTTGAGACCTATTGCCATGTCTGGGAACTGGAGATATCTGCAGTCAAGCAAGCTGTCCTCCCACCAGAAAATTATGAATAATAAGCTCACTCCACTATACACCCCTCCTCTGCATATTAAACATCCTCTACCACCCTGGAAGTTATGTATCAGGGCTCCTTCATTCAGCCCAATGCAAACATCCTCTCCCACCTCATCTCCCACCATCTGTGCAGTAAAGGGGTAATTAGTGGAAATTACTGATCCAGGCCCTTCATGCTGAGCGGTTGATATAATACCCCCTACCACCTGCGGGACATCAAAGCTTCCCCCACCCCTACCGCTGGAGGATCGATAGGGGCCCCAATACATTGCTATGCCCAGGGGTCTACACTGCTGTTAAATATATATATATATATATTTTATTATTATTATTATTTATATACATTTGGTCTATCTATTATACTTTAACTGACCCGGCATATACTGGGTCACCTAAGTGTCCATCTCCGTGCTTTGCTCCGCCCCTCTCTGGAAACCCCCTTCTGAAAATCCTGCGTTTGCCCCTGTCCAGGGTTGCCTACCCTCCTGGAATGGCCGAGAGCAAGGGCGTAACTACCATAGGTGCAAGGGGTGCAGCTGCTATGGGGCCCAGAGCTGAAGGGGGCCCATATTTACTGTGTAAGTAATATGTTTTACATACATTTATCACCATCAGTTGCTACATAGGGGGCCCTTTAAAACTTTTTCTGTGGGGCCTACGAATATCTAGTCAAGCCTCCCACATTTAGCTCACTCCCACCCCACCGCAGCCCCCTCCTCCACCAATGAAATAACAGTATTCACCGCCAAAAATGACACAAATTGCATAATTTGTCTCCTTCCCGAAGAGCCGCATTTACTGTGTACTGTTACTTGATGACAATGCCCCTAGAAATGTCGCAGAGAATCTACTCTCTGCATAGGTGTTTGAGGACACATCTGTAGTATTAGTAGCAATGATAAAACCGTTATTAATATTATTACTAACTATTCCGCAGCACTTCACAGAGAATATTTGAACATTCACATCCGTCCCTGCCCCAGTGGAGCTTACAATCTATATTCCCTACCACATATACACAGACATTCTAGGGTTAATTTTGTTGGGAGCCAAATAACCTACCAGTATATTTTTGGATTGTGGGAGGAAACCGGGGTACCCGGAGGAAACCCACGCAAGTACGGGGAGAATATACAAACTCCACACAGTTAGGGCCATGGTGGGTATCAAACCCATGACCTCAGTGCTGTGAGGCAGTAATGCTAACCATTACACCATCCGTACTGCGTTCTGACAGATACATAGCATACTTTTATACTCTCCCGATTTTTTTCGAGTATCCCCCTGCAGCCCCAGATCCCGCATTTTGCCCACTTATTAGTGAAGTGGTCAGAATGGGGACATTAATACAATGAAATCGCTGTTCTGGGTTTAGGCCTAATGACAAGGTTGTATGCCAATCCATACTTACCTACCTGACCCTCTCCATGAGGGAGAAAATGCTCTGTTCCTGGACTTCCCTGGTAATGTATGATTGCCATCACCTGTGGGGAGCTAGGTAATTGATAAGGAAGGTGTTTCCCCACAGGTGCTGGCAATCCTACATTACCGGGGAAGCCCAGGAACAGAGCATTTCCTTACTCATGGAGAGGGTCAGGTAGGCAAATACAGTATGTGCCAATCGTGTCATTTTAGTTCCGCAAATACCACTCAATCAAAGCAATTTCATCAGTGAAGAGGTAGGCCAATTAACGCAATTATCCCAGCCATCCCATCACCAACCAACTGCATAGATCTGCTGCACCTGTTTTTACTCAAAAATGACCTTATTCTGATTGACTCACAAGGCTCATGAGATGCCGCCCGCATTACCGGACGCCTGCGCAGATGCTCAACAAATGGATTTGAATAAGGTCCAGAGTCAGCCGCCATAGGTCTCCTCCATTGCCTGTGGACTGGAAACTGTGGGGAGTCAGCTTCTTAAGTGAAGAATAATAGTATTGGACCCGCAATCATGTATTTATAACACATTTGTAACCAGCTTAATAGACTTTGCAGGACTGGTGTAAGTGATGACAGGTATACCATGTGGCTGCCTGCAGTGTAGCATAATATAAATAAATACATTGTAATGATAAAATAATAACATAACATATCCAGTGGCGGCTGCAGAACTGACCATGTAGTGCAGGGGGGATCACTAACCACATATACACATACAAGTTGTCATGGCTACTGGCTAGATCCCCCGGGAGATCGGCAATAAACTCCACACAGACATAGGCATTCATCCACACTCACACTACTTATCTAAGAAATAAAGACGCGTACAACTGAATGGGCTTAAAGGGGACGGCTTATTTATTTTGAGCAGGGGCGGCCTATTTGAATCTAACTAAAATTTATGTCCCTGCTCTAACTAAGGTGGCGGGCAAAGAACGGCATGCAAGATAAATAACATTGCTGGAAAATAACAAAGTAATAAAAATAACAAACTCCGGATCTAAGGGCCTCCTGCCCTTAATTGCCAAGGACCGGCCACCTGCCAGCGTCCAAGACAACGGCACAATTACGAAGCAGACTTTTCAAAAGGGGCCACTTGCCCTTAAGGTCAGGGGGTTGACCTTCTGCTTCTGCCCCTGACCTCGCATATCACTAAGGCAGAGCTCACCACTCTGCCCGAGTCAGCAAAAAATTGGGCCACCTGCGCTAAACTACAAATGTCCGCAACAATTTACCCTATCCGAAGTAGATGATCGTTAAGGTCCAGATGTGGGCCCACCTGGATCGGTGATGCCCACATCTCGACATCAACCACCAGCTAAGTGTAAATACAGCTCTAATTTAAACTACCGTTCTTTCCGCCAAGACAAAATAAGCCGACAACAACTAAACGAATAAATGCGAACGACTTCTCAAAACGAATTCTAACTAACAATTGGGGCGGGAGGGAGGGCAACGTTTCCTGAAGCAAGAGGCAGAATCTTCTGGAAGCAAGAACATCACCCCATCAATCTCCACCTCTGACCTCAACCAGCCTATCCTGAACCGTCATTCAAATCAGCCAACCCGTCAATCAAGATAAGCCGAACCCCCGGGCCCAGATCCAGTGTGTGAGCTAAGGATTCCTGCCAATAGCCAGGTGAGTTTATGCTGTTTTCAGCCAGACAAGCTGGCCTCTACAGTCTTAAACTCCACACAGACATAGGCATTCATCCACACTCACACTACTTATCTAAGAAATAAAGACGCGTACAACTGAATGGGCTTAAAGGGGACGGCTTATTTATTTTGAGCAGGGGCGGCCTATTTGAATCTAACTAAAATTTATGTCCCTGCTCTAACTAAGGTGGCGGGCAAAGAACGGCATGCAAGATAAATAACATTGCTGGAAAATAACAAAGTAATAAAAATAACAAACTCCGGATCTAAGGGCCTCCTGCCCTTAATTGCCAAGGACCGGCCACCTGCCAGCGTCCAAGACAACGGCACAATTACGAAGCGGACTTTTCAAAAGGGGCCACTTGCCCTTAAGGTCAGGGGGTTGACCTTCTGCTTCTGCCCCTGACCTCGCATATCACTAAGGCAGAGCTCACCACTCTGCCCGAGTCAGCAAAAAATTGGGCCACCTGCCCTAAACTACAAATGTCCGCAACAATTTACCCTATCCGAAGTAGATGATCGTTAAGGTCCAGATGTGGGCCCACCTGGATCGGTGATGCCCACATCTCGACATCAACCACCAGCTAAGTGTAAATACAGCTCTAATTTAAACTACCGTTCTTTCCGCCACATCAGTTCAAACTGAACTGACCCGCCACCAACCTAATGACAAAAAACTCCCTCAACTAAACCTCTAAACTTCTCAAGGCGTCTATCAGATTCTGAAAAAACAAATCCATGCCGACTAAAGAGAGATGCACCCCATCTGGCCTATACAGGGTCTCGTTTCTAAAGGATATGGCCTTGTGCCTGACGACCACTCCGCCCTCCGTTACTATAGCCCTGCCGACTACGGAGTTGATCCGCCTCCGTACTAAATCGATGGCCCCCGGATTTAGTGCATCTCTCCAAACCCTCCTAGGTATAATCTCTGACCAAAAGAAACGGCAAAATCGCCATTCTCTGATCAGGTCCAGCAATAAATTCCTAATCTCAAATCGTATATTGAGACCGGAATTATGCGTGAGGTCGTTGCCCCCCAAGTGAATGATGACAAAAAGTGGGTAACCAAACGACCTAACCGACTCATCCAAAAGACCCCTCAACGCGGACCACCTCATACCCCTACGCCCCAGCCAACGGATAAATCGCGTCTCAGGGAAACGTTCCGTATCCGTGGTTACCTGGGACAAGGACAACCAATAAATAAATGAATGCCCCACCATCCAAATCATATTGGTGTCCAAGCGTTGACCTGTAAGTCGAAATGATAGATACTGTTAGAAAGATTGAAATAAAGGCAAACATCTGGCAAAATTTTAACGGGCCCGGGAGATTCCCTTAAAGGTGATTTTGGAGTTCTATATTAAATTGTTGATAACTAATAGTACTGTGATTCGGGTGATCTATTTAAGACTAATTGATTATTTTACCCACTTGAATTATGTATAATCCCTACTTGTTGTTTCTTATTTTGTGGTTGGGGGTGGGGGGGGGAGTGGGTCACCCGATTTGACTTGAGGCAAAAAACACAAATCTTCCACCAGTTGGCTAGAGCCTAATTTAAGACTGGTGATAACACAAAAAATTCCTCAAGGCCCCCCAAACACTAAAGCGCGTTTGGGCGAGCGGCTACTCCTCAAATGGGCTCACTGGACTATGTCGGCCTGATGTATCGCTTAAATGCACCAGACCGCCATCTTCCGAGTGCTCGTATGTCGACCTGAGACCAACCCGCCCCAGCGGCTGCCGAAGCGGCGCCGATACGGAAAGAGTGTGTCCCAAAGTCGGCTGGAGAAAGACCCTGATGCAATATACAGCGCCTGAAAACCGACCTAAACTGGAAGTTAGTAAGGGGGGACCCGTCGATGTGCATCAGCCAGGCCCCGGGCAATTGGGGCCGCAACTCCACGTAAGCCAGAGCCGCCGCCACCGGACAGATCCGGCGGTCGCCACTCCGACCCAAATGGACCCACTGACCCCTGCCCGCTACATCGGTCTTTGAGCGCTGTATCTTGCACCATAAACCGTCGTGGTGCACGTCGACATGGCTGAACAGCATAGGCGAGGAAGATGCCCTGTTTGCGGACACCAGTTCGCCTACTCTGAACGCCCCATGGAAAGCCATGGCAAAGGCCAGCCTGAAAAGTCGAACCTCGTAATCGTTTGAGCAAATTACTCTTAGGGACTTCGAGATTCGACGTAACAAGCCGGCATCAATCGGCCGCCATCTGTCGGGCAAAACCGGCCTGGTTCTGGCCCATCCCTTTAGCATCCTGGAAAGGATGAAAGACTTGGTGATGTCTCTCCTCCCACCAAGACGCAAAAAGAATGATATGCCTGCCAGAGAGCGTCCAACAAAACTTCTGGACTTACCCTCCGTGTACAGGTTCCACACATAGGCAATAATAAGGCGCTTAGAGCTCTTACCTGTGCCACCCTGTTCAAGCATGAACTCGCTCCAGCGCTCCCATGAGGCCAGATAAGCTCTGAAGGTAGCCGGCGCTAGCGACCGCAGGGCCAGCTCCTCTACCCCTCCAGAGGCACCTGCCATAAAAAAGATGGACATTGTTCACCATACTTCTGGGCTAAAGGCACAAGTTGCCTGAATCTCACCCATTCGAAACGGGACAATGCATCCGCTACTTCGTTAAGTACGCCTGGGACGTGCTTGGCTCGCAACGTAATGTTGTTCGCCAAGCACATCATCACTATCCGTGCTAAAATACGCAAAACTGGGAGAGAGGTTGACTTTAGTTGCGTAATGGATTGAACCACCCCTAGGTTATCACACCAAAAGACAACCTCCCTGTTTACCAATTCTGCGCCCCAGAGCTCTAAGGCGACCATTATTGGAAATATTTCCAATAATAGCATATTCCTGGTCATGCCGTCTCGTGCCCAAGATTCGGGCCAAGCATCTGCGCACCAACGTCCCGCATAGAATGCGCCGAATCCGGAAGATCCTGCAGCATCTGTATATAATTCCAACTCCGCATTTGCAACGGCTGGAGCTTGCCATATGCATATGCCGTTAAAATTATCCAGAAACATTTCCCACACTTTCAGATCCCTCTTCATTTCTGAAGATAGACGTAGAAAATGGTGGGGTTTGCGAATCCCTACGGTCGCCCGCTAAAGTTTTCTACAAAATATTTTGCCCATGGGTATAACTCTACATGCGAAATTAAACAGGCCCAATAGAGATTGGGCCTGTCTAAGAGTTAACTTAGCAGCCGCGATGGCATAAAGTATTTCGTCATGTAGACGGCGTACCTTATCCAGAGGAAGTTTACACAGACCTAGCTCGGAATCAATTTCAATTCCAAGGTACACCAAATTCGTAGTAGGTCCCTCGGTTTTTTCCCCTGCCACGGGAACCCCGAAATCCCCAAATAAATCCAGCGCTGTTTCCAGCAACTTAAAGCACAGGTCAGAACTTGGAGGACCCACTAAAAGAAAGTCATCCAAATAATGAGTAATGCTGTCAGCTCCCGTCACTTCCTGTAGACACCACTGCAAAAATGTGCTAAAGCGCTCAAAATAAGCACATGAAATGGAGCAACCCATGGGCAAACATTTATCTATGTAAAAACCCCCATTCAATTTAAATCCCATGTATTGAAATGCGTTCTTATTTAAAGGTAATAGTCTAAAAGCTGACTCAACATCCAATTTGCACATGAGGGCACCAGGACCAATTTTTCGAATGATGTCTATAGCATCCTCAAATAAAAAATAATTAACTGTGCACAAATCGTCATTGATGGCGTCATTGACAGACGACCCTCTAGGACAAGAAAGATGTTGAATCAGCCTGAACTTCCCTTTAACTTTTTTGGGAACCACCCCAATAGGGGACAAGATTAGTCCCTCAACTGGTGGTGTTGAAAACGGGCCTGCCATGCGACCTAGTTTTACCTCGGCTTCAACTTTTTGGGATATTATGTCAGGATGTTCCATGGCGGAGCGTAAGTTTCCCCTAGTTCCCGTACTAATTGGAGCGGAAACAGGTAATTGAAAACCTTCTGAAAATCCGGACTGCAAAAATCTTGCTCCATCTCTGTCCGGATACCGTTCCAGCCATGGTAACATCCTGACCAATACTATTGGAGTTGGGGCTCTATCCAACGACAGGTGCCGCTGGACCGCGGCTTTGTTTTGTCGTGGACTGAGCCCCACCTCCCCCTCCAGTTGGTGGTTTTGTGCAGTCCTTGATTGCGTGTGGACCTCCGCATCTGAGACAAAGGTGCCGAAAACGACACCGGTTTCCCAGGCTGCACTGCCCATTATTAAATGAGTAGCACTTACCATGGCCAGGCTTAGTATTACCTCCCTTATTAATGTTATTGTAAGGCCTACTCCCATACTGTCTTACCCACCCCTTATTCTCAGCAGCCCTAAGAGGTGTAGCTGATTCGGTAACTTCGACATATAACTCTACGTCTTTTTTACCAAAATCATACACCTCCCGGCCATGCTGCTTCCTCCTAAACTCTTCGTCATAGATCCGCCAACCGGGACCGACGTAAGAGGTGTATAGTTTATGAATAAGAAACTGGTATCTCACCAAGTTCACATATTCATCTGGATGTGTCTCTAAATAACAGGCCGCAAAAATAAGTATGCCTCTTACCCAGTTATTATAAGTGCGAAAGGCATCCTCGCTAGCGGGTCCTTTCTTCCTTGCGGCTAGGAGGGCCCGCCTATCTTTGCTTGTTAAAGCAAAGATATCTACATAGCGCCCTTTTCTGATCCTATCCCTAGCCCTAGGGCGCAAACCCCGCTTAACAGCGGTGTTTGCGCACTGCACTGCATCGGACTCGACCGATACATTAGAGGATCCGGAGCTATGGGACCTATATTCTCTACGCCTCTTCCGCCGTCGTCTCCTCGCGAACCAGTCCGAAGATGACTTATCTTCGGAAGACGTCGATGCCAACGAGGAATCCGAGGTTTCATTTCTGCGCCGTCTCTTCCGAGACTTTGCAGATCTTTTTCGCCTAGCCTTCTTCTCTACAGATGAATCCTCAGACCCACCACTGCTAGCCCCAGCATTATCATCATTTGTCCAGTCAGGATCATTCGTGGACTCACCAGTATCAGATGATGCTGCCCTCCTTCTTCCACGTACACCCCTTCCTTGACTTGACGATGGTCCTTCCATGGCTTGCTCCGCGGAATCTTGACCTGTCAATAGAGGTTCATTAACAACCCCCATCACAGTTGGAACATTCGGCGATACCCTTTCCGCTGAGGAAATGGCATTTCCCCCTTGCGCCGCAGTAATAGTCGGAGCTATCGCTTTGGCTATGAGGTCAGATACTGACTCCAGAGTTGCCGAAGGAGCAGTGTCCCCCTGCCCACCTGGCCCGGTGGTTAACAGAGGAGCCACTGCCGACACCACTGCTGCGCATATAGATGTAAGCGCCGATGTGTCTAATGACACAGTGTTACCCTCTGTGTTCCTCCCTGTAACCGCGTCCGCATATGAGCGACCCGGTTGCCGTCTGGCCCCTTGTGGGACCCTATTGATCTCCTTAGCCTTCTCTGCGACCAACCTTCTCCTCGCTGCCCGTCTAGATCTGGCGTTAGAATTTCTAACCCCTTCTACCGGATTCATTTCTGAATCACTTTGTTGGTCCCCGTCACTACCCCCACCTTCTTCGCTTGAACCAGCAAAGGGGCCTTGCTGTTGCGGACCGGATTCGCTGCTCAGCGAACGCACTTCACCTGATTCACTGCTTGAGGATACGGATTCAGCCGAATCCTCGCTATTAGCCTGCCACGTAGCTACGGCCGATTTAAACATTGCAAATTCGGCTTCAGTTAGCTTATGTCTCATGTCCTCAATAAATTGTCCCCTGGGGTTGCTATCATAACTAATACCACCAGATGGCGCTGCTCCCTCATTCCTTTTCTTCCCTTTACCTTGGGACCTCCTGCCATTTCCCCTTCTTACAGCAGAGGGCGCTCCAGGCATAGAAGTGCCTGCAACACCCTCTGCAGCGTCTGTGGCTTCACCCCTGCGGCCACTTCTTCCCCTGGCGGCCATTACACTCTCAGTGCTCATAGGCACTGCACCCCCCTTTTTGCTTTTATTGCGCGCTCCGGTCCCCCGACCGTCGCGCCGTGACCTCACTATTTTTTCTACTTGTAGTGCGGATGCGGGTCCAGAGTGACTCCTGGCACCCGCATCCTTCCTTGCTCCTGCGGCGGACGCTTCAGGCCTAGCGCCTGAGCTCCGCCGCGTGACGCTGACTGACACAGCGGGGACGGGTGCCGTCTCAGACGCGCTAGCCGCCCGCCCCCTTGTGCGCGACTGACGTGAGCGGGTTGCCGGAGGGATTCCTGAGCCTCCGGCAGCACCGCCACGCCGCCCTGACCTGCCGGGCAGACGCTTGTCAACCGCCGGAGCGGGCGGTCCCGCCCGCGATCCGGCAGCCCTCCGACGAGGAGAGGGGGATAGCCCCCGCTCGTCGCCCCTGCAAGGAGGCCTGGCTCTGGCCCTGAAAGACCCTGGAGCTTCTCCTAGCGCGGCATATCTGGCGGGAGCCCCCGCAGCGCGCTTAGGCCTAGCAGACATTCTCACAGGCTAGAAGTTCTAGTTTAAGGGGATATAGAAAAGGGATATAGATATTGTAGGATATAGATTAAAGTAATAGGATTATAGTTTAGCAGTAAGAGAGAGAGAAATAGGGTGAGAAAGAAGAGCGATAGGGAGAGAAAATTATACAGAAATAACAGATCTCTAACACAGGCTAATAATTGTCTGTACTCAACAGTCCAACGTTTCCTGAAGCAAGAGGCAGAATCTTCTGGAAGCAAGAACATCACCCCATCAATCTCCACCTCTGACCTCAACCAGCCTATCCTGAACCGTCATTCAAATCAGCCAACCCGTCAATCAAGATAAGCCGAACCCCCGGGCCCAGATCCAGTGTGTGAGCTAAGGATTCCTGCCAATAGCCAGGTGAGTTTATGCTGTTTTCAGCCAGACAAGCTGGCCTCTACAGTCTTGCTGTACGCATCATACGATTTTAAGCCCAACCCCGGACTCCTGTGAAACTAGCCAATGTGAGTATGGGGGCCGGCTTAGAAAGGGTGTATGAAGGTTTATGCTGATCACCAGGTGAGGCAATGCACTCGATACGTAGAGCACTGCCGATCTCCCCTGCACTACATGGTCTGCTAATCTAATACTAATCTGTTAGTAAAATGGGAAGATATGCTATAATAAAGGTTGTACAATGTAGCACAGTGACAGTAGAGCTGTGTATGTTTATATTACCAGACATTGATTGTATGAAGTCAATTATTAATTGTACAATTATGTTTTGTTTGGTCAGTTAAAGTAAATACAGGCTGAGAGTGTGTACTGCTCAAGATGTTTCCTTGTTCAGCATTGTCCTCCAGTGTCCTCCATGAGTAAATGTTTACTTAATACATCCATCATCCACTATAAAACATGCGGCATAGAAAGAGAACATTGAACAAACCAACATCTTATTACTGTAGGATCAAGTTGACTTCAACACTGGTAATACGCAGCGAGGTCTTAAGGTACATGCACACTAGAACAGGCATGGCCAAACTGTGGCCCTCCAGATGTTGTAAAACTACACATCCCAGCATTCCTTGAAATAGTTTTAGCATTCCCTAATAGCAAAACTTTGGCAAGGCATGATGAGACTTGTAGTTTCACAACAGCTGGAGGGCCATAGTTTGGACATGCCTGCACTAGAAGAGATTTTGAAATAATATGCACGATAATTATATCATTAAAGATATTATTATCTAGTACGGGCGCACTATATCGTTAATGATGTGCGCTCCCGACTGCATGTTCAGCAGGGGCCGGGAAACCGATATTATTAAGTGTTTATTCCAGGCTTGCCTACCCTCCCGGAATTGCCGGGAGGCTCCCTAAAATCAGGTCTACCCCACCCCCCCCCAAATCCTCCCGCATTGGCCACGCAGCCACCGCGCACCCCCCCCCCCCCTTCCATGCTGCATTACCGGTTTTCACGGGTCCCCGGCAAGGGGCAGTCTAAAATTTCGTGAATCACTTCATTTTGCGTAATTATAGCCCCTCCCCAAATCCGCGGGCCCATGAATTGCAATATTTGATGTCATGGGGGCGGGGCTTGGTGACGGGCTTCTCCCGGAGAGGAGGAAAGAAAAGTTGGCAAGTATGGTTTATTCCCTATATTAGGGGTTCACAAACTTTTTCGAATCACGGCACCCCTAGACCAAAAGTTTCTCTAAAAAAATATTAAGTTAATTAAATTGTATTTATAGCTCATCATTTGGGTCAGTAATGTGGTGATGGTCAGGGTTCACATACTTTTTGCCTGATCGCATTACAAATTTGTTCTCAAAATAGGCAAACCCCTGTGCACAGATGGGGCAGATGTAACATGTACAGAGAGAGTTAAGGCTCATACACACTTGGTGACTTGAGCTGAAAGTCGCTCAAAACAGCATGTTTGAGCGGCTTTCAGCTCAAAGCCACCCATTGTGTATGACCCGGCGATGAGTGCTGCTGCGCGCTCCCGCATCATCACCGGGAAAGCCACTATACCAGCAGCTGGTTATACCAGCAGATGAGCAGCTTTGAGGACGGCTTTGCATAGCACTGCGCTATGCAAAGCCGTCCTCCCACTCTGTCCGCGCCGGGCAGGGGGAAAGCCGCTCAGTGTGTATGCACTGAGCGGCATTCCCCGCAAGCGATGAATGCTATCATCGCTGTCCATACACGCTGGGCATAGTCACCCTAAAGTATGTATGGACCTTTAGATTTGTGTGAGTTATTTTGTTTCTGTGCAGGGTAAATACTGGCTAAATTATTTGGTACTTGTTTCCTAGCACGGCGCCCAGATTTACTACGTACGGCACCGTAAGGAAATCGCATCGCATCGCATGGGCCATTATAACGGAATGCGATGCGATTCGATTTTTTCATGTAATTTTTTTTTTACACTACAATATCGCATCGCATAGCATCGCATGTCCCGCAAAATAGTTACATCTGCCCCACCTGCAGTACACATGGTTTTGCCCATTTTCCAAACAAATTTGTACTGCGATCAGATCTGAATAAAGGCCCTTGAGTGAAAGTGTGGAGGTGGAATCTTAGAATCTCCACACCTGCCATTTGCATTAAGGCCAACAAGGACGCCTCTTAGAGTCAGCCTTAATTTTGTGATAGTCAGGGAGGCAGCCCAAATTCTCGAGTCCCTAGACAGCTGCCAAAAGCTGCCTAGTGGTAAAACAGGCCATGGGCACTTTCTGTTGCCCCATAACAGCTGGGGTACTGCAGGATGCATGTTGTGACTAGTATGTGCAGGATACTTGCCTACCTGACCCTCTCCATGTGGGATAAAATGCTCTGTTCCTGGACTTCCCTGGTAATGTATGATTGCCATCACCTGAGGTGAAACGGTACTTATATGTTAGTTGGGAGCCCACTATAGTAAGTACGCTCATACCCGCACTATCCATGTCGGCGTGGAGTTGATTTTATATAGTGTGGCGAGCAGTGAGCCACCGAGACCGAAGCGTGGCGAGCGGACGGACGCGTAAAACTAAGCAAATTGTTTAGTGGGCGCTCAACTAACACAACTAACATATAAGTACTGGTGAAACACCTTTCTTGTCAATTACCTGGCTCCCCACAGATGATGGCAATCATATATTACCAGGGAAGTCCAGGAACAGAGCATTTTCTCCCTCATGGAGATGGTCAGGTAGGCAAGTATGGTATAACTCGCTGAAGGCGGTTGCTCCGGGGGTTTGCGCATATTCATGCATGCGCAAACCCCCACCAGCAGCCGGGGAAGCAAATTCGGACCTGAGTGATCAGGTATAATTTGCCCAAAATGTTTTTGCTCCTTGCGATACCGATGCATGGCCCCCCGTAAGGTCGGTATCGATATAAAGAATGTGCAGGCGAAGCAATTTTGACAATGTCGCTTGTGATGTAATTGCCCATATTCCAAATAGTCAAAATCGCAAGTGCATTTAGGTGAAATTGGCTCCATGGGAAATCGCATCGTCAAAATCGTTGAAACAATTGTCAGATAACATCGATAGTGTGCAACCATTTACATGGGAAGCATCAATATTTTCACCCCACTGATAGAACCAGCGTTAGGGGAGGGTTTGGGCAGAACTAAGCTCTGTGCCCTATTCCTTAAAGGAGGGGAAAAATCCTTATCATCATCATTGTAATTAATTTCCTTACAGCTCTTACCTTTACCCAGTGTGACTGCAGGGGCAGGGTTCTGCGGGTTGGGATAATTTGGTCTACAGCATGATGGTCGACATGGGAAAAGGTCGACATGGGAAAAGGTCAAATGGTTATTAGTTCGACAGGTCATTAGTTCGGCAGTGTTTAGGTCGACAGTCAAAAGGTTGACATGGGGTTTTTCACAGTTTTTTTACCCGGATGTCAACACAGTCGTCATGGACACAGTTTAAAGTGCACCGCATCCCCTCACATCACTCGCTATGCTTCGGGCACGGTGCCTTGCTACGCTCGGCACACTATTTTATTCTCCCACCACACACTAGTGGATGGTAGGGCATGAAACACCGCCTGTTGGCACATGTCAGCTAAAAAAAAAAGTGAAAAACCCTATGTAAACCTTTTGACTGTCGACCTAGACACTGTTGAACTAATGAACTGTGGAACTAATGAACTTTCGACCTAGAACCATGTCGACCAAACGGTGTCGACCTAATGACTGTCGACCATCATGCTGTAGACCATCCCGGGTCCTGCAGCTCTGCAAGCTTGGCCTAGCTTTATTTGTTCCCATCAGGCAGAAAGTGAAAGTAACCTTAAGCTGCCCATACACGCTGCTATGCGTGCTGTCCCGATGTGTGCTTTAAGGTGCGCCTCATCGCACAGTACAAAAAGTATGTGCATTGCATCGCATTGCATGCACAACGGGTGCACAGGCAATGCAATGCAATGAGATCCGTGCTAGTACAGCACGGAAAGCACGCCCTCATAGCAGTGTGTATATGGGCTGAGTTTGAAGAAACTCAGGGAGCCCGAGGTGTGCTCCCACCACCACCAGTGACGTGACTAAACGCGTGCACAGGGGGCAGCCGTACAGAACTTGTGGCCCTCTCCCAAAGGAGAAAGGCCCCATGGTTCCCCTGACCTCCCTCAGCCATAAGGCCGAGGAAGGAAAAAAGGGATCGGTGGGTCCTCTTTGCCTAAGCTTAGAGAGACCCGCGTTTCCTCCACCCCCGGAAGGGTTTCGGACGGTGGGTCCTCCGCACCCGAAGGTTTGGAGGGACCCGCTTAGGCTTCCCTCCGCCTTGCGGCTCGGGGTTGCCCTCGAGGGAACCGGGACTCTCCCCAAAAGGTGAAGAGTCCCAGTCACGTTTGGGGAACGGAAGGCCCGTTAGGGACAGCCGCACTACCCAAATGAAAAAACGTGACAAACTAACGAAAAACGTGGAGTGCAAAAAGTGCAAATCATAAAAAGAAAAGAATAAGGCCCTAGCCAGAAGGCCGGGGGGGGGTGTGAAAAATTGTCCTACCCCATCCAAAAGGACAGGGTAAGGACGTGAAGCGCTAACCTAAAGGGAAGTGCGCAGTGCTAGTGCCATTCGTGCAAGGTGACTTGGGATCACCCGTGCATGTCCGGCACCCCCGAGTTTCCCCGGGGGCACAGTGCAGCCTCGGACTCCAGGCAGCCAGCCAGTCAGCGTCCGACCAAGTGTTTCTCCGTCTCACCAGCAGGCACTTTCCAGCCCCCGGCATGGGAATGGGTACTCCACTGGGCTTTTCGAAAGACTCCCTTAGGGGCTGCACCCCCCTCGGAAGAGCAATCTACTCAGTCCCAGTGTTTCTCCGCTCCCAGGGTTAAGATACTAGGCTGAGCTTTTCGCTGTGCCCAGGTTGGATCCTTCCCAACCTGGACCAATCTACTCGGTCTCAGCTTTTCTCCGCTCCCTGGGAATGGATACTAGACTGAGCCTTTCGCTGTCTCATCCTTCGGGGGCTACGAACCCCGTCAAGAGAGTCAAACTACTAAGCCCAGTGTTTCTCCCCCCCTCCTACCAGTGGGTTTACGGAGCCTCCTACCACTGGCAGAGGTGAAGATACTTAGTGAGACTTTTCACTGCTCCCGGGAAAAAACAGAGGGGTCCCACACCCTCCGCCCATCAGAGCAGCTACTCAGTCCCACCTTTCTCTATTCTCTGCCAGAGGCCAGTCCATACCCAACTGATAAGAACAGATACTACACTTGATCTTAGCCAAAAGGCAGTGTGTATATGGGCTGCTTTACTTCCTGCCTGTGTGAGGCTGAGCATCTACTGTGAGCTGCTGCTGCTGCTGCATCCTCCTGACACTCCCTCTCTCCTCCTGGCTGCTGGCGCATTTGCTCCCCCCCTCCAACCCTTTTACCGATAGCCTCCCTGCCACCTCTCTGCCCTTTTGGCGGGCCATGTAAACAGCTCAATGGGCTGGAGACCCCCGGCCTAGACTATCTTGCTCCATGCTAGAAGCCAATAGCTAGGTGTGGTGCATAAAGAAGGGAAAGGCCCTCAAAATGGTGTGGATTACAAACCAATAACCTTACTTAAAAGTGATTTAAAACTGTTACGCCAAAGTTTTATTTGAAATGATAAATTATTACACTACAGTGATCTGTGCATGGTTTTGAAAAATTAAATTACGGTTTTGATGTTTTCAATGAACATCTGGGTGTGATCTTTTTAAGTGATTTTCTTTTTGGTCACAGCAACATTTTTTACAGTAAATCGGACGCTATTACATGTGCAATGTTGGATACACATGCGATTTTTTTAAGTTTTTGACAAAAAATAAAATCAGACATTACTAAAAATCACACCCATGACTTCCCCTAGAATACCTGGGAATTCCTGCGCTTTCCCTGACACTGCCAGTAAACGGCCAGTTACCACCCAAAAACATGGGTTTCCTGTCCATCACCTTGCGCATGACCAACAATAAAAAAAGTATTAGGAATTTTCACTATTTCTGTCGCTATTTTGGCTTGTGTATGCCCGCAACTATTCGTACGCATGCGCAGTCATTCGATAATCAATGAGATTGCGAATTCGCATATCAGCGATCAATTTGAATTGGGCCTTACTGTATATTCTAAAATGAAATGCAACAATTACATAAGAGATAACTATAGATTGTAAGCTTGCGAGCAGGGCCCTCATACCTTTGACTCTCTGTAAATACCCAGTTTGTTGTATCACTGTCTCCTATTGTAAAGCACAATGGAAAATGCTGCGCTATATAAGAAACTGGTAATAAATAAATAACTGCCATTTTATAGTTGAGGGGTTTGGTTGAACAAGTGCTTTTTCCTTTTTTATTAATAGATACAAATAACACAAACAGCACAGTATTAATTGACAATCTTTATTACAGGAATTAGGTTTTTTTTTTTATTGAAAGACTTCTGCCATTGGGGCTAACATTAATATATTGCAAATCTGTGTGTGCATCAAATATAATAGAGGGGATTTTGTCATATTTTGATCAAAACATTTCAGATTACAGCGCACGTCAATGGACCCCAATTCTCTGCAAGTCCCTACACTAGTATATATGCTCAGCACACCATTACATTGCAGTTCCTCACTTCCCAGATACAGAGGGGAACATCTATACAGGGCTGGCTGTGAGCCACGCCTAACTAGGCCCTTTATAGTCCTTACTGAGTTCTGCGTATTAAAATAAAAAGTTCAAAACGCTTCTGAGAATCGCACCGATGTTCGGGCACCAATAGATGTTTGCTATCGGTGCTAACAATGACATACTGTAATCTGTATGTAGCACATAATATTGAGGGGTTCTGTCATGTTTTGATCAAAACATTTAAGCTTGCAGCCCACGTCAAGGGACCCCAATTTTCTGCAAGGGGGTGAGTGCCAGCAATGTTGACTGGCACTCGTGGTGGTATTAGCACAATGGAAGCGCACTAGAAACTGTGGGTATCTGGCACTGAGAGAATCACAGGAGCAATCTGGAAGCTGTGAAGAGCTCCAGCGAGGGTGACTGGCGATGAGCGTAACACAGCAGCAGGTGGAGGACTCTGGGACTGTGGAGCAAACCCTGGAGAAACACTCAGTTGTTCTGGCATGGTCTGCGGCATAAGGGACAGTTTGGTCTTCTGTCCATCCAGTGCTCTATGCAGGATCCATGAAACACATGGGCACAAGGCAGCACAGAAACTGCATCACCATTTGCATAGTGCTCCAGGCATATGACACAGGAGTCCGGTATCTGTATCTGCATATAAGGGCCAGACGGCGGTGCAGCTATCTCATTTGGTGGGTCCAGATGGGCCGCTACTTGCTGCCTGCTCACAGCTGGTACATCAGGGAGAGGGGGAGTTGGACCTCTGATGATATTCGGTCTTGGCAATTCCACAGAGCTCTGTGCAGGACTCCTGGAGCGATGTCTCTGCTCTCTGCCTCTCTGTGTCCTGCGAGTCCTGAGTCTCCTCCCTTCTACAGCCGCTCTCCTGAGTTCTGATCTCAGTCTCTCCGCAGAGGTCGTCATATGATCAGACTCATCTGAAAACATACATGTTATATTGTGGTTAGCACCATTCCCTATAGACAACATACACAAATCATTTCTTGTTGGTCAATAGCAGCAATGCAGCTATAATATGTATTACCGTATGTATTAAGTGTTAGATATTCACTTATGTGTTATGTGTCGCTGGATGTCACCACAATGTCCAGCCTCTCACATTACTGACTATTACCCTCCATGGGAGTTATTCAGATCTGATCGCTACTCTGCTAAATGCAGATCCCTGCGATCAGCCCATTGTGCCCGGTCAGAGTGATATCCTGCCCGTGCCATGCTGCGAATTGCTTAGTACAGCTTGGGAACATTAGCTGGATCGGCAAATAGCTGCAAATCCATCAGCAAGCCGCTCACCATCTAATGGTTATTCCAGTGTGTGAGGTGTTTGCCCAGCCCAGGACTTACCCAGCGGCTGTGATAGAAGCTGCATTTCCCTGACACTCCCAGAAATTGGCTGGTTACCCCAAATGCCGTATTTCTGTCAATCAACTTGGGCTCAGCCAGCATTAAAAAAAGTAGCAGTATTTTATCGCAGGAAGGCCTCGCCCATGCGCTCTATGATCTGCACAGTCTGTCATTAATCTCCTGGCCTGCGAATTCACAGCCGTGCGATCAGGTCTGAATAACCCCCTATGTTACACACACACATACACACACACACCACACACACACACACACACAGAATAACATGTCCTAGATCAGTGGTTACCAACCTCGCTCCTCAAGTACATCTGACAGGTTTTCCAGGTCACCCTGCAGGAGTGCTGTGTCATCTAGCAGGAGCCAACTGTCACACTTTATCACCAACTGTCGCAGGTAACCTGGAAAATGGGACCTGTTAGAGGTACTGGAGGACTGGAGATGGGAACCACTGTCCTAGATTGTTATATTGCCCCAAGCATTTCACTTACCGAGATCTCCATGACCAGTCCCCCAGCTTCTCTGGTCTTCCAGGAGGCGCCTTAACTCTCTTATACTCATTTTGAGTAGTTTACAGTCAAAAACTGTCAAAAATCACAACCAACAATGTCCAAGGACAGACTTCAGCCACACGGTCAGGTACTGAAGAAATAATACTGCTGGTCCTGTTCCGTGGTGGATGACTCACAGCTGACCATTGTGACATCACTGCAGCCAAGATGGCGGAAAGCTGCTGCTGTGTTACTGTATTTCCATAAATGCGGCTGGCTATTATAAATGTGCACAATATTTCTACATCATTTCTAACAACAACCCATTAGTATTGTGAGGTCCATGAATTGGGACTGTACCCGTGCAATACTGACATTTGTGAGATCTGTCACATGGTAATTTCCCATCTCTGTCCATTGTGAAGATCACCATATTAACCCTGTACTCTGCTCAATCCCAAAATATTACGCAACAGTCTGCAGCATACTAATTCATTGGGCAGGGCCAGGGAGAGATCAGCGGGGCCCAAGTACTGGGGACATGGCCAAATGCAGGAGGTGTTTTCATGTCACTCTGGGAAAAAACAAACAAATGAATACTACTATGCACACAGCATTGCATGCTGTTAATGGGGATAAAGTTTACAAATACCAATACATTATTAAATTAAATTCTGTATTACAGGAATTAGGCGTTTTTTAATTGAAAGACTTTTGACTTTTGGTGCTAACATTAATATATTGCAAATCTGTGGTGTATCAAATATAATAGAGGGGATTTTGTCATTTTTTTAGCAAAATATTTCAGATTACAGTGAACGTCAATGGATCCCAATTCTTCATAAGTCTCTACACTAGCGTATATGATCCATAGCATTTACTCCTCCATCTTGATGGCCCCACTAATGTATGTTTATTTGCAGAGATGGGTTCAAATATTATCTCCACAGCTCAAAGGGTTGCTAATGGTACTGCAGCATTGCTGGGTGCTTTCCACATTTTCCAGTGTGCTCCTGTATTACCCCAAGCACCAGAAACCATTGCTGGCCACTCTCCGCAGTTTCCAGTGTGCCCCTGTGTTACCCTCAGCACCAGACACTATTGCTGGGCACTCTCTCCACAGTTGCCAGTGTGCTCCTGTGTTACCCTCAGCACCAGACACCATTGCTGGCCACCCTCCGCAGTTTCCAGTGTGCTCCTGTGTTACCCTCAGCACCAGACACTATTGCTAGGCACTCTCTCCACAGTTGCCAGTGTGCCCCTGTGTTACCCCTGTGTGACACCATTGCTGGCCACCCTCCGCAGTTTCCAGTGTGCTCCTGTGTTACCCTCAGCACCAGACACCATTGCTGGCCACTCTCTGCAGTTTCCAGTGTGCTCCTGTGTTACCCTCAGCACCAGACACCATTGCTGGGCACTCTCTGCAGTTGCCAGTGTGCTCCTGCGTTACCCTCAGCACCAGACACCATTGCTGGCCACTCTCTGTAGTTTCCAGTGTGCTCCTGCGTTACCCTCAGCACCAGACACCATTGCTGTGCACTCTCTCCACAGTTGCCAGTGTGCTCCTGTGTTACCCTTAGCACTAGACACCATTGCTGGGCTCTCTCTGAAGTTTCCAGTGTACTCCTGTGTTACCCTCAGCACCAGACACCATTGCTGGACTCTCTCTGCAGTTTCCAGTGTGCTCCTGCGTTACCCTTAGCACTAGACACCATTGCTGGGCTCTCTCTGCAGTTGCCAGTGTGCTCCTGCGTTACCCTCAGCACCAGACACCATTGCTGGCCACTCTCTGTAGTTTCGAGTGTGCTCCTGCGTTACCCTCAGCACCAGACACCATTGCTGTGCACTCTCTCCACAGTTGCCAGTGTGCTCCTGTGTTACCCTTAGCACTAGACACCATTGCTGGCCACCCTCTGCAGTTTCCAGTGTGCTCCTGTGTTACCCTCAGCACCAGAAACCATTGCTGGCATCTCTCCGCAGTTTCCAGTGTGCTCCTGTGTTACCCTCAGCACCAGACACCATTGCTGGCCACTCTCCGCAGTTTCCAGTGTGCTCCTGTGTTACCCTCAGCACCAGACACCATTGCTGGCCACTCTCTGCAGTTTCCAGTGTGCTCCTGTGTTACCCTCAGCACCAGACACCATTGCTGGCCACTCTCTGCAGTTTACAGTGTGCTCCTGTGTTACCCTCAGCACTAGACACCATTGCTGGCCACCCTCCGCAGTTTCCAGTGTGCTCCTGTGTTACCCTCAGCACCTGACACCATTGCTGGGCACTCTCTGCAGTTTCCAGTGTGCTCCTGCGTTACCCTCAGCACCAGACACCATTGCTGGGCACTCTCGCTACGTCTACATTTAGATTATTACATGACATACAACAGGATGTGGCACAATAAAAGTACCATAGTTAGTAATACTGTATGAGATTATGGGGTAAAATAAACATATATATATATATATATATATATATATTATATATATATACAGTATGCTATACAACTCCAATGTGTCACACTTCTCTATAGATACAGCAGTTCCCGGCTTTTCCTCCCACTTCATTCTCTCACCAAACTTATTTCATATCATTTAAACTCATCATGTGCTGCGACTTTTGATCTAGCAGTGACTGCAAAATGATGCTAATGCTGGAGCTGATGGGCTATTGATTGCCCCACCGGTTGCAGATCTAATAGACAGTGATGTCCACAAAAGTGCAACATCGAGCAGACATGAGCTGCACAATTAGATTTCTGAACAACCCTATGATACTGTAGCCCAATATGTCAGTCAGACTTTGGTCACTTTGACATCGCCATGCGCCTGACACACTTGCTGTCTTCAGCCACCCCCTTCCCCCATCACTACCCAGAAATGCCAACTCTAGTTCTAAATCAATCAATCTGATATTTCCAGACAGGGGAAATATCGTCTGTCGCCTATTCAATCTTTTCACGTATGACAGTAATGCTGCCATTACCGACAGCATTGAAGGCTGTCAGATCCAAGTCAGATCTGTTATGTTGAAACTAGAGATGTGCAGACTCGGATTCCGGAGATCCGAGCCCCCACGGACATCATCATTCCGAGCCTGATTCCGAGCAGCGCTCGGAGATTCCCGCCTGACTCGGGTCCGTCCGCGTGGTCAGAACGTCATCACCCGGCGCCGGAGTTCGCGAGGCTTTAAAAGTGGCTGCTGCGCCCGCCATCTTCACTCCAGTCTAGTAGTGGGTTGGGAGAGGGTGTGTTGGTGCTGCTGCTGGGGCTTAAACTTGAGCTTGACCTTGAACGCAATATTTTTTAATCGCTGGGGCTGTCTCTCAGTGCTGCTGTGTAGTCTAACTGTGTACTTGTAGTACTACTGTCTCCTCTGTGCGGTCTACCTCTGGTGAGCTGTGCTGTAATTCATTATTTTATTCGCTGAGGCTGTCTCCCTCAGTGCTGCTGTGTACTCTGTTCTCCTCTCTGCTTAGGAGGACAGTCTAACTGTGTACCTGTAGTACTACTGTCTCCTCTGTGCTGGGGCCTACCTCTGGTGCTGTGCTGTGCCTGTAATATTATATTATATATTAATAATTAATTAATTATATTATATATATAGTCTACTGGTGCTGCCTGCACTGAATCTGCCAGTATTATTTAGTTACTCAGTCCACTGTTGCCACTGGCAGTGCTACTGCCTACTTAGTGTACCTACCTAGTACATACTAGGCTGCTATATCTAATTTAATTAAAAAATAATACTTGTGCTGTGTGGGACTGTAAAAAATAATTCTATGCTGCTGGTGCACTGACGGATGCCACTGAGTGCCACTGCCAAGCAGTACCTAATATAAAATTAATTATTATATAAATTCTGCTGGTGCACTGCATAAAGCTACTGGTGGTGTGTAATATTAATAACTACCTTTTGTGGTGACCACTGGCAGTGCTACTGCCTGCCTGCCTGCCTGCCTACCTACCTACCTAGTACCTAGTAGTTTATTTTCTCTACCTACTAGGCTGCTATATTATTAATAATTAATTGAATTATATATAGTCCACTGGTGCTGCCTGCCTGCACTGAATACTGTGAATAGAGGTTGCCAGTATTATTTACTCAGTCCACTGTTGACACTGGCAGTGTTACTGCCTAAGTGTACCTACCTAGTAGTACAAGTACATACTATACTGCTATATCTAATTTAATAAAAAAATAATACTTGTGCTGTGTGGGACTGTAAAAAATAATTCCATGCTGCTTGTCCACTGAGCCAAGCAGTACCTAATAATAAAATTAATTATTATAAATTCTGCTGGTGCACAATACTAGTATTGCTGACGTATCTACCTGTCTTGTGCCTAGTACTGTTTTATCTACCTGTCTGGTGCATAGTACTGCCATATCTATCATCTGGTCTGGGGCTCACTGCCTAATACTGGCGTATCTTCCTGTCTGGTCTGGGGCTCACTGCCTAATACTGCTGTATCTACCGTCTGGTCTGGGGCTCACTGCCTAATACTGCCGTATCTACCGTCTGGTCTGGGGCTCACTACCTAATACTGCCGTATCTACCTGTGTGGTCTGGGGCTCACTGCCTAATACTGCCGTATCTACTGTCTGGTCTGGGGCTCACTGCCTAATACTGCCGTGTCTACCTGTCTGGTCTGGGGCTCACTGCCTAATACTGCCGTATCTACCATCTGGTCTGGGGCTCACTGCCTAATACTGCCGTATCTACCTGTGTGGTCTGGGGCTCACTGCCTAATACTGCCTTATCTACCTGTCTGGTCTGGGGCCCACTGCCTAATACTGCCATATCTACCGTCTGTTTTGGGGCTCACTGCCTAATACTGCCGTATCTACCGTCTGGTCTGGGGCTCACTGCCTAATACTGCCGTATCTACCTGTGTGGTCTGGGGCTCACTGCCTAATACTGCCGTATCTACCTGTCTGGTCTGGGGCCCACTGCCTAATACTGCCGTATCTACCGTCTGTTTTGGGGCTCACTGCCTAATACTTGCATATCTACCGTCTGTTTTGGGGCTCACTGCCTAATACTGCCGTATCTACCGTCTGGTGCCTAGTACTGCCTTATCTAACGGTCTTGTGCCTAGTACTGCAGTATCTACCATGTGGTCCCTACTACTGCCTCATCTACCTGTCTAGTCTGGTGCCCACTGCTGAGAGTCATTCGTATGAGGGACTTGTCTTTTCAATGCATACAACTGATTGCATTCCACTAATGAGAGTAATTGATTGCTGCACCAATCGCCCACTGCTCCTCGGCTGTACTGTGTAAACAGTGCACAATCAAGCCAGATAGAAGTCTTGTTGGATGTTAAACTGATCGAAACAGTTTCCAACATTTACACACTTGCAGACAAACTCTGTGCTTCACGAAATGCCCACTGCTCCTTGGCTGCACATGGTAAACAATGCACGATCAAGCCAGATAGGGGTCTTTTTGGGGCCTAGTTTTTTAAACTGCCATCCTGTCTGCCGCTGCAGTGCCACTCTTACATGAGCCATGTGTTTGTGCCGCACACTTGTGTGGCTTAGCATAGTTATCCAACTACCTCGGTGCAACCTTTTGCCCTAAAAACAATATTGTGAGGTGTGAGGTGTTCAGAATAGACTGGAAATGAATGTTATTGAGGTTAATATAGCGTAGGAGCAAAAAAAAAGAATTCTGCGATTTTAGCAGTTTTTATACGTTTTTAACAAAAAAAATCAGAACCCAAAAAATCCAAACACAAGAAAAAAAACAAAAAACAAGTAGGAGGTGTTTTGCCAAAACCCATTAGAACCCAAAACCTCAAGGTAATCAGAACCCAAAACCCGAAAAGTGGCCGGTGTACATCCCTAGTTGAAGCGGCCGTGGATTGTCAAATTCACTGTAATTTTCTGCCAATTTGCGGACATTTTCGCAGATTTCAGGACTTTCCGACACTCGCCTGATGGTACAGTCGAATTACTGTTGGGAGCCAGTGAAAACAGCCGGGATTCTAACTGTTGGGAGGTTCCGACAGTCGGATTCCAGGATTAAATACCCCCCACCAAACACTACGATGCAAATAAGATGTAACATTTAATAAGGAAGATGGTTCCCCACACCTCTCCGACAGTGCTCCCTCTAAGCTGTGCGCACGTGCGCGCGCACACAACTCGACAAGCGTGTGCACAGACATTACAACAGAACGCACAAAGTAGCAGTGGTCCCTTTTTGCAGTTGTGGTCTCAATTAATGTGTGTTTCACCCATTAACTACATTGTGGGCTGTGTTTTGAATGTTTAAATGTTTAATATAATTTTGAAGTAAAGTTAACACAAATGCTGAACATCATTTTCCATTTATATATGTGACGCACAAAAATTTAAATTTCCTTCCAAAGTTGCACAGCCAAAATCTTTTGCCGCACACAGCCTTCGTAAAATTAGAGGGAACATTGCTCTCCGAGCCTAGTCACTGTGTAGTGTATTGAGGCTGTGAGGGCAAATGTATTTATTTATTAACAATTTCTTATACAATATAGCGCACGCATATTCTGCAGTGCTTTACAGAGAATATTTGAACATTCACATCAGTCCCTGCCACAATGGAGCTTACACTCTATATTCCCTAACCAGGGCCAGATTAAGCCTTGGTTTGCAGATAATTGCAAATAGTAAACCATTCGCAATTTTCTCACAGATTTCCACAGGACTGGTTTTCTGTCTTTGCAGATGAGCGATCAACTCTGAATCAGGCCCATAAATCATCCGATGGCCCTATGATCACTCAGCATGACTACGGAAACTGAGATGCTAAACCATTGTGTCTGCATCTGGGAACAGAACTGCAATATGCGATGTAACCCTAATACTGGCGGGGATGCGCCTGCTTTGAGCTGCCACTAACCTGTTAATCAGTAATGCAACCTGACACATGTGTAGTGCAACTCATACGGAGACCACCAAGAATTGTTCAGGGTCCTCACAAGTTTTGTTATGTGATTTGTGACTTTAATGGTGGTGTAAGGTCATGAGTCACACAAAAAACATGTCACGGCCCACATGCTTATGGTATGATAAAGTCAGGAGAGAAAAAATAACAGTGAATTCCACATTGATTACATGAAGCAGAGCCCTAACCATTTTGTTGTCCTGGATCATCATTTATGCACTTAATTTCAGAGCTCTTTGTCATTTAGTAACAGTATTCTTTATTTCAAATCACACATTTGTTAACAGTCAGACCCGGGACCTTGTTACACCATTCTTTCTTCAGAACACATTTAAAAAAAACCTCATACCTACAACCTTCCAAATTGCAGTCAGACACCTTACTTATGGAGCTATTTGCTCCAATATGGGAATTGTGAGTGTATTTTGAGATGTGTGTTAAAGGAGTGGGTGACTGAAGGTGCTCATAAACATGAGGGTGAAATTGGCCGGCCATTGGGGATTAAAGAGCTGCAAGTGAGATTCTAAAAGACAATTGAACAGTGCCCCCTGCCTTGCTGTGCCCTGTCCAGTGACACATGTTGCACCACCCTAGTTATGACCATGAAAAAGGTAAAAAATTGCTGGAAATGTATGCACAATGTTGTACACAGAATCAGGTGAATATTTTATTGAAGAGTTTTGACATTTTCAGTCATCGCCAAGTTCCAACATTTTGTATAAAGGAAAAACTTACATTGCTGCCCATCAAACAAATACAAACTGTGCGAGTTATTTTCCCAAAATAGTTTTTATTAAAGGTTTTGTTCCGTTAACACGGAAGGAGAGGAGGATACAGAACAAAGACGGGGAGGGGGGGGAATGGGAACTACCCAACATACAACGATGTACATGAAAAACATCAATAAATGTAATAAGTAATAACAATATCACAATCGACAAAAAAAGCAAAACAAGAAAAAAAAAAAAAAAAAAAAAACGAAACGGAATTAGTATCAACAATAAAACATTGTGTATGATAAGTAGTACTATACTAAGAGAGTTCTCCAGTAACTTAGGCAATATCAAATAAAAGGTTTGCCCCTTCGGTTGAGGTTATATAATCCTGCCAGCAAGACCATGACGTCGTTGTACGGGAAGGTTTAATGGAAGAGGGTAGGCCCATTGTTTCCATTTGAAATGAGTGCTGAATTTTCCTAATAATTTTACTGAGTGGGGGGGGGTTCCAATCCTGGGCTATTGCGGCTCGGGTGGCTATGAAAAGGTGGCCTAATACGTAACATTTGAGGTGAGGGATATCTGATGGATAGACATGGAGTAACGCTGGCATAGGGGACTCTTGCACCAAAATTCCCAGGATCTTTGAGACAAGGTCGAAGACTCCTCTCCAGAGTGGTCTTATTTTCGGGCAGGCCCAGAAAATATGGAAGGTGTCTCCTATCTCGTTACATTCCCTCCAGCACCAGCATAGGTTGGAGATTGAGGGCCAGATTCTGTGCAGTTTAGCAGGGGTAAAGTACAAGTTATGCAGGAGTTTGAAATGCATTTCTATGTGGTTGCTGCTTTTCGATATGTGATGCATGATAGATTTTTTTCCCATTGTTGTTGGGAGAGAGAGCACGCAAGACTCTCCTCCCATTTTGTTTGTATAGAGCAGGGGTGTCAAACACAAGGCCCGCGGCCAAATCCGGCCCACAAGACCTCTTCATGTGGCCCGCGCAGCCGCCGCCAGCCTTCACCTTTTATTCTTGATTTTTTTTGTTAAACAAGAAAGCCGCCTCTTCAGCGCATGCGCGGCAGCCTACAAGCCAGAGAACGTCTGCCCTCTAGCGCAGTGCCGCCGGTCGTCAACCCCTCCTCCGCTCCCACCTGCTGTATAGGAGCCAGAGAGAGGAAAGAGCAGGTCCGTCGTGGTGAATGGTGCTGCTGCTGCTGCTGCTGCTGTGCGCTCCAGGTCACTTACTGCTGAGTGTGCACTGCACAGTGACTGGGAGCACGCTGCCCCCCACTCCTGGATAGATAGTGGGAGGAGCGATACTCACAGGAGCAAGGGGGAAATGCGCCTGTGTGAGAGTGCAGCTGTGTCCTTGGTGGTGGAGCAGCTCAGACTGGAGTGGACGCATCAGAGCGGGTAAGTGTCAAACTCTCTGCCTATGTGTGTGTGTGCACTGGCACATTGCAGCCAATCATTAATTGCTGTGTCCCATGATAATAAGCAGGACATATGCCCTAAGACTGAGTGCTGCCCCCCTGTGCAGGCAGCGTGTGCCTTAATGCACTGCAGTTCACAGCAATAGCAGGAGGGAAATGCTACTGCTGAGTTACAGTGGTATTATTTGGGACATACTTGTATGAAGGACACTATTATGATAATAAAGAGTGGACACATAGTCCTACAGATACAACCGGCCCTTTGAGGGTGACCAAACTGCTGATGCGGCCCCCGATGAATTTGAGTTTGACACCCCTGGTAGAGGATCTCACCTCTGGGGTGTCAGCTTACCAGAAACTTATCAAACCCGTAGAGTTACCCATTTTTAGTTTTGTCAATATGTTCGTGGAGGGGAGCAATATTGGACCTGACGATCTTATAGCACTCTTGATCCAATGGACAATACGTTTGTAAGAGAATAGTTCCCTATCTGGGATGTTACATTGGGATTGCTGCGAGGTAAAGGGGGTTATGGAGACACCATCTACTAATGCGGCAATAGAGTCAATGCCGCGGACCGTCCAGTTGGTTAGGTTTATATTAGGCATCAATTTTGAAACGGCCTGTAGGGAAAGAGTGCGGGAGGGGAGGGAGACATAACAGGATAGAGTTATTAATTGTAAAAAAATGTACACTTAATTGTAAAATATATTTATACATTTGCAACACACAGCAGTTTTACATATTTCATATACACTTTTCACACCTTGGACGTGGGTAATTGCAGGGTTGAGGGCATCTCAACCTGGTTCAAAGTGTGGTGTGCAAGCACCAAGGCTTACAACCAGGGTCAACCAACCTGGCAATTTCACCCGGGTTATTAGAAGTTAAACCTGGGTCACCTCATACTTGCCTACTTTTGAAAACTAGTTTCAGGGAGATTATAGTTGGCAATAGAATTTTCCGAAGCGCCCCATTGAGGGGGGCGTGTCTTGCTCCTCCCAAAGGGCGTGGCTAATTCCATATATCGAGAGATTGTGAAACGACATTGTGTATGTGGCACCTAGAAGCGTGGGTGTGTACTGCTGAGGGGAATCTTTTAAAATGACTTATATACAAATGTAGATGAGCCCAAAGCAGTTAGTAAGAGCTACTATACTTGGTAATTTGCTGGGAAATGGTTCTGATGATTCAATGTAAATGTATCTATCTATCATTCCTTTTTCCCCCAAAAAATGTACCAGTGTAATGTGAGCTAGGTGATATGAGGGAGATTGCTAGACTAATGAGAGTGAGACAGAGATTTCTGCTACTTCAGGGTGTCTTCTGCAGAATGCAGGAGGGTAGGAAACTATGCCGGACCAGACTTGAAAGAGCTAACCAGACTAAACTGGCCTCAACAGGACTGGAGTGCACTTAATCGGACTGGACAAGACTGGACTTAACCATAGTGAACTGGAGCGGACTGGACTTAACTAGAGTGGACTGGACCAAACTGGTTTTAACCTGAGATCAGGGCCGTCTTTTCATATGGGCTTAATGGGCACTTGCTCAGGGGCCCCAGGTGTATAAGGGCCCTATGCTGATAGCTGAGGATTCCCTTTTTCCATGGATACCAGAATTTAGAAAATCGGCCCTGGGGAACTGGAAATATCCAACTTCAAAACAGCAGTCCACATCCGACCTGTTAATTGCAATTCCCAGTCATATTTCTCAGGTGCTCTCTGACTGACAGTTTTTCTGAGAGTACATTCCAAAAGCCGGGACTCTCCCCTTTCTGTCAACACTAGCAGCTTGTCTCTATCATGCCCAGAACCAGAGATATCAGCCTTCCAGCAGCCGGTCCCTGCTCCAGCTCCAAACGTCTGGTGTACAGTTTTATATTTTTGTCAATGGATTGCTCTGGCTCCTGATCTCTGATCCCCAAGTTCCCAGCACCTCCTGAAAGTTGGGACTCTAGGTTTTTCCAGATATTATCTGGCTATTTCCAGATAATGGCGATATCTGCAGTCAGCTGCCCTTCCTCCGGAAAATGACAAATATTAAGCCCACTCCATTATCCAACCCTCCCCTGCGTATAAAACACCCCCTACCTCCCTGGAAGTCATTTACAAGGGACCCTTCATTCAGCTCAGTGCCCCCTTCCACACGTTAGTGTTCTCCCTCCCACCACCTGTGCAGTAAAGGAGTAATTAGCAGAAGTTACTGCTACGTGTTGAATAGAAGATAAAGCATCCCCTGCTACCTATGGGACATCAAAGCTGCTGCTGATAGCACCCCCCACCCCTAGGAGGGGAGAATGGGTAAGGGCCCCAGTGCATTGCTTTGCCCAGGGGCCCACACTGCTGTTAAGACGGCCCTGCCTGAGATGATTTGACTGTAATTGATGACTAGCAGAGAATATCTCCAGACGAATACTCCAGGAGAGACAGGCATCCGACAGATCCGAACATTGCAATCTAAGTCAGGATCCGAGCCGGCTCGGGAGTTCCCGCCTGAATTCCGGACCGAAAACGAGGCAAAACATCATCATCGTGCTGTCGGATTCTCGCGGGATCGGGATGTTATATAAGATACGCGCGCGCCCCGCCATCTTCACTACATTATAGGAGAGGGAAGAGGGTGGGTGGGAGATCTGTGCTCCGTCCTCTCTGCTCTTTGCTCCGTGCTCCATGCCCTGTGCCCTGTGCTGTGATTTATTTTGTGTGATTTTTTATTTTGTTGTAAACTAGGTGCTGCAGTGCTCACACGCAGGGGCTGCAGTGCTGCTGACTGTACACTCAGTGTACAGGGGCTGCAGTGTCCATAATACAAGGGTCTGTGTCCAGTGTGTCAGGGGCTGTGTCCAGTGTACAGGTGCTGTGTACAGGAGCTGTGTCCAGTGTACAGGGGCTGTGTCCACTGTCCAGGGGCTGTGTCCAGTGTCCAGGGGCTGTGTCCAGTGTCCAGGGGCTGTGTCCAGTGTCCAGGGACTGTGTCCAGGGTGACGGGCTGTATCCAGTGTCCAGTGTAACGGGCTGTGTCCAGTGTGACGGCATATATCTAGTGTCCAGTGTGACGGACTATATCCAGTGTCCAGTGTGACGGACTATATCCAGTGTCTAGTGTAACGGGCTGTGTCCAGTGTGAAGGCCTATATCCAGTGTCCAGTGTGACAGCATATATCTAGTGTCCAGTGTGACGGCATATATCTAGTGTCCAGTGTGACGGACTATATCCAGTGTCCAGTGTGACGGACTATATCCAGTGTCTAGTGTAACGGGCTGTGTCCAGTGTGACGGCCTATATCCAGTGTCCAGTGTGACAGCATATATCTAGTGTCCAGTGTGACGGCATATATCTAGTGTCCAGTGTGACGGGCTATATCCAGTGTCCAGTGTCCAGTGTGACGGACTATATCTAGTGTCCAGTGTGACGGACTATATCTAGTGTCCAGTGTGACGGCCTATACCCAGTGTCCAGTGTGACGGGCTATATCCAGTGTCCAGTGTGACGGACTATATCTAGTGTCCAGTGTGACGGACTATATCTAGTGTCCAGTGTGACGGCCTATATCCAGTGTCCAGTGTGACAGGCTATATCTAGTGTCCAGTGTGACGGCTATGTCCAGTGTACAGGAGCTGTGTCCAGGGGCGGTGTCCAGAGGCTATGTCCAGTGTGACGGGCTTTGTCCAGTGTCCAGGGGCAGTGTCCAGTGTGATGGCTGTGTCCAGTGTACAGGAGCTGTGTCCAGGGGCGGTGTCCATAGGCTGTGTCCATTGTCCAGGGGCTGTGTCTAGGGGCTGTGTCCAGGCTGACGGGCTGTGTCCAGGGGCAGTGTCCTGGGGCTGTGCCCAGGGGCTGTGTCCAGGCTGACGGGCTGTGTCCAGGGGTAGTGTCCAGGGGTTGTGTCCAGTGTGACAGGCTGTGTCCAGGCTGACGGGCTGTGTCCAGGGGCAGTGTCCAGGGGCTGTGTCCAGTGTGACAGGCTGTGTCCAGTGTAAAGTAAGAAAAATAAATAAAAGTAATAAATAAAATAAAAACACATTTTTGGAGGATGATGGAGGAGGAAATAGTGGTAGATCAGCAACCTGATAGAAGTGCTGAAGCTGCTACCACCAGTCATGACAAGGCCGATACCTCTTTGTATTTTTTGCTCTTTGGAGCATTTCTCTTTTTTTGGGGTAATTTATTAAACTGCCACCCTGTCTGCCCCTGCAGTGCCGCTCTGCTTCCAAGATGTGCCAATTTGGAAGTGTAAGGTCCACATGTATGTGATGCCCACTGCTGTCGCTTAGCTCAGTCATCCAGCTACCTCGGTATAACCTTTTGGCCCAACTACAGTAAATGAAAACAATTTTGTGAGCTGTGAAGTGATCAAAATTGACTAGAAATGAGTGGAAACTAATGTTATTGAGGTCAATAATACTTTAGGGGCAAAAACAGGCCCAAATTCTGTTATTTCAGCCATTTTTAGCATTTTTTCATAAAAATCCAGATCCAAAACCAAAACCCGCAAGGGTGGTTTTGCCAAAACCAATCCAGATCCAAAACACGAAGGGAGATCCAGATCCAAAACCAAAACCCGAAAAAGTGCCCGCCGCTCATCTCTAGTTGTGATTGGTTTCCATGTTCACCTGGCTTCAGGGTTAACAAGGATTGGTAAGAACTAGATCACATAACTGAGGCAAGATGGCGGCACCCAGCTCCGGAACCGCTAGGAACCTGGACCCGCTACCCCAGAACAGAACCCATAATATGCAAGTCACCCACAGAATAACCTCCGGCCAGGCAATCACAACCCACTGGCTGGGTAAGCAGGAAGTACTGCAGTCCCTGAACAGGTAAACACCAGATCCTCCAACTGCTGTGCAAAATGCCGGATTGTGACACTGTGTAACTTTAACCTGGGTCAACCCTATTTACACCAACACACGCCCCAATATCAGACCTACAGTATATCCCTTGTCGCTGTGGAAGCATTCAGACCGCAAATGCTGGGTCACTCTCGGGACGGACCCCTGTCACAGTCCCTGGTGTGAACCGGCATTTGCGGTCTGGAAGGGGTACGAGATGAAAAGTACCAGTGGAAACTTTACATTCCATCAAGGTCAAGTTTTGCCCTGACTCCTTTACTGTGCATCTGTTTTTAAGATTTTTTGGATTTTGCATGGACAGATACATACACTAGGGTTAATTTTGACAGAATACATTTTTTTTACCAGTATGTTTTTAACATGTGGGAGTAAACCAGAACATCATTAACAATGGAGCAGAGGGAGCTGCAGCTCCAGGCCTCCACATTAAGATAGGCCCATCATCAGCACAATGACAGACACCAGCTGGCCACATGGTTGGCCATAAATCATAAGTATTACATTTTATATATTTAGGGAGACATTGGGGTATATAGTGTATGGGTTCTACAGGCCTACATAGCATTGACCTCACCTCCTCCACTTATTATAAATGGACCTTGGACATTTTTAGCTCCAGGCCCATTTGGCCCATAATCCGCCCTGATCCTAACCACCTTAATATAAATATTAATATGCCAAGTAATTTTCTCTGTATACCATTATTAATTTCCATAGTATGTGCTTTCTTTAAGGAGGTCAAACCTCCTTGTGTTCTAGAGTTAAACAAGTAAAGTATTTACTTTACCTTGGCAGCCTCAGATAAATGCCAATACTGTCAGGGGAAATATTTCAATTGAGAACTGAACCCATTGTCTTGTCGCAGTGATATATAATTATGTTATCCCAGAAAATGGAAAAGGGAACGGTCTTACTAAATTAGTGTGTGTTACTACGGATACAAGTGTATAGCTGAACGGGGACCCATGGCCTTGTTGCTGCTCTGTGCACACACTGCTCCCACATCTACAGCAGAGGGAGCAGACTCCACCATGGGTACACAGCAGGGCTGAAACTAGGATTTTCATTATCTGGGGCAAGGCAGTCATTCAGTTCCACCCAGGGCATGAGACCCCCCCACCCCCACCCCTGGGGTGCACAAGAGAGTTTGGGGCAGAGTCAATATCAGAGGTAAGTGCCAAGAGCAGCTTGCACTTCATCGTGTGCACCCACCCCTTAGCTGCCCCTGGTATCGGTGTGCCATCTTAAAGATAGCAGAGGTGATAATAAGCTACTTGCACAGAGGTCACTTCTGCTCCTTCATACATAGGGAAGAAGTGGTATCAGCGTAAATACAGTGCTGATTCACTTCTCCCCCACATTGACGCTTCTTCCATTTACCCCTGAGTACAGGGAATGTTTCCTGGCCCTAGGACTATGCAAAAACAGCTAGGACATTACTTTACTACTTTTTCTTACTCTTTTACTTAATAATATCTTAAAAACAAAAGAGTTGTCTATGTAATATGTTAAATGTACCTATTGATATTTTTCTTTTTATTATGATACCTCTGCGTAGGTTTCCTTGTAGTGCTTAGTCTCTGTATTCATGACATATCTAATAAACTTTATATATAAAAAAAATAAAAAACAACTGGGACAGTGGAGGAGGCTGGAGTGACCAACAGCAAACGTGACCAACAGCAAAGGTCTCCATTGTTTCCGGTAGTTCGTTCCATTGCGACACCTACATATTGACTCAAGCAGGCAGTATTAGAAAAATAATATGGTTCAGTCGCTGGTGACTTACAGTATAGGCCTTCTACATCACAGGTTCTCAAACTCCGTCCTCAGGGCTCCACACAGTGCATGTTTTGCAGGTCTCCTCATAGAATCATTATATCATGAAATAATTAGCTCCACCTGTGTATCTTTTAAAATGTGTCAATCAGTAATGAATGCACCTGTGTGGGGTTCTGAGGATCGAGTTTGAGAACCTCTGTTCTACATCATTATTATGGTTATCAACTCTTTAATGGGGAAATGTATCAAACCTTCTACAGGACAGGTAGAGACATTGCATATAGAAACCAATCACCCCAGAATCAGGCCTTGTATAGGGCAGGGTTGGGCTTACAGTAGATGAATAAAGGGCACATTTATCAAACAATATTTGCGGCTAAATCCCCGAAAACAAGTGTTTTCGGGGATTTAGCCGCAAATATTAAGTATCCCCGAATGTATCAAAGGGGAACCCAGCAGGAATCTCCGATCCCTGCTGCAATCCCCCCTGCATCACCGCCGGCCACCTCCCCCATAGGTTTCTATGGGGATGCGAAGCTGGCTGATGTATCAACACCGGGCAGCCCATCTTCGCATCCCTGTGCTATCGCCATTCTGAGATGGCGATAGCCCATTGTAGCCCCGGCGGCAGTGCAGTCAGCGGGGTCGGCGAGGGGTCAGCGCTAACCGCGCATGCCCAGACTCCCTGCTTCCGGCTCAGGACTTCGCAGAGATGGGCTCTTTTCAGAGCTCTGTCCCTGCACCTCAGGTATGATACATACCACCAATGGGATCGCATTTTACAATGCAATCCTGGGCGGTAATATTCAGCCCAAATCGCATTGTAAATGCGATCCTTGATAAATGGGCCCCATAATCAGGGCACTCTGTTCCCTGCAACTCACACTTGCCTGCACCACCACCACAGACCTCAAAGCGGGCTTCTCCCTCCTGTATGGGGCAGCAAGGATAACGACAACTTGTGGAGGATTTTTAATTCTACAATCTGATATAGATCACAAATTGTGTAATCTATCAGAGAATGTAGTGGGAGTGGTGTTACGGTGTTATAAGAGTGCAGATTTACAGATAAACTGCAATGGATGTGCTTTGTTCTTCACAATAAGTCTGCATTAAGCAAATGAAGCATGTTTATCTTTTGAACCAGTCACAGAATACATTGCAAGGTATTTACAAAGCGCTAAACGCCACCAGATTTTGGCAGAACATGGAGCAAAGAATTTTGTTGTCACGAACCAGGATTTGAGCACTCAGTTGTGACCGCAGTGGGCTGTGGTGGATATACTGGCTGAGAATAGGGTCAGACTTACAGGGCGGGATGCAGTAACATCCTCCGCCACACATCGCCGGCATTCACATTGTTAATAACCGCATAAGCACTAACATATTAACGCAAAGGACAGCTCTTGCGTTAAGAGCTGTCCTTTGCGTTGTTGCCGGCGATGTGCAGCGGGTCCCCCCTCCCTCCCTGGACCCTTAGGCTGGTTTCACACACTCCGGTTTTGTCCGGAAGGCAAAAAGCCGGACACATTTTGTCCGGCTTTTTGCCTGACAGTTGTCTCTTTCACATGCACCGGCTCAGTGAGCCGGTGCTATGTAAATTTGAGGGTAAAAACTGAAGTGACGTCAGTTTGGGGGCGGTGGAGAGCTAAAACCGGACACCAAATGACCGGTGTGTGTGAAAGGCCCCCATCGGCCTCAGCACACACTGACCTGTGAGGACGGGACGGCCACGGCACGGCAGCCGGACACTGCAGTGGAAAGATCCGGCTGCTACCCGGTAGCCGTGCCGTGGCCGTCCTGTGTGAATGGACACATAGCTGTCCATTACACACTGCAGGGACGGCACGGCTTTTAAGCCATGCGGGATTTCACCGTCCGGCAGGAGCCGGACAGTGTGAAACCACCCTTACCCGGCTGCTGCTGCTCGGCCAGGGCTCCGCCTCCTCCTCTTCACAGTTTCTTAAATCGCATGCAATTTATCCAATACAACTCCCGGGGAGCTGCAGGCGGCGTATGCCAGTGAGGGGACCAGGAAGCGGGGGACAGCAGAGGGGGGATACCTGTGACCAGAGAGCCAGGCGGAGGGAGCAGGAGGGGCGGCGCAGGGTGCCGTGCAGGGGAGGAAGCCGTTGCCATCAGCATGTCAGCGGGAGCAGGGGGGCGGCGCAGGGAATCACTGAGCCGGGCAGGGGAAGTCACTGCTTCAACAAAAAAAATCCCATACAAATGAATGGGCAGCCACTGATTGGCTGAGACTTCTCTCAGCCAATCACGGATTGCCGGCGAAGTGTGGCGGAGGATGTAACTGCATTCCGCCCTGTAAGTCTGACCCTATTCTCAGCCAGTATATCCACCACAGCCCACTGTGGTCATGACTGAGTGCTCAAATCCTGGCTTGTGCCAACAAAATTCTGCCAAAATCTGGAGGCGTTTCGCGCTTTATAAACCAGGGAGCCGGGCAGGAGAAGATGCTGCCGCGGCGCATTTGCTGGGCATTTCCATGGGCGCAACTATCTGCCGCCGCCCCACTTGGGCGAATTTTAATGCGGCTGCGCATGCGCTTACGGATAACATTGGTTGCTGTGCGAACGCCAGCTGCGAATGGACCAGAATAAGGTCCTATATCTGCGCTATATAAGAAACTGTTAACAAATAATAAATAAATAAATAAATTAGACTTGCTTCTGCTCCATTGTTGCTCTTTTTGATGACTGCGATACATCAGTGACTACTTTCACAGTGACCTATCAATAAATTGTACGTTTAAAAAATATATATATATATAACAATAAATATTTGATACAGCTCCAAGAAAAAAAGATGCAAACGAGTAACTGCAAAAGGGGAAACAATAAGGACAAAGGGAAAGGTTAGGGGAACGATCAGCACAGCTGCAGCTGCCCAAAAGTCTGCATTGAATGTCAGGTGTTTACTTGGTTACGCATGAATGTACAAGAAGATGGATTAAAGAAGCTGAAGGTAAGAGGTCACAGAGGATACTAGTCATGTATTACATTGTGTATACTGTATGTGTCACACTCTAGCTACAAATTTCCTGCAGACATAGAACTACTAGGGGATTTTACCTAGGCACTGAACCCCTGTCCATCCTCTTCTTCATCCACCACCCCTTGTGTGCCCTCGGTGTGTGAATAATTAGTTGTGGCGTCTGACTGTAAGGCCCTTTTCACATCGCACCTCGGATCCGGGATATTTCCGCGTTGCTTACGTAAGGACCCTGTTCGTGGTGCTGTGTGAAAGCCCCAAACTTTATAACCCGGGTTGAGCAACCCGGCAATTTGACCCAAATTATAAGAAGGGTTAAACCCGGGTCACCCTCTGTATAATAAGCGATTCGGGTTTAATGTGAATGTGCCGGAACAACAGATGCATTAAATCAATGTTGCCAAACCATCACAGGGTACAGGAACAATAAACTTTGTTGCACTTATTCCATACAATCAGCACCTTTCTCATATACAGGAGCTGTTTCATGGACCTCCCTCCATCAGGAACATACTTACTGACTTTCTGGCTGCCCTCGCCTGGAGTGGGCAGCCAGCTCAGTGAGGCGCGGGGGGGGGGGGGGTCATTACCGGGAGCGAAAAGGGACCGGTTCGGGGGTGGAGCCACAGGAGAACTGTCTTGTTTGGGGGCGTGGGGAGATGATTGCGTCATTTTAAACCCCCCCCCCCCCCGCCAAGAAATGTTGGTATTTACAGCTTACAATGATCAACCTTACTATAATAAGAAGGCTTCCCAGCTCGGTTCTTCTCTGATACAGCACATGGAGGCAATCACCTCCATGTGATGCATGTGTGCCTCTTATCCTTCTCTCCTCGAAGGATGCCTTACACTCCCTTCCTCTGTGGTACAAGGGCAGTGGTACCATAGAGGGAGCTGTACCACTCCCCCCCTGTCCTCTGCAGGGGTCTGTCTCTATTACTAGTTGTTCAGGGGCTTTACATGGGGGACCCTATCTCAGTGTATGTTAAAAAAAAATTCAGTTAGTTGCAGTAAGAAGTATGGGTACACACTGTAAAATATTTTCAAACGATATGTACTATAACGATATCGTTAATATAATCATCAGTGACGGATTAGCCACGGGCCGATAGGGGCGGTTGCCCCTACACATCTGGGGGCCCCCACACCAGCCACCCCAATGCTGCGGTGGCAGGTCACGGGTGGCAGGCAGCGCAGGGTGGGTAGCGCTGGTGGGCAGGGGGTCCCTGCGGCGTATGTGAAGTGAGCGGCGGGGTTCCTGCAGCAGATGGGAACTAGTTACAATAACCCCGCATTGATTATTGCAATAGCCTCCTAACTGGTCTTCCCAAGAACAGACTCTCACCACTGCAATCAATTTTAAATGCAGCTGCGCTGCTGATCTTCCTTGCAAGATGCTCACCGTCTGCTGATCCTCTCTGCCATTCCCTTCATTGGTTGCCTGTATCTTACCGTATTCAATATAAAACACTTCTACTCGCATATAAAGCTATTAACCATACTGCACCAGCTTATATCTCTCTACTTATCACAAAATATCTTCCATCACGGCTCCCATTCACTATTACAGGACTTTCATCGGGCTGCTCCCACCCTATGGAATGCCCTTCCACGCACAATAAGACTCTCCACTAGCCTCCAAACTTTCAAGCGTTCCCTGAAAACTCACCTCTTCAGGCAAGCCTATCATATTTAAGTTCTACATGCATAAACCTCTGAAAGCACTTATGTATTATATAGCTATATAAAATATGAAATGTTGGAGCTGATTGCGTCTGCATAGTCATTTTTGTGAAGTCCAAAGGAGTGCCACTTACCACACATCTCTCTCTCTCTCTATATATATATATATATATATACATCTATATCTATATATATATATCTATATCTACTGTATATATCACCTGCAGTTACCCATTGAACAAGTTTATACTGCCTTTACTCTGTGTTTTGACAGTGTAATATTCTCCTATGCAGTTTGCGGCCAGTAATGACAAGTGCAAGGGGGCTTAAAGCCTGGCAGAAATGCAGGCACCACGGTGCACCCAGGTGCATTAGAGTGGTTTATAGTGTATACCCGGTGCCCAAGGGAAGTGATCTCGGTTGACAGGTACAGATGGAGCTGCTCTCATTCAGCGAGAGTCTGGTGGTCGGATCTCCAACCGCCAAGCCGGAAGGGGACGCGCGCACAAGACGCACAAGTGTCCCCTTCCGACGGAGCTCCCCGTCGGTTCCTGCCGCCTCCCCGCACCCCCCTAACTCTCCCTGTCTCCCTGAAGCAGAGACGTGCAGGGTTCGCGTCCCCCGCCGCCTGAAAACTGGGACACGCATACGTGTGAGATGCTTGCGCGTCCCAGTCAGATGAGGCGCCTCTCCTCCGATGCTCGCGAACTGCGGCATTCTGGTGAGCCCCAGCGCTGGCTGAGAGTCCCTCCATCTGTAAATACATTTTAAACCCTTCCCCCACTTGTTAAAACCATTTCATGTCAAGAATAAAAATGTGAAAGTAGGAAACCTAAAAATGTTGCTAGATATCTGAAGGAATGCGGTTTAACTGGAGATCTTTGTTTACAGTATAATTAAGTGTTTGTTTGAATTATAGCGCAGGTAAGCTATGGTAAGGCCTATTTATCCAGAACATGCTTTGGGATCACATGCTATCTAAATCCTGAGAATTAATGTGTGTGTCACAACTGTATTCATGTACGAAGCGGATTAGGTGGTTACACAGGTGTGTTTTGCATTACACAGTCTGTGCTGAACCATAGCACATACACTAGGCATACATACATAAAGCATGCTACATATGCAAAACTCTTCTACATGGCGCTAATGGATACAAATAACCTAACGTTATTTGGCTGCTATGGGTTATTGTATATACATACGTTTACATATGTTTAACTAGTCAGTAAATAAATAGCAATGCTGACTGCTGTGATATCATTGTAGCATATAGGGCACACACATACACTTTATTTCACACTTGCCCACCCTTCTGGAATGGCTGGGAAGCTCCCGAAAAGCGTCTGGCACTCCAGGATCCCCAGTAAGGAGGCCAAGTCTCTAAGGCCTGCCCACACCAAGATTTGCACTCAATTAGAACCCCCCCAACAAACACACACACACACACACACACACACACACACACACACCGCAATGCAGACATTGGCCCTTATTCAGATCTAATTGCAGTACAAATTTGTTTTCAAAATGGGCAAAACCATGCGCACTGCAGGTGGGGCAGATGTAACATGTGCAGAGAAAGTTAAATTAGAGTGGGGTGTGTTGAAACTGAAATCTAAATTGCATTGTAAAAATAATTCAGCCAGTATTTACCCTGCACAGAAACAAAAAAAAACTCACACAAATCTAATTCTCTTTATACATGTTACATCTGCCTCACCTGCAGTGCACATGGTTTTGCCCATTTTGAGAACAAATTTGTACTGCGATCAGATCTGAATAAGGTCCAAAATGGGCGTTTTATATTGGAGGGCGGGCCGTTGTGACTCGATCGCGTCTCCATGCCCAGGGCAGCCGAGTGGTATGCCGGGGACCGGTAAAATTTTGGGGGCGTGGCCTAATTGTTGGAGGCATGGTCACCTCTCGTGATTAGGTCAAGCCCCCAAAATGTTTAGAGGGGGGATGAAAAAACACTCTAAAGTCAAGGGGGGGATGTTATTGTCCCCCCTCAGCAGCAGCAGCGGCACTCACCTACAGCATGTGCTGTGCTGACAGCAGGCTCAGCATGAGCTCTCATGTTGTCAGTGAGATGCTCATGCTGAGCCTGCTGTCAGCACACCACATGCTGTAGAGGTGTGTGCTGCTGCTGCCCAGGAGGGGCAGAGGGGAAAGTGTGTGTGTGTGTGGGGGGGGGGAGCGGTGTCGGACCAGGGCCCCCGCGGGGCCCCTCCAGCAAGCCCGGGCCTGGGTAATTAGTACCCACTCCCCCCCCCCCTTCTTGGGTGCCCTGTTCATGTGCTTTATTGTAGCATAGACAAGACCAGTGGCGGCAGCTTTTCCTACCAGGTCTGCTGAGTGTTTGGATCTGAGCACTAACTGTAATTAGTACACAAGACCAGAGAGACCAGAAATGAGGTGTCAGCACGAAGAAAAACGAGACCATTCCAGTTATACTGTCCATGTCCCAGGGACCGGCCATCCAGGAAGGCAGCTGGTCACCTATCTTGCAACAGAGACAACCGATCAGTCACTGGGTGCAGATGTTTACAAAAAAATAACCATTCTTGGTACTTCCTCATCTTTATGGTCACAGCTTAAGATACGGAACTTACGTAGTGTAACCCGCACCACCCTGGGTCAACACCACCCTCCTGTGTCCACGCTACCATCTATTACCATTAGTAAAGTTGGAGCGGACAAAGCGGAGCGAGCCACTGAGCCCACGAGGAGACGATGATGCTATTCTCAAAGCGGCTAACGGAATTGGCATATGCTGTGGCTGCAAATATGAGGAAGTACCCAATTCTTTTACACAATGATGAGACTGAGCAGATCTCAGCCCAGGCAGATTAGGATGTGTATGACCCAGGGAAGCTGTAATAATGCTAATTCAGCATTATTATCACATGGCTCCCTGTTGTGTTTCCAAATTCTACTCAAAGGGCCCTTTAGTACATTCCAAAATATTAAAATAATGTGAAATGGGTGTGAAAACACCCCAGTCACTATTCAGCAGGCCAGATCACGCATGTACGAGCCCTGAAACATCTGGGCTCAATGTTGGCCATGGGTGGCGACAACGAGACAGTGACAATGCAGGCATGTCTGTACCGCTCGGTGTGAGAGCAATGGCCACTGTGTGTCATAAGGAATAAGGCGCACTACATGCAGTGTAATGTGAATATAATTGTGCTACTGTGTGGTGTAATTTTAATTGGGTGTACTATTATGCGACCACACCTCTGCCTTGTGAGACCGCTGTTCTTTATAAGGTATGGCGGGTAGGTCAGATTTTGTGGTGGAGCCAAAAAGTGGAGGGGGGGGGGGGGGTTCAGTTGTTCAGGGAAAGGAGTTCCACCACCTCTCCAGGACCACTCTGAGTCGCAGGCAAAGAGATAGTAGTTGTGGGCTGCAAAAAGGCAGATTTACTACCAGTGGCTTAGCTACAGTGCGGCAGACCCCACGGCTGCTTGAGGGAGCGAGTGCCAGCGGGGTCTGTCGCAGGCGCTGCCGGTGCCCACCAGGCGAAGAAGCAGCATTAGAAGCAGGGAGGATGGCTCCAGCTGTGCACAAACTCCGGGAGCCATTACTATCACAGGGCACATTGTGCACCACAGACAGTCTCCCGGCACCCGCCGAGAGCCACCAGCCCACCACCAACCTCCAGTCCAGCAGGTTCTGTCACAGGAGATGCCGGTGCTCATTAGATGAAGCAGCATCAGACGTTTGAAGCCGGGAGGGTGGCTCCAGTGGCGCAAGAGCTCTGGGAGCTGTTACTGTCACAGGGCGCACTGTGCACTGCAGACAGTCTCCCAACACCTGCCAACAGCCACCCGCCCACCACCAACCTCGCGTTGTGTCAGTCTTATCTTGTCTTGTTCTACACTTCGTACTGCAGGTAGCCCCTGTCCCTCGTCAAGGGCCAGATGCACTAAGCTTCAAAAGTGATAAAATGTAGAGTGATAAAAAGCCAGCCAATCAGCTCCTGACTGCTATGTCACAGGCTGTGTTTGAAAAATATCAGGCAGGAGCTGATTGGCTGGCTGTTTATCACTCTCCATTTTATCACTTTTGAAGCTTAGTGCATCTGGGCCCTAGTGGGGAGCCTGTTACAAATTGGGTGGTGGTGGTGGTGGTTGGAATAGTGGGCGCCAGACGATATTTTGGCTGGGGGGGACAAACATTTTTTAGTTACGCCACTGTTTGCCACCTTATGATAATCGGTTCAACTAATGTGGGGTTCATGTGTCAGAAAACTAGACCTCACAATGATCTTACACTGGCTGCAGCAACTGGTATCAAAAGTGTTGGTAATAGAAACAAGCCTCCCTTCTTCGTAGACAGGATTGACTGTCGATGTAACAATTAATGCGTTGCGAAACACATCTATAATAACTTGCAGATGCCATGATAGTAAAATGTGGTTAAATCGCCCCCTTATTGGCAAACTAATTTATGACAACCGGAAGTTACCACATTCTACTATCATGGCATCTGCAAGTTATTATAGATGTGTTAATTAAATGTGATCCTATATTACTAAAATACATATATATATATATGTACATTATATAGATCACCTGCAGCAGTGTATTTACAGTAAAAAATGACCAAGCTCTCCATTCTTTGATTAGTTCCTTTGAAACTGTGCAAATGGTGAGTGCTGAGAGCAGATCCAAGGTGTGGCCGGCCACAGTAATATGAGGATTTTTACATGTTTACTGTTGACTCTGTTCAGCCAGAAACAGGGCAGAGAGAAACTGGAAATACAAGTTAAGGATTATGAAAACTTTGTTCTGTTCCTTTATGTTGTCTACTATATCTCCAAATATGGTACTGAAAGTCTCATTTAACATATGACTAAACAAACATATTATGACAGAGGTATGTCAATATTTCCCAGCCCTGAAGTTACTATTTTATTGCTTGTATGGAAAAACCATTATTCTGCACACCAGGTCAATGACTATTAGTCAGGACCGGTTACTAGGCTGTTCTGCCCCTACATAGTTATGTTCTGTTCTTATATAGGGGGAGATTCTGGGGGAGATTCTCTAAGGTAAAAATGCGGTAAATAAACTGCATCAGGGGAGAGAGCTGCTTGAGGGATAAACTGCCAGGGGGATGAGCTGTGTGAGGGATACACTGTGTCAGGGGGAAGTGCTGTGTGAGGAATAAGATGTGCCAGGGGGAAGAGCTGTGTGAGGGATAAGCTGTGTCAGTGGGAAGATCTGTGTGAGGGATAAGCTGCGTTAGTGGGAAGTGCTGTGTGAGCAATAAGTCACCCATATGTTTTATTCATTCAGAATTCTACACTAAAGAAATAAAGACTCGGACACAAATAATTTTGACTCGTAGACAATAAATAATGACTCAGACAACTGTGTAAATTGGAAAATTAAGGTCACAGCCAAAATTTATTTAAACGAATGGCTGGAAATTCAAGGATTAATCAAAAGTGGCCCAAGAAGCATGGCCCTCGGCAATCGCCTATGTATCAATGCAAAAATGGGCGTGGCCATAGCCACGCCCTGCGTAACCTAACTGAGTAGCTCAATTTTCCCTTAACTGGCAGAGCACTGGTCCCTCCCTAAGATGGTGACCTGGTCCTCCCCTAAGGTAGTGACCGACTCGCCTCTCTCCCAGGGAAAATGCTAGCCAATTTCTGTCACGCTAATCTCTTTCAACCGAGGAGCCATGCTCACCGCCCTCCATCACTCTTGCAAGGTCCTAAACCTTTGCACTTTTCCTTCGCCCTTCAATTTGCAAGGCCCTCAACCTTTGCAACTTCTCCTTTTCCTCCTCCTGCAAGGTCCTAAACCTTTGCACTTACACAACAAAATTTCTTACTTCGGGTGGGTGGGTGGGAATCCAAAAATGGCAAGAGGGATAATTTACCTCAGCTAACACTTATATAACCTTTCAAACCCCTCCCCCTACTCTGTCACTACTGGCTAACCCACCTGAACTGCAACCAACCAGTACCTAGCACTAAACCACCAATGACAACTGCTCTACTAATTCTTACTACAAAACAGGGTGCTTATTTCATCTCAAGCTTAGGTAAGCTTTTGATTCTATTAAGTCACCCATATGTTTTATTCATTCAGAATTCTACACTAAAGAAATAAAGACTCGGACACAAATAATTTTGACTCGTAGACAATAAATAATGACTCAGACAACTGTGTAAATTGGAAAATTAAGGTCACAGCCAAAATTTATTTAAACGAATGGCTGGAAATTCAAGGATTAATCAAAAGTGGCCCAAGAAGCATGGCCCTCGGCAATCGCCTATGTATCAATGCAAAAATGGGCGTGGCCATAGCCACGCCCTGCGTAACCTAACTGAGTAGCTCAATTTTCCCTTAACTGGCAGAGCACTGGTCCCTCCCTAAGATGGTGACCTGGTCCTCCCCTAAGGTAGTGACCGACTCGCCTCTCTCCCAGGGAAAATGCTAGCCAATTTCTGTCACGCTAATCTCTTTCAACCGAGGAGCCATGCTCTCCGCCAAAACGAAGGCCGCCACCGCAGGCCAGAGTCCGCCACCCAGCTAGAACTCCTCACATACCCAGCACTTCAAACAAGGCTGTGACAAATAGCTTCATCCCTTCCCTATTAAGATGCACTCCATCCGCTCTATAAAGCTCCACCTGCTCATATCTGATCCCTGGGTGCTTAATCACAAAACCTCCAATGCTCCAGATAAACTTGGACACTGCTGCATTAAGCTTTCTCCTCACCTTATCCAATGCAGCTCCTCCTTGTGTCCCTCTCCATACCCTCCTCGGAATCATCTCCGACCAATAAAACCTCACTTCGGGCCATCTCTCTTTTATGCCCTGAAGATCAATCTTAATTGCTATAATCAATTCAACGCCTTTGCACGACCCTAAGTCGTTGCCACCTGCGTGAATGATCAGCACATCTGGAGCACCCCACTTCTTCTCTGAAATCAATAATAAGTCCCATAATCTGAACCAGCAAAGACCTCTCACACCAATCCACTTCACCCTACCAGCCCCTTTGGTCCTGTTCTCATGCTTTCCTGCCCAATATACATATGAGTGTCCTACAATCCACACCCTACCCACCACATCAGCCGAACCTATAATAAAATTATATAAAATAACCATTAGAAACTTAAATTACTTAACATATCTAAAGCAACTAGCCAAGGTAAGGTAAACTGAGTTGTTTAGGCTACCCAGATGGATGTGAACAACACAAAACCTCAGATTTTAAGAGGAAAAAAGTGAAACGCCATCCAATCCCCCTTCATAAAAGGCAGGCGGCTTATGGCCCTGGGTTACCTAAAAAACAAACTCGCCAGGAGCGCGCTCTCTATAACTTATCCCCTCTTATATACGCCTTAAAAGCTGACGATCTCCACCTACCCAGCCGCTTTATTGCCTCCTCCGAACTGCCCGCTACCGCTGCGCAAGTTGCTGCTCCAATTCTAAATGAATGAGTACCATATTCTTCCTCCGGGATGCCCAAGGCCACCAAACATTTACCAAACACACTAGAAAATTGAAATTTAGTTAACGGGGTACCGTCCCTATGCACTAACCACTGAACCCCCCCCCTTTGGCCTAACCAAATTGAATTTGTTTGCTAATTCCACCGGACAGATCCCCTTATTCTCCTCTGCCTTCAAAGAAATCCAGCGCCCCTTACCCAGCTGATCTGTTTTTGATCTCTGAATCTTTATCAACGCTAAATCTTTTTTAATCACCACATTCTCCTTCAAAACCCCAGAGACCACACACAATTTATTTCTTGCCACTAACTCCCCAATCCTAAACGCCCCAAAAAACGCAAGCACAAATGCCAAACCAAAAAGGGCTGATTCATACTCATCCACCGCCACCCCCGAAACTGCCGTGACTAAATCCTGCAGCAAACCCTGATCTATTGGCCTTCTCGAATCTCCTTCCACCCTCTGTTCTCTGGCCCACCCCTTCAATGCCTTAGACAACAGGAATGACTTAGTAGGATCTTTTTGACCCTTCAATTTAGCGAAATAAGCGATTCCCGCCAAAGCCCCGGACATTGCTGCCCTAGATCTACCTTCCTGGTGGCAAGCCCACACGAATTCTAACATGACTTCCTCCTGGCACTTACCCTCACCCCACCTTGCTGTAAAAATCGACCATTCATTCCAAGCCGCCGAGTAACTTCTCAGCGTACTTGGGGCCAAAGCCTTCAGGGCTAGACTCTCGATGCCGGCTCGATGATCTGCCATAATTGAGAAGGACATGACACACCATCAATATCTGCTGCCGGCGCCAGCCTCCTGAACCTATCCCATTGGAACCTTGATAATGCATCCGCTATTTCATTCTTTACCCCCGGAACATGCCTTGCTGAGAAAGAAATATTCTCCTGCAAACATCGCAGAATGAGATGCCTAAGTAAACGCATTACCCTTGGACAATCCGACCTCTGATTGTTAACTGAATGAACTACTCCCAAATTATCACACCAAAAAACAATGTTCTTGTTAGCAATCTGCCTAGCCCATAGTTCCACTGCCACGATTATTGGAAAAAGCTCTAACAGCAACATACTAGCAGTAAATCCTTTCACCCTCCAATCCTCCGGCCACGCCTCTGCACACCAGTGCCCCTTAAAATACGCTCCAAAACCTACTGCCCCAGATGCATCCGTGAATAATTGCAGTTCGTCATTTGCCACCGCCTCCTGCCAAATCCTTACTCCATTAAAATCCTGCACAAAACATAACCAAACTTTCAGATCTTCTTTCAACTCTGCGGAGATTCTTACTTGATGATGAGGCTTCCTAACCCCCGCCGTAGCTCTCTCCAACCTTCTACAAAAAACTCTGCCCATTGGGATCACCCTACAGGCAAAATTTAACAACCCCAGCAATGACTGCAACTGCTTCAATGTGACTCTTTTCACCTCTAAGAACTCTTCCAACTGCCCCTTCAACCTCGACACCTTTTCCTCAGGAAGCCTGCAAATACCCAATACTGTGTCTATCTCAATACCCAAGTAAGATAGCCTACTAACAGGCCCCTCCGTCTTTTCCTTTGCAATTGGCACCCCCAGTACCCAAAACAATGCACTGGTTGAAAAAAGTAACTCACTACACACCTCACTATCCGCCGGACCTATTAACAAAAAATCATCCAGGTAGTGAGTAACCCCTTGCTGCTTACAACCTGCCTTAATACACCACTGCAAGAAGCTGCTAAAACACTCAAAGAATGAGCATGAAACCGAACAACCCATCGGTAAACATCTGTCTATATAGAACTCCCCTCCTAACTTAAAACCCATATACTTGAACGATTCCGGGTGCAAAGGCAAAATCCTAAAAGCTGATTCCACATCTACCTTAGCCATCAGGGCTCCCTTACCGTACCCCTGCACCAAACCTAATGCATGCTCAAACAATTCATAGCTGACGCTACAAACCTCCTGATCCAATGCCTCATTCACTGACCCCCCCTCTGGATAAGATAAATGCTGAATCAACCTATATTTCCCAGGCTCTCTCTTAGGCACCCCCCCAGCGGAGAAATACATAGATCCGCGATTGGGGGCTCCCTGTAAGGTCCTACCATTCTGCCTAAGTTTACCTCGCTCTGCACTTTTTTCCGAACCACCTCTGGGAAATCCCTAGCTGACTTCAGGTTCCTATTTGCCGATGCAATAACCCTATCTATAACCGGTAAACGAAAACCCTCTGAAAAACCCTGCAATAAAAAGGCTGCTTCCTCCCTAAGAGGATAGAGCCTTAACCACCTCTTTAACTCCTCAATCCTAACTGGCGACTCCGCCTTGCCTATTGCCAGGCCCAGCCTCTCCTCTCCCAGCTGCTTGCCCCCTTGATCTTGCACACTCCTTTGCTGGGTGGGCCCCGCTGCATTGCAAGCACACGTGCCTGTACCTACACCCTGCTCCTTTTGAGCACTGCCCGTTGTTAAACGCATAGCATTTTCCCCTCCCGGGCACACTGTACCCGGGCTTGTTAAGAAAAAGCTGTCTTCGCCCCCCCCCCCCCCCCCCCTGCTTCACTGGACCCCCTCATTTGTTGGGTAACTTCCAACCACACTTCCACGTCCTTAAACCCTAAACTAAAAACTTTTTGCCCATCCTGCTTTTTCCTAAAAAGCTCATCGTACTGCCTCCATGCATTAACCCTGCCTGTTGAATACATGTTATGTATTAGATGAAAATACTTAAACATATTCATATGCTCCGATGGCCTGGTTTCCGTGTAGCATGCTGCAAACACATAAGCCCCTGCCAGCCAGTTGGTATAAGACCTCCTAGCCTCCTCTGCTGCCGGGCCTTTTGCCTTGGCCGCATCCAATTCTTTCTTTGCTTCATGTGTTATAGCAAACATGTCCACGAAACGTCCCTTCTTTATTTTGTCTCTAATTTTAGACCTCACACCCCTCAATATGGCCGTGTTAGAACAATGCACCGCGTCACCTGATGCATCCGGACCTACCCTGGCTGCACTGCTAGCTACACTCCTCGAACCCCCTGCTCCCTTCTTCTTTCCCCTAATTTTCTGCGCAAAGTACTTCATCAGCTTGCGCGGCCTACCATCTGAGCTGGATGAATCAGTGGAACTGTCTGAATGCGACCCCTCCACCTGCTGCTGCGCTGTGTGCGTGATCTCACCTGCTCCTGATGTCGACGGTCCCGCCTGCTCTTCAGTTCTAACCGTCTGTCCCACGCCGCGCAGTGCGCCCACCGCGACTTGACTCGATGATTCCAGGACTTCAGATACACTTCCAGGCCCTGCGCTTTCCGAAACCGCCTGCGAAGGAATACTAACAGGAACAGAGTTCACAACATTCTCTTCATCAGCATCTAATGTAATAACCCCTTCACTGCCACCCTGCTCCTTGCCCGACCCCCCTCCTTGCCCAACCTGCTGAAACGCTGCCGTTACTGTGGGAGGTGCTGCCTCCGGGATGGGCGGGGGCGGGGGTGGCAATTGAAAATTGCCTTGCTGCGCTGAGGTGATTACTCCCTGCTGTCCACCAACCCCATAAAATCCGCCCGGAGCTTGCCCAAACCCTTGATTGATTGCCCAAAATTGCTGACCCTGGTTACCAGGTACAGCACTCAGCCAAGCATGACCCTGTGGTTGATAAACTGGCTGCTGCATGCTCCCCCACTGCGGCCCCACTGGCCACTGCCCCTGCACACCCTGCTGCTGGACTGCCGTGTTAAAATAGGGAGACCAACTCCTGAACTGAGCTGTCTGGCCCACGGCCACATTGCTTACCGCCCCACCCACTGCCTGCAGTCCTACAGGCTGCGCTAACGGCACCGGCCCCTGCACTAGCACTGGTGTAGGTGGAGGCTGTGAATAGTTTGGTAAAGGAGAGGATCTAATTCTAACAATGGGTGTGAATGCACCCCTCACTGACTGAGGTGACTGCCAATCGTTTATTCTAATATCCTGCTGCCTGCTGACAGGGGACAAATTAACTGACTGCCCCCGCTGCTGCATGTCCCCAGCTCCTAAAGCTGTAGGACTGCCCACTGCTTGCTGATAGTATTCAGTGGACAAAATGTCCGCCTGAGATAAGGGGGCGGGGCTAGTCGCCACCTCTGTACCCCCACTCTCTGACCTGGGCCCCCCCCTCTGAGTATTGTCACTGACTGAGGGTGACCCCCTGCCCTGCGCCCCCCTAGCCAACCAAGCCTGCAGGCCGGAAGGCGAGGGGGCCGGGCGCGGCGTGCTTACCACCGCGGCCGCCATTAGAGTGTTCTGCCCCCCGGCAGAGCGAGCAGCCGCCCGCCCCACCGACCCACTGCGTCCGCGCGCCCTCCCTCTCACTCCCGCCATGTTACCCGGGGGAGCTTGGGCCAGGCGCGAACCCCCCGCTGCCGCCGCCGCTGATAAGCGCGCTCCCCTAAAGACCTGGGAGGACGCGGCGGCCTGTAACGGCCTAGCCGCTTCCACCAGCCGCCGGGGAGGAGGCGCATTGCGGCGAGGGCGAGACATACCACTACCTACAGAAAAACTTTTCCCACACTTTGTGCTGAAAGCCAGCAGGTGCAGCAAATACTGCAGCCAGCAGCCAGACACTGACAGAGGGGAAAATGACAGAAAGTTGAAAACACTAGAAAAAACGGAAAGAAGAAAATTATAAACAGAGATAGACAGAATAAGAAGCAGAAAGCTTAGGGTAAATAGAATATATAAAGAATAGTAAATAAAGCGACACTTAGCCTATCCAGACTCCAGAGGGACCGCAATCTCCAGGGAATCCAAAAATGGCAAGAGGGATAATTTACCTCAGCTAACACATATATAACCTTTCAAACCCCTCCCCCTACTCTGTCACTACTGGCTAACCCACCTGAACTGCAACCAACCAGTACCTAGCACTAAACCACCAATGACAACTGCTCTACTAATTCTTACTACAAAACAGGGTGCTTATTTCATCTCAAGCTTAGGTAAGCTTTTGATTCTATTAAGATGTGTCAGGGGAAAGAGCTGTGTGATGGATAAACTGCATCAGGGGAGAGAGCTGCTTGATGGATAAACTATGCCGGAATCGGGACATCTGTCAGAATGAACTTAGGTCTACAGTCATTAGGTCGACCCCACTAGGTCGACTGGCAGGAAGGTCGACCTGACTTAAGGTCGACATGGGCCAAGGTCGACATGACTTAAGGTCGAATTTGCATAAAGGTCGACATGAGGAAGGTCGACTGGTCATAAGGTCGACGTGTGTTTTTCACTGTTTTTTATCCGAATGTCGACACAGTCGACATGGACACAGTTGGCAATGAGAATCGGACCCTCGCATCGCTCTCTTCGCTCGCAATGCTTCGGGCACGGTGCCTCGCTGCGCTCGGCACACTATTTTATTCTCCCACCACGCCCTAGTGGATGGTAGGGCATGAAATACCGCCTGTCGGCACATGTCGGCTCAAAAAACAGTGAAAAACCCATGTCGATCTTATGACCAGTCGACCTTCCTCATGTCGACCTTTATGCAAATTCGACCTTAAGTCATGTCGACCTTGGCCCATGTTGACCTTAAGTCAGGTCGACCTTCCTGCCAGTCGACCTAGTGGGGTCGACCTAATGACTGTAGACCTAAGTTCATTCTAATAGATGACCGCATCCCACTGTGCCAGGGGGATGAGCTGGGTGAGGGATACACTGTGTCAGAGGGAAGTGCTTTGTGAGGTATAAGATGTGTTGGGGGAAGAGCTGTGTCAGGGGGAAGTGCATAAGGGAGAAGCTGCATCAGGGGGAAGAGCCGTGTGAGGGATAAACTGCATCAGGGGGGAGAGCTGTGTGAGGCATAAGCTGCATCAATGGGAAGAGCTGTGTGAGGAATGAGATGTGTCAGGGATAGAGTTGTGTGAGGGATAAGCTGCGTCAGAATAGCCACCAAATAATTCAAGACAGTTCTTATTAATGCTAGAAGATTCTGTGGCAATTTTGAGAACTACATTTTCATTGCTGGCATGCACTGATAAAATCCCAGCGGAAGCGGTGGAGGGAGGTGCAATGAATGTGAAATGGAGGCGGGATGGAAGGGGGAACCCCAGACAACGAATATGTTCCCAGTGGCCATGTTAATGAGGACTAGACACACCGGCAGGCGGTGGCCAATTGGGGGGGGGGGGGGAGTGGGGGGGGGGGGGGAGTGGGTGGTGTTGTTGCAAACATTTTGTGGTGAGCGGCCCGGCGCAGTTTGTGAGTCATGTGAACAGGGCCGACGCCACCTGCCACCACTAGGTAGCTTTAGGCATCTGCTTGGGGCGCCGGCCACTGGAGGGCAGCAGGAGGGAGCAGGATGGAGGTGAGCAACTCTCTCCCGAACCGGCTGCAACTCTCCCCACCCCTGTGGAGCGTTTTGGCATCCCTCGCCGCATCACGTCACCCCCCCTTGGAGCGGGTGAGCGCCGGGGCCTTGCACCAGCCCTGCATGTGAATAGGAGGGCATATAACAGTGACTAGGAGAAGGTAATGCGTGTGTATGAGGGACACATGCATACCTCCCAACATGACCCTCTCCAGGAGGGACACATTTCTCGTTTCTGGACTTCCCTTTTAACGTGTGATTGCCATCATCTGTTTTATACAGGTTCATGCGTAACACAGTTGTTTTCACACAGGGGAGTTCTATCATAAATTAAGAGGGAAGTCCGGAAACAGAGCATTGTGTCCCTCCTGGAGAGGGTTATGTTGGCAGGTATGCACAAGTCTTGGGCCTAATGGAAAGTGAGTTGGGAGATATTGTAAGATAAGAGATGCATAAAATATAAGGCGCCAATTGGGGAAAACAGCAGAAGTGTAATGTTTTGCAAGGTGGGCAAGAAGGTGAGGGGCAAGGGATGTGTCATCTGCCAGGTTAGCAAGAAGGGGAGGGGGTGACATCCACCACCTCTCTAGGACCACTTTAAGCACCTTAACATCCTACACCTAGGGTTACACACCCTAACCCATTAAGGTTGCTTCCTTAAATTTCCCAGGCTTATTTTCTATCCCAATCCACCCCTGCCTTTACGTTATGACCCTTACAGCACCAACATATACCGGTCCCACAATGTACTGTATAACCCATTATTCTACACTTCACAGAATTTAACCCCTCATACAATGTTTGGCCCAAGATAAATTTAAATTTCAAAGGACTAATTGATCATTAGGGATGGCCCCATGTGTTCTGAGCAATGCCAACATTTGTATCTTAAGGTACAATTTCTCCCAAGTTTGCACCTGCTCTGAAGCTGTGAGAAAAAAAAAAAAACCTGTGTTAATTCCTATAGAATTTACATAGGCTTACAAGTAAATTGGCAAAAGTGTCTAAAAATCAAGAGGTGATGTTGTCAATAGCAACCAATCAGATTATGTCTGTCATTTCTCTATTGCATCCTAGAAAATGATAGAGAGGGTGAAATAAGAGATTCAGAAAGTGAGAAATTTTGGCAATCATTTACACCATTTCGATTTTGCAGTGTAAATGATTGCCGCTTTAAAAAAACTGGAGATTTCTTACTAAATCTCTCACTTTCTGAATCTCTCATCCCATTAAATTTCACCCAGAGAATCTGATTGGTGTGTGTGTATATATACTGTATATTGTGTACGGTGTATATTTGTATATATAAACAGTGCCATCTAGTGTTGCATTTTATGAACATCACTTCAAAAAACGGTTCAAAACAAATAAACTCCCAAAAAATTGTAAATAGCTTCATTCAAATTCTCAGCAAACCCCGCTGGGTGGGGTTTGGTGGAATCAACTAGAATAACCCCATCTATGTAATCAGAGCCACTCAGAAAGCCCGGATCTGAGTCCTACCCAAGCTGTGACTCAGTTGTTCCCACCAGACTCGGATTCCAGCTTGCGGTCAAACTGTGCATACAAGTACTGCAGACCGCAGACTGAGCCCCACTTTGTACACAAGTACTGTGATTCTGCAGACCATACCCTACTGTGTACACAAGTACCCTGACTGCTGGCTGTACCCCATTGTGCATACAAGTACTATGAATGTTGGCCATACCACACTGTTGTATACAAGTAATGTGACTCTGCTAGCCGTACCCCACTGGGAATACAAGTAGTATGACTGCACGCTGTACCTCACTGTGTACACAAGTACTGTAATTCTGCAGACCATACCCTATGGTGTACACAAGTACTCTGACTGCTGGCCACATCCCCCTGTGCATGCAAGTACTGTGACTATAAAGGATGTACCCCCACTGTGTCTACAAGTACTGTGACTCCACATTGAGTGGTGATAAAAATAAATCACACTAGTAAGTAAGTCGTTTTTTTTTGTACAACTTGGATGTGTTCTGGAATATGGATCAACTGAGAAAAGAGCAGAAGCAGCAAGCAAATGCTAGCACTGCAGATTCTGCAACCAATCATGATGATGATAATAGTCCTTTACTGTACTCTAAAACTGATCCTCATGGGTGATCCCTCTGTATATGTGGGGATGAGCAGCATAATTATTGCTGATGCCATAGAAATTGAGAATTTAACTGTGGAATTGCAAGAGGATAATTGTGTAGCTGACACTGGCACAAATGAGGATGTTGAGGATAAAGTAACAGTTCTTATAACAGCAACTGGTGCTAAATAAAACAACAACCAGCAGTCCAGCATCAGCTAGCTCCCTTCTCTCTACTAGATCCAAGCACCTGCAATCTTCACCACCAACACCTTCATCCCCAATATCCTCAGTGATGATAAGAGGTAGTCATGCAACTAATTTGGTAATGCTAAGTGACTCCTCCCAGGATCCTCAGAGGAGTCCTTGAGCACTAGGTCTACTACTACTGCTGCTGCTCCTGGGGGTAGAACTTCATCCCAGAAGTGGACCAAGAAGATAACTTGTACTAGTAGTAGTTTGAAAAAAAACTGTTAAACAATATTTTGCAAGGGGAAGGAAGTACGGCACTACTCACCCAGTAACGCAGCAGATCACAGACGCCATGACTGCTTTGCTAGTATTAAATCTACCTCTCATATATCCACCATTAATACAGTGGGTTTTACAAAGTTAATGGAGGTGTCCTGTGTCCACAGTACCAAATTCCATCTCGGTTCCATTTTAACCAAAAAGCTATTCCTCGGCTGTACTGGGACGTTAAAAAAAAAAAAAAGGTATTCCTCATCTTTGCGGCCACAGCTACACCAGTTACCCTAGCCGCTTTCAGGGTATCTGGACTATTTGTCTACAACAAGAAGATAGACAGCCATTAGGTCGACACCATTAGTTCGACAACTCAATAGGTTGACATGCTTTTAGGTCGACATACCATTAGGTCAACATACCATTAGGTCGACATGTCATTAGGTCGACATGCCATTAGGTCGACACTGCCATTAGGTCGACAGTGTCTAGGTCGACAGTCAAAAGGTCGACATGGTTTTTTTCACTGTTTTTGAGCCGACATGTGCCGACAGGTGGTATTTCATGCCCTACCATCCACTAGGGCGTGGAGTTAGATTATAATAGTGTGCTGAGCGCAGCGAGGCACCGTGCCCGAAGCATGGCGAGCGAAGCGAGCGATGCGAGGGGCTGCGGTTCACTTCAAACTGTGTCCATGTCGACTGTGTTGACATTTGGGTCAAAAAACAGTGAAAAAACCATGTTGACCTTTTGACTGTCGACCTAGACTCTGTTAACCTAATGGCATGTCGACCTAATGACATGTCGACCTAATGGTATGTCGACCTAATGGTATGTCGACCTAATGGTATGTTGACCTAAAAGCATGTCGACCTATTGAGTTGTCGAACTAATGGTGTCGACCTAATGGCTGTCTATCTTCTTGTTGTAGACAAATGGTCCCGCATCCGCTTTCAGAATAGCACCATTGTCTCCTCGCGGGCTCGCTTTGCTCACCCCAACTTTTCTAAAGATAATAGATGGTGGCATGGACACAGGAGGGTGGTGTGGACCCAGGGTGGTGCGGGTTACGTTGCGTAAGTTCCATCGCGTAAACTGTGGCCGCAAAGATGAGGAAGTACCAAAAAAAACTGATTATTGGCTAACAAACTGCTATTGTACCCACTGCCAACTTACAAGTGGTAGTGGGCAAACTAAAGTCCACATGTGACAGCCCGCTGGGTGGATGCATCGCCTTCAGCAGCAGTAGCAGTCTCTAGTAAATAACAGCAGCACATTCCTGCCACACACATTCCTGCCACACAGAGGCAGGCTACTCTGTATATCACTGGATATATCACTGGAAAACAGGTACCGGAGTAACTGTTGGGGCGCCTGTGTGAGTTGATAGGCCAGCAGCAATATAAAAAGGGATTGTCAGTCCCTGTAGAGAAACAAAAAATTGGGTTGTGGATTGTGCTAAACTGATGGCAGAATAAGGTTGGTATTAAATGATATACACTTTAATTAGCACATATAACACGCTATTGGGGGGAGGGGGGGGCAATTCAATGTGGTGTCCCTTACAATGCTTCCTCCAAGTAAGTGATGGGGGTGGCGTTCCTCCCGATTGGAATATCAGAAGCTGTAGGCGATCCACTTGGTGACCCGGGTAGGTACTTTAGAGAGGTAAGAAAAAAGTGGTTGTGGTAACAACCTATTAGGCGCTTGTGGTGGGATGATTTGTGGAGCCGCTACTAGGAAAGGGGGTGAGAGCCCCTTAATGAATACAAAAATACAGAAAGGAAGATAGTAGCGCTAGACAATATTGGATAAAAAATTCACAGGGTTTATTACACACAATTTAAAAATAGCACAAGAAATAAGTAATAATATGCATATGCAATAGGCTAGGCACCTAGTACGCTAACAATTTTGGTGGTCCATTCCTAGTACACCGCCATGTAATTCGTTCCAGTAAAGTGTCCAGAGTTGGAAAATATTCAAAGGTGGTATAGGTACCGCAGGCAAGTGTCCAAAAGAAGATTATTAATCCTTGGTAAGGAAAGCAAAATTGCTGAAGTCTTCAGGTGGTTTAGGTGGAATTCCCAAATATTGATGCGGAGATAGATATAACCAGCGGTCAGCTCTGGTGGCGGCTGGTCTGGGCCAAATGATAGCGGAAGTAGCTTTGAAGGTGCCAAGATGCCTGCTCCTGACTCGTTTCGCTGTCTCAAGGTACAGCTTTATCAAAGCTTTATCAATCCTTTGATAAAGCTGTACCTTGAGACAGCGAAACGCGGATCCGATATGATATCCCGGCGGTCGGGATCCCGGCGGTCGGAATCCCGACACTGGAATCCCGACCGCCGAAATCCCGACAAGGGGGGGACATGGATCGCCCCCCCTTGCGGGCTCGCTGCGCTCGCCACGCAGCGGGCCCGGTGCCTCGCTACGCTCGGCACGCTATTATATTCTCCCTCTATGGGTGTCGTGGACACCCACGGAGGGAGAAAGTTTCGGGATTTCGGCGGTCGGGATTCCAGTGTCGGGATTCCGACCGCCGGGATCCCGACCGCCGGGAAATTAACTGCATCCCGCGAAACGCGTCAGGAGCAGGCATCTTGGCACCTTCAAAGCTACTTCCGCTATCATTTGGCCCAGACCAGCCGCCACCAGAGCTGACCGATGGTTATATCTATCTCCGCATCAATATTTGGGAATTCCACCTAAACCACCTGAAGACTTCAGCAATTTTGCTTTCCTTACCAAGGATTAATAATCTTCTTTTGGACACTTCCCTGCGGTAACTATACCCACTTTGAATATTTTCCAACTCTGGACACTTTACTGGAACGAATTACATGGCGGTGTACTAGGAATGGACCACCAAAATTGTTAGCGTACTAGGTGCCTAGCCTATTGCATATGCATATTATTACTTATTTCTTGTGCTATTTTTAAATTGTGTGTAATAAACCCTGTGAATTTTTTATCCAATATTGTCTAGCGCTACTATCTTCCTTTCTCTACTTTAGAGAGGTGGCTTTCCTTCAAATAGGTGGTACCTTACTCAGGTGAATGAAGAGTGGTCAAATGTAGTCTGGTTCCCCGTTTTTTCTCTCTGGTCTGAGATTTCTCAAAAGTGGTTGCTGGGTGATGCCTGGAACAGCAGCGTAAAGGGTGGAGGGGCTGGATGCCTATTCCAACGCGTTTTGCTGCTGAGTGCAGCTTTTTCAAGGAGTTGCATTTTAGAGTGTTATATGTACTAATTAAAGTGTATATCGTTTAATACCAACCTTGTTCTGCCATCGATTTAGCGCAATCCACAACCCAATTTTTTGTTACTCTGTATATCACAAGCTTCACTAAGCAGCATAACGCTGACAACCTGTAAGAAACAGTAAGCGATGTCATAGCAGCATCGCTTACTCTCCCCGGGGTTTGTGATTTCTTATAATGCTACAAATATCGTGAAAACACTACAGCTGGATGAATTCCTTTGATACATTAAAATATATAAATCTTGCAGCACTCAATTGCAGGCCAAGCCTACAGCTGACTCAGGGCCAGATGCACTAAGGGGGAGATTCTCTAAGAATCTCCGCCCCGCTTCGCCGCCCATCGCATACTTAATTATCGCATATGCTGTACCATATGCGATAATTAAGGCAAAGGACAGCTCTTGCGTTAAGAGCTGTCCTTTGCGGTGAGAGTCGCCGGGTCCCAGCAGGTCCCGGCGGCTCTCCCCTCCCTCACACACCAGGCGCTGCTGCTGCTGCGCCGGGCTCTCCTCCTCCCTGCACCCGGAAGAGGATCAGTGCAGGGAGGAGGTCAAAGGTCCGGGCAGCACTGCGCTGTGCTGCCCGGACACAGGTGAGGGGGTGAGGGGGCGATGCGGGGGGTCGGTGCGGGGCGGCGGAGGGATGCGGTAGAAGCCCATTGGCTTCTATGGGGCATCGCCAGATTTTTCTGGCGATGCCCCCCGCCGCGGTAACCCGGCGAGGGATGCTTACAGCATCCCAAAATGCGGTAAAAACGCCGATAACGGGGTTTTTACCGCATTTCTTCTTTAGAGAATCTCCCCCTAAGCTTCAAAAGTGATAAAATGGAGAGTGATAAACAACCAGCCAATCAGCTTCTACCTGACATTTTTCAAACACAGTCTGTGACATGGTAGGTAGGAGCTGATTGGCTGGCTGTTTATCACTCTCCATTTTATCACTTTTAAATCTTAGTGCATCTGGCCTTCAGTCCTCACCACCAGTGACTAAAATAACTTTCAAGCCTAGGAAAGAAGCTGGTCCAATAGGGTAAAGCACTGGAGAGAGCAGCATAAACACACCACTGAGGAGCTGAAATAAAGATGCCCCCTAAAAGGGTTCTCCCTGGCATCTCCTTTTTATAATTCCATAGAAGCCAGAGGGCTGGGTTTGATAAGGCAGGACAGGCAAACCAAGCCCTCCTGTCTCACGAGAGAACTCAGCTGTGTCTCAACGCATCAGGGGGGGAGGGGGAGGTGCAGCTGGAAGAGCTATTGACAGAGACCATAGTGATTATGCACTACTCCACTGTGTGCTGGCTCTCGCACCCGCAGCACGCGGTCGTTGGTGTAGGAGCCGCATCTAATTTAGAAAAGCAATAGCCAAAGTTTTGGCAAGAAATCCAAATTCAAAGCCAGTCACAGCGATCTGGCAAATCCAAATTCAAATCCAAAGCAGGTCAACGAATCAGGCCCAAATCCAAGTCCAGTAAAAAATGGTCTAGCTCACATCTCTAGTGCGTACTGATTGCAATTACTTTTTTGGTACTTGTGTAGTTTCACGGCGCCACCGCGGGCACAGTGAAACTGTGAAACTTGGCAGTCTGCCAGACTCTGTGTTTACTGTGCGCGTGCCGCTCTAGCTGTTCTCAGCGCAGCGCGTGGCTGCTTTCCATATGTAATCTACGTTATCAGCGCTGCCCCGCGCTGACAGGTCACTGTGGTACTTGTAGTTCCACAGTGAAATAGGCAGTCCTGCGCACCGCTGACAACGGGGGCACGTAAACTGGACGCTAAAGCGTCTAAATCCAGACTCCCTGCAAAACACTAAGATGGGGGCATCTAAATTTAGACGCTATTAAACCTGTTCACAATGACACTGGTCGACGTAACAGCTGTTGACCTTGTTAATTCCACTATCCACGCCAACCCGAAGCGTGGCGAGCGATGCGAGCCCGCGAGGGGCGGCGGTACGCGTCCTACGACCTTTTCATACCCTCACTGTCCACGTCGGCGTGGAGTTGATATTATAAAGTGTGGCGAGCACAGCGAGCCACCGTGCCCGAAGCGTGGCGAGCGCAGCGAGCCCCGCACGGGGACGCGGATACCTTCACAGGTATCCGCGTCCCCTCGCGGGCTTCACAGGTATCCGCGTCCCCTCGCGGGGCTCGATGCGCTCGCCACGCTTCGGGCACGGTGGCTCGCTGTGCTCGCCACACTTTATAAAATCAACTCCACGCCGACGTGGATAGTGAGGGTATGAAAAGGTCGTAGGACGCATACCGCCGCCCCTCGCGGGCTCGCTGCGCTCGCCACACTTCGGGTTGGCGTGGATAGTGGAATTAACAAGGTCGACAGCTGTTACGTCGACCACTGTCATTGTGAACAGGTTTAATAGTGTACCCCTAGACCCTACTAAATTTAGACGCTTTAGCGTCTAAATTTAGATGCCCCATCCTAGCGTTTTGCAGGGAGTCTGGATTTAGACGCTTTAGCGTCTAAATTGCCGGGGTGTCCAGTTTACGTGCCCCCGTTGTCAGCAGTGCGCAGGACTGCCTATTTCACTGTGGAACTACAAGTACCATAGTGACCTGTCAGCGCTGGGCAGCGCTGATAACGTAGATTACATAAGGAAAGCAGCCACGTGCTGCGCTGAGAACAGCTAGAGCGGCACGTGCACAGTTAAACAGAGTCTGGCAGGCTGCTAAGTTTCAGACACAGACTGTGCGCAGTGGCGCCGTGAAACTACACAAGTACCACTTTTTTTGTCTTGCAGAGAATAGTAGTTTTAAATGTCACGGTCCTAAGTCACTTTTGATTGTTATATTTTGGCCAACGCAATTGGATTATATCTTTTTGCATTTCTTCATAGAAATATTAATCTAAATATTGTAACAGTGAAGTCAGACAATGATATCTTTGGGATTCTGTTCAGGGTACTTTGATAGTACTTTCACTATTATTTTCTCTTATCTTTGCCACACATTTATTGCACTCTGTTTCCCTCTTCACGCCTGCTCACATTTGCCTCACTTCTGACCTTCTCTGTTCCCTTCATCCTCTCACTTGTTGTTTCATACTTAATTGGATTACTCAATCAACCTGATTTTACCCACTTGTCTCCTCTCTGACAGTAGTTCCTTGCCTGTTACCTTCTCTCTCACTCTGTTTTCTACCACATCCTCGCAAATCTACTACAGACGCCGTCTGTCCCCCCAAATCCCTCTGTCTGCTTTCACTAACCTACCCTCTCACCTCTGGTCATCATGGCTGTTAATCTCTCAACTTCACTTTCTCCAACCGCTCCTCCCCCCTCCCATCCCATACCTATCCTGACCACTCGCCCCGCACCCCCACCCTCCCAACGACCCCCCCTCGCTTCTGCAATCCCAAAAACCTTATCCACATAAATACACAACCCACCCCCCTCTTTCCTGTGCACTATGGAATGCCAGATCCATCTGCAACAAACTCCCTGCCATCCATGACCTATTCATCTCTAGAGCATTCCACCTCCTTGCTATCACCGAGACCTGGCTCTCCACCTCTGATTCTGTCTCTCCAACTGCTCTCTCCCACGGTGGCCTCTCTTTCTCTCACACTCCCAGGCCTGACGGTCGCCAAGGTGGCGGCGTGGGTTTTCTCCTCTCAGCCTCATGCACCTACAGTGTCATTCACCCTCAACCCTCTCTCCTTTTCTCCTCCTTTGAGTCTCACTCTATCCATCTATACTACCCCTACCACCTCCGTGTCGCTGCAATCTACCGCCCCCCTGGCCCTATCTCCCAATTTCTTGACAACTTCGCCGCCTGGCTTCCACACTTCCTCTCCTCTGACCTGCCATCTGTCATTCTTGGTGACTTTAACATCCCCTTGGATAACCCCGCTGATCCTGGCACCTCCAAACTCCTCTCTCTCTGCTCCTCTCTTGGCCTATCTCAGTGGACTACCTCTCCCACCCACATCCAAGGACACTCCCTCGATCTCGTCTTCTCTCGCTCTTGTTCCCTTACTGACTACACTATCTTGGCTTTTCCTCTTTCTGACCATCACCTCATCTCCTTCTCCCACCCCCCCTCCCAAGCGCATTGTCTCACGGCATAACGTCAACACACTTGATCTTGCTGCCTTCTCAAACACGCTGTGTCCTCTTCTCGCCCCAATCGCCCTCATGTCCTGCCCGAACCTCGCCACCTCCCTCTATAATGACTCCCTATTTTCGGCATTGGACTCTGCCTGCCCTCCCTCCTCTATCCCCCTTCGATGCTCCAACCCCCAACCGTGGCACTCGCCTATCACCCGATTCCTTAAAAAGTGCTCTCGCACTGCTGAGCGCTTCTGGAAGAAATCACGCTCCCTTGCGGATTATCTCCATTTCAAATTCATTCTTTCCTCCTTCAGCTCTGCCCTTGCTCTGGCCAAGGAATCCTACTGTAAGTCCCTAATCCTTTCCCAATCATCCAATCCCCGCAGGCTCTTCGCCACCTTCAATTCCTTGCTCTCCCCCCCTCCTCCAGCTCTTCCGTCCTCGTAGCCGCTGATTTTGCTACCTACTTTTCAACCAAAATCTCCTCTCTCAGGACTGCCATCACTGCTGCCATGACCTCACCCTCTCCCTCCTCCCCTCCTACATCTCCACTCCCCTCCTTCCAACCCCTGTCCTCATTTTACCCCACCACTGCTGCTGAAGTCCACTCTATCCTTCAATCCGCTTCTCCCTCCACCTGCCCGCTCAATCCTATCCCCTCCAATATTATCCATCGTCTCAGTCCGTCAGTCTGCTCTCACCTGGCTCACCTCTTTAATCTTTCCCTATCCTCTGGGATCTTCCCTTCCTCCTTCAAATACGCTCTTGTCTCCCCAATTCTCAAAAAAAAACAAATCTGGACCCCAACTCTCCATCCAACTACAGGCCCATCTCCCTCCTCCCTTTTGCCTCCAAGCTCCTAGAACGTCTGACCTATAATCTTCTCCTAAGCCACCTTACTGCTAACTCCATTCTAGACCCCCTCCAATCCGGGTTCACCCTTTACATTCCACTGAAACTGCCCTGACCAAAGTCACTAACGATTTACTATCGGCTAAATCCAAAGGCCTCTTCTCTATCCTCATCCAGCTTGATCTGTCGGCAGCCTTTGACACTGTTGACCACCCTCTCCTGCTCAACACCCTCCGCTCCTTTGGCATCACTGGCACGGTCTTCTCCTGGTTCACCTCATACCTCTCCGATCGCTCCTTCTCCGTCTCCACTCCGAGCTCCTCCTCTCCTACTACCCCGCAGCCAGTCGGTGTTCCCCAAGGGTCAGTCCTTGGTCCTCTCCTCTTCTCCCTCTACACCACCTCTCTGGGCACCCTCATCAGCTCCTATGGTTTTCATTACCACCTTTATGCTGATGATACCCTAATCTATCTCTCCTCCCCTGACCTATCCCCATCACTCCTGTCCAAGGTCTCCGAATGCCTCACGGCCATCTCAGCCTGGATGACCCAACGCTTCCTGAAACTAAACATGGCTAAAACTGAACTTTTAATCTTCCATCCCCCGAACATCCCCTCTTCTCCCACTATCTCCATCAGCATTGGTGAAACCGAGATCACCTCCACCGACCAAACGCGCTGCCTCGGTGTCATCATTGACTCCTCCCTCTCTTTCACCCCCCACATTCGTGCTTTCTCACAGTCTTGCCGCTTTCACCTACGCAACATCTCACGCATCAGACCATTCCTCTCCACTGACGCGACCAAAATTCTCATTCACTCTCTTGTCATCCTTCTCTCTGGGCTACCTCTCACCCGCCTCGCACCTCTCCAAACCATTCTTAACGCTGCTGCTAGGCTCATCTTCCTCTCCCGCCGCTCTACCTCCGCCTCCCCCCTCTGTCTATCTCTTCACTGGCTCCCCATTCCTTTCCGAGTTCTCTTTAAACTCCTCACCACCACCTACAAGGCTCTCTCCTCCTCCAACGCTCCTTACCTCTCTTCACTGATCTCTATCCACACTCCCTCCCGTCCTCTTCGCTCCATCGCTGACCGCCGACTGACCTCTCACCTAATCACCTCCTCCCACTCCCGTGTCCAAGACTTCTCTCGCGCTGCCCCCCTGCACTGGAACAACCTCCCGCCACCCATCAGGCTTTCTGATTCCCTTACCTCCTTCAAACGCTCCCTCAAAACCCACTTTTTTCGACTAGCCTATCCCTCCTCCTAACCTCTTTTGATCCTCCTATCCTGCCTCCGTTCCCCTCCGTTCCTACTTATCCTATTGTTTTTCGTTCGTCCACCCACCTATTTTTAGTCTGTTAACTCTTACGAGCAGGGCCCTCCTTCCTCACGTACTCACCCTACCTCTTTACCTCACCTCATCTTCAGTCTCCTCGACAATTTTGACACCTACTTCTGAACTGATGCTGATTTTATTTCTACCAGCTATACCCCTATTTATACTGTATTTTTCAACACACCCTGTATGTTACCTTGTCATTTGTTTTTTGTTTGCTATGTACAGCGCTGCGGACACTTTGCGGCGCCTTATAAATAAACGTACTACTACTACTACTACTACTACTTTGACAGAATGTAATAGCCTCCGTCTTATGCTGGAGACATGAAGCTGAGTGCTGTGTCCCAAGTGCAGTCGCGGCTATAATTGAATTACAGCAATCTCTACCTGCCTCTGACTCTGCAGCCAGTTAATGGGCGGGATGCAGCAACATCTGCGACCCCTCTGCACCACACATCGCCGGCTACCGCAAAGATAATTACTGCATTTATACTATCATATGCGATAATTATTGCAGAGGACAGCTCTTGCGTTAAGAGCTGCCCTTTGAGATTTCCCTGGCGACGTGTGAGCGGTTCCCGGCGGCTCTCCCCCCTTCTCCTGCCCGGCAGCTCCCTGCTCAGGTGGCTGTAGGGGCTGCCGGGCTCCGCCTCTTCCTCCCTGCAGGAGGAGGTCACTGGCATAAAAGCAGGAGGCTGCCCGGACAGAGGTGGTGGTGGTGGTGGTGGTGGGGGGGGGGGGGGGGGGGGTGGAGCGGATCGGCGGGGATCTTGAGGAAGTAAAGGAAGCCCATAGGCATAACCCCCTGCAACGAAGCCCCAGCGGTGGGGCTTTACTGCATATGAAACTGCGTTTTTACCGCATTTTTTTGGTTTAGAGAATCTTGCCCAATGTCTGTCAGCATGCTGATTGGTGGATGGCTGTAGCTATCCACTAATCAGAGTGTTAACAGCCAATGGGGATATAGCCACACATGGGCCTCTTTCTAAAATAGGATTGACTCCTTAAGATGCTTACACACTGGGTGATTTTTTTATACAATATCACTCATTTTGGCCTGTCTGACCGATATCGTTTAAAATATTGCCCAGTGTGTGTGCTACCAATGAACATTGCACGCTCCCGCGGGTCATCAGCGATACCCCCACACACATTATCCGTGCATGCAGCTCAATTTGACATATCATCAAATGGCCTGCTCAGTGGTGGGATCCGTTTACGGAACTGAACGTTATTGTTAACGATATCATTCAGTTTTTACCGCTATCATCTGCCTGACAGCATTGCCGATATTGTTAAAAATATTTGCGGTGCTTGGAATCGCCTAGTGCAGAGGTCCCCATAGTTTTTTGAATCACGGCACCCTAGAGTATCAGAATATTTTTCAGGGCACCACTAGGCCAAAGTTTGTTACCAAGAAAAATAAAATTAGATTAAATAAGTTGTGCTTAAATGTCATCCTTAGGTCCAGTTATGTGGTGAGGAACACGATTCACTTCTGTTTCCCCACATATTTTATAATTGGAAGCCACAAGCAATGATTTTGCCTGTTTCATTGGCCATAAATAATTTGAATTGGTTCTGGACCATGAACCTGAGGCACCCCTGCAAGTGCTCCGATGCACCCCAGGGAGCCTAGGAGCACAGTTTGGGAACCACTGGCCTAGTGTGTACTTTATGTTACAGTAGCGCAGTACTGAATAGTGACCACTGGAGGGCATAAGAGAGAGTGAATTGTACTGGAAGCAGTCTCCAAGGAACACCAAGCAGGATGTAAAAATGATAACTGCGAGGGACTGGCAGTGTACAATAGAGCAGCATAGAATGGTCTGTTTGTACGTAAGGCCAATGTTTTTGCAATGGAGCAGGCTGCGCATGTGCTGTACCAAGGTACATTGTGTTTATGATTGCAGTGAGGATTTAATTGCAGAATGATTGTTAGAAAGGGGAGTTAACGCTTGGGTGTATCATGGCCATTTTTGGAGCTTGTATCTGCCTTCATGTAGGCCAGCGTCGATACTGCCACAGCCAGTCTGCATAATCATATGTGTACCTGACAGTCAATGTTTCTCATTCATGCATACAGGCTGCGAATGTGTACGCAGCTGTGACGGACTTTGTGATCTCTCTGGTAGGCATCTTTTTTTTTTTTTTGAGGGCGGTAGCTACACTTGGGGGGTTATTTTAGTTTCTTCGGTCACCTGTGCATTCGCATTTCTATGCATGTCGAGAAGAAGGGTGCGAGCAGACACGGCGAACTATGTGTTTGTCATCCCACTCACATAGCAGTGCAGACGGTGGGGCGGGGGTGGACACAGCCCATGGGAACGCCCAGCATTTCATGGGCATTCCCAGGAAAACATTGGGCGTTCCCATGCATAATCGCATCATGCAAAGGGGGTATCCGGTACTGTGTTTGATCCACATGCAACGCTGTGAAATTTGCATCATAGGAAGCAGAGGCGCCGGTATGGCGACGACGCAGCATAAGGGATTGCATCACAGGATTGCATCATTTAGCTCCGCCTCCTCATTGTGTTCTCACAAATCGCGGGTGTTGCTGTGCTGGTGGTGGGGCCTAGTAATAAGTCCATTCTCCCCTTGAATTGCCCTTCAGTGTCTGTGGCTTCTCCCAGAGCAGAGACTTTCAAAGCAGGTTATTATGACACAGGCCCAGTCCCGATTAGGTTGCGAATGACTGATGATTTTGAGACTGTGCCAGTGCTGGGGCCAGAGTGCTCATGTGCTGCAATGTTGCTGACACACAAACCACCAGTACCCGATTTTAATCGTACAGGCACCCAGATGCCACGCTTCGGGCTCGGTGGCTCGCTGCACTCGCCACACTATATAAAAACAACTCCACGCCGATGTGGATAGTGGGGGTATGAAAAGGTCGGAGGACGCATACCGCCGCCCCTCGCGGGCTCGCTGCGCTCGCCACGCTTCGGGTTGGTGTCGATACTGGGGTGGTGTTAACAATGGGGGGGGGGGGGGGGCCATTTCACATAGTAATCACCCATTAGGGTGGGTGTACAATTAAAAATCGGGTCGGGGGGGGGGGGGCATTTAACATTGTAATCAGGCATCAGGGTGCCTGTACAATGTAATATCGGGTATAATCGCATTGCATCACATGCCACTAGTTAAGGCATGCGATGCAACGCGATATTAAAATTGTACACTCCTCCTGGGAAAGGCTCAAAATCGGGTACAATCGCATCGCATGCCTTAACTAGTGGCATGCGATGTGATATAACGGGCGCCCAGATAATACACAAGTTCCGCTATAGCTTCCTTGGAAAGCTGCAAGGTTTGCTGGAGGAGAAAGGGGCCTTTGCTCAAAACAGAGCCAAATAACTAGAGGGCCATAATCCCAATTTCTAATATGAGTTTGCACCATAGGATACAGGGCCTAATTCAGACCTGATCCCTGGGCTGATAATTTTTGGAGCCCTACCATCGGGTATACGCCACCTGCTAGATGAAATCTCCCCCCCCCGCCCCCCCATGCCTGTTAATCGCTTAGCACGCCTGACGAAAATTAACTGGGTCAGCGATTAGCTGCAAATCCATTTGCAAACCGCAGGCGTTCAACCAGGTGGCGGGCAGCGTTTATGGGCTCATTAGGCAGCGGATGTACGCTGCCTAGCGAGCCAACCTGAATCAGGCCCTCTGTGAATGAGCCGGGAGGTATATATATAACACAGGGTGTTACAATAGCCCAGGGTCACATCAGATCCTGAGAGATTTGGAGCTTCAGATATGTTTGTGTAGTGGATCGGGAACCTGGATGCATTCACACAGTGGCCCTGATTCTGGTTGACTTGCAAAGCATCGGTATTTCGCTGCTTTGCAAGCCAACTAACGCCACCCGACGCCTGCTCGAACGTCCGCTCCCCGCTGGTCACCGAATATCCCCGCAGGCCTGCGTATGGATGTTTTAGATAAACATCTATTCGCAGCCTTGCGTGCGGGCCCTAAATCATTCAATGGTCACCGAGCATGAAATGATTTCTGAAGCGCCCGCTAATCTAAGTACACCCTGGTCACTTAGATTAGCGACGTCCTGCTCCGAGAATAGAGAGGGCAGCGAACATCCGGTGACGTCAGCTGCCCGCCCCCTGGAAGGCAGGAAGCTTCCCCCATTCGCATGGGGACGCCGCCGAGGGCGACCGCAGAGAAGACCTCCACATGCGCATATTTGTTTATGTGCATGCGCAGATCTTCAACATGGGTCCCCGCTGCGAATTCGCAATGGGCTGATTAAATCAGAATGACCCCCAGTAACTGTTGCATCTGCTTGGGAGGGTTATGGTACATTAGATCTACAAGGTCTAGGTCTACATTCATATGATGGACCACTAATGGTCGACATTCAAAAGGTCGGCAGGGTCCAAAGGTCGTCAGGGTCCAAAGGACGACAGTGGAAAGGTCGTAAGTCAAAAGGTCGACGGGTCCAAAGGCCGACATGTAAAATGTCAACATGACTTTTTCAGGTTATTTTGTGCTCGCCATGCTATTCTCCAGTATGAAATACCGCCTGTCGGCACATGTCCCCTCAAAATTTAGTAAAAAATATTCATGTTGACCTTTTCCATGTCGACCTTTTTACCATGTCGACATTCCATTGATCCTGTCGACCTACTGACTGTCGACCGTTGGACCCTGGCGACCTTTTGATTGTCGACTTTTGGACCCTGTCCACCTTATGACTGTTGACCTAGAGTCAATCTATCATGAGTCCGGATACCGCTTGGGAGCACACTTATGTTCCATAGATATTTTTTAAGAATTTATTAAATGTACTTTTTGTCCACTAGAGGGAGCATTCCTCGCAGTTGTCCACTAGAGGGAGCATTAATCGCAGTTGTCCACTAGAGGGAGCATTCCTCGCAGTTGTCTACTAGAGGGAGCATTCCTCGCAGTTGTCCACTAGAGGGAGCATTCCTCGCAGTTGTCCAGTAGAGGGAGCATTCCTCGCAGTTGTCCACTAGAGGGAGCATTAATCGCAGTTGTCCACTAGAGGGAGCATTCCTCGCAGTTGTCCACTAGAGGGAGCATTCCTCGCCGTTGTCCACTAGAGGGAGCATTCCTCACAGTTGTCCACTAGAGGGAGCATTCCTCGCAGTTGTCCACTAGAGGGAGCATTCCTCGCAGTTTTATTCTAAATCCTATTTTTATTTTTTTTTAAAACAGCATTGAAGGGAAATATTTATAGCTTCAATGTTTGCGCAGTTGTGAATTATTTACTACTAAGCATGCACAAAAAGTACTGCAAACCCCTATGGTGCATGCGTTCCCTTGACTGTATGCAGAGACCATTATTGCATGCCGAGTCGCAGTCATTAGTACTGGTGGCTTAAATCCATGTGTGCCATGAAGGTGGCCTTAAGTAAATGCAAAAAAAGCTGTCTCATGGGCATACTATGGGTTGTCACAGGCGAATCAGTGGTCGCTTATCCAAAAGCAGAGCTGCTGCCAGAGAGGCCAAGTTTAGAGTAATTGTGCCTGCCGTAAGCTGGTGCAAGTACCAATGGTGCACCTATGGTGGTGTGTTCATAACTACCGGCGGAGTTGCACTGTTCACGGGCATCCAGTGTGGGCTTGCATAGTCTGGTGCAAGCAGGTACACAAGGAGAAAGCTGAAACCAGCATCTGCCTATTAGCACCACTGCAATAAACTACACAATAAGTCAAATTTATTATACCGACTATTTGTGGCAAAAAAAAGAGATTCACGTGCCCCAGAATGTACTAAAATTCACATGCAGGGACTGGGAAGCTATGATGTGTATAGAAGCTAAATGATTGCAAAAGCAAATACTCCAATTCTACATCAGGACCTGGGCAGCCATGCGCACATGTACGATTAGCAAACCATGCATACATAGTGGCCACTGCTGGGGAGGGTCCCAGCATTTTTTTTCAAAACAGTAGCATACCTCCCAACATTGTCATGTCCCTAGTTGGGACTTCTGGGTGGCCCATCATGTACAGGCCCATAAGAGGCGTGGCTTTGATCAAAAGGGGTGTGGCTTTGGAGGATGTCTGCGATCGTGAAGCCACCTCCCGTTTGAGCCGCTGCAGAGGCATGGTCAGCACTGTATGAGCTGCTGGCCATGCCCCATCCCCTCTGCCTCCCAGGAATACTGTACGCATGTGCACAGAGTTTATTCACCACAAAGCAGCATGGAATCTCAACCCCCCCCTCCCCCCCCCCCCCGGTAGGATGCAGGACGGTCCCCAAAAAAAGGGGACTGTCCCATGAAAATCAGGACAGTTGGGAGGTATGTAGTAGTGCACAGGCTACAAAAACGTATTGGACTGGCCCACAGGGGTGTATGGGGAACACCCTAATTGGGCCCCCTTCCTGCTCTAGGATTGTGGATTTGCACTGTGAGTGATTTTTTAGACAGCAAAAACTGGTGGACAGGTGAAGGGGTCCTGGGGGGGGAGACCTCTTTACTGGTTCCAGTGCTGGCTCCAAAATATTGGGACCCCCAGTCTTTTTGTTCCCTGTATTTTTGTTCCCAGAGCTGGTTTCTTAAATACAGGGGAACCCCATTATTTTTAACCCCCGTATTTGGGGAACCAGGAACGTCTCAGTGAGGTCCTAGGCTGGTTATTCTCGGGGGGATGGGGGCCCCCACCCCACACCTTTTCTTATTTTATTTTAACTTTAGCACACTTTGCACAGATCTCACTGATCTGTGCATGGTTCTGCCAAACTCGCCAGGCTGGACCTGGTCTATTTAATTTGTGATATTTTTTTAGGGTCATGTTTAGGGTGCGGTTTGAAAAATCACACCCTATGAATTTTGCGATTTTGATGTTTTCTATTAGAAAACATCTGGATGCGATTTTTTTTTTGACGGGTCAATATGTGCACATTTTCCTACAATTCGCATGTTACTACATGTGTGATTTTCGGAAAAACTTTCAATTTCAGACATTTTTTGCCTAAAAAATTGCACATTACCAAAAATCGCATTTTACTACATTTCGCCCCCTATGTTTTTAAATATACTTTTATGATTAATGAGTTTTAAGAGACATGATTAATTGAGAAAAATCTGACATAGCATTAAGATCATGCTTTAATTATGGTGATACTCAGTGGACCCCTCTGCTCATCCTTTAGAAGTGCTGACTGTCTATACAAATGCGCAGATGATTGGAGCGTAACAAGACAGGAAGAATTGGGTTTTGACAACATTTTAGTTTTCATGTGGTCTTTAGAATTTTCGTTCTTTTTATAGACAAGTGAACTGTGTATCATTTCACATCTGCATGGAAAGAAAACATTAATGTAAGTTTGCTGATTGTTGCTTGTTTGACAGCGTTGGCTCTGGGAAGAATAATACAGCTGCAGGAAAGCGGAAATTCTTGAAGACCTATATGCTTGATTTCCTAATTCTTCAACCTTGGGTTTCATCTCATTATGACCACATCAAATGTCCTGAGGCAGTGTTGTACTGTCTACTCTTTGTCACATGCTGAGCGGGATCTTGTGAAGTCTTCAACAGATAATAAAGTAAATTGACCAGTGGATAAAATGGTCTTTTATCCAATAGATACAGTGCATTTCCCACACAAGTGGAATGACCTAAAAATGGCAGCCATCCTAATGTCAGACGTTTAAAAGAAAAACAAAACATTCTTGTTATCTATTAATTCTATCATTCTACAATGGTTGAATTGTCTCAAAATATTGGTCTTATCATAAGTTGTGCCCTGTGGAAGAGAAAAATGGGATTGGGGCAATGGTTTGGATGGAGCGGCACAGTTTCCATGTAATGTCTATGGGAGAAGCACACACGAGCAACTGCAACTTTTGCTCAAGTGCTAGATCCGAAAGATACACTTTATAGATTTACCATGCAAGAAGGATCATTGTCCTTATCTACATAAGGTGCTCAGTTCAGTGTCAGACTTGGTATGTGCATGGGGTTCTATGGATAGTGTTAAAGTAAGGGTCGGGCCGAGAAATCGGGTGAAATTGGGACAAATCGCATGTGTTTGATATTTGGTCTGACCTGATGCGTGGTTGGGTCAGAGACTGAGGTCGGACGTGCTGCACATGAGATAAATCGTATATAAAGCCATCTACGGCACATTGCAGATGCTTTGTAGCACATGAGATATAATCCCATCCAATTACCCTTGAACTCCCTCAGTAGCTCTCTGGGTGTCCTTATACATGTGATGAATCACTGTTTTAGCCCTCCAGGGGAGCTCCCCCAAATCGGCTCCGACTTGCCTTTCAGCAAGTCGGACTAGTCTATGGGAGCCTATACAGTATGTGGCATGATTCAGATGTGGATGGAGTTAGGGGCATAACTAGAATTTTATGGGCACCAAACCAAATTTTTAAAGGGCCTGTGGCAGGTCTCACCTATGTCTGAAGTAGCAGATTTCCTTAGCTCCTCCTGTGCCCCAGCTTAGGCAGTGGCAGTGGCGGGTGTCCTGTGCGCCGGTACCAACGGATGTCCTGTGCCCTGGTGTCAGTGGGTGCCCTGTGCCCTGGTGGCACTGGGTGTTCTGTACTCCAGCACCTTCTAGTCAGTGTTGGTAGCTGCTGAAGGGGTGGGAGTGGGTGGAGGGCACAGGATGGCAGGGCAGTAATATTTAAAAATAAAATAAAAGGGGCAACGGATTGCCGTCTGCAGGAATGAAGTATTGGAGACATTCATTATATGGGTAATGCAGGATATATCATTGACATCCACTTCTTTCCTTTCATCCCTGATGGCATCCCACATCCCCATACACCAAAATGATTTTATGCACTAATTCAACTTTTTCATAGTCTTAGCGTGGCCTTGCAGGTTCCCAGAGCCCTGCTCCTTCCAATGGGGAGGAGGCCCAGGTTGTAAAAAAAAGGTCCAAACTGGTTAGCACAAGTTTTTTTTTTTTTTTGGGGGGGGGGGGGGTTATTTAGGCAAATATTGTATACATCGTTGCAAATGTGTACCCTCGCCTAAGTTACTATTCCCATGTGGATATTACATCAAGAAAACATTGGGAAAATGTAAAAACCAAAAACGATGTGTGGCAATAATTGTCATGTTGAACTTTTGACTCTGTCAACGTTTTGTGTCTGTCGACTTAATGCATGTCAACCATATGGTCAGAGGCGTAGGGAGGGCGGAGCCAGTGGAGCACACGCTCCGGGCACCGATGGGGCGCGCCCCCCCCCCCCTCTGCAAATGAGCTGGAGACAGTCCAGCACTCAATAATTATTAACACAATAAGAGCAGCGGGCAGCGTGCGCCGGCGGCTGCCCTGCTCACCCGACACTGCGGCGGGCGGGGCTAGAAAGGCGTGATACGTGTCTCTTTCATTTAATAAATTAATAAGTGTCCTTATGTCTACCCTTATATTAAGGCATAGCAGAGGAGTAGTGTACTGTCAGGAATCGGGTCCCTCTGTGTCTGGCCACTGGCTGTGTACTGTCTCCGGGGTTCCCGCTAACGCCCGTAGGATTAATGGTACTCCTTCTCAACACATGTCAGCGCGGGGAAGATGATCGCTGATGTCTGAGGGCAGCGCGGGTAGTTCCCAGTGGATTGCTGGTCAGGCAAAAGCACAAGGAGATACTGATGACACAGCAAATGGAACTGGAATTAACGTGACTTGGTTCATCTCCACAGCAATAGGAGACTTCATCTTCTTCCTCATTACAAATATTATTTTCAAGTACCCCTCTGGTCTGCAGTGTACCCCAGGTTGGGAACCATTGTTCTAGTGAATCAATGAAGATTATAGATAGAGCATTTTGTGCATTCCTTATATAGAGCAGAAAATATATATGAACAATGACAATAATTCAGTAGCTAATATTTCCAAGATAGTTTACAATGTTCTAGTTTTTAGTATAATATACTACATTTTTCACCTTTACAAGTTAGGCATCGATCAGTGGCGGGATAAATGTGACAAGAAACCATCACTAGCTGCTGTTGCTTCAGGCCTAGACCGACTTGAGTTATGCACATAGACTGTGTGATAAGAAAGCATGTAAAATATGTACCTGGAAACATGAAATGAGAAAAGTGAGACTAGATTCCATTCCCTCAAGGAGTATAGTAAAGATGCAAACAACACATTCCCATACCTCCCAACTTGTGTCCGGATGAAATAGGGACACTCGCGCGGCAAATGAGGGCGCGGCTTATGCTAATTAGCCGCGACCTCATTTTCATACGAGAATAGACGCTGTGCGCATGCGCACAGCGTCTATTCTACTAGATTGGGGGGTCTCCCAACTGCCACCCCCCGCAGCGGGACAATGCCTGCCGCGGGTGGGACGTCGGGACAGGACCCGAAAATCGGGACTGTCCCGACGGAATCGTGACAGTTGGGAGGTATGCATTCCACATATGATTAAAGGTCAGTTCTAACGTTTTGTACGTTTATACAAATATCTACACATTTGAAGCATAGCTGCCTACCCTCCTGCATTCTGCAGGAGACTCCCTGAAATAGCAGCAATCTCCCTCTCTCCATCATTAGTCTAGCAATCTCCATCATTTCACCTAGCCCACATTACACGGTTACATTTTTTGGGAAAAAAGGAATGAGAGATAGATACATTTATATAAAATCATCAGCACCATTTCCCAGCACTTTACCAAGTATAGTAGCTCTTACTAGCTGCTTTGGGGCTCATCTACATTAGGATATAAGTCATTCTAAAAGTTCCTCTCAGATGTAGCAGTACACACCCACATTCACAATCTCTTTTCACAATCTCTCCATATATGGAACTAGGCACGCCCTTTGGGTGCAGCATGACACGCCCCTTAATGGGGTGCCTTGCAAAATTCTATTACCAACTATAATCTTCCTGAAACTAGTTATCAAAAGTAGGCAAGTATGATTTAAAGTTGACAAAACCAGGTTTGATTTCAGGGGGGCATATTCTATATTACAGAAAGATGTCAGAGAGGGACTTATCATTGTTCAACTCTAATACAGTGTCTTCTGTGCTTCATGCAAAAGCAGACAGCATTTTTTCTGCATGAAAATAAAAAAAAAAGCATTTTTGTACTGTGATTCCACCTATCATTGCTAGCCATTAAACAAACAACCCCCCACCTCCAAAGGGGTGTGGTATATGGTTCCGACCAGGGCTATTTTTCAGCAGGCTCCAGCAGGAACTGAGGCCCTTATTCTAGTTCACTCTTTCTGACAAAATATTTCTTAAGGTGTGTACACACGTGGGCGATATTGGCTGAAATCTCTGAAAATATGGTCGCTGAGCGACCATATTGCCAGTGATTTGGAGTGCTGCTGGCGATAAATCGCCAGCTGCGCGCTCCCGTGTGCACTCCCTAATGGTCGCTGGTCGCAGGAGCATGCTCCTGCGACCAGTGACTTCCCCCGGCGCTGAGCAGGAGGTCAGCGGAGTTCAGCGGCAGAAGGATTCCCTTCTGCTGCTGCTCCCTCCTCCGTTCGGGTCTCCGTCTCTCCCCTCCCCCTCGCCGCGTGATAGCAGCAACCAGACACTGCTGCTCCCCACGCCCCGTGACAGTAGCAGTGTCTCCTTTTCAACGCTGATGAAAAGGAGACACTGAGCAATATGATTGCTGGCAATATATTGATAGCAATATATCGCTAGCAATCATATTGCACCGTGTGTACACAGCATTAGATAGACAAAACCATGTGCACTGCAGGTGAGGCAGGTGTTACTTGTGCAGAGATAATTAGATTTGGGTGGGGTTTTACACCTGCCTCACCTGCAGTGCACATGGTTTTGTCCATCTAAGAAATATTTTGTCAGAAAGAGTGAACTAGAATAAGGGCCTCATTTCCTGCTGGAGCCTGCTGAAAAATAGCCCTGGTTCTGACAGTCGGGATCCCGAAAGTCATTAGCCCGACATCGGGATCCCGACTGGCCGGACTCAGACAGCATGGTGAGCGCAACAAAGCCCCTTGCAGGCTTGCTGCGCTCGCCACGCTGCGGGCACGGTGGTTCGCTACGCTTGCTACCTATTCTATTCTTCCTCTATGGGGGTCGTGGACCCCCACGAGGGAGAATAGCCGGTGGTCGTCGGGAAACCATGTCAGTGTTTTAACAGTTGGGATCCGATGTTGCGTAAAATGACTGTTGGGATCCCAACTAGTCATTTGCAGATCAGCAGATGGGACATTGAATCCCGCCAGCCGATAAACTGCCAGGAGGGCTGAGAAAGGGCCAGGGTCACGACTGTCACGATGTCCCAACAGTCGTGACCCCTGGATTGAATACCCCCCTTTTATCATAACAAAATTGTATTTCTTAAGAGCAAAATAAATGTTTTTTTGTTGGGAGGCCCCAAAAAAGATGGGCATCAATCAGGGCAATTCAGTTATGCTCTGATTGGGAAGGCATTGCTTTATACATACCCAAATTAGCTGTAAATATCTGCAAACTCCCATTTGGGCGCATAAACCACATACTTTGCACACATTTCTACTTGCACCTCAAAAGGTAGACCAAAAAACTGTTGGTGCTCAATGTTAATAAATAGCCTTGGCCATCTATATCTATATATCTATATATCTATCTACATATCTATATATCTATCTACATATATATATCTATCTACACATATATATATATATATATATATATATATATATATAGATAGATAGATAGATAGATAGATAGATATATGTCTAGTGTCCGTAAGGCTCCGAAACACTGCCATCTGTTGGCAGCGAGTAAAACTACATCTACTAGCTTTGGAAACATTTGCTAAGAGCATTACTGCATTTTTGCAATGCACATTATTCTTATCTTTGTCGGCATTGAAATAATGCTTTAAACAAAGATTTTTTTTTTTTTAAACCTATACATCTTCCAGATCTTAGAAAATGTACTGTACACTTGTAATCAGGCCAAACATTGAGATCTTAATATGGGCAGATTTTACTGAGATTTACTCAGACTAGAGAATTAATTTGGTTAAGATGATTAACATGATGCGATGGAATTACAGACCCTCTGTACTGGAGGTTATTCTGCTCCTCTGTCTGTGACTTACAATTGCAGAGCTAGCCCAATGACGTTGATAACAGGGCTGCAGTGTGCATTGCAGGCTCATGCACCTTATCAGAAGAACAGAATACTGGCAGCTGGAGGATGATATGATTCAACAGATTACCTAAATACAGTGTTCCATTCAAATTAATATAAATAACTGTGGTACCAATGGACAGTCGGATTCCAAAGTCGCTATACTGACTGCAGTGGCGTAACTATAAATTTAGCTCCCCCCTACCAAATAAAAAGGTTGCCTCCAGTGTTCCCTCTAAGCTGTGCGCACGTGCGCGCGCACACAACTCGACGAGCGCGCGCACAGACATTACAACAGTGCGCACAAAGCAGCAGTGGTCCCTTTTTGCAGTTGTGGACTCAATTAATGTGTGTTTCACCCATTAACTACATTGTGGGCTATGTTTTGAATGTTTAAACATTTAATATCATTTTGAAGTAAAGTTAACACAAATGCTGAACGTCATTTTCCAGTTATATATAAGTGACGCACAAAATTTTTAATTTCCTTCCAAAGTTGCACAGCCAAAATCTTTTGCCGCACACAGCCTTCGTAAAATTAGAGGGAACATTGGTTGCCTCCCCCCCTTCTTTAGTAAAACATGACAATGGTGCAGACTGGTTGCATGGGCCACTGTGCGGCGTGTAGTGCTGCAGCTCCCCAGGAGTGATGTGCGCCCATGAGGCGTAACAGGGAGGACCAGTGGCGTCGCTTGGTTTGGGGCGCCCCCCCGCCGTTAATGGGGGGGGGCGCCTCCCCGTCGGCCTCCCCCCCTCCCTGCCGGCCTGCCCCCCCCCCCCCCCCCCCCCCAAAGGAAATAGGGTGTGAGAATCAGAAAGTGAGAGATTTTGGGAGAGTTTTCCCAATTTTTATTTTTTTACACGGCAAAACCAGGTTGATTTTGTCATATAATACCGCTTTCAGACCGCACTCTAGACCTGGGTTATTGCCGTGTCCTAGCGGCCCCAACACGGGTCTAGGTGCGGTCGAGTAACACGGGAGTTCAACATGGTAATGACCAGGGTTGAACACGGCTCTTACCCGTGTAAAAGTGTAGTGTGAACGGGTGCCTGGGTCGAGCTACCCGGGTCCCGTTCACAGTATGGAAGAGGCAGCACTGTCAGCTCCAAGTGCTGCCTCCTCCCAAGCCCCGGGTAACGCGCCGACACTCAGCTCCGCCCCGCGTGATGAAACCAACACGGCAATAAGTTGGGTCGGGGTCAGTGTCGGAGCTTTCAGACTGCATATGCCGCGTCGCTCTGAGGACGGGACCCGTGTCCTAATCCCGGGTGCGACACGGCATATGCGGTCTGAAAACAGTATAAATGATTGCCCCTTTAAACAAAATCTGGAGAATTCTCCCCAAATCTCTCACTTTCTAGCTCTCCCACCCTATAACATTTGGCCCACAATAAATATACAGAAGAAAAAGAAACAGCACAAAATATGACAAAAGTGAGCAGCCTTTAACTGTTTTATATCATGGATATATCCCGGCTGGTGCAACTTCCACAGGGTTTGTGTCTATCATGCTGTAGATTGAAAGCTTAAAAAACATGCGATAAAAACCCTGTGTAGTCTGAGTACCTCTCTACACTGGCAGGCCGGAGGAGTTACGCTGGTTACACACTAGGCGACATGTGTACCCAGCGATATCGCTTATGACACGTGGGAGCGTGCATCGCCAGAAGCATAGCAGGTACACACTGGACTGTATGCCCAGTATGCCCGTCTGAGCCACCCAGTTTTTAAGATTAATGAATGATAATACTCAACATTTAATATTCCTCTCAATTATCATTTTTAAACTCGCAACCCACAAAAGTGAAAGGCAATTAACAGTCGCAAAAGAAACTCCCTGGGGACCTCCGAACTAGCCCCTCCTCCCCCGGCTACCCTGTCGCATTATCTACTCCTGGTGGTCCTTATTGCCTTACTGACATTATGAAGCCTTCCCTGTCTGCTCCTAGGGTTGAACTAGACAACAAGGATATATATATATATATATATATATATATATATATATATATATATATATATATATATATATATATATATATAGATAGCACTTACCCAGCCTAGGTGTTTAGGATAGGAACAGACCAGCACTCGTTTTTTAAGTAGAAATAGTGTATTGAAACAAAGTTACAGCATGTTGCAGATGAACAAGCAGTACAGTGCTTGTTCATCTGCTATCCTAAACACCTAGGCTGGGTAAGTGCTATCTAAAAATTTCTCTCTGAAACCTGCACCATCCATTTTTTCAAGACTACATTGAGTGCTGTTTTTCTAAAGAAACTTTTATATATATATATATATATATATATATATATATATTATATACATATACAGTAGATAGATAGATAGATAGATAGATAGATAGATAGATAGATAGATAAAATACATTATACTGCACAGGTGTATTTTCTACTGTGTATTTCTGTCATTCATTTGGTACATTATCATGATGCACTAGCTAGCAGTATTTATTACATATTTATAAGGGGGGCTAGACCATGCACTCTCTACTGGTTGGCAAATCATATCGGCAGCTGACCACACCCCGAAACATGGGCCCCTATCACTGCATTCCCCTGGTGGGCCCTTTATGCCATAACACTGCAAGCATTATTAAACTATTAGTTTTAATCTAATATACACGATTGGTTTAAATATAATATACACAGTCCAACATGACTTATTCCAGGAGAGACAACACCTTTATTGAAACACCTCTTATAATGCAGGACCTGTACTGTACATGCACAAAGACCTGGAAATCAATACTTTGCAACATGGGAAACACCAGCGTTGGGAATCAGGATCATAACTCAATACATTAAGGACTCAGTAGCCGGGGCCGGTAACAGAAATTTTGGCAGGGGCAGACACACTGGGGCAGGAGGACTGTCTGTATGTCTGTCTCTTTGACCCTCATTAGATAACAGGTTACACAAGACCCAGACGGGGAAGAGGAACACATAGCACAGAGGTACACAATAATAAGCTGAAACATGTCCTGGTTATATTTCTTTGTGCGATTCATTTTCTATTCAATCGGGACTGAAACAGGATCGAATTGCACGGCGCAGTGTACACATTCGATTTTGACTAAATAGTACAGATCTGTACTCTATAGTCTTGCCTGCACCAGTTTTCTATTTGATTCCTATGGCACGTGCCACACATCAGGATCGAATCAGCATTGAATGTGGCTGAAAATCATTAGATTTTAAATAATTTTTTAATTTGTAGTCAAAATCAAATGGAAAGCAGAATAGCACTGTATGCATGCCTCCCAACCGTCCCGCTTATTGCGGGAATGTCCCTTTTTTTGGGATGTTCCCACGTCCCTCCCGCGCCCAGCAGTGTCCCGCTGCGAGGGCGGGTGGCGTTGGGAGTCCCCCTCTGTCGTCCGTGAATAGACGCTGTGCGCTATTCTTGCATCCAGAGGGGCTGGGGGCATACCCAGCAGCTCACGTAGCATGCCCCCACAGCGACGAAAATGGGGCGTGGCCTTGTTGCAGCATAGCGGGTGTAGGCCACGCCCCTTTTTTGGTAGCCATGCTCCCCAAAGAAGTCGGCACGCGAGCTGTCCCGCCTCCCTGTTGAGAAATGTTGGGAGGTACGCTGTATGTACAGGGCATAAGCATCTGCAGGGGATAAATGAAAACGCTCAGCCGCATGTAAAATCTGACAGAATGGATCAATTATTTCCCTATGCATACGTATAACCCTCAAATATTGCTTCATGTGAAACAAAATGTGCATGACCAGGGTATAAAGTGGTCATGCAGAGGTGGGGGAACTCATTTCTCTATGCCACCTAAATACACCCACTCTCCTCCCCCCATTAGGCAGATACAGGGCCAGTGGTAGGGTTTTTGGCATCCCCCTGCAAACTAGATTGCTTTTCTGTTAGAATTACTGTGCAGGACCAATGTGGAAGTTAAAATGTTCAACCTCACCATTAGAGGTGGTGGAACTCAGTTCCACCTCGTTCCCCCTCACTTTAACCCCTGTGCATGACACAGCATTGCATGACAAGGCTGAGAGAAAATACCCCCTTAGGATCAGTATTTATTCAGGGTTTTTTTGCCTTAAAGAAAGATCGTTTACATCCTGTTGCAGTAAATGAGATGGGACTTTGAACAGCAAAATATTTTAACTGCTTTACTGCAGCTTCCTCTGCGGCAAATTGAGGGTGATCGTGTTTAGATGTATAATCTGTTACTGTTACATCAGTTTGTATATATGAGCATGTGTTCTCACAGTGCCTAGAAGAGTGCATTTAAGCATTTTTGAGAAATAATTTGATAAAATTTCCATAATGTTACATTGAATGTTATTAACATTAGATAAGTTCAACTATAGCAGATATCTAAAAATAAATATATACATTCTGTGATTGTATCAAATGACCTCAGACTGCAGTTCAGCTATTGTGTTATAGCACTGGGAGTGTGTCAGGTACATGCCACTGAGTCCTTATAGAAAAGCACTGAGATGCAAATAGTGGGAAGTCAGGATCATGGGATTTCCGGCACCTGTTTAAATGACTTCATCTCACTAAATAAACATTACCCCTCCCCTATCTTTGTACAATGATATTGCTTCCGCAATTCACCCAACCTAAACACTTCCTGCAACCATTTTCAACATGAGTCTATTTTGTTGTGCTTGATTTTATTGTCCTTAATCTTAGATCCCAAAAGATAATATACAGTATAGTGTATGTACTGTATGAATGTATTTAAGGGTTAAACTTCATGAGAGGCATGATAAAGACAACATATATTTGAAACATATTCCTAGAGTTTTTTGCATATAACTTTTAAAATCAGGGGCCAGATGTACTAAGCTAAGCTTGAAAAGTGATAAACATCCAACCAATCAGCTCCTACCTGCCATGTCACAGGCTGCGTTTGAAAAATAGAAGGAGCTGATTGGTTGGTGGTTTATTGCTCTCTCATTTATCACATACTTGCCTACTTTTGAAGTCTTCTTTCCGGGAGAAGCCTGGAGAGGAGACTGTAAGCATCGCTTCTGGGGGCCTGATCTAGACGTCATCAAGCCCGCCCCCAGGACGGCAAATCCCTCGATTAGAGGGGCCTTGGGGAGGGGGCGGGGCTAAATGGTGCTATTTGCATATTTATCCCCACCCCGTGAAAAGTCACGAATCGTGGTAATTGAACGAGGTGGCCGGGCAGCTGCCGGGAAACTGTGGAAGGTGAGGCAGAATCCGGGAGGATTGCCCACCTTTCCGGGGGGGGGGTTTCCGGATTCCGGCACCCTCCCAGCCAATTCGGGAGGGTAGGCAACCCTGATTTATCACTTTTTAACTTAGTACATCTCACACCAGTTCGCTTTGATTTTAAATGTTGCTTCTACAGCACAGAGCAGGGGTGGAGTGCAAAATATACCACAACCTCTCCCAGATGCTACTTGCCAGTGGTTGTGTGCATGCATACTTGCGTGTGCGTGTGTGAGAGGGAAGTTACTTAAATGTAATTCTGGAGGTAATATGAACAAGTGATTTAAGAAAATCAGCTAAATCACACAAGATAGAAGTGCATACCCTCCAACATCTGAAGAGATAAAACTGGTACAAATTCGAAAAGGTGGCATGGCCATGGGAAAAGAGGACATGGCCACATCCCCTTTCTTTATACTTAGGTACAGGCCTTAAAAAAAACCCAGTGCTGTACCTGCCAAAAAGGTACAGTTGGAGGGCATGGAAGTGCAGGATGGGTAAGGAGAATGCCACATAGGTGATTACAGTAGTTAAATGTGGGAGAAGATGAGTAAATGGATAAGGGTAAAGTTCTTTTATATGTAGATGTCCCTCCCCTCCTCCCCCACACATACAGCGATGCGTAAGTCAATAATTACTTGGTGCTGCAATGGCTGTGGGGAGATCAGGGCCGCTGATCAGCGGCCCTCACTCCCAATGGCCGGTCCTACCTGTGCTTTTGTGCGGCACTCCCAGAAAATTCTGGGGTGCCACCCACACACACCTGTTGGCTGAGTCTGGGGTGCCACCCACACACACCGGTTGTCTGTCAACCATACAGTGTATGGCCTGCGATCACAGGCTGTTGCTAGCTGTGGCAGCACGGAGGGCTCCTGCATGTGCACTGTGGACCATTCTGACCTCAACTATCAAGGTAACAAACTACTTTTGTTCCAAGACTTCTCATATATGGTGGCGATGAAGAGAAGACAAATTTTCCCCAATATGTAAAAATATTTGACATGGGCTGTCACTTTGTATTACTTTATCCATGCTAAATTGCGGGTGTTCCATGGAGGAAAACCTTACTTTTTTGATACTTTACAGGGGGCATCAAATTTTGTAGACTCTCTCCCCTCTGCTTAGTCACATGTGCCTGATGCGGACTGAATCACGTATGTTTCACATGCATAATTTCCTCCTGAAATTTGCATTCCAGTTACTTGGGTTGACTTTTTGGTTTAACCATCTCTTATGCTACTTATCGCATTATAAACATCTCGGTTTATGATATGGATTCAGTATGAATTCCCGGCGGTCGGGATCCCGGCGTTCAAAATCCCGACGCCGGAATCCCGACCGCCAAAATCCCGACAAGGGGGGGACGTGGATCGCCCCCCCCCCTTGCGGGCTCGCTGCGCTCGCCACGCAGCGGGCCCGGTCAGGGCCGGTGCAAGGCACCGGAGCGCCCCAGGCGAGTCGGGGTGGGGGCGCCCCAGTGCCATGGTGTGTGTGTGGGGGGGGTACCTGTTGCGCCTTCTGGGGAGGAAGGGGTGTCTATTCCGGGATCTGACAGGAGCCTGCGTGGGTACCTGTCCTGCGACGCTTTGTATATAAACCTGGCGGCGGCAGCGGGGGTCCCTGCGTGAATAATAAATAACTAGCTCTATCCGGCGGTCGGGCGGAAAGCGCTTCTATTTTGAATAAACACTGGCCGCACGCTGATTGGCTGAATCAGCGTGCAGCCAGTGTTTTCAAAATAGAAGCGCTTCCCGCGCCGCCGCATAGTGCTTGTTATTTATTATTCACTGCAGGGACCCCCGCCGGGTTTATATACAAAGCGTCGCAGGACAGGTACCCGCGCAGGCTCCTGTCAGATCCCGGAATAGACACCCCTTCCTCCCCAGACGGCACAACAGGTACCCGTGGCATGGGGGGCGAAATGCCGCCCTCCAGTGGCCGGCGCCCTAGGCAAATGCCTAGACTTGCCTAGTGGTGGCGCCGGCCCTGGGCCCGGTGCCTCGCTACGCTCGGCACGCTAATTTATTCTCCCTCCAGGGGTGTCGTGGACACCCACGGAGGGAAAAAGTGTCGGGATTTCGGCGGTCGGGATTTTAACTGCATCCCTATGATATGACTTACTGTGGTACAGTGGTACAGTGACAATTTAAATACTTGGGGCCAAATGTAATTAGGTGCGATCTTTTAGACAGCTAAATAATCGCACCAAATCACACAGGTGAAATGTGCGGTTTTATTTTTTTTTCAAAATTCACAAATGTAATTTGGTGCAATCTTTTAGACAAAGTCAGAAATCATTTGTAATTTATGTCAATTTTTTAGTAATGGGAATGGGCGATCTTTAGTAACGGGAATGTGCAATTTTTTTATGTGTTCGGTTTATTGTATTAAAAATTTAAGAATCCGTGTGGGGTGTCCTCCCCCTTTTCTCCAGCATAACCAGCCCCAGGCTCTTTGAACTGGTCCTGTTTCCTAAATACGGGGGTGAAAAGTGATGGGGTCTCCCAGTATTTAAGAAACCGGCACCAACAGCCAATGGTGTCAGGCAGCAGGGGGACACTTTTTACGCAAGGTCCCCAGGCAGGGGGCGGTAGCTGGGGTCCGCCCAGTGTTTCATGGGCGTGCACACAAAAATGGTGGGCACGCCCCTGGAAACACTTGGTGGACCCCAGTGAACATAGGCATTGCACTGCCTGCTTGGGGCGGGCAGATGATGTCACATGACATCAGTGCCCGCCCCGAATTTGTTGGAAAGTGGCCATATGAAAAGTAAGTCTAGGCTTACTCCTCATACCGAACAGAGGAAACATCATTCATTTCTTCTCTGTGCGGCCGCATTTAGCGGATGTGTAAGCGTACAAATTCGCTTGCAGCTTAGCGAGGAAGTTTGGGCAGCATGGTGGGCATGCGTTCGGCAGACGGTATTTACAGTACCTTTATACTAGGCAGTGAATATACGCAACCTAGTGAGCAGTTCTGAATCAGGCCCATTGTGCGTGTGACAGGGAGACCCAGGGTGAAATTTAATAGGATGAGAGATTCAGAAAGTGAGAGATTTGGTAAGAAATATCCAGTTTTTTTAAAGCGGCAATCATTTTTACATTTCAAAATCAAACTGGTGGAAATGATTGCCACTTTAAAAAAACCCTGGAGATTTCTTACCAAATCTCTCACTTTCTGATTCTCTCACCCTGTTACATTTCCCCCCTAGTCTTTTATGGGAGGTGTGCCAAGCTAAGCATGGAGAAAACAAAAGGGGGTTTGTTTTAGTATTATCATCCAGAGAACCCTGAGGTGAGTGTCACCAAACGATCTTCAGGGCTAATGATTTGATCTAAGGCTATACGAGTGAAATTACCAGCATTCCCTATCCAGTCTAATGCATAGCTAAGATTAGATGCCAAGGCATAGTCTTGAGCAAACGGGAGATTAATCCCCCCAAGAAGCAGAGGTTGGTATAGTTTATATAACAAAATCCTGTGACGTTTCCCTGACCAAATAAATTTAGTCAGCCACTATATTGACCAACTGTACATTTCATTTTGTAAGGAGAAAGGGAGATGGGTCAATTTGACAAGATCACCCTGCATCAAACTAATGGAGCAAGTACAATGTTTTGGGTAAACCGGAATTCACAATCCTAAATAATTAGGTTATAATCTCAGGGAGATTATAGTTGGTAGCAGGATTTTGCACAGCGCCCCACTGAGGGGGCTTGTCATGCTCCACCCAAAGGGCGTGTCTAGTTCCATTTATGGAGAGATTGTGAAGAGATTGTGAACGTGGCACCTAGAAGCGTGGGTGTGTACTGCTACATCTGAGAGAATCTTTTAAAATGACTTATATCCAAATGTAGATGAGCCCCAAAGCAGTTAGTAAGAGATACTGTACTTGGTAAAGTGCTAGGAAATGGCGCTGATGATTCAATGTAAATGTATCTGTCTCTCTTTCTTTTTTTCCCACAAAATGTTTTAAAGTGTAATGTGGGCTAGGGGAAATGAGGGAGATTGCTAGACTAATGAGGGAGAGAGGTGGGTTGCTGCTATTTCAGGGAGTCTCCTGCAGAATACAGGAGGGTAGGCAACTATGCGCTATCTCTTTTCCATGGGCACTGTGGAACTATTACCACTCTACAATAACATACAGACCCTCGATAGGTGACTGGCTGTTACTAGCATGAGTGTCCAAAAATCCCAATCTTATCCAGGTGTATCTGCCATGACCCTATATCTCTTCATTGAATGATGCCCAGGCTGCAATATTTATACCAAATGGACTGGATTGAATGTTCATTAGATGCTGAGTCCAGGGCTAAAAAAAATGTCAGTGTTTAGCTCCCCTATATAAATACCCTACCTGCCCATACTAGAGATCAAAATGTTTTTGTTTAACTACCTGGTATAACATGGAGATATAACAAAACAGAGTCCCACCCTTTTAGAACACCTCAATGTTTCTCTTAATTTGACATTTTATATACTAGTAAGCCCGCTCGAAGCAAATGCTTCAAAAGCTAGTCTGCTACCTCTGTGCTTGTACATGTGTGAGAGAGAGAGATGTAGTTTCACTCACTGCCAACAGGTGGCAGTGTTTCGGAGACACACAAACAGACATTAGACACACACACACTTATATACACATATATAGATGATATTTTTCCTTTCTATTTCATAGATGAGGATTGTACTCCTACTATGTTTGTTATACAGTATATGCCATGCCATTTGTATTCTGTTTTGTTTTATTTTGTGTTTGTTTTAAATGCACTTTATGGTGTGTACACACAGTGAGATTTGACATGAGATTTTGACTATATAGTCAAAATCGCATGCAGATCGCATGCAGATTGCACAGGTTTTTTACCTTGCGATCCCGATGCGCGCTCCCGTGACAGCACAAATCGAAACCCAGATAGACAGGGCAGCAATGACTATATAGTGCAAATCTAATGCTGATTGTATGAATTGTATGTTAAAAGTACAGAGATACAAAGATTGCATAGCAGTCTGTACTATTTGCATACAATCAGCATTTGATTTGCACTATGTAGTCATTGCTGCCCTGTCTATCTGGGTTTCGATTTGTGCTGCCACAGGATCACGCATCAGGATCGCAAGGTAAAACACGTGTGTGATCTGCATACGATCCCGATGCGATTTTGACTATATAGTCAAAATCTCATGTTGATTGTACCCGTGTGTACACACCATTAGATAAATATATATTAAAAAAAATCAACAACAGGGAAAACAAATATTTTGTGTACCGGAGACCACAGTGAATTATCAGGGCTCCTGCTACACTGTGTGAGAATGGGTCAGAGTCAGACTCATGAGCATTCAGAATCGGTGTTCACTGGTGGATCCCATCTCACAGTCCATCACCAGTGGCAGGTGCACGGTCAGTTGCTGCAGCGCAGGCTGAGTGGTAAAATACCACTGGAAGTGAGGATCGGGCACACTACAGATATAAAAGAACATGCAGATCAAGCACTATAAGGTACATATGGAAAGAACTGTAAGGTACACATGGAGAATGTGTGACATTATAGGGAACAAGGGGTACATTACTGTGGGAATAATGTTTAAGGAGCACTACTACTTTGGGCATGCTATGATGCTGTGTAAGAGACACTACCGTGTGGCATAATGTGTATGATACAGCATTGTTGGCATAATGTGCATAACAAAGGGTTTTAGCGTGTGGCATAACATGTGTAATGCATACTATTGTGTGGCGTAACGTGAAGGGAAGTTGTGGTTTTGTGAAATTTGAATTAGGGACACTATCACGTGGTGTAATGTAAGGGGCATTACTTTGTGGCATAATTTGAATTATAGTTACAATTGAATAGCCAAGCTTCTTTTCCACAAGTCCATGCCCCTTATTCAATACACCACTGCCCCTAAATACACCCCTTCTCCCACGGTCTTCAGGGTTTTATTCTATTATAGTGGTCACACACGGTGCAATTTTGCTTGCTATTCGATTGGGATCGAATCAAATGATACACAAAATGCATTCTATTTAACTATATGTTACAGATTTGTACTACTGAGGAAATGTCAGTGTAAATGCTGCTGCTGCTGCCGATCTTCTGCATGTTTACCAAGGGTGGTCTCACCTCACCAATGCTTTCCTATGTGACCTTTGTAGTTACTGGGACAGGTATTGTTAATGTACACAAATGGAAAGGTCATCTCATAAAAGGCAACCGGGTCTTGTCATTGGCACCCAGTCACCCCTGGCATCTAGGTAGCACTGCGTGCACAGGAGTGAGTGGGAGCATCTGCACCACCTGCAACAGGGAATATAACATGCACCATAACAGCAGGGTTGAGACTAGTTCCCCTTCACCGTAAGGACCTGGGGAGGAGATGGGGCAGGGAGAGGAGGAGCAAGTTCAGAAGAAGGGACCCAAATGGACCCTCGCATAGCTCGCTTCGCTCGCAATGCTTCGGGCACGGTGGCTCGCTTCGCTCGCCACAGCTTTAATAACCTCCTCCACGCCCTAGTGGATGGTAGGGCATGAAATACCGCCTGTCGGCACATGTCGGCTCAAAAAAAAGTTGTCTTGTTCTGACCTTGCTCCTCCTCTCCCGCCCCCTCTCCCGCCCCCTCTCCTCCCCAGGTCCTTACGGCGAAGGGGAACTAGCTGCTACCATAACAGCAGGGCTTATACTGCTGTACTGTCAGCAGTAACACTGGGCATTACTGGCATCATCAGCTGCACCGGACAATGGCACCATCACCAGCAGCACCGGGCACAGGCAGCGGTGGGCATTGGCTCCTGTGTGATGCTTACAGACGCCGCTGTGTCAGCAATTATCGCTATTATTCCTTATTTCTCCTATCTGAGACAGGGCACATGGCATGAGTGTGCCCCCAGCACACTGGCGGGCTTGCAGCTGCGGGGTGGGGTGTATACAGAAGGTATGGGTCTCTGTGTAGGTATCTGGGCTCAGGCATCAGTAGCAGCAGTCAGCGTGCGGGGCTGCAGGAGGCTGCAGCACTGATCTCCCCCATCTCCTCCTCCCTCTCCTCCTCCTGGCTGAGGCGCTGTGCGGGGCGGGCTGTGTGTGAGTGTGTGACAGAGGCTGCAGACACCGTGCAGCAGCACACACACCGTGATTAGGCTGCCGCTGCTGCCGGAACATGCCCCTCCCGGCCCGCAGCACGGCAGCAGTATGACTGTTGGGCAGGTGGGGAGGAAGATGCAGCCCACCTCAGACAGCGGTATCTCCGGACCGGCGCTTCCCTCCCTCAGCAGGAGCCGCAGCGTGCGGGAGCAGCAGGCGCAGCTGAAGCACAAGCTGAGGGAGCTGCCGTCCCTGCTGCGGAGCGGTCTGACCCTGCGGAGAAGGAGCTCGCTCTATGGAGCCTCACCCTCGCTGTCCGAGACTGATGAGACCGCGGATTCCACTGCCAGCAATGCTCCGGTGAGTGCCACCTGTCCCCAGCTAGGGGCATGGGCGGGATCTCCCAACACCTGCACCCGGGTCATTCACATTGGGCACAGTGTGCCAGGGCACCCCGGTCATGCACACTAGGGCAGCCTGCCAGGACAACTGGGTCACTCACACTGAGGGCAGCGTGCCAGGGCACCCTGGTCATGCACACTAGGGCAGTCTGCCAGGACAACTTTGTCATTCACACTCGGGGCAGCGTGCCAGGGAACCTGGGTCACTCACACGAATGTGCCGGGCACCTGGGTCATGCACACTAGGGCAGCAGCATGTCAGGGCACCTGGGTCATTCAAACTGGGGGCAGCATGCCAGGACACCCAGGTCATGCACACTAGGGTTAGCGTGACAGGGCATCCAGGTCTTTCACACTGGGGCAGTGTTCCAGGGCACCCAGGTCATGCACACTAGGGGCAGCGTGCCAGGGTACTTGGGTCAGTGCACCCTGGTCATCAGCTCTAGGGACAACATGCCAGTGCACCCTGGTCATACACAATAGGGCAGTATGACCGTGCACCCTGGTCCTGCACTCTAGGGGCACCATGACCGTGCACCCGCGTCATACAAAATGGGAGCACACTAGGGGTAGCATGCCAGTGCAACAGGGCCATTGACACTAGGGGCAACGTGAGGTCTTACACACTAACATAAGCATACGTACCAGTACGTCAATTCACACTAGGGGCTAAATGTCAGCACACCTGGATCATTCAAAATAGGTTCATTGGGCCAGTGCATTGGTCATGTGATTCATTTATACTAGACCGCAACATGACAGTGCACATCACAAGCAGCATCCCAGTGTACATACCGTATATGTCATGCTAATGCTCATAGCTCACATATCATCAGCAACATGCAAAGCACTGTGTTAATACAATTTAAAAGCAGTATGTCCCACACCCTATACCCTAGAAAGATAATATGCAGCTGTATCTGATGTTGGAAAGCTGCACTCTGTCATCTACATTACCTAAATGCCAGTGTGCCATTCATTTAGATTAGTAATATGCCAGGGCATCAGTTCAATGACCCTAGCTACTGTATGTGCACAATTCTTAAAATTCACACATAGACAATATGCTACTCTAACCACTTCAGTTTTACTAGCAATGACCCCCCCCCCCCCCCTTATAGTAGCAGGGTGTCCCAGTGCCTGATCTATTTACCCTTGCATTGTATCTCTGAGACCAATTCACTGACACCTGCAGTGTGTACAACCCATTATGCACACGTGCTAGTGTTTCCAAACCATTACTCATCAACCCTACCTTGCTATAGATTCTCCCTTCGCTTGTCACTGTACATACACAATGATCTTTCTGCAATGCCTGTGCCCCAACCATTCTGATAAATGACCACAGCTAGAGCTGACTATATAGTACTTGCGATTTATGGAGGGGGGGGGAGGTGGGGACTTTAATTTGATATCTGTATTGCAGTGTAAAAATAAAGCAGCCAGTATTTACCTTGCGCAAAAACAATAAAACACCCAAATCTAAAGGGCCCTACATACGCAGAGATGTGTGCCAGAGATACATAACGGGAGATTCAGCACAAGAGATTTCACTAATTGGCTCATTTCAGACAATGAGCCACATACAGAGAGATTTGTGTCAGAGATTCAAATTGGGAGATTCAGCACGGGAGATCTCAAATCTGTCACGACTGGACATTGTGCAGCTGGCTACTCTGGATGTGCCTGCCCAGACTGCGCTATATATATATATATATATATATATATATATATATATATATATATATATATATATATATATACACATACACATATATATACATATATATATATATATATATACATATATATATATATATATACATATATATATATATACACACACAGTATATATATATATGCATACACAGTTTAATAGTTTTAGTCCCCCATATAAAAAGTTTAATCGTTGGTGGTATAGTGTGGCATCCCCCTCTCCCCTCAACCGTTGGTGGCACAGTGTAAAAAAAAAAAAAAGAATATACTTACCAACTCCGTTGTCTTCCAGCGTCGCGTCCTCTCACTGCAGCTTCCATCTGACTGCAGAGGGCGGGCGCGGCACCCGGCAGGTCCAGGAAGCGTCTCTGCTGGGCTCCGGCGGCGAGGCTTCCAGGCGGCGGGGCTTCCAGGCGGCGGCAGCGGGGCTTCCAGGCGGCGGCGGCGGGGCTTCCAGGCGGCGGCGGCGGCGGGGCTTCCAGGCGGCGGCGGCGGCGGGGCTTCCAGGCGGCGGCGGCGGGGCTTCCAGGTCGGTGGCAGCGGGGCTTGACAGTCACAGTCACCGGCATGACAGTCGCTCAGATGGCCCTGCTCATCCCCGCGCCACACATGCGGGAGATGAGCAGGAGCTTCTGAGCGACTGTTATGAATTGACTGACCGGGCCATTCTGAATCTTGTGCAGATTCAGAACGGCGGGGGCGCGCATGTAAATCGCTGTGTGGGCTATATACACAGCGATTTACATGCATTTTCAGGCATTTTCTGAGCGATTTAGTAAAATCGCTCAGAAAGTGCCTGAAAATTGTGCTGTGTGTGGGGGCCATAACTCTCTTTGCACATGTTATCAGCCCCACCTGCAGTGCATATGGTTTTGTCCATTAGAGAGTGATTGTGCCTTTCCGACTGAATCAGAATAACCCCCACAGTGTATACAGAGTTTTTCCCCGGTTTGATCCATTTTCTCTTTACGTTCATTGCTCTCATACATGACCTTATACTATTTCCATAATGAGTTGGTGCACAGCATCGACTCTCCTGATGTCCTTGTTACTGTATCTGGCCATAGTATGCGTTTTCCCATAGAAGTCCAGGAATTGTCCCTTGAGCAGTAATTTCTGTTGGCTCTAACTAATGCTGTCCCAAAGGACTGATGATGTATTACTTTACCTTGACACAACTAGTTTAACTGTGATGATAAACTGGCAACTAAATCAGCATTCAGCAAGATGACACATTCACCTGAAATATTGTTGCAGAAGTATTTTTAACCCGCTAGTGTTTGAACAATCTTTAGTAAAAGAGTTTGTATATAAAAAAGGTAGAAAATAAAAGATTTTAGTGCTTATGTAAGTGATGAAAAAGCATGTTTTATTTTACACTAGTATACGGTTCTAGAGCTGTTAAAAATGTTTCATATTTTGCATTAGGGGGTGACGCGGCTGCCACTTTTTATATTTTAAACCTGTTCAATTTTCGAAGCATATTATGTAATAGTAAGTCCGCGTGAAGCAAAAGCTTCAATAGCTAGTCTACTTCCTTCTGTGTTTGTACATGTGTGAGAAAGAGATGTAGTTTCACTCTCTGCCAGCAGATGGCAGTGTTTTGGAGATGATGAGCTTGGTCATTAGGCTCAACATGTGCCTACATTTCTGACAAATTTCCATGTCACTGGTGTTGATTTATATACTGATTGTCCAGCACAAGAAGCTGAGGTACATGTGTGGTACAACAGAATTCTGTAAGTGGACTGGATGCCTTTTTCACACAACAGCACATGGATTTGAGTGGCAAAATGAGTCTTAAGGGCCCCTTACACTTGTGAGATTTTGTCAGATTTGACACAATTCAGGTGGATTGGGTCAGTTTATCTGACAAAATCTGATGTGCCTGTCTGACAAAATCTTATGTGCCTGATGTGTAGGACCCAATGCACAATCCCGTGCCATTGGGTATAACCAAGAGAATGACTCGAGATTTATCCTATGTGCAGGAGGATCAATCAGGTCCAACTTGTTGGACAATAATTCCCCTTTCACACCGCACTTGTTAAACAGTATATTGCCGTTTTTTTTCCATTTTAAAACAATTAAGGCTGAAAGCACCAGAGTTCATTTACCGGTTAAAGATAACCGGTATTTCAAAACGTTTAAAAAGCAGAGTCCTACACGTTTCAGAGCCGTTTTTTATGCAGTGAGAATGGCTCTGAAACGGTATTGAGTAAAAACAACAGATTACAGACCTGTGATAGGCTGTCCTCTGCATTCTGCCTTGAAACGTGTTCAGGGGATTAAACGGGTTGACTGATGTGAATGGTATTTAAACGGTATTTAAAACGGTAATCTAGTGCAATGTCAATGCTCAGACCCGTTTTATATACCGTATCAAAATACCAGTTTTTAAAACGTTTAGGCAGTGTGAAAGCGGTATTAGTTGGACAAGTGTAAGGGGGCCTTTATTGCTGTATGATTATATTACAGGGTAGGAATCGTGTTTCTATTGGTTGCTGGGCACTGTGGCACTTTACAACTATGCCAGCTTACCTAAACTAGGAAGTGTCATAAACATGTGTTTTGGTCAACCTCATGAAGTTGTTCATGTGGCAGACTGATATGTTGTTTCATGTGGATGTAAATTGCAATAGAGTATGCAACGTTTATATTACATATTGCCTGGAAATTATATGTGTGTGTGTGTGTTTGCGTGCAATGCAGAGTATTTCAGATTTTACTTTCATACCTATATTCTTTCATTACCGAACAGGCCCTCCTGTTGATGGGTGCATTTTCTATGAGTAACCTGTTATGGGTGGTGTTCTCATGGCATTTGCTTGAGTGTTGATTTATTTACAGAGAGTGTCTGTCATTATATTTAGCTAGTAATAAGATGATTTGTTCCGTACTATGTGGGATCACATAACACTGATTAGCGTTATTGAAGCCATCCTTTAAGTTCTCTGTAAAGGGTTGGGGATAAACCTATAATTTTTCTATCATTAGGATACGCAGAGACACCACAAGCTCAGCACTACAGCGTGGGCATGTAATATATATTAGAAAGCATGCACCAGTAGATAATGAGTCAGGCTCATATCAAACTCTGCACTGTCTGTGATGTGTATTATTCATCAGTGCTTGTCTGGCTACACATCCTTGCACAGATCACTAGTCTGGACTCTGTGGATCCGCTGGTGTGTGCTGGACTGCCTTGAAGTTCTGTAACAGCACTTGCATCACCCTGATTACATTATGAGAAGTCTATTTTCTGCAATGTGCACCATATGTGCTAATTCCCTTACGCTTCATAGAGAAGTGCAGGAAAATCAGCGATGTTATGCTAGTGTGATCTCGGGGAAGTGCACAGCTGTACACAGAAGCAGCATATTGTCAGGAATCAAATTCCTTTTTGTCTTTATTTTTTTTTGTATTCGGAAGCTGATCAGTTAAGGACAGTATTTCCCAAACCTGGTCCTCACAGTCCAGGTAATAAAGATATAGGGCAGCATGGATAGTCTCACAGTACTGAGGTCATGGGTTCCATTTCCACCATGGCCCCAACTGTACAGCGTTGTTACATTTTTCTGTGCTTGCGTGGGTTCTCTCAGGGTGCTCCAGTTCCTCCCCAAATATGCTGGCGCTATATAGATAACTCTTAATAATAATAATAATAATAATAATAATAATAATAATAATATCCATACATGAGCTAAGTGCTTTATGCTGCTTTCCCACTGCAGACCAGTTTAAAGTACTGGTAATCTTAAATGGTATTTAAAATGGTATCAGCATTCCCACTGCAGCAGATTACCGTTTTAAATACCATTTAAGTACCATTCCCATTGCAGTGAACCGTGTAAAATGTAGAGTGCCTAACCTCCCCCCCCAGTGTAAAGAGTGCCTAATCCCTCCCCCCCCCAAGTGTAAAGAGTGCCTAACCCCCCGTAACTGCCCTGTGCCCCCACCTCCCCTCCCCTTGTACTTACCTGCACGGGGATGCAGGGCAGTGGTGAGGCAGCGGGGGTCCATGCAGGGTACAGGCAGTCCCAGTTAACTACTGCCTAGTAGTTCTCACTTTGCGCATATGTAATGAGTGCACGTGCATACTAATGAGCCGCTCATTACATATGTGCATATGTAATGAGCGGCTCTTTATTATGCACATGCACTCATTACACATGCACAAAGTGAGAACTACTAGGTCTCATCAGGCATTGGACTGCCTGGAGGCTAAATAACATTTAAGAGGCATTCCCACTGCCTCTTAAACGTTATTTTAACGTGTAGGACTCTGCTTTAAAAACGGGTTGAAATACCATTTAGCTTTAAACGGTATTTCAACTCTGGCACTTTCCCACTGCAGCCTTAAACGGTAAATTGCACTGAAAATCTGCAATTTACCGTTTTTTAGCTGCAGTGGGAAAGGGGCATAAGTTATGCCTCAATCAGTTAGATTTTTTCCACCTTTTGCTCAAGCAGGGATATTACTAATGTCTGCACTTTGAGGGGGGTCACAAGGGCTGAGTTTGGGATATTCTGAGTTGGAACAAGGACACACTGGCAAACTGGACTCATGTGGTTCTACTGTACTTGAAAAGAGTGAATATTGCATAATTTCCATCATTTAGTCAGGCAATACTGGGACAAAGAAAGCAGGGCCTGACCTGTTAGCACATGCTAGATTTACACAAAACACACTGTATCCACGTAATCACCAGGGTTTGAAAAAACGCGCTATATCGCCTATTTTACCCTAAAACGGTCCCCGGGGACTCAGATTTTAAAACTAAAGGGGTCACCGAGGACGCGCTGTACTAAACCTGTGAGCCAATCACAGCAGCAGCCGCCGGGACCCAATCATTGAACAGTGGCCGCCCGTCAGCCAATCACTGTAGGTTTTACGGTTTGCTGCTGCTGCGCACCCTTAAGCCGCGCGCCCTGCATTTTGAGAGCAGGTTACCGTGTCAGAGTCACTGTGCATCCTTCGGCCGCCCCCCGCCATGTAAGTTCATTCCGCTGCTGAGAGCGGGGGGGACAGGATGGGATGCGGCTGTAACAGCCGCTCTCAGTAGAGTAGGTGAGCGGGCTGTCAGGGTGGCGGGGGACTGGATGTGGCTAAAGAAACTCAGAGCAGCGTGTCAGCTATTCCAGCCACGTCCAGTCCCCCGCTGTGCTGATAGCCCGCTCACCTACTCTGCTGAGCAGCATGTCGGCATGTACAATGTGGTGGTAGATGGGGCAATGATCAGTACACTCTGGTGGTGGATGGGGGGGGGCAATGATCAGTACACTCTGGTGGTGGATGGGGGGGTCAATGATCAGTACACTCTGGTGGTGGATGGGGGGCAAGGATCAGTACACTGTGGTGGTGGATGGGGGGGCAATGATCAGTACACTGTGGTGGTGGATGTGGGGGGCAATGATCAGTACAGTGTGTACTATAATGTGTACTGGGCATAACGGTGTGTACTATAATGTGTACTGGGCTTAACGGTGTGTGCTGTAATGTGTACTGGGCATAACGGTGTGTGCTGTAATGTGTACTGGGCATAACGGTCTGTGCTATAATGTGAACTGGGCATTACGGTGTGTGCTATGTGCACTGGGCATTACGGTGTGTGCTGTAATGTGTACTACTATGTGACCACACCACTTCCCCCAAAAAAACATGCCCTAAATTTAACACTGTCCCTGTTTTCAGATTTATATAGTTTAGAGTGTATATATGTATCTTTATGCTAGTGGGCCAATTGATACTCCCCCCCCCCCCCCCGACCCACATGTGCCATGCTGGGGAGAGGTGGAGAGGAGGCTTTATTCCGTTGGGACCCAGAAAAGGTCCGGTAGGACCCCAATTTTTAGAAGTGAAGGGTCCCCGGGACCCACTTTTTTGCGAACACTGATCACACAACCTTCCAGCCAAACGCCAACCTCCACATAAGCACCACTGCTATCATCAGAGGTGGATTGGAAAAAGAAGAATCGGGAAAGATCCCTAAACACACCTTTGGGGCCGCCTGTGTCCTGGAGAAGATGACCGACTGGCGTTGTGGGTGTGTTAGGGGGTATAGAGTGGTATGTTGTTGTGGGTGTTTTAGGAAGTAAGTGGCCACTTTTTTTGGAGATTTTTCCGAGGCCACTTTAAATTCCCAATCCATCCATGGCTAGCATATCCTCGATTCCTAAACAACGCGTACAGCCCTTGTGGCAAAACCACACCATGCTCGAATTCGACAATCCGCAGACGTGTCCGACAAAACAGATCGGATCTGACACCCTTCAGTGCTGTCGGTAACAGCAGCATTAAATAGGTGAGTGCTGATATTTCTCCTGTCAAGAAAGATAGGCACAGATTGAATACCCCCTTAGCAATGTTCTTCTCATAGGGAACAATGGGGCAGATTTATTTAACTCGGTGAAGTGATAAAGTGTTTGGTTTTTATCACCGGCCAATCAGCTCCTAGCTGTTAAGTTACGGGCTTGGTTTGAAAAATCACAGTTAGGAGCTGATTCGCCGGTGATAGAAACCAGACACTTTATCAATTCACCGAGCTTAATAAATCTACCCCAATGATCCTTACGGTACTTATGTAATATCTGGGCTCCCATTTTTCTTATGAGACCGCGTCGCTGCGCTCGCCACGCTTCGGGCACGGTGGCTCGCTGCGCTCGCCACACTATATAAGATCAACTCCATGCGTAGTTGGATAGTAGGGGTATGAAAAAATGGGGTGCATTTAACATGGGAGCCCAGATAATACATAAGTACCACCTCAGTACAGTTCTGTAATGGTGATCAATGTGTAAGCAAGGCTGCCAGCATATTGACAAAATATGAGCGAGCTGTTGATGCACTTGTGTATGCAGGGTCACTGAGCACTATGGAAAGCATTTTTAGTCAGCGGACCCTTCTCTAAATTACGTGAAATAAGATAGTGTTTAGATTGTAAATAATTATTATTTTCTTTATTTATATGGCGCCAAACAATACATAAAAGAGCAAAAACAAGATAACAAACGACTAAAGGTGCCCATACACTAGGTTGATTCCACAGAGATTTGGTCACTTTTCATCTGATTATGACGACAAGTCCGATGCGATGCACTAGTCCTGTGAGATTTGCATCGGAGCCGAAGATTGCATGTGCTGCACTATAAATTTTTCGCAGGCTTGGCTGGGATTGCATAGGCTACATTGGGGCAGATGCATTAAGCCTTAACAAGAGATAAGGCTTTGGGGCTTTGGGGCTTTGCTGCATATGAAAATGCGGTAAAACCCCCGAAAACAGGGTTTTTACGGCATTTTTTGTTTGGAGCATCTCGCCAACAGAGAGATAAATGTCCAGCCAATCAGCTTCTTACTGACGTCTTTCAAACACAGCCTGTAACATGGCAGTTAGCAGGTGATTGGCTAGTCTATGGCCACCTTTACAGTACAAGGCAATATAGGACAAGCACATGGTAAATAAAGACAGTTGCATCAGGAGACAGGACACAAGCAATTATTAGGGTGGCAGAGACAGGTCAGGGGAATGGATAAAGGCGTGAAAAATAATTGTGTGTATATATAAAGTATATATGTTTCCAAGAGAGTCAAAAGCAGTAGAGAGGACCCTGCTCGCAAGAGCTGGTATATTCTATATTTTACTGTATATGGGGCTTTCCTGGTGAATATTACAATTCAAAAAAGTATATTAGATATTTGACTGTTCTCTGTAGAGCATTAATACCTCTGGCTCTTAAAGTCAGCTCCTGTTCACAAGCAACTGACGCATTCACATCAGACAAATAGCCAAGCTAAAATTACTATTTTATTTAATTCACATGAAGTAAAATAAATGAAGCGAATATGTTTGATGGACCATGTGAGGCCCTGGAGAGCCAGAGCATCTTCTTGCTCATCTGGATCCGTACGTGTGGGGATTCTCTGTCTGCTTTCTGCGGTAAAAGCACACTCTCTTTTATTCTGTGCTTTAACAATTCATGAAAAGCATTGCCGGTGCTACAGCAGGAGCCCTCTAACCAACCCCCCCCCCCCAACACACACACCTATTTCGGAGAAGCTGACATGGATTATCCTCTGTGAAAGTCACTGTATTCTATCGCTCCAGAGGTCACAAGTTTGCAGATCGAAGGAGCAGCAGCTGTAATTTCCATTCTGCATAATGCAGTTTGTAGTGACAAAATGATAAACAAGCCTGCGACGGACACTGGTAGCTGATATTAATATACGAAAAATGTCCAAGCAGAGGTAAAGCAATATTTGGTCATAAATCAGTAGCAAGGTTAAATCCCTTTCTTAAGCAAGCTGGGGCCCTATCTGTATATATTGTATATAAATAAGGGCAAATGTAAAACAGGAATTTGCCCAAAGGAAATCATAAGAAATGACGGTGCTGGTGCGTTATTCCATAGACCAGCAATTTTAAATATTTTCCATGCAAAACCTGTAATACTGATGCCAGTCCGCCACTATAATAACACTGCAGGAAATTCCCACAGATCAGGGTGAGTAATCAGTATTCTTTTAATCCCTAAACAGCACAGCAAGAGGGACTCGCCCATTGAAGTGCATGTAGGGGGTGTCCCACTCACAGTAGCCGTTAAGAGTTACATAAGTCAACCAAGGTTCTAAACATTAGAAGTGATTAGCTGATTGCAAAATAAGTATTATTGATGTTGCTAATGAGTTAGGACTGTGAATCATGATCCTTTCCTTTGATCCAATAAACCATTGTATTTGACATTTTTATGGCTGTCAGCGATTCCTTTCTTAATAAGTAACTATTTTACATCTGTGTACAGAGCTTTGTAAATACATTTGTGTAAAATCAGATGTCACTTGGGGGCTGCAGTATTTACTTTTGATCATCTTCTTGCTCCATCAGACCTACTATATCCCCTTCCCGACATTTGACGTACATTTACGTCATGGTCGGGAAGTACTTCCCGACACATGGCATAAATGTACGTCATGGATTTAAACTGTCACCGCGTCTATAGACGCGGTGACAGTTTGGAGATGTCTGCTGTCCCTGACAGCAGACATCCCCCCTCGCCGCCCGGGGGGGGGCAGGGATGCCCCCCCCGGTCGGCGATCGCTGTGATTGGCTGTTCAAATCTGAACAGCCATTCACAGCGTTTCCTGTGTTACCGGCGGCTAAGCCGCTCGGTAACACAGAGATCGGTGGTGATCGGTGCTGTTAAGTACAGCACCGATCACCACCGATCCGCAGACCCCCCCTCCCACCCACCCGGCAGCCCTGTGCTCTTACCCCAGCCCGGCAGTCGCTCTCCTCCCTCTGCTCTGATCCAGCAGCGCCGCAGCGCTGCCTCCCCCTTCCCTCCCCCCCGCCAGCAGCAGCAGCAGCCTACGGGGCCATGTAAAAATGAAAGAAATAAAATGAAATGATTTTTTTTATATATATATATATATATATATATATATATGTGTGTATGTGTGTATGTGTGTATATACACATATATATATATATGTGTGTGTATATACACATATATATATATATATATGTGTGTATATACACACATATAGATATATACATATATATATATATATATGTGTGTATATACACACATATAGATATATATATATATATATACACACACATACATAACAGCAGTGTAGACCCCTGGGCATATATATATATATATATATATATATATATATATATATACAGATAGATATTCCCGACCGAAGACGTATATATACGTCATGGTCGGGAGGTACTTCCCGACCGAAGACGTATATATACGTCATGGTTTTAAACTGTCACCGCGTCCATAGACGCGGTGACAGTTTGGAGATGTCTGCTGTCCCTGAGCCCCGGTCGGCGATCGCTGTGATTGGCTGTTCAAATCTGAACAGCCATTCACAGCGTTTTCTGTGTTACCGGCAGCTAAGCCGCTCGGTAACACAGTGATCGGTGGTGATCGGTGCTGTTAAGTACAGCACCGATCACCACCGATCGCCAGCCCCCCCCCCTCCCACCCGGCAGTCCCCCCTCCCACCCACCCGGCTGCCGCAGCGCCAGCAGCCCTCCCACCCCCCCACCAGCCGCAGCGCCAGACCCCCTCCCAAATCTGGTGAGCAAAATGGGGTCACATGTGAGGGGGGTTCCACTGTATTGGAGCTTCGGGGGTCTTGCTAATGCGACATAGCACCCACCATTCATTCCACCACCAAATATCACTCCTTCCCTTCTGAGTCCTGCCATGCACCCAACTGGTATTTTTTGGTCACATGTGAGGCATTGCCGTACTCGGGAGAAATTGGGGCACAGATTTTGGGGTGCTTTGTCTCCTTCATTCCTTGTGAAAATGAAAAACTTTGCGCCAGAACTGCATTTTTGTGTAAAAAATTACATTTTTTTACACAAAAATGCAGGTCTGGCTCAAAATTTTTCATTTTCGCAAGGAATGAAGGAGACAAAGCACCCCAAAATCTGTGCCCCAATTTCTCCCGAGTATGGCAATGCCTCACATGTGACCAAAAAATACCAGTTGGGTGCATGGCAGGACTCAGAAGGGAAGGAGTGATATTTGGATTTTGCAGCACAGATTCTGGTTGAATGACCCCTGAAGCACCCATACAGTGGAACCCCCCCACAAGTGACCCCATTTTGCAAACTACACCCTTCAGGGAATTCATCAGGGGGTATAGTGTACATTTCAAACCCCCAGGGGTTTCACCAATTTTGATACAACTGAGCTGTGAAAATGAAAAATTAAATTTTTTCATTTTCACAGCCCAGTTGTATCAAAATTGGTGAAACCCCTGGGGGTTTGAAATGTACACTATACCCCTAAATGAATTCCCTGAAGGGTGTAGTTTGCAAAATGGGGTCACTTGTGGGGGAGGTTCCTAACTTTTAGCATCTTATGGTGCCTAGAAACCTACATGGTGCCTAAAATATAATCTCATAAAAAGGAGGCTCCAAAATCAAGTAGGTGCTCCTTCTATTATGAAGCCTGTGGTTTGGTCAACGTGCACACTAGGGCCACATATAGGATATTTATGAAAACAAAAGAATTGGGGGAATCAATTTTTAGTCACATTTCTCTAGTAAAATGTACTGTGTTCCTTAGAAAAATGTATTAAAATTGCAAATCTGCAAAAAAAATGAAATTTTGAAATTTCACCTACACTTTGTTTTAATTCCTGTGAAACACCTAAAGGGTTAACAAACTTCCAAAATGCTGTTTTGAATACTGTGAGGGGTGCAGTTTTTGAAATGGCATCATTTATGGGGGTGTCTCACATACAAGTCCCTCAAAGTCTCATCAGAACTGAACTGGTCCCTAAAAAAATCAGTGATTGAAATTTTCTTGAAAATTTGAGAATTTGCTATTCATATTTTAAGCCTCCTAGTGTCCAAAAAATTTAAAAGGAAGTTGAAATAATGATGGAAACATAAAGTAGACATATGGTCTATGTTAGTTATTAACTATTTTGAGTGGTATGATTATTTGTCTTACAAGCAGAAAATTTAACATTTTGCAAATTGCTAAATTTTCCATTTTTTTGCGACATTTTGGTATTTTTCACAAAAAAACACAGACTGTATCGACCCAAATTTACCACTAACTTGAAGTACAATGTGTCACGAGAAAACAATCTCAAAATCACTGGGATAAGTAAAAGCAAAAAAAGTTATCCCCACTTAAGTGATACATGTCAGATTTGAAAAAAAGGGCTCTGTCAGGAAGGCAAAAACTGGCTGTGTCAGGAAGGGGATATGTTGTTGGTGAGGAAGATCACTTTGTATATACAGTATATACTACAGCCTATAAAAAGAGTTTGGCATTCACTATTGTTGTCAACCTTTAAAAGGCTTGATTTTGGCCTAATAAACAAACCACTTGGTATTATTTCCTGGCATTTTGAACAAAACTATTATTTATTATTACCAATTATTTATATAGCGCACACATATTCCGTAGCACTTTAAAGAGAATATTTGAACATTCACATCCATCTCTGCCCCATTGGAGTTTACAATCTATATTACCTACCACATGTACACGCGCACACACATTTTAGGGTTGATCTTCCTTGCAAGACGCTCATCGTCTGCTGATCCGCTCTGCCAGTCCTTCCATTGGTTGCCTGTATATTACCGTATTCAATATAAAACACTTCTACTTGCTTATAAAGCTATTAACCATACTGCACCAGCATATATCTCTGCACTTATCACAAAATATCTCCCATCTCGACCACTACGCTCTACACAAGATCTGCGTCTCTTTTCTGCACGGATCACTAGCTCCCATTCATTATTACAGGACTTTTATCGGGCTGCTCCCATCCTATGGAATGCCCTTCCACGCACATTAAGACTCTCCACCAGTCTCCAAACTTTCAAACGTTCCCTGAAAACTCACCTCTTCAGGCAAGCCTATCATATTTAAGTTCTACATGCATAACCCTCCGAGGCACTTATGTATTATATAGCATCCCTTCTGGACTTGTAACTGCTATGCTATTACTGGTGCCTGTCCTTATGTTTCCCCCCTATATCCCTATAGATTGTAAGCTTGCAGCAGGGCCCTCCTACCTCCGAGTCTGTCTGTTGTTACCCAGTTTGTCTTATCACTGTCTACTATTGTAAAGCGCAACGGAATCTGCTGCGCTATATAAGAAACTGTAAATAAATAAATAAATAAATATTACCAGTATATTTTTGGATTGTGGGAGGAAACCAGAGCACCCAGAGGAAACCCACGCAAGCACGGGGAGAATATACACACTGTGCACAGTTACGGACGTCGTGGGAATTGGACCAATGACGCAGTGCTTTGAGGCTTTAATAGTTGTGAGCCCCAATCTGAGATGTCCAGACACACAGTTTGAGAACCGCTGGGATAAGGGTACTCATTGGAATTTTGGATGCCAGCATCTGTATGGAGAGCATTCTGTCCTGCTGAGGTGACAAAATAATCAGTATAGAAGCTGGAGCATAGGAGTCACCTTTTCAAAAGAAGGGGGTGCTCCATTTAACACTGTGCTCTGTTTAACACCACCCCTATTGATAAATATTAATCCTACCGGGCAAAAACATATGGTAATAATTGTGCATGCAGTAGAAGGAGGAGAGCATTATGTGGTTGATCAATGCTGAGAAATAAGGACATGACCATGGACAAACATTCCAAGGGACAGCTGGAAACTTGCTCTCTGTCCCAGTGGTTCTCAGCCTCTGCCCTCAACTACCCCCAACAGTTCACGTTTTCTATGTCACCCAGCAGATGCACAGGTGCAATTATTACTCACTGACATATTTTAAAAGATCCACTGGTGGAGCTAATTATTTCACTTGTGGTTTTGTGCGTAGACCTGGAAAACATGAACTGTTGGGGGTACTTGAGAACGGAGGTTGGGAACCACTGCTCTACCCCAGGTGCTCTGCTTGCTGCATATGTGTATGATGAGAAGTACACACAACACTACTTTCCATAAATGATCCTTATTATCACTCTACATGTTCTCAATGTATAAATATAGAGCCACATGCAATTCACATGCTTGCCCTTAATACAAGTGCCGCACATGGCAGTTATATGTTTTACGGTTTGCATGGTGATTTTTATTAAGCCCTCTTTCGATATGGAGGCATATACTGTATTTTGTAAATGTACAGATAAGGGGTTAGCAAATATACATATTTTTATATTAGCTTGTGGGAGCATATATGGACAAATATAAGTCTGCACCAGGCCCTTTTATTTGAATTTTATAAATATGAAAAAGCAACTAAGAATATCCACTTAAGTATTTTAAACGTATGTATGTTAGCATTGCACTGGGCTGTTATGAGTAATGTTACTTATGGTGAGTTATTTGAGAATGGCTGCAGAACAAATTGCTTGAAACGTGGCTCTAAGAGGAATTCCCCTCGTAAAATGGAAATTTTGTAAACCGTCTCTCCCCATTGATGAACTGTTCAATCTTATTTTATCAATCCTGCTCCTCAAAATTCTGCCCAACTCATCTGCTAAGGCAATTTTTAGCTTCACTGAAATTGCTGCCATCTGACTTTGCAAACCCATATGATCTGGGATCCCCTGTGCAAGTGTAGGTGGATTTTGCACTGCTCCCCTGCAATTTTTTTTTGATTTGTGATTTATTGGCTGTTCATGATTTAAAATATTAGGTACTTGTTTCCTAGCACGGCGCCCATCTCGTTAATTGTATGCCTTAAGTTTAAGGCACTTAAGGCATACAATCAACGCGATGAACCCGATTTTGTATCAATCACCAGCTAATTTGCCGGTGAAAGACAAAATCGGGTTGATCGCGTCCATCGCGGCCCCTAATAAGGGGCTGCGATGCGACCGACGCGATTTTCCCATAGGGAACAATGTAAAATTATTTTTAAAGTGAAAATCGGGTTGATCGCTTCGGTCGCAGGTAGGGTGGCCAATCCCGGGATCGGGATCGGCGGGATCCCGGGATTTGGCCCCCAAAACGCCGGGATTTCAATCCCGGGATTGGAGTTTCCAATCCCGGGATTCCGGGCAGCGTCTGAGCACTCGCTCAGACACTGCCCGGCTTCTCCGATACCCAGAAACGTAGCACTGCACAGCGTGACGAGGTCACGCTGCGCAGGGCACAGCCCGCCCATCCGCCCCGGCTCCTGGCCAGCACCCCGCCTCCAACCCAACAGCTCTCCCAACCCTGCTCCCGGCAGCACCCTGCACCAGCCCGGCCGCCCACTCTGCAAAATGTAAGTAAATAGTGGGCGGCCAGGGCGTTTTAGGCAGCTAATAATAGCGCTATGCGTGTAGGTGGTATAATGGATGCATTTCCCATTAAATAGCCATATTTCAGGTGTCTGTCTGCACTAGGGATGCCAATCCCGGGATCCCGGGAATCCCGGGATTGAGCATTTTTCAATCCCGAATCCCGGGATTGAAAAAATGCCCCGGGATTGGCATCCCTAGTCGCAGGCCATTATAATGGCCCGCGATGCTATCAACGCGATCAACGCGATTTTACATAGGTGACCATGTGAAATGGGCCAATATGGTCCATTTCACATTGAATATGGGTAAAAAGTATGCTTAATGCCACCCCCCCATTGTTAACGCCACCCCACTATTGACGCCAACCCGAAGCATGGCAAGCGCAGCGAGCCCGCGAGGGGTGGCGGTACGCATCCTCCGACCTTTTCATACCCCTACTATCCACGTCGGCGTGGAGTTGACTTTATATAGTGTGGCGAGCGCAGTGAGCCACCGAGCCCGAAGCGTGGCGAGGGGACGCGGATATCTGTGAAGCTCGCGAAGGGACGCGGATACCTGTGAAGGTATCCGCATCCCCTCGAGGTGCTCGCTGCGCTCACCACGCTTCGGGCTCAGTGGCTCGCTGCGCTCGCCACACTATATAAAGTCAACTCCACGCCGACGTGGATAGTAGGGGTATGAAAAGGTCGGAGGACGCGTACCGCCGCCCCTCATGGGCTCGCTGCGTTTGCCATGCTTCGGGTTGCGCGTCAATAGTGGGGTGGCGTTAACAATGGCGGGGGGGGGGGGGGCATTTGAAACATGAGGGAGGGTTTGGTATTAAAATGGGGGGTTTTGGGGCTTTTTACATTGAAATCAATGTAAAATCCGGTCTCAGGGACCATTTTACATTGATTCCAATGTAAAATTCGGGTCGACCGTGTCGATCGCATTGCATGCGATTTGGTTGGCATGCGATGCGGTCGACCCGATTTTTCCGACCCGATGGATACAATCAAAATCGGTGGCCGTGCTTGGAAACAAGTACCAAATATTATTGGCCAGTTGCTGTACATGTGGTCTTACTGCGCATTGCATGTTGTAGCATGTGGCAGTGTTCAGTTCTGTACATATGGAAGCTTAAAATTGTGCATTTTACCTACACATCCCTATGGGCAATATAGGGTGCTGCTGCCAGTATTCATACGCTGTCCACAACTGCATATTGCCCGCATCTCCCCTCCATTGCAGGTAAATTAAATGACCACATACAGTAGGTCGATCCTATTTGATGTGAAGGGTGCAGTGTACCATTGCCACGGCATTTAACCCCTTCAGTGGTGTTTTTTTTTTATTTTTTTATGGGGAGCGCTCCCTTAAAAGAAAAACCACCACTACCTCCCCAGGTCTGGGCAGCGCTGCTGCACTGTCAATCAGCAGCTGCCCGGACCTGCGCCCCCCCCCGCGCCGCGTCCCTGTCTCCGGCAGCCGGCTTGTCATAAGCCGGCTCCGGGGACTTCAATAAGAGACCCAGAGGGAGGAGGAGGAGGGAGGAGGCGGCGCCGCAGAGGGGAGGGAGCCGGCTCCAAACAGTGGCAATCTCAGAATTTTCCGGGCTTGCCAGACTGGGCACTGAGGCACAGCCGGGAAAATTCTCGGGATTACCACTGAAGGGGTTAATTGTCGGCAGCGGCCCCCCATCTCGCCCCATTCGAAGGCTGCATTCGCTGAAAATTGCTCACTTCCCTATGGAGCAGCGAGCACTTTTCACCATATTCTTGCCCACTGCCATGATGATTCACACCTGGAAATACATTATTTATTATAAGTTTCTTAAATAGTGCACACATATTATGCAGCGCTGTACAGAGAATATTTGAACACTCACATCAGTCCCTGCCCCAGTGGAGCTTACAATCTATATTCCCTACCACATGTACACGCGCACACATTCATTCTAAGGCTAATTCTGTTGGAAGCCAATTAACCTACCAGTATATTTTGTGGGAGGAACTGGAGTACCCGGAGGAAACCCATGCAAGCACTGGGAAAATATACAAACTCCACACAGTTACTGTGAGGCAGCAATGCTAACCATTACACCATCCGAATGCCCAACATACATACATCACGGCTAATAGGGTCAACTCCTTAGTGTTCCATCAGAACTGCAGAAATATGAATTTAATGACCTCACATTTACTATTGTCTGTGATGTAGTGGTCATGTGTTACTAATATATACAGTAGTATTTTGTGTTGTATTTTATTTTGGCACTGCACTTTTGCTTGTTAAGATTGTTGCCTTAAATTAAAAACACCAACATAATAATTGCCAGCGTCTCATGTGTCATCTTATTGTGGAATTAAATGTTTCCGCATTTCTCTTCCTGAAATGAGATAACGTTGAAGGACATTGGACCTGTTGTTCTTGCCATTGTACATTAAAGCACGTTTTATAAACGTATTGCTCTTCATCACATAGTTGTGCCTGGACTGACACCACAGTGAAATACTGTACGAAGCACTATATTGGCAATATTACTGTATATCAGGTCTATAGTACTTGGGCTATGAGGGAGGAATATGAAAGACACTGGATATCCAATGACCGCTTATGTTCTCCTAAAGGTAATATGGATGGCTTTGATGATGTCGGCTCATCATTAAGGTTACGTGGTTTGCCAACACAAAGCAAGCTGAAAGTAGCTTGAAAATGATAATTATTTAAAAATATGTAATAGAGAAATACACTTTAGTAAAGCAGCCGTAGACCTCCAAAACTCCATGTTTCAGCTGTGTTCCTTTTTTCTGTACTGTCAGTCTCTGCATTAGGTATATACTGTACACTGAGTGGCAAAATTATTGTGACCACCCCCTCAATTCAATGTTGGACCACCTTTTGCCCTTAATACTGCATGGATTCTTCTTGGTATTGACTCTGAGAAGTTGGTAGGTGTATGAGGAATTTGAGACCATGGGCCTTATTCTGGTCGGAGCGGATACAGATGGGTCTGTTCCCATCTTTGCAGGGGATGGCGCTGGCGTCGCCAGCCGCCATCCCCCGCCAGCGCCATGGCGATCGTGAGAAGGGGACGCGCGCGCGCCCCCTTCCGACGGCGCTTCCAAACGTTTCCCCGGGTCCCCGCCGGCTTGCCGGCGGTAACCCGGGGTCCCCGCCGCCTGCCCGCATCCCCCCTAACCCCCCCTAACCCCGTCCGTCTCCCTGAGGCGGAGACGGACAGGGTTTCCGCCACGCTAGCGACGGAGACTGAGACGCGCGTGCGCGTGAGACGCACGCGCGTCTCAGTCTCCTCGCTGGCGAGGCTGCTGGCGGGTCGCCAGCGCGTACGTTCTGGCGACCCGCCAGCAAGGATGTGCATAGGCACATACTGTATATCCGCGTGCGTTCGGCCCGCCGATGTTTTGTGTCTGCGCATGTGCAGAGGCGTCTCTGCGCATGTGCGAGCGGGGCGTACGGCCAAATCCCGCATGATATGTGAACACTCCGAACAGGGGGTGGAGAGGGGCGTGAAGGGCTATTTGGGCTCATTACCATATGCATACGCCCCGCGTTTCATGGGCGTTCCCATGCAAACGCTGGGCGTACGTATGGTAATGCGCCCGTGACGCACGTGTAGGGGGCGGACATATGACATTGCCGGATGTCAGCTGCCCGCCCAGATCCCTGCTTTGCACGGAGTAATGTCCGTGTGGTCTGAGGTTGCGGGAGCTGGTGGAGCACTCGGTCCTGCATTCGATGGTCTGCGACCATCGAATGATGGGGGAGGTTCCCTTAGATGGAGGAGGCGTATTCCGTGTAAAATACACGTGCGGTCCGTTCGGCCAGCTTTTTACCGCGTACGGACGGAGTTGGCGATCCGTATGGAAGGCGGGGTTTCGCACGCACGGTCCTGGCCGCATAATCTGATCCGGCCGCACCGACCAGAATAAGGCCCCATGTCCGATGAACTGCACTTTCCAATTCCTTAAGATTTGATGGTACTGGATCCAGCTGCCTGATGGCCCATTCTATCTCATCCCAGAGATTCTCAATTGGATTGAGATCTGGTGATTGTGCAGGCCAACTAAGCAAGGTAAAGTCTCTGTCATGCTCTTCGAACCATCTGTGGACAATGCCAGCTTTATGACGGGAAGAATTGTCCTGCTGGAAGTATCCATCCCTGGCAGGCTACACCATTAACATAACAGGATGTACTTGATCTGTGATAACACTCAAATACCCTTGGCCATTCAGACGTTGTTCCACAGGAATCAAAGGACCCATACAATGCTAAGAAAATATCCCCCAAACCATAATATTGACTCCCCCAGCTTGAAGTTTAGTGGCAATGCAGTTGAGGTCAATGCTGTCGTTATGTTTTCATATATTCGCACCCTGTCATCTGCATGGTGTAATTGAAAACCTGATTCATCGGACCACATGACCCTTTTAAAGTCATATACTGTCCATTCCTTGTGCTCCTTTGCGAACTGGAGACGTCTTGTTCAAGGCAGACAGTAGAGGCTTTCCAACAGGTCGTCGGCTTCCATAGCCTATACGGTGTAATGTGCGGCAAACAGTTTGTTCAGAGACCTTCACAGTTGCTCCTTCATTAAGATTCCCCACAATTTGACGTACTGTTGCTCTTCTGTTGGACTGGACAACTCTGGCAAGTCTCCTTTCAGATCAAGCATTCAGTAGCCTGTGACGACCACAAGCCTGACGTTGAGACCCGGTTTTCTGCTTGGTTGTCCACTCTCTGTAAACATTAATAACTGCTGCTCTCGAACACTTCACAAGTGACGCCATTTTGTTGATACTGGTTCTGACGGTTTGAGCGCCTACAATCATCCCGCGTTCAAACTCAGTTAAATCACATTTCTTGCCCATTTCTTCTCAAGCAACACCGTGCAATTGATGCTTCACTTGTCCTGCATTCCCTTTTTTATAGCCCTCTAGCGGCAACAATGTGAAGTTATGGCCGTTCTGCATATAACTGTCAAGTGGTCATAATAATTTGGCCACTCAGTGTAAACCTTTTATAGCTGTGCAGATAGTGCCATAGTAAGAGAAATAGCTTCTGGCGTTTTTCAGCTGTAAGCAGCCATCAGTTGATTTAATGCCATATGGCATAAAACGTAGTTGCCAAGTTCATATGGTTTCCAGGGACATTGTACTGTTGTCAGTATGTCTCATAGCACATGGTGTTAGACTGTCTCAGCGAACATTGGACAGTTCTGCAATTTCTGTCAAGACAAGTTTACCTGATTAAAAATAATATTTCGCAAATTCTGCTGCTGAGATTAGGGACAGCTGTAAACTAAGCACAAAAAGGTGTGTATGTAAAACTGTTTTCAGACCGCATATGCCGCGTCGCACCCGGGACTAGGACACGGGTCCCGTCCTCAGAGCGACACGGCATACGCGGTCTGAAAGCTCCGACACCAACCAGGCTTATTGCCATGTCACTGACATCACACGGGGCGGAGCTGAGTGGCAGCGCGTTACCCGGGGCTTGGGAGGAGGCAGCACTTGGAGCTGACAGTGCTGCCTCCTCAATACTGTGAACGTGACCCGGGTCGCTCGACCCAGGCACTCGTTCACACTGCACTTGACACGGGTAAGAGCCGTGTTCAACCCTAGTCATTACCAGGGTTGAACTCCCGTGTTGCTCGACTGTGGTGGCTCTTTCAGACCGCACCTGAACCTGTGTTGGGGCCGCTAGGACAATAACCCGGGTCTAGAGTGCGGTCTGAAAGCGGTATAAATGATTTATATTGAGTTTTTAAAATGAAACTTTTTTTAGATCATTGCTGGGTATCTTCTTTGTCCGCTAGATAGATAGTTGCATACTTATTAGCTGGAATGGCCATCAGCCATTGATGATTCAAAATCATTGATAGTATATGGCCGATGTAGAATAGTTTTACCATCGATGGGGGAGAAGTAGATGGTTTCCCTCCATTTATGAACTGGTCGCTGCCTGAAATGGGTCTGGCAGAGGGGTTGCTGTGTGCAATGGGGCTGGTGGAAAGATTACTGTGTGCAATGGGGCTGGTTGAAAGGTTGCTGTGTGCATTGGGGCTGGTTGAAAGGTTGCTGTGTGCAATGGGGCTGGTTGAAAGGTTACTGTGTGCATTGGGGCTGGTTGAAAGGTTGCTGTGTGCATTGGGGCTGGTGGAAAGATTGTTGTGTGCAATGGGGCTGGTGGAAAGATTGTTGTGTGCAATGGGGCTGGTGGAAAGATTGCTGTGTGCAATGGGGCTTGTGGAAAGATTGCTGTGTGCAATGAGGCTGGTGGAAAGATTGCTATGTGCAATGGGGCTGGTGGAAAGATTGCTGTGTGCAATGGGGCTGGTGGAAAGGTTGCTGTGTGCAATGGGGCTGGTGGAAAGGTTACTGTGTGCAATGGGGCTTGTGGAGGGGCCATTCTGTGCAATGGGGATGGCAGAGAGGTCCCTGTGTGCAATGGGGGCTGGTGGAGGGGTTGCTGTGTTCAATGGGGCTGGTGGAAAGGCTATTTTGTGCAATGGGGCTGTGAAGGTGTTGCTGTGTGCAATGGGACTGGTGGAGGTGTTGCTGGTGCAAAGGTTACTGTGTGCAATGGGGCTGGTGGAAAAGCTATTTTGTGCAATGGGGCTGTGAAGGTGTTGCTGTGTGCAATGGGGCTGGTGGAGGGGTTACTTTGTGCAATGGGGATGGCAGAGTCATCCCTGCGTGAAATGGGGATGGAAAATGTGCAGTGTACTATAGATTGTAAGCTTGCAGCAGGGCCCTCCTACCTCCAAGTCTGTTGATTCCCAGTTTGTTTTATCACTGTCTGCTATTGTAAAGCACAACGGAATCTGCTGCGCTATATAAGAAACTGTAAATAAATAAATAAATATAAAGTGTTGGTCTGTAGTCTGTACAATAGGCATGTTAGGGGAAATACCGCTCTGCAATTCTAGTATCTTTCTTGTGAAATTGCAAAGCCAGGAGGAGGGGGGATTCTGCAAATGAGATGCCCTTCTAGTACCACCTTGTTGTTTTTCTACCTACATTTTGTAATTTAACAATTTACTTGCCTAGATAATTAGCTCAGTATAGATATCTCTTTGGCACTATGAAGCCACGAAAACAAATTAATGTCACGTTCCGTTATATTTTTCGTAAAAATAAATCTGCTGTTTGTGTATTGCTTCACCTCTTTTCAGTCTTTGAGACCTTTTGAAGCCAGAAAATTCTGCATTAATGATGTTAGCGCTTTGTCATTACCTTACGTGTGTTAGTGCAATGTGATAATTGCAGTCACAAGAAAGTGTGCCGGTGTCATGAATACAACACATAACTGAAGTGCGAATTACCATAAAGTGATGGGTGCTTTGTGAGATTTGCGTAGGTTTTTATTCTGGTATGTCATGTAGATTTTGTGAGCTTGGATACAATTGTATATGTCGGTATTAAATAGTGAAATGTGTTGACCTGAATATCTTGGCCATAGTCTATGTGCACTTTCATATATGATTTAATAGAAAACATTATTTACACTATTGTACAGTACATTGTTGCTACTTGCTCATTTACTTTCTCCTTTTGAAAGGAGCTTTGCTCATGCTCTCTGGACATCCCCCTATCAGTTTTGCTCTTTTGACATCACCCTCTCTGCCACTTGCTCGCTTTCCTGACATCTTTCTCTTTTTGATTCTTGCTTCTCTCCCCTACATCTCTGTCTCTCTCTGCCTCTTTGTCACGCATGAGGGTTGAGTTTGTCTGGTCTGTGAATCAACTCCAGGAGTTGGCTTGTATATAAAACTAGGGTTCTTGATGGACTTAACCTACATCAATAAGGGGAGCTCAGAGAGTGGGGTGGAGTCCAGTGCCCAAAGCCGTGGCTGTGATTACTGGAGTTTTGGGAAAGTGAGTATAATACTTGGGTGCTCAGTGTATGGCAATAGGGTAAACGTAACTGGACTGGATTGGAACCGAGTATAAAAAGGAGATGGCTGATGACAACAGATAACTGGAGACTAGCTGGGAACACTAGCTGGGAGACTAGCTTGGAAGCTAGCAAGAGACTCAGGAGGTCGGCTGGAACCGATGGACTATTGATGGTGTATCGATGGTTACCAAATGTTGGGTCGATTACAACTTGGGGACCAAAAGGAGACTAGCTAGGAAGCTAGGAGGAGACTCAGGATATCGTCTAGAACCGATGGAGCTGAAGCAGAGTAAGCTGCAGGCAGTCAGGCTGTGCTGTAGATGGTATAGCACTTGGAGGTAGGATATTACAGGAGCAGATCCAAAAGATACTACTAGGCTGTAGACACCATTGCACTGAAAATTGATGGTTTTCTCCCAGCATCCTTATAGCAACCTACAAGGTGGTGTTGATTGGTTGAATAGAAATTATGTCAGAATAGAGTCTCCCAGATTGGCTGCTAAACATCATGTGACTGCAGGTAGTATGGCAGCGCCCTTGTTTGGGAATTGGAGGGAAACTCTGCATTCAGGATGCATGGCCACAATCTGTGGATACAGCAATGGAGTTGACTGCAGCGGGATACTGTCAGGAGATGCGGAGTGCAGCAAAGCAGTGTATTCCAAGGTGACATGATGGGTGCTACTGGACGAACACGGAAGACACCTACCGGATACCGGAACACTTGTGATCCGTCTACTGCAGGCATGTCCAACGTTGGCCCTCCAGATGTTGTGAAACTACACATCCCAGCATGCTTTGCCACAGTTTTGCTATTAGAGAATGCTAAAAGGGTACTTATGTAGTATCTGGGCTGCCGATTTTTTGATTGTATGCCTTAAGTTAAGGCATACAATCAGATGCGATGCGATGCGATATCGCATCGCATTGCATCGCATCGCATCCGATATCGGATGCGATGACCCGATTTTTCCATAGGAATCAATGTTAAAATGATTCCTATGGAAAAATGGGTCCTTTTCATACCCCTACTATCCAAGTGGGCATGGAGTTGGATATAAACCTGTGGCGAGCGTAGCGAGCCACCGAGCCCGAAGCGTGGCGAGCGAAGCGAGCCCCGCGAGGGGACGGTATTCGTCCCCTCGCGGGGCTCGCTTCGCTCGCCACGCTTCGGGCTCGGTGGCTCGCTACGCTCGCCACAGGTTTATATCCAACTCCATGCCCACTTGGATAGTAGGGGTATGAAAAGGACCCATTTTTCCCATTGAATTCCATGTTAAAATGGACTCAGTCCATTTTAACATTGATTCCTATGGAAAAATCGGGGCATCGCATCGCATCGCATCGAATCGCATGGTCGCATGCGATGCGATCTCCCGATCCGACCCGATTTAGAAATCGGCAGCCCAGATACTACATAAGTACCGCTAAAAGTATTGCAAAGCATGCTGGGATGTGTAGTTTCAAAACATATGTAGGGTCAACGTTGGACATGCCTGGTCTACTGCAACATGCACCTCTACAGCACTTCAGAGCAAGCCTAGAGAAACACTTAGGTGGTAAGAATGTGTTTCTCAAACACTGAATCATGACACTTGCTCGCACTCTCCTAACTTTCACCAATCTCTTTCCACACATCCCCTCTTTTTCCTCCAGCTTCCTATTGTAAACCTACTGACTGGTCAGTTTTATACCTAGCGCGCTCTTCTTTCATTTGAAACATAGAATGTAATAGACTGCTAGCTAATTTGGGAGTTTGTTATGACATCATTCATTTCAGTTGGAGTAAAGAAAATCCCCAGGTGTATGATCTGCCTGGCCTTTGTGAGCTGCCGACAGACAAAACACCTGAATTGCTGTGAGGAGCTTAAGGCAACAGGATGGTCTAAAAGCATGAATATTGATCAGTCTACAGTTCACATAGATTAGTTTGCACGTTAGCCAGGGGTGTGTGACTCTACATGCATAGACAACCACATTGCAGCAGACACTTCTAGACCTCACGCTTTTCATAAAATCTTTAATTTTGCTTCCCAGTAACATTTTGAATTGAAAATGTACACCATATTTTAACAGCCCAATGAAACTGACCATTTAATTTGAGTACAATTAACATTTTGTTGTAAAGAGGCTATACTAGTGTAGTCCTAACTGCAAAATAATAGTCTATTTAAGAACTTAATTTAAATTTCCTTTGAACTTCCCCAGTGTCCTGGACCAAATATGTGGTGCATACACACTGAATGATTTGTCAAAAGACGAATGATCTAGCTACAGTCTGTAGGCTTTTTAAAAAAAAAAAAAAGATTTCCAGATTGAGCTGCATGCACAGTCGACGAACAACCTTGTTGAACGTCCAGCAGGTATGCGCTTCATCATTCATCGTTCACAGTTCGTAGCATACACACTGATATTTTGACCAATATCATTCAGTGGAAAGCACTCCCTCGCTCCATTAGACTCTCCCTGACCTTGCAAAGCTTCAAACGGGCACTGAAAACTCACCTATTCATCAAAGCATACCCTTCCACTGCATAAACTAGTCCTGAGGCTGGTTCTCCGACCCCCTTCCTGCTTACATCCTGCTATCAAGCCACCTTCCACTTGCCGTCTCCCCTTCCTACTAGATTGTAAGCTCCTCAGAGCAGGGCCCTCTTCCCTCCTGTTGTCAAAGCCCTCTTCACATTTCACTCACAGCTCTCCCATACTCAAACACTCAGTGACCATATTTGCCCACATACTCCATCATTGGCCACAAACCTTTAGTAGTACATTGATTGAGTCCTCACTACTTATATTTAAGCCTTAATGTGTATTGAACTGTGGCGTCCTTTACCTGTACTTTATTTTTGTTATTTATTCAATGTAATTTAAGTTTTGTCTCCCTGTACTGTTCCTTTGCACAGCGCTGTGAAACACCTGTGGTGCCTTATAAATTCAATTATAACAATAATAATATTGGTCTAAAAAATTGTGGAGTGTGTATGCACCTTAACAGTCCGTTTCCTAAATCTCCAGTAAATCATTAAAATCTTGTTGAGACATCTAAGGGATGCTGGTCCAGAGTGATTTGGGTTCCTGCCTCCTTGACTCCTTTGCTGGTACAGACTGTTGAAAAACGGTACTGTACCGGCAAATTCGGTACAGTTGGAGGGTATGCTACTATCTGGATTCCTTGCTATTATATGGTGAGACACAAGCATTCACTTTTTCCACTTTATTCATAATATCACTTGTGCATTAACCTACCTCAAATTCACAGGCCATACATGTATTTATAAGACATTGGGCCACATTTAATGCAGTGCAAAGTTTTTTTTTTTGTATGGGGCATTGTTACAAGGCATGGTTGTAGATTTGTAATGTGCAATATACCCTTTAACCCCCTTCGGTGGTGGGTTGTTGTTTTTTTGGGGGGGGGGGGGGGGGCATGGGAACCTCCCAGGGTGGGTATATTTCTGCCCCAGAAATACTTAACTGCAGAAGAACTGCTCACCTGCTTCTGCTGCCCCTGTTACATGTTCGGCCACATATTTCAAGTAGTATACCTTATTGAAATATTCCAAACTACGGAGTAATCCGTTATCCAAAATGCTTCTGGCCCCGAGTATTTAGGATAAGAGCTACTCAACCTGTATATATTATTTTGCTTGATTCTATTGGATAAATGTAGGAATAGGAGTAGAACAAGTTCTCTTGTTTATTCATCCATCCTTTGTTCAGTTATCAATTATGCAACATCGCACTGTCAAACACATCTCATCTCTGCATTCTGTGCAGTTTTATTTGTATTGTGATTTATTACAATGAGTCTTTCTTTGCATTTAGAAAAATTATTTTGTCAGTGAAAACAGAACTATTGACAAGTTGAATTTCTGGATAATCTAGAAGAGAATACACAGCGATAAAATCCTGTTGTGCAGACAGAATGCTCTATGACCCTTTCTATAACACTGTAAAATGAGTAATTATTTTTTCCCCAATGTGAAGGCTCCATGTGTACAGGTTGTGTCATGCTACCAGTACTTCCTCAATGAAAGTTTTAAAATAATATCCTTTGAGCCTTGGGGATATGGAGGCTGGGTGTGTCTCCTGTCATCCTTTCTGTATCTACTTATTATTCCTCTAGACTGGTGTTTCCCAACCTCGGTCCTCAAGGCAAAGTTCAGGTTTTAGTGATGTCCGCACTTCAGCATAGATATTAAATTCTAAACAAGTATTCTGCGTGCAACTATGGCTATGCTTAAAACCTGGAGAGTTTTAGTGTGACTTGAGGACCGTGTTGGAGAAACCCTGCTCTAGTCCACCAAGTGTATATTTGCTTTTGATTGTATCAGAATATGGAAAACATTAGTATATGGGGGGCGATTCATACCAGCATGCTGTAGTCCGAATTTGCGTGCATATCTGCACTTCGCGCTAGTTTTCTGGGGGGGGGGGGGGTTAAGAGCGCACCTGACGTGCACTACGGACAGCCCGCCGAGTAACGCTCAGCAGGGCTGTCCCCTCCAATCCCCCCCCCCCCCCCACAGCGGCCTGGGGTGTCGTATTAACAGCTTTCAAGGTGTTAAATCGCTCAGCTGCTTTGCCAGACCAGGGTTAGCGTTGTCCTATCCCCACTGCAGGGACTCCGGGCTGCACTCGAGATCTCACGATAATAGCGAGGTCTAGCGTATGCCCAGAGAGCCAGCCAGGGGGAGAGAAGGTTTTTGTTTTAAAAGCATATGCGCAGCGCTGCTGGGGCTGCCAATGAGGAGAGCCGTGGACGCTGGACGGCTCTCCTTATTGGTGTTAATGGGTGGCAGTGTCTCCTCGTTATGCAGGAGAAGCGGGACCCGCTATTTTACAATCGTTATGGCCCGATAATACATCTGCCCCACTGTTATGTGCGAAGGGACGAAAAATAATTTGAAGGTGAGCTACCGTTGAATGATTTTTCCTCTGTGCGGCTGAATGCTCACCTGGTAGTACGGGGATTCGGGCAGTGTGTATGGGGAGGGCAGCATTTACCTGATTGCTAGGCAGCAAATATACGGTCTGATTCGGACCCAGAGTTCCTCTTCACACCTCTTTTGGTTAGAATTTATTTTAGAAGCAGATGACTGCACATAGCAAGTTTGGTCACCTGGGCAATTATGTCACAACCATCCCACAAGGGACAGAAGTCTTTGTTATTCCTCCGGGGCAGCACTGTGGGCTGCTCCAATCAGGTCTTTGTTCCCAGCTTGTGTAATTGTAATTAGCAAATGTAAAGTATTACGCACTGTTGCTATTGGTGCATTAGTGTTTTAAGAGAGGAGACACATGAAACAAATTGTGTACTTTTTCCCCTCTCAGTAAACAGAATTGTGTGGTTCATCTGTTTTGCGTATTGATTTATTTTAGTCCTCATATATAAACTGACTGCAGTATTATTACTGGGAGCCAGCATTGTAAATCACCCTGCATTTTAACACGTGTACGGAGACGTTCAACTGGATTTTTTCCCCAAGTACAAACAATAAATCATTCCTCGAAATCTAATAGCGTAGGAAGGAACATGCTGAATTGAATGTATATAAATGCGGATGAGCAACAGTTACAGGTATAGAAACTTGTTGTTTTATAAATCAGTATCTTTACTTTTCCTACTAAGTTCTCGCCATTTGTGCATTATTTTCTATTTTCTTGTAACAAAAAGAGGGTATTTTAGGTGTATCAGGAGCAGATTGGGGCATACCATATTTTCTAGGTATTGTTGGTAGGTATGGTTTAGGGCTGAATTTTATTAATGTGCCTTACAATTGATTTATAGGGCACAACCAATTGCTCGTAGTGCCGTACATACTGTATAGCACACATCAAAACAATACAGGGTACACAGAACTAAAAGTTGCGGTAACTGGGAAACTATAACCGAGTACAGGTAACAATTAGTAGCACAATTCTTAGTACGTTATACATCTAACATGTAGGGCAAAGGAGTGGTCTGCGTACTACCAGGGACGGGTTGTCGTTGATAGAGATGAATGAGTAATGTGACATTACAGCCTTATTTAGTCAGATTGCTTAGAAATGAAGCACGGTTAACTCCGTGTGTATGGCCCCTGGCGATGAGTATGCGCAGTCCCACGGGTCGCTATCACCGGACCAGATGTATACTGCATGCAGTATAAATCTAGTCATCACCTGTGTTCTCTCAATTGAGAACACAGGCAGTGACAGATCGCTCAGCACAGAGCAATCTGTACTTAACTAGATCACTCTGCACAAAGCTCCCGGCGCCCCGTGTGTGCGGGACTTAAGAGTGAGAAGAGATGCGGTTATATAGAGAGCTGTGATTGAAGCGTGAGAAAAGAGGGCTGTAAGAACAGGAGGGAAGAGGGCCCTGCTCCAAGGAGCTTACAATCTAGAATACTATGGTTTGTCAGTAATAATAAGGCAATATTTAAATTTGTGCGAGTTTCATGTAAAAGCACTTTGTCTGCGATTAAGGCTTCAGAATAAAGCAGAAATAAATAGAAAGAATAATTTGATTTTTTTTTTGCTTCTTTAAGTATTGCCATTTGAAATCGACAGCATTAATCAATACGATGGTGTTAGTTTGCAGAACTTGCACTCTATTATATACTGTATACCCCATACTGTTGATTGAACTCTTTCAGTGTGTTTTAATTAATTTGCCAGAATGTAGCTACCGGGCTAATACCTATGAGGTCGCGACTAGCCCCAAAGCTCTACTTAACATGGATTTCTGCTTACACCTCACAAGGGTGCTAGCAGACATCTGTGATCAGTACAGCCTTGGGAAGTTGTGGGAAGTAATTGAATAGGACCTGTGCACTAAACCATACACTGGAGCATGGCCATTTGTTCTCAAATCGTACCACATGCTCTTGAGCTCAGGTTGAGTGCACACACACTGGAATGTGTATGTTCCATACTTCATTAGCATAAATATGGGTGCTAGCAATATTGCTAGGTTTGATGTGATTTGTCATTATGAAATGGCAAATTGGCACGACATTGCTCCAGTGTGTACCCAGCTGTTCCTGAGATTTAATTGAATTGCTCCCTTTGACTTCAAAAATATCTTTTAAATCACACAGGGCACTAATACCGTGTTGGCGTAACGTAGCTTTTGTGACTTCACACTGCATTATGGGCCTAATTCAGGTTGGTTTGCACAAGCAAACTTCTTTTTTAATGGACAGTTACATTTGGGTGGAGTGTTTTCAAACTGATATCTATATTGCAGTATAAAAATAAAGCAGCCAGTATTTACCCTGCACAGAAACAAAATAACTCACCCAAATGTAACTCTCTCTGCACAAGTTACATCTGCCCCACCTGCAGTGCACATGGTTTTGTCTATTAAAAAAGGAGTTTGATCTTGCAAACCAACCTCAATCACCCCCCTATGTATAGAACAGTGTACATATGCATATGCAGATTATGTCTACCTGCGTCTGAACGGGTAGGTCCACAAGACAGGGAGTTGTTTCTGCTGTATTAGAGATATTTTTGTAAATTAGGTATAGTTCTGTATTACCCATAAAAAAAATGTTTTATAACATGTGGGACTTAAGCATATGCGATGTGAGAACTATCGCAACACACATAGTGACCGTATTCTTACCGGATGAAAAGGTTTTAAATCTGCCTTTCCCCTCCAAAACAAAAACAAGACGCTGTACTATACAAGTGAGCCATGCCATGTGTAACACTTGCATGTCCTTGTGCTTTAATCTGTGACTTTGTTGCCATTCCTTTGTGACAAAAACACTAATCCTATTGCCTAGTGCACTATAAGCGACATTGTATGCCACTACAGTGCCAATAACACGCTAAATTTAGGAAAAGATCTGAAAGTCTGGGAATCTGCACCCATGGTAGAACGTCCTCTAAGTGCACACTAGGATGTGAGTACACATCTATAGAATGCAATGATGCCCAATCCACTATTACCCATTACATGGCTCCCCTGTCTTGGGCTAGTATACTTAAAGAGGTCAACATATATACAATTGCTGAATTGTTCCTATACGGCAGGATTTGGTTTTCCTCATGCATCCTTATTTAATATAGATAATATACTGTATGGACTACTTATACCCCTGTATTTTTTAATCATAGCATTTCTTTTCGATATATATATAATTGTAGTTTTTTCCTTGGTAAAGAAAGTAAAGAATGCAACAAGCCTGGAATGTAATAAAACATTAATCTCTCTATATCAGATTATAGGAGACTGTAACATGCTTGCTGCAGTATTTATATTTCTCAGTCTGTACAACGACCCAAATATGTCAGTGCATCACTGCCTGCGTAATGATGAAGATAACCTCTTCAGATTTATAGGCTGGATGAAATTGAAGCATTTAACGGTATGCTCTGCAAAACTTCTACCTTCTGCACAATCCTTTATCAAACTATGTCCAGCCATCTCTCCCCTGGCTAGCTTTACATTGATATAAATATTTATGCTCTGATTGCATCACTGTTAATGTTATGTGCAATATGTATTTGTATGCTTTTAACGAGCAAGTCATCTTGAAAGATAAATATATTCGGCAGTAGCAAAACATTTCTGCTGTTTTTGTCTTGAAATCCTCTAGCCGTGTTTATTATCACAAGGTCAGTTTTTCCATGCACACTTTGTAAATGTATGTCTGTGTTCAAATTTTTATTTATTTATGTGTTTCTTAGGAGTTTACAGAATCTTGTACAGTATGATGAGGGAGTGGGGGTTATTCAGGCCTGATGACTTCTCGATCGCTTAGCCGCTGGCCAGCCAGATTGAAAACTCGCACGGTGCAAGGCTTGCGAAAATATTGCAGATTGATGAATAGCTGCAGATTCATTTTCAACTCGCCATCTAATGATTTTTCAATGTGGGCAGTCTCTGTGTAACCTAGAACCTACTCAGCCGGTGTGACAGAGACAGGCTGATCCAGGCCGGAGCTGACGTCAAACATCCCTCCCTGAAAACGCCTGGGCACACCTGCGTTTTCCCTGACACTCCCAGAAAATGTCCGGTTATCACCCAATAACACTGGCTTTCTGTCAATCATACTTGAAAAAAGCTAGCGATTTAAAAAAAATACGCTGGATTTAATTGCAGGATGACATTGCGATCGGAACATATGCACAGTCAGTCAATAATCAGCCGATCTGCGAATACGCAGCCCAGCGATCAGGTCTGAATAACCCCAGAGTCTCCAGTATTTCCTATAGATATTATGCAAATGAGCAGCTTATCTGCAGGAAAGGTGAGGTTTTTATCAAAACATTTTTCTAAGACATACTGCAATCCCAACTTAAATTAACATTTCTCATTGACGTTATTGGGGATAATCGGTGCTTGATAGGAGTCCATCAGTTCACTTTGACACGTAAATGGAATTTAACACCGAAATCTCTTTTCAGCAAGGCAGGCTCATTTTTGAATGATCACTTTTGGGTTTCTTTAATTCACACTAGTAAATAGTTCCCGTTGTTTTGGAAAAAAATAACACATTGGCTCATTAATCGATATCCCCATTTCCCTGAGACGTCCTTCATAGGTATAAAATGACAGACCAACCCCTCTCCCACCACAAGGAAATAATGCAGTCCAAATGTAAAAAAAAATGTTTGCAATTCGAACAGTTTAAATTAATTGTCAATTTTTTTGTATTCGAAAATTGAATGTTGAACGATGTTAATGTTCTTAATTTATAGTGGCTCACCGTTGGATCTTCTACTAGCGCTAGGGCTGTTGAGCCTGACTAGACGTTGGACCTGCAAGGGTTAATCTAGTGTTAGCAACAAAGTTTAAAGCATTAAGAGTAATGGTTCGAAATTAACATGGGCGGAAAATTTGGTGTTTTTTTTTTTTTTAGAATAAAGGTGTTATCACGGCTTAAGCTTTTTGTTTTCTTACAAGTAGACTATAATAGAGGTTTCTCCTGCAATTTATTTCATTACACCTGTTATCACAGAGCAGAGGCTCAATTGATCCAGGTTTGCGCTGGAGATGGTGTTATCTGTGGGTGTGCATCATTAGGCCGACAGTGTCTAGGCCAGCATGAAAAAAGTTGACAAGCAAAAGGCCGACATAGAAATGGTCAATAACGGAAAAGGTCAACACCATTTTTTACGGGGTTTTGGGGTCTACAGTATGTCGATATGGACCCCAATTAGTGTAGCGCGTGGCCTTGCTGCACTCGCTAGGCGTTGGGCTTGATGCCCTCTACGCCGACATGGATGGAAGAGTAAGAAGAAGTTGGTTTAAAAAGAAAATCATGAAAATCCTATGTTGACCTTTCCATGTGTCGGCCAGTACTATGTCAACCTTTTGCTAGTATTAACCTTTTGTCAATGTCGACCTATTGGATATTGACCTTTCTCATGTGTCGACCTATTGCCCGTCAACCAATAGTGATCGATCTACCGACTGTTAAGCTAGACACTGTTGACTTATCAACCGGAACCAGTTTTCTATACCCAGAAATGGGGAGCAGCCAGGTTGTAGAGTCTTTGCTGGTTCTCCTCTGTCATCTCTCTGCTGTGTGTGTGTGTTGCATTCTTCAATCTCAAGCGCAGTTCAGCAATAATTGACTTCTGTGCGAATTTGCTCAGCGGCGATCAGGACTGAATTACCCCCATAGTCTCTAGTGTATGTAAGAAGTGGCAGTGCTAGAGTCCATGCCATGTGCCAAGATGGGTAGCATTACAGTCTGCTGCACTGCTGCGTGTAATTGCTATTGTGGCCCTATGTACTGGCCTGTGCGATTTTATTCCTACTAGCTGCAGAACAATACTGTTTATATTCAGTGGTTGTCATTTTTCAGCATTCCACGTGTAATTAGCATCTGCCATATAAAACCCCAGATTGTAACAAAGCACGATTACAACATGCACTGCTGTTTTATGTAATTGTTTTTTTTGCCTATTCCATTTGTCTAGACCCAGCCATTACAACAAGTTAGTCATCGGGCCCTCAGACATAATGATGTTAGACACTGACTTCATCGAGAAAGAAAACAGGTTTTATTTAATAAGAAAAAGTGCTTGAGAAGAGGAAGATTCTGTATTTTATTTTTGTGTTTATTGTAGCAGGCTTTTATCCACAGCCACTCAAACCTCATTATAATTTCATTTTACTCAAGTGATCTGTATGTGAAGATCTATTAGGACAGAAAGAAGGTTAATGAAAATCTGTCCCATTTGAGGAGATGCAAAAAATAGGCTTCGGAGACTGTGTTATATTTAGAAAACCGTGTAGGGATTCTGCGCAGTTCTCAGAGTTACAAGCACTAAATGACCCAGAGATGTTCCACATGCCGGGTTTACCAGTAACTTTGTTTCAGTTTCAAGGCTCCGATTTACCCAAATGCAGAGATTGGGTAGGAAAATACCTTGAAGTGCCACCTGTGTAATTGACGCGATTGGTGCTCGACCGTAAAGGTTAAAGTTTTTTTTGCTTTTCCTGTCCGAACTCCAAAGATAAGGGCAGGAGTGACCCAGATAGCTGTTTTAAAAAGATGTATGCGAAAATGTTGTTAGCACACACACACACACTTACTGAGTAAATGATCAGATTATTAGATGGGTTGTTTAACGACTGCAAATTGTTCCTCATGCCTACACATGGAGTTTCAAATTGTGCAGGACAAATCGTTCATCGCTCCGCTTTTTGAAGGTATCAGCAAGCTAGATGAACGACCGGTGGGTGTTTGCCCTGGATCCTTATCATTCCAAAAAACAAAGCTTTTAAAAGATTGATCGTTCCAATTGGTCGAAACCCACCATATTGTTTAAAATATCGGTACTTGTGTTTTTTCACAGCGCTCGATATATCGGATGCGATATCGGCCGATATATCGATGCGATCCGAACCGATTTTTGACCGGTTCATAATGATTTGATATAGTGTGGCGAGTGCAGTAATCCGCGTCCGCTCGCCACACTATATAAAATCAACTACATGCGTAGTGGATAGTGGGGTTATGAACAGGTCAAAAATCGGTTCGGATCGCATCCGATATATCGGCCGATATCGCATCCGATATATCAGGCGCCGTGAAAATACACAAGTACCAAAATATCTTACCGCGTGTGGGCAGCTTAAGTATGGTGGGAAGAACCTGTAGTGCTGCTATGCAAAGCGTTTTGCTGGCAGAAGCCCCTTGATGTATTGGCCAAACAATAGAGTTTTTACTATTTAGTATGTAGGTCTCATGTTTTTGTTCTAAAATGAAGCCACTTAAATGTATTATTTTCATAATCTATTTTGTTAAACTGTGCAGGTGTACGAGTGCAGCTAGTTGGATGAGCTGCTGGTTCCCAAACACAATGATATTCTAGGATGATATTCTTGTGTTCCTTACCTCAACGGTCAACCCCATGGGCGGTACAGCATCTTCACCTAAATTCATTGCTTGTACCAGCCCTATGACGGAATATAGGGTGGAACTCTCATTTGGACTAACATAAGGTTCTGCTGAGTGTGAAGCTGAGCATCACATTTATCTCATGGTTTCTAAGCTCCTGTAATATAAACCTCTTTATTAATTTCGGCTCCTAGAAAGTGTCATTTACTGCTACTCTATGTACTAAGCAGAATGGCCTGACAGAAAATGTTTGGTTACGCGCTTGCTTCCCTTTTTGGCACGTAGTATAATAAATATTTGCCTGGAATTTATGTTCTGTTGACAGTGTAATCTACTTAATGGCTAAAGCAGTTTGGAAGATGAAATAAAATCTGTGCCAGATAGTCAACATCACAGATCCTGTTAGTACCGGAATATCAATACCAATACAGGTCACGTAAAGAAATATTAATCATTTGTTGAACTGTATTTTTTTTTCTTTTGTTTCATATATTTTGTATTTCAGAATATGTTCAATGCAATTTGCAACACTGAATGCTGCCATACATTCAGAAAGAAGGGCAGGACACTGTGAAACAAAGATAAGCAGGATGTGTTCCAAACCTCACCTAAAAAGCTGTCTTGTTAAGCTGGGTACACATATGTACAATCGTCGGGCCGTTCTTCCGATCTGCGGACGAACGGCCGTTCGATTGTATATATGTGTACGCTGTCCCGATCCCTTCGTTGCGATCGATAAACGGCCAAAAACGCTCTTGGCCGTCCACGGTCGGTCGGTCGCAGGTTCTTTGCTGCTTAATATTCTTCCGACAGGACGGCTCCATATCGAAAGAAAAGTGACATGTGTACGCACGTTCGATCGATATGCAGCCCGTTCCTGCGATCATTCCTCCCAAAAGCAGCACGCCCATGTGGGTGTTGACTAGCTGCGTCATCCCTCCATCAGCGCAGCATGTAAACAACAGGAAGTCTTCTCCCCCGTACTTTCCGCGCCATGCTGTTAAAGAATATTCGTTGTGTGTGCATTCCTTTTGAAATAAATAATCGTTGTGTGTGCATTCCTGACAGATATAGTTATAGAAGATAGATAGATAGATAGATATGTGATGTTCATTGTTCTGCATAAACACTTAACATTTATTAAGAAATACTGACAAAAAATACTGTGAACACTTTGTTTATTTGGGTGGTCGGACCTGAACAGAGTATATCACATACAGGTGCTTGCATTAAGGTGTAGCAGGAACGCCCACCCACCCAAAAAACATAAAAACACATTTGAACATGGTGGTGTATGTAGTGGAAAGCGGTCCCACGGCAGCAACGCATCACATGGGAACATCCCGGCCTGCTCACATGTGATGCGTTGCTGCCGTGGGACTGCTTGCCATGACATAAGTGCCACGTGTGAAGGTTTAGCAGGAAAGCCCACCCACCCAAAAAACATAAAAACACATTTGAACATGGTGGTGTATGTAGTGGAAAGCGGTCCCACGGCAGCAACGCATCACATGGGAACATCCCGGCCTGCTCACATGTGATGCGTTGCTGCCGTGGGACTGCTTGCCATGACATAAGTGCCACGTGTGAAGGTTTAGCAGGAAAGCCCACCCATCCAAAAAACATGCAGTATATCAGCTGTGGTACCTGCCAAAATCTAAATGTGCAAATGGACATATTTTCTCTATACAGGTGCTTGCGTTAAGGTGTAGCAGGAACGCCCACCCACCCAAAAAACATAAAAACACATTTGAACATGGTGGTGTATGTAGTGGAAAGCGGTCCCACGGCAGCAACGCATCACATGGGAACATCCCGGCCTGCTCACACGTGATGCGTTGCTGCCGTGGGACTGCTTGCCATGACATAAGTGCCACGTGTGAAGGTTTAGCAGGAAAGCCCACCCATCCAAAAAACATGCAGTATATCAGCTGTGGTACCTGCCAAAATCTAAATGTGCAAATGGACATATTTTCTCTATACAGGTGCTTGCGTTAAGGTGTAGCAGGAACGCCCACCCACCCAAAAAACATAAAAACACATTTGAACATGGTGGTGTATGTAGTGGAAAGCGGTCCCACGGCAGCAACGCATCACATGGGAACATCCCGGCCTGCTCACATGTGATGCGTTGCTGCCGTGGGACTGCTTGCCATGACATAAGTGCCACGTGTGAAGGTTTAGCAGGAAAGCCCACCCATCCAAAAAACATAAAAACACATTTGAACATGGTGGTGTATGTAGTGGAAAGCGGTCCCACGGCAGCAACGCATCACATGGGAACATCCCGGCCTGCTCACATGGGATGCGTTGCTGCCGTGAGTCTGCTTGCCACGACATGCACCATGCTTCTGGCCTCCAAATAAACAAGAAGGAGAAAAAAAGTTAAATAAAGTACACAAACTATTTTTTGACTTTACAATGCAAACCGTTGTAAATTTTCTCATATAAAGAGTGTACTACTGCTACGCCTTTTTGGATTTTTGAAATTTTTTGGGCTACGGTATGGACTTTCCCGCTAAGTTCTTGTAGACATTTATGGACTTGTGTCATGTTTTCTTGCATTGTGCTTTCGTCGCTGGACGTGTCAGGTGATGGTGTGTTCTTCTCCCCCTCTGCACTGACATCTGAAATCTCGATGATATCTATAATAAGTACAGATAAAGAAAGGTTTACCTTTCCACAAATGATACGTCACTATCCCATAAAGATGATTTGCAGTATACACTCACCATCTACACTGCTGGTGATCGCAATCACTTGGTGGCCCTCTGCGGTCCCTTCCATCGGCTGCGCAGCCTGGATATCATCTATAGTGACAAGGTAAAGTGACATATTACTACCCCTTGTTGTGTGTATAAAACATGTGTTGTTCTGTTGGTGTGCTGGTACAAAACCTTACCTGTTGTACTCTCCTTCTTTATTTTTAGGTTGGAGGCCCTGTCTCTGCCTTCCTCATGTCTTCTCCTGGGATGGATTTCCTCTGAGTAAAAACAAGCAACATGTCAGCAAAACACACAAAATGTAATGGATCATGACAGTATATTAATAAAGCTACCTAGGGCATTGGACTCACTTCTTTTAATAATTCCACGAATTTTCTTGAGCTTGGCCTGCTCCTTGTGCTTCAGGTCCGACCACCGTTTTTGGAGCTGGTATTTGGACCTTCTTTTCCCAAACTTCTCCTTTATCTCCTTGCATACACGCTGCATAATAATTTCTTTTCTATAATTTGTCTTGGGGTATGTTTTTCTCGAACAATCGTAGTCCCTTCTATCCAGCATTTTGACCATCAGTTCCACCTCTGCAGATGACATGGCGGATGCGCGCGTCACTTTTTTCTCCTTGTTGTCAGCGATTTCTTTATCTGTTGTTATCAGTGCTGAATTGGAAAACAAAGGTTCTGTACTGGCCTCCCCCATATGCGGTGGCGCCAGACCCTCCGACATGGCTCCTCGATGTCCCGTGTCTGTGTGACGCGAAGCACGTGAGTGGGGCGGAGATTCGTGTGCTCATCCAATCACTGTGTTTCAAGCCACGTTCAGCACGAAAGAATATTCCGTCGTTGCTGTTGGATTGATCGGAGCAGCGCAGCGAATTTTCCGGACTGTATCGACAATTATTTCGGTGAGTATTAAAACAAAATGTGTAGTTTTCTATGACAGGGACTTCAATCTGTGGGCCATGGGTATGCTGGGGCTTGTAGTGACCGTGTATCCTATGTCCCACAGAGTTTCAACTCCTGTACTATAGCTACAGTATATCTAGTGTCCCACAGACTGAACACCTGTACATTAAATGGTTTATGGTGTGCTTTGTGTATCAAGAAAATAATATGCCTTTTTATTTTATTTTTTGGAACAGAAATTCAACCATGGCAGAAAAAAATGTCGAATTTATGAAGGACTTCATTGAGGCCTACAGGGATCAGAATTGTCTCTGGAATACCAAATCCAAAGACCATTCGAATCGGCAGAAGAGGCTATCTGCTCTGGAGGAGCTGGTGAGGGTGAGCCAGACCTACTACCCCACAGCAAATGTAGAGTGGGTCCGGACTCGGATCGCTAATATGAGGACCGTATTTAAAAAGGAACTAAATAAGGTGGAGTCCTCAAAGCGGTCTGGGGCAGGGGCAGACCAAGTCTATGTGCCCAGGCTGTGGTACTACGACCTGCTGGCCTTCACGGTGGACCAGGAGCTGCCCAGGGATTCGGTCAGCAACACTACAAGGAACCAGCCTGCCCCCTCCACCTCCGCGTGCAACCAAGAGCTTTCTGATGACACCATTTGCGGCACAGTAAGTAGACGTATTTTATTTAAAAAATTTTTTTTTAAACCAGATAAATATAACAGCAAGTACAGTATAAAAATTGTGAACATGTAAAATGAAAAGGGGGGGTATCGCCCCCTGCAACTGACCTCTCTGTTGGGCACAACAGAGAGGTCAGTTGCAGGGGGCGATACCCCCCCTTTTGGTTATACATCGTCAATTTGACCTTCTCTGTGGCCCTAATTCTGGTTCTTCTCAGTGGTGGAGGTATACTGTTATCCGCCTGAGAACACAGTGATCAATATTCAGACATCGCAAGTGCATTTACCACATTTTTTGTATTTGGAACTTTTGGTTGTCATTGGTAATCCCTGGTATCTACACTGTTGTAGTCTTTCTGGCGCGGATTATTGTAATATTTTTTGTTGTCTAAAATTAACGGAATAATATCATTCTGCCAATCCACAGCGCCAACACCAATAAAATACTGCATGTATTCATCCCTGTTAATTTAGCACGCATAGATGCATTTCTGGTGTTTAAATTAGTATTTGGTATGTCTGGTATCTAAATAATTAGTTTCCAGAGATGCCAGTCATAACGCCTCTTCAACTAGCTCACTTTCATCCATGGCAGCAACATGGTGGTGTATGGGCTGCGTTCTTCTGCGTAGATATAAAAATATATGGAAGTCTTAAAAATCGATAGTGATACATCATTGTCATCTTGTTTTGTTACAGCCATCGCTATTTGCCGAGGATGAATCTTCGGCATCGCTGGAGGTGGCATCACAGCTGCCTTCACCGGCCCTCTGCTCCACCCCCACACCAACCGCCATGACCAGCGCTGAACCGCAAACAAGCGCTCAACCTCCAGCAGAAGCGCCATCAAGAAGAGGGCGCAAAAGGCCGAGGCAGACTCCAGATGCTGCGGACGTGGCAACCACCAAGATCCTGGAGTCTGCCAACAGATTGATGAGCATGGATGAGGATGATGCGGACCGGGTGGGGAGTGTATTAGCTGACAATTTGCGAAAGTTGGACCCGGCTACAAGGGTGGAGGTAGAGCGCATATTTTATGAGACGCTGTACCGGGCCCGTGTGGGGACTCTGTCCCGGAACACACGTCTCACCGATGAGACCCCTCTGCCTAGGGTTGAATTTCAACCCATCAGCCCAGCTCCTATACCCCAACAAGCGGTATTTCACCCGGTGCAATATCCCCAGTATCAACATTTACAGCCACCAACTGGGCAAAGGCAGCACCAACCGGCAACGTTGGCTAATACGCTCCCACCAGGTCCACCTGGTGTCCCCTTCCAGAGTTTATTGGAAAGTCCATCTCCCTCCCAACCACCGATGGATACAGGGGATTATGGGGTGGGACAAGTTTACCACCATATGTAAATATTTTATATAGTTTATTTAAGTGCATTATTGTTTTAAATATTTTTATGTTTAAGTATTTCTTTATTATTTATTTACTTGTTATTTATGTTATATTTTTTATAAGTTTATAAGTTAATAATTTATATAAAAATTAAAAATTCTGTAATCTAGTTGGTGTCCGTGTGAAAATATCATTTACCATGCAGGGTGACTATAGGGCACAGATATACATACGTACAAAGTACCAGGAGAAATTGGCATAGAAATAGGTGTGGTGGAGCAACTACTTGCTAGTACATAAACACCAGTATACATAAACACCAGTACTGGGTACAGTCTGCACTCCAGGTGCCGTGGCATTGTGCCCTCCTGGAATGCCTGGCACCTGAGTACTACCACTCACTTGCCGTGATTCGGCCTCCACCTCCCCCTCCTTGCTGCAAGAAGACGCAGAGGACAACTTGTGCGGAACTGTGAGTATACAAATTTTATTGGCAAAATATTGATTATTACACACCAAAAAACAATATATTTACAATGACAAAAAGGTACATTTTTAAGCAATCATGTCATTCTGCCACTCCACAGCCCCAACACCATTGAAATAATTCAAGTACTCGTCTCTTGACAACTTTGCTTGCGTTGATGCATTTCTGGTGTTTAAATTAGTTGCCAAAGCTGTCAGACCAATAGGCTCGTCAACAACTTGGCTCTCGTCCACTGTAGCCCCCAGTTGTTGTGTGTGCACCGCTTTTCTGCGCATGTAGTTGTGCAGCACACAACAGGCCAGCACCACTTTGTCAATCTTATCTAGGCGCAGATTGATGGCACTGTGAAAAATTCTGAATTTATTACTCAGAATCCCAAACGCATTTTCAACCACTCGCCTGGCACGTGACAGGCGATAGTTAAAAATGCGTCGTTCCCTGTTCAGTGCCCTTTGTGGGTAGGGTTTAAGGACATTAGGGTGCAATGCAAAGGCCTCATCCGCCACAAAAACAAAGTTCAAACCGTGCTCATTTTCAGTCCGCTCTGGCAGATTCAGTTCATTTTTTTTCAGTTGGTCGTGGAAAAAGGTATTCTCCAGGGCTCCTCCATCTGAAACTCTACCATTTTTCCCAATGTCCACAAATACAAACTCGTATCGGGCATTAGCGATGGCCATTAGAACAATGCTGAAGAACCCCTTATAATTATAATAAAAAGATCCACTCTTTGCAGGGGGCATGATCCTGACGTGTTTGCCATCGATAGCTCCACCACAATTTTAGGGAAATTCCTGTTACCATATATAATTTTGTTTGCATAGAAATTGAATATTATTTTGATACTATAAAGTAATGTAGCTATAAATTGAATATGTATATCATTTAAATGTTTACAGAATGTAGCAATATTTGTATTTAGGTAGTCTGTGCTGTAAGGCAGAATTGTGGGACAGTGTATATTAGACAGACTGTATTGACTCCAGCCATCTGGTTTCCTTTCTGGAGAATGTAGCTGCTAGTACATCATCCAAGTTACTTTGCAGGACAAACAAGACACTATTGTATAAATTCAATAACGTCATGAGAACAGGGAACTTCAATTCATGTATTTGGGATATAAGGAGAGAGATAGAGTAGACACTCACACACACAGACACTCACAGACACACGGACAGTCAGCAAGAAACCCATTCAGAGAGTCAGGAGGAGAGATGTGAGAAAGAAGCAAGAGAAAGAATGGAATAAATAAGCAATGGGCAGGAGGTGAGGTGAATCATAGGTAGATATACCCATGTAACTTGTAAGTATGTCATTTTATGTTAGTTTTGTAGCAATCTAAGTTTGTCAATTGTTTAATGTAATATAAGCAAGGAGGCGTATATATAAATATATATATATATAATAGCATATACATCAATTACTGTGTTAAAATTATTCTGTATGGTTTGTTTTGCCTATAAATAAAATCCTCCAATTGGAGCTAAAATTACAAGTCTCGAACTCTCATATTTGGGGAATCAAATTATGACAAGTACTCTGCATATTGTATTGTAAGGTCTATTAGAATATAATTGCAGATGTTAAATATATGTGTTATATCAATACAAGATATAATATATATATTTTATATAATATTTTAATCTCAATAACCATTATTGGGATAAGAGAGATATATGATCCCTAAAATAAAACTCTACATTCCATAGATCACGGAAATCACGTGCAATATTTTGCCACTCCTCCTTGGTCGATGGAAACTGCAATATAAAAGTATATGCGTATTAATAATCTGTTTGGTTGATTTTAGACCCATCAGCCCTCCCCCATTGCAGCCTCAAAGCTATTACCCGCCTTATCAAAATGACCCCCCACCCACTGGTGTAAAAGATTAAATCAACAGGCATTGTAAAGATATACATATAGGGTACAGGTATGTGCACAGCTATACATATGGGGGACATGTATGTAATTTCCATATTTACCTTCATGTATTTGTCCTGAAGAACTTGGACGATGGCATCACAGGTGTCTGGTATTATCAACCCCAGCGCTTGAGATGATATTGCGGTGGTGAATCTCAGGTCGGCAAGGGTCCTGCCTGTTGCCAGGTAACGCAGCGTTGCCACCAGTCTCTGCTCTGCAGAAATGGGCCTCCTGAAATAGGTGTCCTCTCTCTCTATTAAAGGGGTAACCAGTGTCAGCAGCTCCATAAAGGTAGCGTCATCCATACGGAGATAATTCCTGAAATCATCAGGATTGTTCTCCCGTATCTCCTGTAGCAATGGCATGTGGGAGAAGGTGTCTCTCCTCAGAAGCCAGTCTCTGGTCCAGCAGCTCCGATTCTTGGTCCTTTTTCTTTTTTTAATAGCCCGCAATCTAATGGCCATAGCAGCCAAAATGCACGCACGAGCCTTCCTTCTCCTCAAGCTCATGATTAAAAAGGCCCAAATGCACCGATAGACGAACGAACGTACGTACGTATATCCAGTACAGCTAGCAATGATCTGAATAGTCACGGCTCTATTCACTGTACTACACGAACGATTCTTTGTTCCGTGATCACGCCTCGTTTTGGTATGCTCTTTTAAATCCAGCCCATTATGATAATGTTGTGTACATTTTTATCGTGCGAATAGCCAGAACGGGAGAGTGTGTACGGTGGTACAATCTTTTTCTTGCGATTGTTTGGACGGGAGTACATCGGACGTCGCAAGTAAAATTGTACATATGTGTACGCGCAGATCGGTCGTATGTTTCGGACGGCCGAACGTGTATTCGGTCGTTCGAACGGTCGCAAGAAAAATTAAATTGTACATATGTGTACCCAGCTTTACACCTCCAACATCTATTGGTTCACTGATTGCAGTGTACATATGACAAAAAAAAATGTATTTGGGGGATAGTTATGAAATCTGTCCCATTTCTAACTTCAAAAAATGCCAGTAGTCCCAGCAACCAATAAGATGTATTCTTAAGTTAGTACATTTTGCTAGAATATGTAGTTGGCATCTGATTGGTTTCTGTGAGTGAAAGCAGTTGCCATGACCCTACAAAAAAATAAAATATAAAAATAAATGAAAGTGTATACATATATAATAAATATATATATATATATATTAGGGAAGCGGTCATCTATTAGAATGAACTTAGGTCTACAGTCATTAGGTCGACCCCACTAGGTCGACTGGCAGGAAGGTCGACCTGACTTAAGGTCGACATGGGCCAAGGTCGACATGACTTAAGGTCGAATTTGCATAAAGGTCGACATGAGGAAGGTCGACTGGTCATAAGGTCGACATGGGGTTTTTCACTGTTTTTTGAGCCGACATGTGCCGACAGGCGGTATTTCATGCCCTACCATCCACTAGGGCGTGGAGGAGGTTATTAAAGCTGTGGCGAGCGAAGCGAGCCACCGTGCCCGAAGCATTGCGAGCGAAGCGAGCAATGCGAGGGTCCGATTCTCATTGACAACTGTGTCCATGTCGACTGTGTCGACATTCGAATAAAAAAACAGTGAAAAACCCATGTCGACCTTATGACCAGTCGACCTTCCTCATGTCGACCTTTATGCAAATTCGACCTTAACTCATGTCGACCTTGGCCCATGTCGACCTAAAATCAGGTCGACCTTCCTGCCAGTCGACCTAGTGGGGTCGACCTAATGACTGTAGACCTAAGTTCATTCTGACAGATGTACCGATCACATATATATATATGGTACAGGCGGCGCTCAAACAGGGAACTTGATGCAAATAAATCAGCTGTGACCACGACCAGCTAGTAGGTGCTGACAGTTTCAGAATGTTTATTGTTCCTTCATCAGAGTACCATATAATATATATAAATAATATATCTCAAGATCTGTAGGAATGGAAAATTAGGATAGTTTATCTGATTGAATGCAGCGTAAACCTTTCACCATAGCCAATAGTTCCAATGGTTTCCATGATTCTGTCATACTATGGGTTTGTTGCAAATGATGTCAAGTTATATGATACTTGCAAATTGCTTATGTAAATATCCATGGGTATGGAAATACTTGGCAGCCACACGTTGCTGAGCGTTCTGTTTACTAGTTAGTATTGCTTCGCTTGTGTTTTGCTAATGGAATTCTTAGATATGAGGGGGATGGGGATGGGGATAGAGGTCTCATCTCAAACCTTTGTTCCAACTAGGATATTTGAACCAGACACTTCAAGTTGTCATCTGGTGTGTATGTGGTGTTCTGTCAACCTGCTAAGTCCTGTCTGAGCTTATTAAATATCCTGCGGAAACCCTTTCATGGCTGTGTGTTCAGCTGCGCAGAATAACCTATTACTCAGATGCTATGCCCCTAGGTCTGTCTCTGGGTATACAGCAAAAGCCATTTTAAAGAAACATTCCTAGGAATTAGATGAATATGGTATGGTAGACTATTAGTCACCTCTAATCATTTATGTAACAAGGTAAACAGTGTCGAACCCTGCACGCCGACCTGCTACTATTGCAATGTAAAGCATTGTTACCATGTCGACATAGTACTGCTGTGTTGACAAAATGTTGTCCAGCGTCTTGCTATTTTGACTGTGGCCAAGTTAGCTACATCCCCTGCCATGTGTAGCATTATTTTTCAACCACTGTGCCGTGCCACACTAGTGGGCCTTGAGCTGTTCTCATGTGTGCCCCCAGATCTAGAGATGGCCAAACCAGTTTACAGCCACCACCAGTTCAACTGTTATTTACTGGTCTCTTCTTTTCATGTAAAGGACCAATGTATTTTTATTTTTGTTACCTGTGGGGACCAGTGTGATTATTTTTTATATGGGGTTAATAGGTTTGTTTTTTTCTTGTGGGGGCCAATGTGTTTTGCCCTGTGTGGATCTCATGGTGTGCCTTGGCAATTTTACAATCTTATTTGATGTACTGTGATGCACTGATGTACAAGTGTCATGCGCCTTGCTGATTTTGTTACTGTATCTTGTTATTTATTCCTTGATTGCTCACTATTTTCCAGTTCTGAAAACATTAGCAATTCCCACAGTGTTTAATGTATGATCACTTGAAAACATTATACTGAAGTGCAACACCTTTTAGCCCCCCCCCCCTCCATTACACCACCTTTGCCTCCATAGTGCCCTCCTTGTCACTCTACACCAGTGTTTTTCAACCACTGTGCCGTGGCACATTAGTGTGCCTTGAGTTGTTCTCAAGTGTGCCCCCAGAACTACAGATGCCCAAACCAGTTTACACTCACCACCAGTTCAACTGTTATTTATTTGTCTATTCTTTTCATGTAAAGATGTAAAGGGCCAATGTATTTTATTTATGTTGCCTGTAGGAACCACTGTGATTGTTTTTTTATATGGGGTCCAATAGGTTTAGTTTTTTCCTGTGGGGTCCAAGGCACACCATGAGATCCCCATCTCATGGTGTGCCTTGGCAATTTTTAAAACTTATTTAGTGTGCCGCAAGGTAAAAAGGTTGAAAATCATTGCTCTACACTATCGTAATTAACACTCATAAACTGATTTTCTCTCTCCTTCCTTTACCTCTCAGCTCTTAATCCCCCTGCTGTGATATATCGCCTACTATGCAATTCACTATGATTCTGCACACTATGGAAATCGAGCAGTCCTCAATCATATGACCTGCACTTTAATTTAAATGCACACTATGGATATATTCTATGTAGCAAATTATCCTCCATCTATTCCTCTCTCAGACAGCTTGTATCACCTGACAGTAACAGAAAGGGCTCACACAATTAGTCTCTACCTCCCTGCAGCCCTGTCACACAGTGGTTCTCCTGTTACCTGCACCTTAGGGCCTGAAAGCAGGCAAGGTGGCGAGCTCCATTTCCCCACACTGTGCGTGCACATTTCTCACACTTTCTCATTCTTTCCTTTCTATTTGTTGCTGCCCTTTGACTACATCTGCAATCCCTTAAAAAAATTCTCACGCTTGCTCCCTTATTCTCTACTGACCTTTCTTAATCATCTTGAGGGATCCACATTTGTCTTCTGCCTACAAACCAGTGCCCCTGACTTACTCTCTCATAGACTGATGCAGCATTCTCCGCTATCCCATTTTGCTGGTGGCTATTGGTGTTTTTAGCTGTGCCTTTCTGAAAATCTGGGCGAACGCAGCTGGGTTTAGAGCAAGTAACCTGAATGCATCTCCTTTTGCAGTTGGATAAGCATACATTGACACCTAAGTAGTATACGTTGATTGAGGGCATATGGGCGTAAATTGTGTGTACGCGGAGATCAGAGATCCCCTGATTTTGGATGGATATCTGCAGCAAAGTATAGTGTAGAGGCAGGTGTGCACTGATAATGATTTTTGCTGCTTCTACAAGTGGATGGTAAAGCACTTATGCATAGACATCTGTACCTCTACCTACTAGTAAATATCCATATTTAGTTAAATGCAATAAGGGTGAGTACAGTTGCTTTCAACTTGCGTGAAACTGCATCAGACCATCAGTCTCTCCCAGTGGATGTAATCATCATGAAGTCCAGTCCACTGCATTTGCCTTGTAGTCCCCTGTCTTTGTTCAGGTTCTGATTTTTATTGCCCTCTTTCACAGTAGGAACCCCCATGGCTACCTGCATTGTCTCCCAAACCACTGTAGCCTGGTTGCATTCTAACCATTGTAAACCTAGCCTCTACATTCAGTTGTATTACTGATAAATATCCTCTCCCCAATTCTAGAATCTCCTGTCCTCACCTGGCAGCCCACATCTTCATAAAACCCTTTCACTGGTCCTTGGTCAAGTGACTTCATCTACTCTCTCTTCTTAGTGTTGCCCTCCGCTATGGCCCACAAAGAAATCCGTATTGTGTGACTGGAACATTAGCGCTGTTTCCCACTGCAATCTAACAATCCAATATGAAATCTGTGACTGCGTATGGGTAATAAACTATAATTTCGTATAAAGCTTTTCTATCATTTCTAAAGCCCTACATACACTAAAAGATCCCCACCGAGTCCGGTATTGGCAGTGGGGTGCCGGCATCTGCAAGTGCATACACATTTCCTGACGCCGGCGGGGAGGGGAGCGTTGGTGGGGGGAGTGGGGACCATGCTGCAGCATGTCCATCCTTAATGAGGCCCACCCTTTTCTGTACCTATGCTTGGGAGCGTGCATTGTTAATGATATTGAGTGTACATACTAGACAAGTTAGTAAAAAATAACGCTCAGAAGGGCCCTTCGTGTAGTGTGTCTGGGGCTTATGCCAATGAGCAGGGTCCACTTAACTTGGTTATCTTGAGTTTGTTCCCAGTTGTAAAGTGCTATAGAGTATGCTTAGGATAATGTATGTAAATTAATGTTCTATTGACTAATTATTATCATTATAGTTAATTTATATGGCACCACAACAATTCACCTGATTTCCCCTGCAGCTCCACGGGAGGGGAACACACGATTAGGCACTTGATGTGCCAAGTTTTGCATATGATACATTGCATGTGATGTGTCATATGCAACTCCCGGGGAGCTGCAAGGTGGAGGGACCAGGGGGGCGGCGGACATTGAGGTGGTGGGCGGGGGATGCTGCGAGGCAGCTGGCGGGGGACGCTGCTAGTAGGGCAGAGGCAGCGGGCAGGGGACGCTGCGGGGGACAGTGACACATAGGCGGCAGTGACGTAGAGCGGCGCAGGGGGAGCCGGGAGCTGTCAGTAATGAAAAAAATAAGACCATACAATGAATGGGCAGCCTGTGATTGGCTGAGCGCTCTCTCAGCCAATTGCTGACTGGCTGAGAGAGCGCTCAGCCAATCACAGGCTGCCAATTCATTGTATGGGCTTTTTTTTCCCATCGCTGACAGCTCCCGGCTCTCCATTACTGCCGCCTCTGTGTCTCCCGCAGCGTCCACTGCCTCTGCCCTACTAAAATCTAAACATGCGATTTGGCCCGATTTCACTGTCCGATCCATCTGAATCAGGTGAAATCAGGACCAAATCGCATAGTGTATGGGGGGCCTTAAGAGAATATAATTATTTGGTAGGATTTAGTAGGATTTATGCACAGATGTTATATTATACTTTATTTGTGTTAAAACTGTACATAATGGACCTCCTGGGGGCTGGTGATAATTATTTTATACTTTACGCCTACTACCCTACTGCAATCCTGGAACAACCATCTGGCTGTAGCCCAGTTTCTCTCCCCTTAGGCGTCTGTGGGTCAGACAATTGCAAGCAGGTGTCCCTGACATACAGGTTTCATGGCAGTGAAGCAGATGCAGCAGGTGTAGTGGTGTACAGTTACCAGTGATGAAAGGAATCGGCACCAGGCCTTGGATGAGACATATTCGGTAGTTGTATTTACAGTCACTTACTAGTATTTCTGACATGACTCTCAAGCACAGATCACTCAGTTACTTGTAGCGGTATAGTCACTTAGCAGGTGACATTCATGGATTTTCACTTTTTCCCTTCAGGTGTTGTGGCCTTGTGGTGCGCTCACACGCTTCCATGAACCGACTTCACCTCATTCTATTCTTGGCTACACTTGTGGTCATAGCAACTCCACTCAACCTTCTGCGTGACTCATGAACACTCATGCAAATGCAGAGCATGTATGCAGCATCCTGCCGTTGGCTGCACACGTCTGAGTTTATTTAGTAGAAACTATGATCTCCTTTTGAAATGGTTGACATTTTGCCCCATAACTGGTGTTCTTCTCACAGCAATACTTGAATATATCTGCCAGGACAGAACAAGCAAAACGGACCTGCCCCTGTACATTTTCAGCTCCGTCCTCCATAGAGGTAGGCCGTTCCCCCTGAGAGTCTTCACAGAGAGACAGTCTTGTACTCAGGAGAACATATTCCCTTGTGTCACCACCGCTATGTGTATGTGGGTGCTTACTTCACTGCCACCCATATTTTTGCCTATACAGGACTGTGCTTCCTATTATCGGTACACAACCTCTGTTGCACCATACGATCCTGGCTGGACTCGGATCTATATACTAATATTGTGTACCTCTTGTAAATACCTGTATAAACCCTGCAATCTATTAGCTGTTCCTTGTGTGGACAGACTTCCATCAGTGACACCTATCAATATCATACAATAAGTTGCCAATAATGGGTACCAAGGGAGCAACAAATACCCTGTATTGTGGAGAAAGCATGAGAGACCTGCAAGTAGATATGGCATTAGCTTTATTTATTTTTTTTAAAGATGAGAGAAGGGAAGCTCTATAAATACTGGGCCTGCACATCCTCCTTTGTTATCACATCAACAGGAGTTTGTTCTTCAACTTATAAACACCAACTGTATAGTTTCTGAAACAATACATAAGATCATTGTGAAGATAAAATTTCCCATCCAGGACCAGCTGTGAGTCAGGAAAACTGGTATTGTCATTTCCCCATCAGATATCAGCTCATACTCCCACCATTAATATTCTCAAGTTTCTGACTGTGGCTCCCTCCTATAGAAAGTTACAAGAGTCATTCAACACCTTATGGGCCTAATGTAGCATCGAGCAATAATTGAATTACTGCGCATGCGTACCATATGCATTGTGCATACTTGAGGGGAATTAGTGACTGAAAATGCGGATGGATTGTAATGCAATGTAGTCGTTAACTAACAAGAAGCCGGTGTTTGGGGGTGGAAACCTGCTGTTTCGCAGGTAATCACCAGGCTTTTTTAGGCAGGTCTCTGACGTCAGAGCAGATGACTCAGTTTCAATCGCAGATTAGTGGAAGCCTCAGTCCTGCTCACGTTTGCACCGACTATAAAGTCGCTTCAATGTTTCGGGAATTTCAAATGGATTGTGGTTAGATCCCAGCATCCCTGGTGGCACACGTGACACCTGAAGATAGGACTCCGGGTTTGAATCCTGGAAGTACTGTCATCGACGGCTCTTGACACATTTCTCAGGTTGGTCTTGGAATGGTTTTCTGTTCTAAATTTTAGATTATTATACCAAGGTTTTTGGTAAAGTATGTCATCCTTACTGTTGTGTCAGTTATGCCCCTTACAGACCGCACTCTTTACCCGGTATTTTGCCGTTTTTTAACCGTTTCAAAACGGTAATTTGTGCAGTCTGAAAGGTACAGAGTGAATTTACCGGTTCTATTAAACTGGTATTTCTAAATGGTAATAAATCAGGGTCCTACCCGTTTCAGACCCGTTTTTTTAATTCACTGTTTTCTATGGGTTAAAACGGGTTCAGTGTTATGAAGGGACAAAAACTGCATTGAAATACCGTTTAAGGACAAAAACTGCACTGAAATACCGTTTAAAGATATGCGGTGTGAAAGGGGTTTTAGCTGGCAGACCCGTTTTTAGAAACATTTTAAAATACCTGGTCAAAGCCAGTTTTGCGATCTGAAAGCAGCATTATTGAATGGATGATTTATTGATCTATTGTAGAGCAAAGGAGTCCGGTGTTGTCGAAGCCTATGGTTAGGTTTAGGCTATCTGAATAACACATGGGCATATAGCCCATATAAATCCCTTAAAAGTATTCCATATTAATACAAACGATTATATTTTTTTGTGTTTTAAAAAAAAAAAAAAAAGTTTCTAGTTTATTTGAAAGATAGAATTTATATGGATACAATACTTTTTTCCAAACCGCTGAATTAATGCCTTTGACTAAAAAGCGTGTTCGTTAATCTGGATTTAATCGATGACTTCCTTAGAACCAAATCAATGAGCCGTAACTGTAACAAATTGTTCAGATTGTGCAATCCCATTCTGCTGTCAAAAGATTCACAGTAGCTGAAAACATGAAATTACCAATAGCTGTCAGATGGCTGGAAAAATACTGTGTATTATCTAATTGTATAGTCTTATGTCTACCGTCGCCATATTTAGTCATCCCCAACCACATCCGAATTCTTTGTGTGATTCTTAATAATGCTAAGTGCTTACGTTTCAGGTGTGACTTTGTGGGTCCTGTGTGAAATAATAATCAGGGCATCTAATCTCCGTTCATTTTAACCTTAATGGTAAAGATGAGAAAAATGATTTGTATTGTACCAGTAGAACGGAGCTCCGGTACTGAGGGAGAATGTAGAACGTTATATCTGCACAGTGGGCAAGTAATAACTGTTATTTTGCTTGTTCCTAAACTCCCTAATCCTCCTGTGTAAGGGAAAGGTTTTCCGTGTAGTTGGATGAATTACTGTGGTCCATCTGATATAAAACACACGCCAGATGCTGCTATAAGCAGCTGGTTGTAATACATTGCGGCTCAGTGTGAAAGGTGTTTAGTGTAATCATAGTGGTGACTAAAGGCTTTATTGAACTTTTTGTAGATTTTGCAAACAAATTAAAATGGTTAATTTTAAGCTTGGTGGATTACTGTTAAGCAATATGTATAATAGTAATTATTCTACTAACTACATCAGGCAATTAAAGGCTACAACCTTAATGCATTATCCCGACACACCAAAGTAGCAGTTTGTTTGGCGTACTGAATTGGGACTAAATTTCTAGATAAAATCTGATTGTGCTATTTGGATGTACGGAATGATCAATAGCCAGCTCCAGGGCAAAACGGCATTTACCTCGTACATGATGTGGCCCTCAACTCTGTGCTACATTTGTTAGAATTCATTGTATGACAAAGTGTTATCGACATCTGACCATGAACATGTTTATAAACAACTGCAGGGTTTCCCATGGCAAACTTGTATTTCACTGATCTAGAGCAGCACAACGAATAGTAACATTTGTAATGATGCATGTATCTGTATAAATACCTTCTTCACTTATACCCCTTTCACATTGCACTTTTAAAACGGTATATTGCCGTTTTTTTCCCATTTTAAAACGTTTAAGGCTGCAATGTGATAAGTGCCAAAGTTGATTTACCGGTTAAAGATAACCGGTATTTCAACACGGTTAAAAAGCAGAGTCCTACACGTTTTAAAGCCGTTTTTTAGGCAGTGTGAATGGCTCTATTTCAATGGCTTGAAACGTGTCCCTTGGGGGTTAAACGGGTTGAATTTTGAATGGTATTAAATGATTTTTAAAACGGTTTTCACCTGCAATGTGAAAGGTCTCAAGGCTCAGACCCGTTTTAAAGTCCCATTTAAGAATACCGTGTCATTACCCATTTCTGCAATGTGAAAGCAGTATTACAGTATATGGTACAGGGTTTGCTTGTTGTTGTTTTTTTTTCCCTCAGGAAAAGGAGTTTGGCCATTCTTTTCTTTTCCCCTCTTGCTTTTGATTTATAGTCTGACAGCTGGTGTGGCAAGTGGGACATTTTTCTTTCTTTCCAAAGTCTTTGTTGGTCCAGAGCTGTGAAACCTGAAACTATTTGTCTCCTAATCCCACCTGCACAACTCCCTCTTTTGTGTGACCTTGAGCTAATTAATCGGCCTCCTGTTGCTTTTCCTCTGTGGCTGTCCTCCTTTGTGACTCTCTTCCGCTTTTCCCCCTGATAAGCAGAATAAGGGCAAAAGAATAATTGCAGTAAAGTGACCTACTGGTCCCTGATTCCTATCTGTTTTTGCTTATGTGCTAATAACATTTCCAAGACCCTTTAGTGACACTAGTCTCCAGGCTGTGCACACAGTTCTTCCACTACTACTAACGGGTCTATTGGCTTTACAAGATCAGTTATTTATGTAATTGACCAGGAAAAGCTCAGCAGTACTCCTCTCCCTGCCAATATTATACAGCTTTTACACCAAGGTAGAAACCCTGGATGGACCTGGGTCAGCGTCGGTGTAAAGAGGTAGCTGAAAAAATGCCTGCTCCATTTCCCCGCAAATCTTACCCTGGTCCTGACCAGGCCACATGGAACATGGGGAGGACCCACGTGGGGGGCAGTGTAAATGGGTATGCCGGGTCATTCAACACGGCTCCTGTTTACAGCCGTGGGGAAGCCCAGCCTCCGGACTGCAGCGTCCTACAGTCAGTATGGAGGTTGGGCGGGGGGTGCACATAGCCTCGGCTGCTGTCTGCTGCACTGTACAGACAGCAGCTGAGGCAGGGAGGAGGTGAATGGATACCTGTGTGCGGTATCCATTCACCTCACGGACAGGGGATAGGGGGGGTGCATGGAGGCAGCCTATCAGCACCAGCTCCTGGGGGGGTCCCAGTGCATGGAGATGATGTCATCTCTAAGCGCCGCCCCCGTTTACATGCAGATCGGCGCCGCAGTGTAAACTGACCAAATCCCTGATCTGACCTGGCTTGGAACCATGTTCCAAATACCGGGTTGGATCTGGGATTTTGGGGTTATCTGGCAGCGGTAAGGTTACATGTAGAGCTTCTCTGGTTAGTCTGGTGGGTTCCCCTATACTCAGTGGACTGGACTCCAATATTAAAAATGTCTGAAATAAAAAATGGTTATTTTGGGTCAGAAAAAACTTTATTTAAATTATCTTCTGATAAGATCCTGGCAGGGGTACATATGATCCTGTAACTCATTCCTGTTTTGGATAAAAAGGGCAGACTAGATGGTCCAAGGTCACAGGACCGGTTTGTGCAGAATGGTTTTGTGCAAAGTGCCGAACATTAGTGCTTTGCGTATCAGGGCTCCACTTTAACTGAACCTGGATAAGGTCTCCTGTGCAATTCCAAATATGGAATTGTGCTACAATTGTTCTGTAATTACTTTCTAGATTGATATTATGAATTAATTAATGCCTTATAATGATGTTCATATACAATGGCAAAATACTGTATTACATCTATATTATCCGAAACATAGACTATTGAACAAGTAATAACCTGTCATGCTTTTTAGGTCCCTAATAATACTTGCAAAGCAAAACCACCAGGACATGTAGTCTGTTTGCCAGCACTTCACCTGTAGTGAGGGTGCATGAGAGATGCTTCAGTTACTGTGATCACACATTTTTCTGTAGGTGTCAAATTGCTGTTATTGCGTTTACAATTAGGTGTTATAGATAATGGGCCATGTGAACGCCAATGTTTTTTTAAAGAGATCTTTTATCCAGGGCCATGCCTGCAAGGCTAAACTGTGGTAGCTATCCCAAGCAGCTAAAGTAATGGTATAACTTAAAGTTTTTCTAGACTGTAAGTTAGGTTTAGTTTGTATTGGTGGTTAATTCTGTGCAGACTTACATTTATGTCACTACTTGTGTTTGTTGGCATATTTCAGTTGTAAACAGCCATTTATGGGGATTGCGGCAATGTTGCATGTTACTTGTACAATAAGGAAACTTGGTAATGTGCATGAAAAATTTTGGAAATCACCATGAGTCCCCAAAAGTAGAATAGCATTCCAGGGAAGCTACGCCCTGTTTTTAAAGGCCACGCCCTTTTTGCCAATGCTGTGCCTGGGAGCTCCCACCTGTTTGCTGGGCTGCAAGTATACGCAGCTTAGCAAACAGGTCTGAATCAGGTCCCTAGTACTTAACCTGGTAAATGCAGTTTACAGCAAGTAAACCCCAGGCTTAGTCATGGTAAGGTGCATCTCCTCTGCAAATGCCGGACACAGTGGGGTATCTTCAATACGGCCAGCGAGGGGGTTTGTATGGTTTAAATGCAGCGAGCCCGCTGCATATAGCTGCGAGCCTTGCCGTTTTACAGCCACACTCAATGTTTTTACCTCTCATTTTAGAAACGGCGAGGTGGAAACGGCGAGTAAAGGGGGGTGGGTCAAATACTGAGGGGGGTCTATGACTGCTCGCCGGTCATAGCTCGCCAAAACCTCATTGAATATACCCCAATTTAGTCAATTGAATGTCTTGGGTAGTTAACCCAGATGTTAAATCCCAACAGTGCTAATAAATTCTCCCCACAAAACAAAATGTCTTTAATTTGATTATGTTTTATATTTTGCATAATACACAAGTTTGTAAAATCTCTCTCTGGCCCTTATTCTGGTCTGTGCGGCCGGAGCCGCATACGTTGCTCCGGCCGCACAAACCAATCCCCGCCTACAATACGGATCGCCACGGCCGTCCGTACGCGGACGGCTGGCGATCCGCATGAAAATAGTGGGGCGTACGCCTCCACCATGGTGGGAGCTGCCCCCTGCATTCGATGGTCGGCGACCATCGAAGGCAGGGCCGCACGCTCCACCAGCTCCCGCAAGCTTAGACCACACGGACAATCGTCCGTGTGAAAGCTTGTATGGGGGCGGAGAGCTGACATCCGGCGATGTCAGCTTTCCGCCCCCATCACTGGCGTCATAGCCTCATTACCATGCATACGCCCCGCGTTTGCATGGGAACGCCCATGAAACGCTGGGCGTATTCATAGGTAAATGAGGCTATTAAGCCCCTCACGCCCCTATACGCCCCCTTTGCGGCGTATAAAATTTTTGTGCGGCGATTTCCCCTGCACATGCGCAGACTGACCTCTGCGCATGTGCAGAGCGAAAACATCGGCGGTACGGCCGCACGCGGGCCGTACCGCCCAGATCAGAATAAGGGCCTCTCTCTCTCTCTCTCTCTCTCTCTCTCTCTCTCTCTCTCTCTCTCTCTCTCTCTCTCTCTCTCTCTCTCTCTCTCACACTCACACTCACACACACACACACACACACACACACACACACGTAACTGCCACCTGGAAGTTCAAAAAGGGCATTTTCATCGATACACCTCAACATTCATGTCCTATATTATTTCATTAATTTTCTTGATTTTCATACCAAATCATTTGAAAAATTAGATGTTTATTGTCCTTGTTTTATTTTTAAACCACTTCAAGTGCATTATAGCCTACTAACGATTCTGCACTTAGTTACAATTTAAACCCTTTGAGTGCCAATTGAATTTGTGAAAATGGCAAAGCAAACATTTTTATTCATTATAACGGCCTGTAATGTTACCTTTTTATGGGAAATATAATCTGTTTTTACAATTTTTTTATTTGAATTTATATAACAAATGTGAGCGACGCTGGTATTTTAAAGTTTTGCACATCTCTCACAGAGATGTTGGAACTCAAAGGGTTAAATTAAGAATTTCCCAACTGCTTTTTTACCACGATAATTGATAAAAAATTGGGGGGTGTGACTTCTACCCACAATTTCAATTTGCAAGATCCAATCTGATCAAGCATAGAGCTCCTAAATGAATTTCAACCTTTCTATAGTTGATTGAACTGATTTCTCGTGATGTCAAAATGTATACACATACCTTCAATTTAGGTTCACCATAAGCTGTAGGCAATTTTGGCGTGCCTTCTCTCTCTCCATTTCCTTCTCTCTCTCTCTACCAAGTGAATGAAGGGTAATTTTATAAGCGTATCTGAAGCGACAAGGCAAAAAAGTTCATCAGGACTTACCCTAATGTTATAAAGTAGCATTTATCCAGCTCCATGGTCATATATAAAGAAGTGTGCCATGGTGGCTCTCTACCCATCACCGGAGATTTGAGTGATGTGTGACCTGTCAGTAGGCAGTAAGCTTTGTGACGGTTCTCCAGCTCGGGACTGAGTAATTACTGAGTACATTTCCAAATTTCAAGATTTGGTTGTAAGCTTTGTAACAGATTTCTTGCTAGAGTGCGCGCTGCTACGAAAACTCACCAGGCTTCTGCAAAAACAAATACCTTTTATTCAGGTTGCTCAAACACAAAGTGACAAATAAAGAACCAGGGAGGTTAGGCCCTGCCTCACTCCCTTTCACTTAATCAGGGACCCCTCAGGTCCTGGCATCCTGACACTAGTGCCCCAGTTTTCTGATCCCACTGTCCCTAGCAGACCTATCACCTGGACACTAACTGCCATCAGTAGCCCTGACTAATGGGAGAGACTCTGCTTTAAACCCAGCAGCCAGGTGCTGGTTGATTGAAGCAGCTTCTTGGACTAAGAAGCCCATAAGACCCGGTCTGGGCCCAATGGATGGTAACCTGGTCCATCCACACTTCCCACCTACCCCAGGGACCCTGTGAGTGGCTTCCACCAGTCATTCTATAAGTGGCACAAGCCACTATTAAGTCCCTAGGGTTATTTCCGGATGGAAAAGTACCTCTCCTGCCACAGCTTGTTAACAATTAGTATTGTGAAAGATTTGCTGGACTGTTAAGCTGGGTACTCACTATATTATATTATGGACAGTGTTGCGAACCATGACATCTCAATGGCATCGTATAGTGTGTACCCTCAAATCCACCCTAATCATTGTTTGATTAACTGGGTAGTTGCCTCATCCCATTGACTGTGCTGCATGCGCAATTGGACTCACGGGATGTAATGATAAATTGTGGCACCGGCATCACGTGTGTTCCCAGCTTAGTACAAAGCACCTGTCTAGAGCAGGCTTACTGACGCCAGTTAACGTACTGCACTGTTTACTGTACATGGTTACAAATGCAATAAATTATTCACAGGGTCCATGATGAGCAAATGGAAGAAATCATTTACTATTGAACATTTCTAAAATATATAATTATGTATATTGTTCTGTGGCGTCAGAACAGTAGGAAAACTGGCCACACTTCTTAGTAACTGTACTTTGCTGAAGGGACGGAGATAATCGATTTGAGTTTTAGCATTATGTAAAAAAATATGTAATAGTATATCAAAAGTTACTTCTAATACAGGTAAGGAGATTTTATTCTCCACCTTATTTCAGCAGAACGTTTTCTCGTGTTCTGTTCCTCAACTGTGTAAGTGTGGTTGGAAGGTGACTAGAACAACCGACCAATAGAGGTCATCTGATCAGTCCAGTCTGATTATTATACGGCTTAGTGGTAGTTTTCTTGCATTGTTAAGTTATAATTTGTCATTGAAGTTGTCAGGAGACAATAATGCCATTCATATAAATTGAAACCGGACCCCGTTCATCAGAGCTTACAATTTGTCGGATAAACGCTTTGGCTGTGCGGAAAATAATGGACTCCTAGAATTATCCCTCTAACTTCCCTTTCAGCTCCATAAAATTATATGCAACATTTTTATTCATGACCTGCACATCAAAAGTCCGGAAAAAATTCAGCAATTTTATTCGGCAAAGCACCTAATATTATCAGTGGCTTCATTTGCTAAGTGCCCTGAAAGAAACTGTAACCCACAGGAATTCCTAATTTATGGATTTTCATAATACAACAGCCTGCTGCACAAATTATATGCAGGCGACTGTCTAGGTAAAACAAGTGCATTATATTTAAATGCAGTGATATCCCCCTGTAAGCGAATAATACGGTGGGAAGTGGAACCCAAGGGAGGGAAATGGAACACTAAATGAAAGCCTGTACACTGTGTATTCCATTACTAGCTGGAACATCTAAATGCTAAGTATTTCAGAATGGACAGAAACGTTACATGTGTCAGTGCATTATTAAATGTTTGAGAGCATGCAGTTGCCATGGAAACTCCAGCTTCACGAAAGTATCAATAGATGCTGTGTGTGGTTGGCAAGGTCTCAAACGGCTGAAAAAAAATAATAAAAAAAAATAATGGCTGATAGGATTTTATTTTCTTTGGATTAGGATTGCTAGAGATAAATTATCAGTGTATTGTCATTATGTCTACACACCACAACAAAATAAATAGATAGTTGTATAGTATAGTTATCACTCCTTTTTCATCAGTAGCTGCAATTGCTAATTTTTTAGCATATTAGTGGATAAGCAGGTGGCCACTTGAAGGTTTGTGGTTCCTGGCCTGGTTTAGCACTTCCAGTCTTGCTCTACCGGGATCCGCCCACCTTTCGCTACTCTGAGGAAACCGTTGAACCCTTACAGGCGGAGAAATGCGTTAGCGGATAATACTACATTACGGACATCAAAATCGCCTGCTGTTAATATGCTTCATTCATTTGCTTTGTTGCACTAATGGACTCAAGATACTAACCTGCATGATACAATAGGATTATTCTGCTTATATGCTAATAACATATACAGAGACTTTGTACTCCATATATTTAATGCAATCACCAAGAATAAGATATAAGTATCATGTTGGAGCACTGCTATTGCTGTTGTGTGTCGGATAGCAGAGCAGATTTTGCCTGTGCAACATGTTGAAACAAGGTCCCTGATTTCCACTGTGTTTCCCGCTGTTTCCACAGTACAGCAGGAGGTGCCCGGGAGGCAGAGCAGTGAAGCGTGGATCTTGTAAGCGTTTGCATGACTGGGTACTAATAAGACAGGGCGAGATTCAGATGCTCACATACATAGACCCTACTTCTTACCTAATATCATAGCTTTACCTGTTAAGAATGCCTTGATTGGCTTCTTACAGGCAAAGTATGATTATAGTTCTAGTACAGTTTTGCCCCCATGTCATGAAAACCATTGTTCTCCATTCACTACAATATATTCCTACTGCACAATTACTCCACACGTGTATACAGACTGCACTTTCCATGGTCAACGGAAGTAAACATGTTCTTTGTCATTACGTACTGTGTTTTCTATGTCTGCACTGTATTGCAGACTGTATACTCCTACACAAATCTATGTACAAGTGTTAGATGGTTACAGACAGATCCATAAAAAAAAATGAAAATGAAAGCACTAAACGTATTAAACCTAAAACCCTAAGCAAACTACATGCGAAATGAGTAATGCAAAGATTACTCATATTTGTAATTTACATTGTGACACATCTGACCTCCAGGCTTAGTGCTTGGGCCAAGCTCCTGTATGACCCCTGACGTTATTTTCTAATTCATAGCTTTTATTTATAAACCAAAAGGTTTATAAAAAGATGGAGCAGTTTGGCAGACATAATACTTCTATAACACCACTAACTAAGCCCGCTCGAAGCAAAAGCTTCGGAAGCTAGTCTGTTACCTTGTGATTGCCTCTGTGTTTCTGTATGTGTGATTGCCTCTGTGTTTCTGTATTTGTAAAAGAGATGTAGTTTCATTCGCTGCCAGCAGATGGCAGTGTTTTGGTTACACACGGACACTATATATATATATAAGTTCACATATTAAACATTGTTGCTTGCAGTACATCGGTTTATAGACACACATGCATGCTTGGATGGCTGTTTGGGAAGTCACGGTTGCGGAATGCACAATTAAGCAGCATGTTTTATGTGACCTTTACACTTTTAACTGTGTATTCATTGTATTAACCATTATTCAACTCTACAAGATTATAGAGGCTTAAAATGTTCAATAAACCTTGACTAAGTGGTAATGCTGTAAGTGCCTTTCTAGTCCTATATTGCACATGTATGTGGAAATATCATTAAGTGCAGCACTTTAAAATCCCTGTAAAATGTGTTTTAGCATTCTAGTATGTCACTGGGTATTCACATGGGAAAGGTGTGGTAAGCCTTTAATTTCAAATTCTTAACCACACCTGTGCTATGCCAATTACTGTCTCTTTTAATTAGCTGCAACATTCAAGTCAAGCAGAGCAGGGCACACTTTTCTGCAGCTGTCAGCCACTCTGATATCCTCTGAAGAGGGTCTAGTTTTTGAGGCACTGCACCACTTCCAAAATAGATGACTACAATAACAATAATACATAGGGGTATATTCAATGCGGAGACACGTGGGGGGGGGGGGGGGGGGTTGTAAGGCGAGGATGCCTTTTTTTTTTTGGCGAGGAAAAGCCATCCTCGCCGCCCAACTCCCCCGCTGTATTGAATTTTCCGGCTAAATCGCTGTGTCTGATTCCCTTAAACGGCGAGGTTTGTTGCAAATGCAGCAAGCATTTTGTAGAGAGCCCTGTCATTGTGATTGCCGCATTCGCCGTTTCTACCTCGCTGAAAAGAACCAGCAGGTGGAAACGGCGAGTGAGGGAGGGGACAGTTGAATACTGATGGCGAGCTATCGGCACCGCTCACTTTCATAGCTCGCCGTCAGAGCATTGTATAAACCCCATAGTAATTTATTAAAGAAATGTAACCATATTGTTGACTCTTACAAGCCTGGCGCAACTGGCGGTGTAGGCGGGATGCAGCCTTCCCCCACTCACCCTATGTTCCGGGTTAAATATTGTGGCATGGTAGCAGATGCTGAAACATAATATTTTTGTCATATTTTCTATGCCTCCCAGGTGAATAGTCAGTGTGGTTTCCAAGATGGGCAGGGGAGTGATAAAATCCTTTAGAACTTTCCCATTGGTGCCAAATTACCGTTTCATTCGGGCAAAACTGTTTGGGCTGTTTCTGTTTTGCTGCTCTTTACAGTGTGTCATGTTCGTGGTATGGATGTTTAGCTAAAGCTCTGTGTGGGTGGCAAATGGAAGCCTGTATCTGAATGATCTCCTGCACTTACATGCATGAAGAGTAAATTAGGCTTCCATGGCCCCACACAAGAAAAACACTTTGACTGGCTCATTGTGTCAACTGACATGCCATTGTACTGGAGGCGCAGCCAGTTGGATCAGGAAGTAAAGGAAGCGGTTGCCTCAAGTGACCTTAAGGACATGATAAGGAAGCACTCCCACAGACTTCAGCTTGAAAACATTGCTGTGATGTTTGGTTCTTTAGTCCAAGCTTTTTCATCTTTGAAAAAGATTTGAACTAAGGCACCAAAATGTAAGAGCTATAGAACAAACTTTGTCTATGTACTTGGTCTATGTACTAAGCCTTGTAGAGAGCTAAAGTGGACAGAGATCAAGTACCAGCCAGTCAGCACCTAACTGCAATGTTATAGGCTGTGTTTGAAAAATGGGCTGCCTGTCTGCTGCTTTTTCTTTGTCTACCTTTATCTTTCTCCAAGGCTTAGTACATGGACCCCTTGGAGTCTTTTTGAGTCCATCGGAGTGCCACCATATCAACTCAGCCACAAAGTGGAAGACCAGGTAAAAGAACACCGTGGGATCAACGACTGCTAAGGCGCATGGTATGGACATGTCGCCAAATGCTCTGCTGATTTCATAGCTGAAGAGTTCTGAAATTCCATGGCCGCGCTGCTGCATGCAAGTCTCACATCACCAAGTCCAACGCCAAGTGTTGGATGGAGTAGTGTAAAGCACACAGTCACTGGACTGTGTAGCAGTGGAATGTTCTGTTGAATGACGAATTCCATTTCTCTGTTTGGCAGTCAGATTGGTGATTCTGGGTTTGGTGATTCTGGGGCTGGACGTTACCTGCCTGACTATTATGCTAGCTGTGAAGTATAGTGGAGGATGGATAATGGTATGGGGCTAGGCCCTTTGTCTCTATTTATTTATTTATTTATTAATTACCAGCTATTTATATAGTGCACTCATATTGCGCAGCGCTTTACAGAGAATATTGAACATTTACATAATTCGCTGCCCCAGTGAAGTTTACAATCTATATTCCCTTTTAGTACAATATGGGTCGGGAATGGCACTGGAAAACTATGATAGATTAATAATCATGTACAAATATTGATTAAATGAACCAACATAACTACCACTCATAGTAAATCAAATAGTGGTATCTGGTTGGCGGTGCTCCCAAAAGTGTTCAGCGTTACAAATGAAAAAATAGAGGGTCACGAAGTGACCAGAGAGAAGGATGAACAACAAGGCTTTTCGGGGCACACTTTGACTGATGATGATGATGATGGAAAGATTTAAAACATAACTTTTACTAGATAATTTATGCTAAAAAAAATGGGTACGTATGAACACATAATAAATCAATGGATTAGACAGTAATCAATAATCATCAAAGAAATCTTCTTTGATGATTATTGATTACTGTCTAATATATTGATTTATTATGTGTTCATACGTACCCATTTTTTAGCATAAATTATCTAGTAAAAGTTATGTTTTAAATCTTTCCATTATCATCATCAGTCAAAGTGTGCCCCAAAAAGCCTTGTTGTTCATCCTTCTCTCTGGTCACTTCGTGACCCTCTATTTTTTCAATCTATATTCCCTACCACATGTACACGCATACACATTCATTCTAGGGTTAATTCTGTTGCAAGCCAATTCAACTACCAGTATATATTTGGATTGTCGGAGGAAACCGCAGTACCCAGAGGAAACCCACGCAAGCATGGGGAGCATATACAAACTCTGCACAGTTTGGGCCACTGTGGGAATTAAACCCATGACCTTTGTGCTGTGAGGCAGTAATGCTAACCATTACACCATCCGTGCTGTAATTTTGAACAATGCTATGTTTCCAACTTTGTTGCAACAGTTTGAGGAAGGACATGACTGTGCCCTGCACATATATACTGCAGTACATTGCTTGTTTATATAATTTTTTCTTGCTTCTATGCATACCATAGGACATAAAAGTACCAGCATAACATTAGACTTATACATGAATTATTATACATGTTTTTGTTTTACACTCCCAATTCTTAACATGATAATGAGCGGGTGCATAATACATTTTCCAGAAGGGCCAATTTAAATAAATGTTTCATAGCTTATTAAGTGAGCAAGATGTGTTTAATAAGGTGGTTAGCTCGATGACGTTTGTGCTAATTATGATGTATTTTATTGTTTAATGGAAATTCATTTCCATCATACAAAGGAGATGTAATTTACCTGGCTTGTTACGGTTATAGATTGCACTAAAACTGGTTTTGTTTTTTGTTTTAAGATTCTAACGGAAAGAAATTCGAATTTGTGCGCAGACAACACTTCCAGCAAGGTAAATATGCTGTTCTCATCGTTTTATTTCTGGTATATTTGTGGTGAAACATATTAAAGGGATTTTCCCTTAATGTTTATACAACTATCTTCTATCCAAGGAAGCCTGATGTACTATGATACCTCTAATAGATGTCTTTATGCAAAGTTGCCCCTATAACTTCAACTGGAGGAGTTTGTCATATCTTCTGATGACACTTTAAAAACCACTGAGGCATTGTCAAAATATCTTCAGCTAACATTATTGACTGACTAATGCAATGTCAAGAATTTCTATTCAACTTGATTTATATAATTATATTAATGAAGCCAATAATTCCATTATTACCTGTTATTACTTTTAATACATCTAGCTTTTATGAATAAACTACCTTGCTTTAAAATTGTTTTTCAGTATGGACCCATTATCGTTACACTTTTAAATGTTGACAAATATCCAATATTAGTGTAGACTATTTCCTGAAATTCTATGAACTTTTTGACTATGCACTTTTTGAGATAATAAATTTCAGTTTGTGTTTGGACAAAGTTTTCTAACAAAGCCTATTGTGTTGTATATCATAAAGAATGCAGTAAATGATACATCCGTAGCTTAATTAGGAGAGCTGCTATTGCTATTTTAAAATATGCTGGTTGTGCGTATTTGACATAGCCATAGTTTGGAAACGGCAAATTATGGTAAAAAGATAATACGGCAAAAAGATATTTAAATAAAATTTTGTCTTTTTCATAGACTACATATTTATACTCTTTATACACCAAATGTTATCAAAATCTGAATTGTGAGGTAAACGTTTCAAAAAAAATTGTTTTTTATATTTGATATGGACTGACCTATAAACATTTATAAGGGTATAAACAAATTACGATACATCGATGACCTGCTCATAGTGTGTGAAGGCGAAGTGGACTTATTTATCAAATTCCTTGATATGTTGAATCTAAACAACCTCAACCTCAAGTTAACCTCACACATGAGCCAGCAACAGGTGGAATATCTAGATCTTCTGATTTTTGTGGAACCTAATGGAACAATCGCCACAGACATCTTTCGCAAAAGTACGGCGACAAATTCATTACTTCACTATAATAGCTCACACTTTCCCCCAGTAGTCAAAGGACTTCCAAAAGGTGAATTTCTAAGAACAAAGCGAAACTGCTCGAAACCAGCGACTTACAAAGAGAGGGCAGATGAATTGGATCAGAGGCTGAGGAACAGAGGCTACAGTAAAAGAGCCACACGAAAAGCACGAAAAGAAGTTAACTCATATGATAGAGAAAAACTCCTTGTACCCAGAACCAAACCTATAGCCAAACAAGAGAAAATCAGATTTATAGGCACGTTCTGTCAGGAGTGGCAAGAAGTCCAGAGAGCACTGGATAAACATATCAACATCCTAAAAACAGATAAGGATTTGGAAGAAATACTTGGAAATAAGGTCGATATTAGTTGGAGGCGGAGTGCGAATCTGAGGGACCTCCTAGTGCACAGCCACCTTGAAAAGGAAACCAAAACAACAATTAAGAAACAAGGCTCCTTCAAATGTGGGACATGTAAAATTTGCACCTACATGAACCCACAAGAATCCTATGTTGATAGATACAACAAAAAATGGAAAATCCAGAAATACATCACATGCGATACAGCAGGGGTCATCTATAACATCGAATGCCCCTGCAAGAAGCATTACATTGGAAAAACAAGAAGACCCCTAAAAACCCGGATATCTGAGCATCTCCTCAGCATCAAGAATGCTACAAGAGATCAAGCAAATTTCAAAACCTTGACGCCAGTAGCGAAACATTTCACCAGATACCATCAAGGCAACACAAAAGGCTTGAAAGTGTATGGAATGATCAAAGTGGAAATGGGGATACGGAGGGGGGACTGGGATAGAGAACTCCTCAAACAGGAGACACGATTGATATTTCTCATGAACACTATGTCTCCAAATGGTTTAAACGAAGAGAACAACTACTCAGTGTTTTTGTGAGATTTACATAACAGTGGTTACAAAAGCCATACAGAATTACCATCCACAATCGTATTCAAATCCTGCCCTCCTTGTCCCACCATACATCCACAATATCTACCTAAGCGGGAATACTGCTTCAAGAACTCAGAGGACCTCTGATACGGGCATCAACTCCCAAAATCTCTAAATCCTGCCCTCTCTGTCCCACAACACATCCACTATATCTACAAAGCGGGAATACTGCTTCAAGAACTCAGAGGACCTATATCTGATACGGGCATTAATTCCCAACAGATTAACCACTACACCCCTTAAACCCATGAGACCATCGAAAATAACAAATGGTTTTTCGTCACAATCACATGCTATCACTAAACCATGCACCATCATCACCTCATATTCCTATATTAGGAATTCTCCCCCATATCCCAGTTTTCTCACGAGTGTCAACTTTTGTTGTTTGGCTTTTTTTCACACCTTTTTATTCCCTATTTTTTAATTTTAATTTTATATTTATTATTATTCTCATTTTTATATTTATTTTTATTTATATTACATTTTTTATTTTTATTTTCATCATCCACTTTTCATATATTAAATTTAGATAATTTCACTTATTTATATATATTTAACATTCGATTATTCTTAATAATTTACATTATTATTTATTTATGGCTCACCAAATACTCCATTATCATTCCTTCACGTATATCACACATATCACACTATATGGAAAGAACCAATGATTAGTTCTGTCACGATACATCACAATAGTCTACTGCACAGTAAGAATATTATCACACCTTTTACCTCACGTAGTATCACATTCACGGGAAAACCCCGGACCCCCCTTTTTATATAAATTCTAACACAGCACCATTGCATACTCATATATATTAAAGAACTCTATATGGGACTTATGAACAATTGAAAGGGACTCTTAAATGAAGCATGAGTACCATCACACGCATGCATATTCTACTCCTATTGTCTTCTCAATATTATATAACAATCGGTCATTCCCATCTCTCCAGCTAATTATGACAACTAGTATAGTCATTCTATTTCATTGTATCTTACCGCAATTAACGGTACTCACAAACTATCTCTGTTATTAAGAACAATATTATACAGAAGGAGTACCTTTATACAGTAGCAATGTGCAAATAACAACACAATGCACAAATAAAGAAAATGTCACTTTCTAAGATTATTTCCAACTGAGACACTCCCACACCTGAACTCATGAATATTCATGAGCAGGCAGGTACTTAAAGGACTTCCGGGCACATACCTGGTTGGTCCTGATGAAGCTGCATGGCGATACGCGCGTCGACCTACACACTTAGTGTGTAAAAATCCCCCTTATCCCTTCCCCTTGTAATAGGAAATGTATTTTGATCTGTGATATGCGCAAATAAGAGGTAGCACGAGAGATAGTATCAAACGGGAGACGGGCTCCAAGCTCCTTGCTGCACGGCAGCCAGCTACACGCTGCAAAAGGAAGCCGGTACCCTAACTCTCTGTCCTACCTAGAAGCGTCCGCACGGATCGGAGGTGAACGCTGGCAGGGAAAGCCGCGGTGTGACGGCTTTACTGCAGCGTCTCTCCCTCCTTACTCAGATACATTGCATACGCACTAATCTTCCTGGGCACTAATCCCTATATGAGCATAATGAGCCTGTGAATCATTGAAGATCATTTCCACATTAAAATATTTATGTCAATATTATACCTGTGTAAAAACATTCAGCTCATGTGGTCGCATGTACCTATAAATTGATGAATTGCCATATGGATACACACCAAGCGATCTGAGCTGGTAATGCACTCATAAATCACTGTCCTCCAGACATGATCTAAAGCGGTCTGGACTGCAACCAGTCAATAAGGTTTCAGACAGTATAAATCCTTTACCAAATTAATTTTGCTTATTCATAGGGGTGAGATATTTTGATATTTTTATATACTTACCAACACAAGGTTTGCCATTCACTAATTGAATAATAACCAAGGCAACCCCACCTATGAAGCTTTAAGTGGACACACACCAGGCAATTCCAGCCCAAGATACGCCAGATACGGCGTTGTGTGCGCACTGATTTAGAGTTGCAAGGGACAGTACGTACCTATCCCGTCCCCTAAGCCTATAAGCAATACATGTCATTTGACCGACATTGGTATCTGTCTCACCTTACTTAACAAGACACAAGTACCCTGCTCATTCATAGGGGTAATAATTTTGTTATATACCTACCTCCAGATCGTCTGCCATCTGTCAATTGAGTAATTACCCAGGCAATTCCACTTGTGAAATTATAAGTGAATACACACCAGGCAATTTCAGCCTAATACACGCTAAATACGGCGTCATAGGTACACTAACTTAGGGTAGCGGGTGACAGTGCGTACAGATCCCAGCTCCTAAGCCTATAAGCAATATATGCAATTTTGACCTACACGTGTACCTGGCTTATCCCATCTTACAAGAAGCCTCCTCACATAAGTGTAAGAACTACATGGTGTGTCACAAATACATTGACATATCGCTAAATATACCCACCATCAATTTATTTGCTCACCTGGGTACACATTAAGCGATCTCCATCTCAGCACACAGTTGCAGAATTTGATGTTAAAACACATGAGTGTTAATGTACCACATCAGTAGAGACAGTGGGTATTAGGGGTGTCCATACCAGGGTGCCTCCATTCGCTACCTTCCAATCATCTAACACCCACTGTGGACTCACTGATTCAGACAAGGCTCTGCACAGACCTATTGTGACAATATTCATTATCACCGTAAAGACCCACAAGGGTATTACCCATTTATTGCTCAATACTCTGGGCACACACCAGGAGATTTTTCAGTGTGACGCAGAAGAATAAAATATATGAGATCCAGTTACAAGGGGATCCACTGAATACATATATATATTTTTTAGGAGCATTTTGTGCACAACATACCTACTCCACAGCGAGTTAATCTATATATAAAAAGAGGGTACATATGAGTTATCCGGGCGCCCGATTTCTAAATCGGGTCGGATCGGGCACATCGCATCGCATGCGACCATCGGATGCGATGCGATGCGATGACCCGATTTTTCCATAGGAATCAATGTTAAAATGGACTGAGTCCATTTTAACATGGAATTCAATGGGAAAAAGGGGTCCTTTTCATACCCCTACTATCCAAGTGGGCATGGAGTTGGATATAAACCTGTGGCGAGCGTAGCGAGCCACCGAGCCCGAAGCGTGGCGAGCGTAGCGAGCCCCGCGAGGGGACATAGAATACCGTCCCCTCGCGGGGCTCGCTTCGCTCGCCACGCTTCGGGCTCGGTGGCTCGCTACGCTCGCCACAGGTTTATATCCAACTCCATTCCCACTTGGATAGTAGGGGTATGAAAAGGACCCCTTTTTCCCATTGAATTCCATGTTAAAATGGACTCAGTCCATTTTAACATTGATTCCTATGGAAAAATCGGATCATCGCATCCGATGGTCGCATGCGATGCGATGCGATATCGCATCGCATCGCATCTGATTGTATGCCTTAACTTAAGGCATACAATCAAAAAATCGGGCGTCCGGATAACTCATAAGTACCAAAAAGAGATATGAAATGTGCCTAACTCCTATCAGTATCAATCACAGGAATTAAGGGACTAAGGGGTCCACTAAGCAGGAAAAACCTCTAGTTTTTTCCTTTTTATTCTTACCCCCATTTTCACCCATGTATGTTGTGTTTTATATGTCGCCATTTTAAGAATTAAAACATTAAAAGTTAATTTTTACGTTTAATTAATCTTCTTTCTTCTCCGAGTGCGCCACATACAAGACAGTCTTTTCTTTCCCCCAAGTATATAAACAAATCATGCTGGCAGGTCTATGGGGATTTTTGTTATCTCCGTACAATAATCTCTTATCTTCCCCTTAATGCTCTCTAGTCAGCCTTATGGGGACTATCGCTTAGGAAATGAACCTACATTACTCTGTGTGTAGGGGCCATAGCGATTCGGCGCTGTTGTTTGGTGATTAAATCTAGTCAGATTGCCATTCAGTGTTCTTACAGGAGAACACTGGCCTTGACAGAATGCTCAGCACACAGTGCTGACACATCGCTTTACAGCTATCTTGCTGATTGATCTACATTGCTCAGCAGTGTCGCCCCCTGTGTAGGCCCCTTTAGAATTGTGTGATAATCATTGCACCATATCATTGTTTTTGGGTGTGACTTAGTAGATGGAATATAATATGACTACAGTATGACTGTGGTTAGGGCCGTAACTGTTCAAAAATCCTAGAAAGCAGGAAGACCAGTGCTAGATAGAACTTCCTAACTTTGCTCATAGCCTCTAACACAGTATAAGTGCTGCTCTGTATACACCTCAGTGTAGTAGCCACATATAATGCTAATAGTACCTTTCATTTCTAATATCATTTGTACATTGGGCCTGATTCCACAAGACTCTTTAGTGGTCTTAATTAGATATTCTGTACAACACTGAGCAATAATATACAAGCATTACACTGGTGGTCACAGAAAGTATGAGACTCGGCAGTTGATGGCAAACGGGGCCTTATTGATGACTGATCAATCACACAGCTTTCCTGATGTTCGGGAAATTGCAAACGCGCAGGTCCTGCTCTGCACATGGGCGGGACTGGTGTAGGAATGGGGCCCCCTCTATTTTTTAGGGAGTAGCGGACCACCCTGCGACTTGTCAAGGTGCTCCTCTAGAACTTCAATGCAATCGCAGTTTTTTAGCAATTGCGAATGCAGACGGGGTAGTATGCACCTCCCCTGCATTTTACTTACTTGGATCGCATACACTAAGCTTCTGCATGTAGCTTAGCATATGCAATCCATGCTGAATCAGGCCCACTGTTGGTTATGTTTCTTGGGAAAAATATTCTGCTAATATGTTCCCATCTTTTGCCTGTTTGTTTTATGTTTTGTTCTGTAATTTAATGTATATTCATAAGTCACTTGCACACATCTGAAACTCTCTTCTCTACATGGCCATTATACAGTTTCTCTCTGGAGAGGTTCTGAAAGATACAATGTATGACAAATGTTGTCAAGTATAACAATATAATGGCTACAGGGACAGCTATGCCCTAGAGCAGTGGTTTTCCAACCCTGGTCCTCAAGTACCCCCAACAGTGTACGTTTTCCAGGTCACCCAGCAGGTGCACAGATTATTCAGGCACATTTTAAAAGATCCACCGGTGGAGCTAATTATAGCAGATTATGTGTGGAGACCTGCAAAACATGCACTTTTGGGGTTACTTGAGGACCAGTGTTGGGAGCCACTGCCCTAAAGGCCCAACACAGAATCAGCATCCCCTCCCTAATCTTTTCCTTATTTAAAGTTTAGGGAGGACACCCACTCCCAACTTCTTGCACTCTGTTGCTCCCACCCACTCCCCATCATCCCACCAAACATATTTCTCAGAAGGGCTTTAAAAAAACATCCCCCCCGTTTGCTGAACAGCCAGGTCAACTTTGGCTATGCGGCCAGCGACACTTGTTCAGCGGGGTCCCGATGACATCAATGAAATTGTTCAGTGTGTATGCACAATATTGTTCATTTGCGGGTTGTTTAGTGTGTAATGAGGTTTACTGGCATTACTCCATCCCCAATTTTACATGTATGAAGCTGTTTCTATTTCATGTCCGCAGCCCGCGTTCACTGTGGTGGCACCACTTGATTTAGTGGTTCCAGAGCCGGCCCTAGCCTAAATGATGCCCTAGGCAAGATTTTGGCTGGTGCCCCCTAGCACCGCCACTAGTTCCGCCTCTGACCCTGCTCCCCTTTCCCAGCACCATCAACCCTCATCATAGCAGTCATCATTTTGGTGCTCCTACCCGCAATATTTTAAATAGAAACAGTGCACACATTCGGTGCACAGCCCAAACAGGGGTGTGTTCTTGCTGGGAAGGGGCATGGCCACACAATAGTACCCCCAAATCAAATCATGCCACACAGTAGTGCAACTTTATTCACATTATATCATGCGATGGTGTCCCTTATTCACATTACATCACACAGTAGTACCACTTTACCTTATATACATTACTCCTCACATTATTCACATTACACCCTTAGAAAAAAATCCTGAGAAAATATTGTATTTGAAGCACCTCCATGGCCACACTGCAATCCAGCACAAAGCCGTGTGTGCTGTGCAGAGGAGAAGAGCTGCAGCTGCTGCTGTCACTTAAGGGGAGGGGGACCGGGGCCCCCACTGGGCCCTTCCATCAGACTTTGGCCTGGGTAATTTGTACCCCCTACCCCTTTCTCTTGGCACCCCTGATAATACCACACAGTAATGTCCCTTACACATGACACACATTATTAATGTCATTATAACCATAATGCCCCTTACACATTATGCCAACCTTTATTAATGCCCTTCATACACATAATGACACACATAAAGTCCCTTACACATATACTGCACATTATTAATGCCCTTATACACATGACACACATAATGCCTGTTACACATATGTCGCACATTATTAATGCCCTTATACACATGACACACATAATGCCTGTTACACATATGTCGCACATTATTAATGCATTTATACACATGACACACATAATGCCTGTTACACATATGTCACACATTATTAATGCATTTATACATGACACACATAATGCCTGTTACACATATGCCGAACACTATTGCACAACCAACCCACCCGCAGACAGCACTCACACAGCCGCTAACACTGTGACCTCTGCCTCTGCTTGGATACAGATGTTTCCTCATACATGTTGCCTCTATAGGCCATGCAGCTCCTGGCCAGTTCTGCTAACGTTGGGTGCCTTTATTGCTGAAAATTCGTCTTATTTGCATTGTTATGTGACCAGGACACACAAGGAGATTCAATGATTAAAATGATATGCGGCATGCCTATATTCTGTGTGTGACTGTGGCTGTACCTGCATACGGAATGCTATGTTACAGTGATTTCCATGAATACACTATTTCATATGCAGATACACATTACTCACACACAGAATATAGGCATGGTGCATATCATTTTAATCAGCAGAAGCTGCTGGTGCCCCTAGACATTCCAAATGCCCTAGGCAATTGCCTAGTTTGCCTATGCCTAAGGCCGGCTCTGAGTGGTTCAACAATGGACACCCTAGTCAACAGTCTATGTCATGGGTCTTCAACCTGTGGTCCTCCAGATGTTGTGAAACTACATGTTCCAACATGCATTGCCACATTTTTTCCTATAAGAGCATGCCAAAAAACCTCAGGGCATGCTGGAATATGTAGTTCCACAACATCTGGAGGGCCACAGGTCTAGGTTAATGGTTCCCAAACTCGGTTCTCAAGTACCCCTAACAGTTCGCGTTGGTGTTGCATTTAATAAAGAATGCTAGTAGAATCACCTGCACTAACCAGTGATATATTGTGCCGAAAGTAGTAGCCTTCAGGTTCTGGAGGTGCTGGACTACCTCAAATCATTTACAAAGCAAAACCAACCTGTTTTTTCCTAAGGGATGCAGATGATAGATTGGCAGTTTGTAGGTCGAAGATCAATAGGACGACACAATATGATCAACATGCAAAATGTTAAGGCAACAGCGGAATTAGATAGCCTCACTGCTTATTCACCTTGTTGTTTTGTTTCCTTTCAGTCTTATGGTGAGAGCGTAACTTGTGCTGGAAGATCATTGAGGAATGCAGTAAGAAACCTATCTCCTGGTCTAATCAGAGATCGAATGTATCTTACGTGTATCTGCAGGTAAGCTGCCTATTGGCACAGACCTATTTTCCAAATGATCTTTAATTACATAGTACACACATTCTGTACAGCTTTAAAATGACTGTGTACCATGTGATATTGCTGTACAAACAACAAAAACAAGGCACATGTCTTTTATTTACAGCATAGTTTTATTTAAAACAAAAAGACAATATGTGTAAAAAAAATAAAATAAAAGAAAATCTGTTTATTTTCTTGCAATTTTTTTTTGATATGTGCGTACTCTATGGGGGAAGTTTACTAAGATGGGAGTTTTAAACATGGGATGTTGCTATGGGGAACCAATCAGAATTTATTTATTAACCGTTTTTTTTAATATAGTGCTTACATATCCGCAGCGCTTTACAGTGAATATTTGAACATTCACATCATTCCCTGCCCCAGTGGAGCTTACAATCTATATTCCCTACCACACACACACAGACATTCTAGGGTTAATTTTTGTTGGGAGCCAATTATCCTACCAGTATATTTTATGGATTGTGGGAGGAAACCGGAGTACCCAGAGGAAACCCACGCAAGTACGGGGAGAATATACAAACTCCACACAGTTAGGGCCATGGTGGGGATTAAACCCATGACCTCAGTGCTGTGAGGCAGTAATGCTGACCATTACACTATCCGTACTGCCCTTATCCTTATAATACTTATTTAGACTTATTTAACATCATCTTCTAGAAGATAATAAATAGTTTCTGATTGGTTTCCCATAGCAACATCCCATGTGAACTAGAACAAAAAAAATGAATATGTATATATTTTCCTGTATGTGTATGTTTTATCTGTCTGTCTCTCCACCTCTGTATCTCAATTTCATAATAAGCCATCCTCGCCATATTCAATGTTTGGTCTGAATTCTCGCCATGAGAGGCCAGCATGGATCCCCTTTTACAACAAGTGATGTGTCTTTTCCAACAAATTTCAGTTTTTGAATTAAATCCCTTTTGTAGCTTTTCTGTATAGCACCTTAAACGCTGTGACTCCCTTCACTTTGGCTTGGAACCCAACCCATTTATTCAGATTCTAAAGTATAGTAGCTTTCAGTTAGGCCCTGCCAGCATTATCCATATTGGTATGTGTAACTGAGGGGTAGAGTTATGAAGTGTCGATCAGGGAAATATGTGCTATCCCCGTGAGTTATAGCAGGGGATATTGCTTCCCCTGATCTATGACGTGTGATCTATAACGTGCGGCAGTGCAGGGCAGGAGGCATAGCGCAGGGACAATATTTTATACTGCGCGCCTGCCTCCTACACAATGTATGAACGGTCAGCAACGCTGACCGTTCTGCCCCCTGCAGCTATCGACTTCGACAGCTGTAGGTGGCGATGCCCTATGCCCACAGCAGGGACAGTGCTGTCCCTGCTGCTGGCTCTGAGCTGCGCTGGGGATCTCATGTGAGTAGTGAGCTTCTGCGCATGCCCAGTCCAGCCGGCCAGGGGGAAGGAGACAGCGCGCCAGTGTTAACTAATGCGCTGTCAGCTGGAGGAGGCATCGCCGGAGGGGGGAGTTAGCACTTCCCTGCTCCGGCAAGCAAGATGCTTCACCTCACTAATGAGGCGAAGCAGCAAGTGTTATAGCGGCGCATTAAGCGCTGCTATAATAAATCTACCCCTGAGTGGTAAATGTATAAAGCTTGGAGAAGTATTATCTATCCCCATAAAGAACGTTATGTTCAAGGTGATAATGCACCGGCCAATCAGCTCCAATATGTATATTGACAGATAGGAGCTGATTGGCTGGAGCATTATCACTTTGCACACAATGGGGTAGATGTATGAAGCAGTGATAAGGGAGGAGAAGTGATAAAATTCATGGTACTTTATCACTGGCCAATCAGCTCCTGACTGTTAATAACAGGCTGGGTTTAAAAAGGGACAGTCAGGAGCTGATAGGCCGGTGATAAAGTACCAGGCACTGTATCACTTCTCCTCCCTTATCACTGCTTCATACATCTACCTGTTCTTTATGGGGATAGATACCACTTCTTCAAGCTTCATACATTTACTCCTCAGAGAGGTATGTTCCTCATCTGCATGAGGTCATCTAATTAAAAGCACCATCTCTAGATGGGTGGGGTTGGTAAATAATAAATCTGTCACAGCATTCAAAATTGTTTGCCAGGTTTTGTGGTCCATTGATGTGAAAAGAAAACCTCTTGGAAAAGCAGAACAAGCACTTAACGGGAAGAGCACAACGTTTGGTGCCGCCAGTTGATTTTAGGCCACTTTACAGTCCCCTTTCAGTTCATATTATGTAAGAATTCATTGTCCTCCTGGAGATAGATAATTTCAGTGTGGAGATGTATGGAGAGTGAGAGGAAGCCACGTCTCTTTCAAACTGGACAAAGGGCCGTAACCTTTGGTAGACAACTATATGACCTGGGTCCAGGATTCTCTAATTCACTGGGCCCTATCCCAATGGCACACACTACATCTACGCCCACGGTTATATATCTGTTTCTTATTTGTGGTAAAAGTTGACTATCATCCATTTTGTTATTAATCGCCTTTCTCTTGTACCCAATGGTAGAAGTACCATAATTATTTTTTTTCTTTACTTTTATTCACTTTATTATGTTTATTATTGCATCACAGCGAGGAGTTATACCCTCTTTATTTGATATTCCCCTGAGATCTATCTCATAGTCCCCTATATGCTATTTTGCCTTTCAGGAAAAGTTGTGTGGGGTCGGAGCTGGTGGACTGGCTCTTGCAGAACTGCCCATTTGTACAGTGCAGATACACCGCTGCCGGGGTCTGGCAGATCCTGCTGAAACTTGGAATTCTGCTTTCAGGTCAGTTTCCCTGAAATGTGGTATTTGAAGAGCATACACAAGCAATTATGTGCTGTAAAAATTTAAATTTTTCTTTGCATTACTTGTTACCTGAATATGCTGTAAGTGTGTCTATGTGAGGGGGGAGGGGGGGGGGAGTTTGTGGAGAGAGACAGTTTCAGGTAGAGAGAGAGTGTCAGGAAGAGGCAGTGTCATCAAAGAGGAAGAGATGAAGAGAGAGATAAGGTGAGCACTTCTAAGCCCCTAAATACCTGTGACCCGCGGTACTTGAAGCACACTATGTAGCCCTTCCTCTCCTACATCCTCTGTGCCACTACAGCCTCAGGGGAATGGGGAGGATCGTACTATTATCAGTGCCTGTTCTTAGCAGGGCTGAAGGGGAACTGTGGATCTTGGAGGCAGCCAGTTACTGGCTGCAGGGGGAGCAGCGTGCCCTTGAAGCAGCTTGGGCCTCATACTGTAGCTTGGCCGTCAATAGTTACGAAATTGTCCTCCTTATTTAAAACTACCTTTATTTTGTTGACTGAAGAACTGATGAGTATATGGATGTAGACAGAATACATTTTAGTAAAATGAGTGAGTTGTATAAATACAATTTGGCCTTGGCCATGGCTCTCATTTGGAGAACTGTTCCTCCATCTCCGACAATTAAGCAGAAGTCACCTGTATGTATTATTCTTTTCTCTGACACTTTGAACAATTTTAGATGACAGTTTATGTTTGTGCATTTCAGCCCCCCCCCCCCCCCCCCCCCCCCCATTCATTGTTGCAGCTGGTATTGTCGCCAGCTCAGGACCTGACAGGTGGCTGTAGCTTACATATCCTCTTGCAAGACACCATGTGCACAAGTCCCCAGGGGCTGCATTCTCAAAATATTCTATCACACGTTCCACCTAGCTATATATTTCCTCCCTTCTCTGCAGTACATCACAGTGCTGACATTTTAACACATCAGGATGGTATATATGCTGTGCCGGTAGAGCAGCGTTGTGTATTTACGTTCTTGTAATTCCCATTTGCATGAAGTGAGATAAGAGATGATAAAACAGATCTCACACCGATGGTTATCAATCTCTGTGCTGCTAAAAGGAAATCTTGCCACATTTGCAGAATGAACTAATGTTTCAACACAATTTTTCTGGAACATTTTCTATTCAAACAATGACCCTTATTCTGGTTGCTTCTCAACCGGAATGCGTTCGCACGGGCACCATTGTTGGCGCTGTGCGCATTTCTGCGCATGTGCATACGCCGGGTGCGAACAGACTGCTTGCCGGGTGCATGCACCCAGGACAGCGGGCGGGGGATGGAGAGGTTCAGCTCATTAGCATATGGGAACGCCCAGCGTTTCACCCTGGGTGTTCCAATGCTAATGAGGCCATGTTGCAGGTGTGGGGGGCGGTGATGTCAGCTGCCCACCCATTTCCTTCCCAGCGTGCACGCATATGTAAGTTTACTAGAAAGTCACTTTTGTATGCTTGCACCTTCCACATCTTTCGCTGGTCATCGACCAGCGAAAGATGTGGGAGGTTCCCCCTGCCCTGCGAATGGATGTTACTGTGCAACATCCATTCTCAGGCCCCTGCGAGCGAGTCACCCTTGCAAATGGGTGGCCCCAGCCAACCATTCACAAGGTGGGGTTTGGTGGACTCACAAGGCTGCCAAATCAACAAGAATACCCCCCAATATGTACAACTAGCTAAGCCCGCTAGAAGCAAAAGCTTCAAAAGCTAGTCTGCTACCTTGTGATTGTCTCTGTGTTTCTGTATGTGTGATTGCCTCTGTGTTCTGTATGTGAGAAAGAGATGTAGTTTCACTCACTGCCAGCATTTTAAATACTGAATCCGGTCCCTGAATGAAAATGGATCTGGTAATAAAGAAATATTGGTCCGGAAGTACGGCTGTTAATAAGAAAACATCTTTCTACTATATTCATTTGTGGACGCTAGGAAAAATTCAAGACGTTGCCGCAATTGAAAATGGGATAATAAAAGTTTCTCAGAATATATTCCACTTCCAATATGGCGACCGGAAGTGAGGCACGACACGCCCGATCGGCGGCCAGATGGACCTAACACATTTCCGGTGGAAGTGACCTACCCCGGAAGTGAAGCCGCAACTTGCGGGAGCCGCGGACCCGAATTGACAAAACGGCGGGGACAGAACTATATATTATGTTTTGTTATTGGTTTTGTGAAAGGTCTATCATGTTTATACTTGTCCGGGATTGGACAGCACTGGTTTAAATATGATACGGATGAAACTGGCGTATTCTCCTTGAGAAAGACAACAGGAGTGGTTGAAAATGCGTTTGGAGCTCTAGTTTCTTATTCTATGAAACCGTGGATGAACTGTGGACCAAATACCTGCCTGAGTGTGGAGGCTATATCCTGGGTTTATACCTCCTTTTTTTGCGCATATGAGAACTGAATTAATTTTAGGTGTACACCATTTGGGTAATTGCCCATTTTTTTATCTCACTGTTCCACCTGTTATGTGTGTATTTTATGTATGAATAAAATGGTATTACACTATGTACAATTTCTCTGTTTATTTTCGGTACTATTCTGAGTCATCTCTGGAGTATCCAGTCATATTGTTGCTGATTCAGGGGATTGCATCCCTCTTTCTTGCTGTCCATTGTTCGGAGAAGAGGAGACGTTTTTTTCCAGTGAGAGGAACGTATGGTATTTACACTGTAATCTATATGTAACATTCTGTTATACGCCACTGGAGGGTACAGAGTCACCACCTATGCTGTACCCTCCTTCAAGCTGGCAGGCGCACAGACTGACTTACTGTATCTTCAACTTTGCTCATATATACTTGTAAGATGTTTCCTCATACATTAATCAGCGCATCTCCTGATGCATCCTGGCCGTAACATGATGCAACTAAAATAGGCACCAGAAACTACCTGCATGGGACCTGGCTGCTCACTTGCGCGCGGCATCTCACGCTGCATGGTGTATTGTGGGTAGATACATGAAGAGACATCTGTACATAGACCTTTTTTGTTGTTGTTGTTGAGGAAATCAAATAGAATTTAGGGCTTTTCCCCCTGTTAATTTAAATACAGATTTAGTTGTCAGTGACAGTCGCTTGTGAAGTAAGGAAGTATACAGGTCCTTCAGGGTACAGCTTATGGGCCTGTTACTGAATTGTATGTAATTGGACTAAGACATCTAGCAAGTACTGGGGCAAGTCCCCGTTTTGCCAATGACTGGGTTGATGATTGGGGAAATCTGATATGTTGGAAATCCTCATTGGATTGGTCTTTGATCGGATCAGCGGAAGATAAAACCACGGCTCAGACGTATGGCCTCCACAAGTCTAAATGTGGCTGCATGTCGTATTTTTAGGCAAACAGCTTACCTAAGCAGCTTCAATTGCAGCAATGAGCGATTCTCAGTCGTATGTATCTCAGGGGTAGATTTATTAAGCTTGGTGAAGTGATAAAGTGTCTGGATTTTATCACCGGCCAATCAGCTCCTACCTGTCATTTTTCAAACCAAGCCTGTAACTTCACAGGTAGGAGCTGATTGGCCGACCCTTTATCACTTCACCGAGCTTAATAAATCTGCCCCTCAGTCCTTTTTGAATAATGGCTGAGTGGGTGTCACTGGATGGCAACTGGGCAGCAACAGTGAGAGCAGCGTGACATGTACATGTACTCAGATATGTGACCTACTGTTGGATGGATATTCCCATTGGTCTTCCAATCACTGGAGGCATCTAAAAGTGTGACTGCATTACATGCATTACAGAATTAGCCAATAAGTGTCCTGTGTATTTTTCTATGGATTCATGTGGCCATATCTGCCTTGCAGCGTGCACAAAGCGATTGCAGGTTTGGATGGGGTCTCAGGGGACCTCTTACTATGAATCCCTCTTACTATCAGTAAACATCTGTTACTGTTTCCACCCACTGCACAGTGGCCGTGTATTTTTATGCTACCATGCGATCCTACTACTGAACCACATACTGCTGTATATGCAGAGGCATGCTGCTATCACACCTCCTGACTGGCACCTGCTGACCCCCACTGGTCACTGACCTGGATCAGGCACTGCACGGGAGCTGGCAGAAAATGGAGCTTGGAATGCTGGCTCAACTCAGAACAGGCAGAGAACAGAACTTTGGCCACAAGATTTAAAGCCGTTGTCTCGAAGGCAAGATGCTTATTGCTCAAATAATCTAAAAAATGCCCCTTTCGATTTTGAAAGGGGGATACAGTGTATACATGTTTAACAGCAGTTCACGTCCTGATGTCACAGATGGTATATAGTCATCTGAGGCATGCAGGCCTTTTGGCCCTACATGGGGTAGTTCCTTCTTGTGGTGTTTTAACCAATCAGTCTATCATTTTACAAAATATACATACAGATTACATTTCTAAAGGAAACAGAATTTCCTGCTTTCCTTTCATATATTCATATGTAGCTCATATTTTCCCAAATAAAATCTGATGGTCTCGCGGAATGTAAATATAACTCTAATTTCAAATATCCGTGCACATTTCTAGACTAAAAAACTTAATTCTGAAAAGAAACCTCTCCTGTGTGTCTCTGTTTTACACGTAGGATCACAAGAATACCCCATGATTGAAGGGCACTGATCGTAATCAAGGCTTGGCCATTTCACACTAGGATTAGCATATGGCTTCCTATGTGAAATAATCCCATAAACTGTTTTTTAATTTTAAAGCATTTTAAAACCAAAGTAACTTATACATTCCTCATAAAGTGCATAATTATGCAACTGCACACAGCGTAGTGAATGTAGCATGTTGAAAAACATTGTTGCCTGTAGATTATAAACATTATATGGTGCCTATCATTATGTTTTGAAAGCTTGAGAAAGCAATAGAATAATGTTAATGGAAACTGGTGCAGTATTTTCCTAAATATTCATTAAAGGAAAAATCAGGCTAGACTTCTGTTCCTTTACTAGGAAAGGTTATTACGATAGTGGTTGCAAATCAACTGGAAACCCATCGGACAACCCATGACATTTATAAACCATTTCAATCAGAATTCAGGAGAAGATTTAGCAATGACACAGCCCTGGTGTGTGTGTGTGTGTGTGTGTGTGTCTGTGTGTGTGTGTGTGTTAAATGATCTTCTTTTGGCAAGAGACAGAGGGGACTGCTTAAATGTAATCCTGTTGGATCTCTCAGCAGCAATTCTCACAGTGTACCGTGGGCTTCTGCTTGAGCGCCTGAAAAAATTTTGTGGATTGGATGCCACAGTCCTTAACTGGTTGAAATAATTTCTTACTGGCAATTCAAAGAGAGATTCCTCTGGAATACTCATCTTCACCCATTTAACTGCCATGTGGTGTCCCCCAAGGTTTTATATTATCCCCCATGCTTATTGCAGTATACATGCTACCACTGGGCGAAATAATCAGGCGCTATGGCACTAATATACGATTGACACACAACCAGTGGTGTAACTATAGAGGGTGCAGGGGATGCAGTTGCTATGGGGCCCGGCGGGTTGTGGGGCTCCAAAGCAATCCCCTGCACCCTCTATAGTATGGTGAAAACAGCATGTCACTTACTGGGTGAGAGAACGGAGGATGGAGGACGGAGGTGAAGCCACTACATGTGCAGTCTCTGAATCTACAGTAGCTGCGGCGCTGGCTGTGTGCGGCTAACGGACGCACATTGAAGTGCTTGAACAGTCCATCAGCCGCGCACAGCCGGCGCCATAGCAACTGTAGATTCAGAGACTGCACAGGAAGCGGCTTCACCGCTGTCCTCCGTCCCATCCTCTCACCCAGCAAGTGACATGCTCATGCTGACAGGATGGGGCAGCTACTGTAGTTCCAGATTCTTCACATAAAGCAGCTTTATCTCTGTCCTCTCACAAAGTAAGTTACATGCTCAATCATACTGATAGCCAGGACTCACAACCTGGATGGGGCAGTGGCAGCTACATTAACCCCTTCCTGACAGAGCCAGTTTTTGCGTTCCTGACAGAGCCCTTTTTTTCAAATCTGACATGTCTCACTTAAGTGGGGATAACTTTTTTTTGCTTTTACTTATCCCAGTGATTTTGAGATTGTTTTTTCGTGACACATTGTACTTCAAGTTAGTGGTAAATTTTCGTCGATACAGTCTGTGTTTTTTTGTGAAAAATACCAAAATGTCGGAAAAAAATGGAAAATTTAGCAATTTGCAAAATGTTAAATTTTCTGCTTGTGAGACAAATAATCATACCACTCAAAATAGTTAATAACTAACATAGACCATATGTCTACTTTACGTTTCCATCATTATTTCAACTTCCTTTTAATTTTTTTGGACACTAGGAGGCTTACAATATGAATAGCAAATTCTCAAATTTTCAAGAAAATTTCAAACACTGATTTTTTTAGGGACCAGTTCAGTTCTGATGTGACTTTGAGGGACTTGTATGTGAGACACCCCCATAAATGATACCATTTCAAAAACTGCACCCCTCACAGTATTCAAAACAGCATTTTGGAAGTTTGTTAACCCTTTAGGTGTTTCACAGGAATTAAAACAAAGTGTAGGTGAAATTTCAAAATTTCATTTTTTTTGCAGATTTGCAATTTTAATACATTTTTCTAAGGAACACAGTACATTTTACTAGAGAAATGTGACTAAAAATTGATTCCCCCAATTCTTTTGTTTTCATAAATATCCTATATGTGGCCCTAGTGTGCACGTTGACCAAACCACAGGCTTCATAATAGAAGGAGCACCTACTTGATTTTGGAGCCTCCTTTTTATGAGATTATTTTTTAGGCACCATGTAGGTTTCTAGGCACCATAAGATGCTAAAAGTTAGGAACCCCCCCACAAGTGACCCCATTTTGCAAACTACACCCCTCAGGGAATTCATCTAGGGGTATAGTGTACATTTCAAACCCCCAGGGGTTTCACCAATTGTGGTACAACTGGGCAGTGAAAATGAAAAATTAATTTTTTTACACAAAAATGCAGTTCTGGCTCCAAATTTGTCATTTTCACAAGGAATGAAGGAGACCAAGCACCCCAAAATCTGTGCCCCAATTTCTCCCGAGTACGGCAATGCCTCACATGTGACCAAAAAATACCATTTGGGTGCATGGCAGGACTCAGAAAGGAAGGAGTGATTTTTGGATTTTGCAGCTCAGATTCTGGTGGAATGTTGGTGGGTGCTATGTCGCATTAGCAAGACCCCCCAAGCACCAATACAGTGGAACCCCCCCACAAGTGACCCCATTTGCAAACTACACCCCTCAGGGAATTCATCTAGGGGTATAGTGTACATTTCAAACCCCCAGGGGTTTCACCAATTTTGATACAACTGGGCAGTGAAAATGAAAAATTACATTTTTTTACACAAAAATGCAGTTCTGGCTCAATTTTTCATTTTCATAAGGTATGAAGGAGAAAAAGCACCCCAAAATCTGTGCTCCAATTTCTCCCGAGTATGGCAATGCCTCATATGTGACCAAAAAATACCAGTTGGGTGCATGGCAGGACTCAGAAGGGAAGGAGTGATTTTTGGTGGTGGAATGTTGGTGGGTGCTATGTCGCATTTGCAAGACCCCCAAAGCACCAATACAGTGGAACCCCCCCACAAGTGACCCCATTTTGCAAACTACACCCCTCAGGGAATTCATCTAGGGGTATAGTGTACATTTCAAACACCCAGGGGTTTCACCAATTTTGATACAACTGGGCAGTGAAAATGAAAAATTAATTTTTTTTACACAAAAATGCAGTTCTGGCTCAAAATTTTTCATTTTCAGAAGGTATGAAGGAGAAAAAGCACCCCAAAATCTGTGCCCCAATTTCTCCCGAGTACGGCAATGCCTCACATGTGACCAAAAAATACCATTTGGGTGCATGGCAGGACTCAGAAGGGAAGGAGTGATTTTTGGATTTTGCAGCTCAGATTCTGGTGGAATTTTGGTGGGTGCTATGTCGCATTAGCAAGACCCCCCAAGCACCAATACAGTGGAATCCCCCCACAAGTGACCCCATTTTGCAAACTACACCCCTCAGGGAATTCATCTAGGGGTATAGTGTACATTTCAAACCCCCAGGGGTTTCACCAATTTTGATACAACTGGGCTGTGCAAATGCAAAATTACATTTTTTACACAAAAATGCAGTTCTGGCTCAAAATATTTCATTTTCACAAGGAATGAAGGAGACAAAGCACCCCAAAATCTGTGCCCCAATTTCTCCCGAGTACGGCAATGCCTCACATGTGACCAAAAAATACCATTTGGGTGCATGGCAGGACTCAGAAGGGAAGGAGTGATTTTTGCATTTTGCAGCTCAGATTCTGGTGGAATGTTGGTGGGTGCTATGTCGCATTAGCAAGACCCCCCAAGCACCAATACAGTGGAACCCCCCCACAAGTGACCCCATTTTGCAAACTACACCCCTCAGGGAATTCATCTAGGGGTATAGTGTACATTTCAAACCCCCAGGGGTTTCACCAATTTTGATACAACTGGGCAGTGAAAATGAAAAATTACATTTTTTTACACAAAAATGCAGTTCTGGCTCAAAATTTTTCATTTTCATAAGGTATGAAGGAGAAAAAGCACCCCAAAATCTGTGCCCCAATTTCTCCCGAGTATGGCAATGCCTCATATGTGACCAAAAAATACCAGTTGGGTGCATGGCAGGACTCAGAACGGAAGGAGTGATTTTTGGTGGTGGAATGTTGGTGGGTGCTATGTCGCATTAGCAAGACCCCCAAAGCACCAATACAGTGGAACCCCCCCACAAGTGACCCCATTTTGCAAACTACACCCCTCAGGGAATTCATCTAGGGGTATAGTGTACATTTCAAACCCCCAGGGGTTTCACCAATTTTGATACAACTGGGCAGTGAAAATGAAAAATTACATTTTTTTACACAAAAATGCAGTTCTGGCTCAAAATTTTTCATTTTCAGAAGGTATGAAGGAGAAAAAGCACCCCAAAATCTGTGCCCCAATTTCTCCCGAGTACGGCAATGCCTCACATGTGACCAAAAAATACCATTTGGGTGCATGGCAGGACTCAGAAGGGAAGGAGTGATTTTTGGATTTTGCAGCTCAGATTCTGGTGGAATTTTGGTGGGTGCTATGTCGCATTAGCAAGACCCCCCAAGCACCAATACAGTGGAACCCCCCCACAAGTGACCCCATTTTGCAAACTACACCCCTCAGGGAATTCATCTAGGGGTATAGTGTACATTTCAAACCCCCAGGGGTTTCACCAATTTTGATACAACTGGGCTGTGCAAATGCAAAATTACATTTTTTACACAAAAATGCAGTTCTGGCTCAAAATTTTTCATTTTCACAAGGAATGAAGGAGACAAAGCACCCCAAAATCTGTGCCCCAATTTCTCCCGAGTACGGCAATGCCTCACATGTGACCAAAAAATACCATTTGGGTGCATGGCAGGACTCAGAAGGGAAGGAGTGATTTTTGGATTTTGCAGCTCAGATTCTGGTGGAATGTTGGTGGGTGCTATGTTGCATTAGCAAGACCCCCCAAGCACCAATACAGTGGAACCCCCCCACAAGTGACCCCATTTTGCAAACTACACCCCTCAGGGAATTCATCTAGGGGTATAGTGTACATGTCAAACCCCCAGGGGTTTCACCAATTGTGATACAACTGGGCAGTGAACATGAAAAATTACATTTTTTTACACAAAAATGCAGTTCTGGCTCAAAATTTTTCATTTTCATAAGGTATGAAGGAGAAAAAGCACCCCAAAATCTGTGCCCCAATTTCTCCCGAGTATGGCAATGCCTCATATGTGACCAAAAAATACCAGTTGGGTGCATGGCAGGACTCAGAAGGGAAGGAGTGATTTTTGGTGGTGGAATGTTGGTGGGTGCTATGTCGCATTAGCAAGACCCCCCAAGCACCAATACAGTGGAACCCCCCCACAAGTGACCCCATTTTGCAAACTACACCCCTCAGGGAATTCATCTAGGGGTATAGTGTACATTTCAAACCCCCAGGGGTTTCACCAATTTTGATACAACTGGGCAGTGAACATGAAAAATTTCATTTTTTTACACAAAAATGCAGTTCTGGCTCAAAATTTTTCATTTTCATAAGGTATGAAGGAGAAAAAGCACCCCAAAATCTGTGCCCCAATTTCTCCCGAGTATGGCAATGCCTCATATGTGACCAAAAAATACCAGTTGGGTGCATGGCAGGACTCAGAAGGGAAGGAGTGATTTTTGGTGGTGGAATGTTGGTGGGTGCTATGTCGCATTAGCAAGACCCCCAAAGCACCAATACAGTGGAACCCCCCCACAAGTGACCCCATTTTGCAAACTACACCCCTTAGGGAATTCATCTAGGGGTATAGTGTACATTTCAAACCCCCAGGGGTTTCACCAATTGTGGTACAACTGGGCAGTGAAAATTAAAAATTACATTTTTTTACACAAAAATGCAGTTCTGGCTCAAAATTTTTCATTTTCAGAAGGTATGAAGGAGAAAAAGCACCCCAAAATCTGTGCCCCAATTTCTCCCGAGTACGGCAATGCCACATGTGTGACCAAAAAGTGGCAGGACTCAGAAGGGAAGGAGTGATATTTGGATTTTGCAGCACAAATTCTGGTGGAATGTTGGTGGGTGCTATGTCGCATTAGCAAGACCCCCCAAGCACCAATACAGTGGAACCCCCCCACAAGTGACCCCATTTTGCAAACTACACCCCTCAGGGAATTCATCTAGGGGTATAGTGTACATTTCAAACCCCCAGGGGTTTCACCAATTGTGGTACAACTGGGCAGTGAAAATGAAAAATTAAATTTTTTTACACAAAAATGCAGTTCTGGCTCAAAATTTTTCATTTTCAGAAGGTATGAAGGAGAAAAAGCACCCCAATATATGTGCCCCAATTTCTCCCGAGTACGGCAATGCCTCACATGTGACCGAAAAATACCAGTTGGGTGCATGGCAGGACTCAGAAGGGAAGGAGTGATTTTTGGATTTTGCGGCTCAGATTCTGGTGGAATGAATGGTGGGTGCTATGTGGCATTAGCAAGACCCCCGAAGCACGGTGAAATTATGAACCTAATAATCCATAGATGTGTGGTATATTTTAAAACACTCCTTTATACATAGGCCGGGTTTGTCGGGGCAAGTGTCACACTGGAAAATAGTTTGCTTTCTTATTCCCTTTTTATAGCAAACTTTGCACCTTTTTTGTGTCCTGCCCTTTTTTCCAGTGGAGGGGATTTCATCAGGAAAATGCTGCCCTGGTACAATACGGGGGCCAGTACTAGAAGTACTGGGGCCCTCTGCCTGCTGGTTCCCAAATATTAGGCCCTTTATGACTTCCTCTTGAAAGTGCATAAATGTCCCCCTCTGGCCGGTAGAACGGAATAGCACGTAAGCGTTATACAGTGCCATCTGGATGATATACACGGCCAGCTTCTTGTACCAGATTTTTGTTTTCCGCAGGGCACTGTACGGCTTCAGTACCTGATCTGAAAGATCCACTCCGCCCATGTACTTATTGTAATCCAGGATACAATTAGGTTTGGAGGTGTGGGTACTGGTACCTCGTACAGGGACGGAGGTGGTACTGTCTCCGTGAATTGTTGTCAGTATAAGGACATCCCTCTTGTCCTTATATTTGACCAACAACATATTTTCGGTGCATATTCCCCTGCTTTCACCCCTTCTCATTACTTGGGCAATGTGCGTTTTTGGGAGGCCTCTTTGGTTTTTGCGCACAGTACCGCAAGCTGCTGTACCTCTTGAACCAAGGGCCTTAAACAGGGGGATGCTAGTGTAAAAGTTATCCACATAGAGGTGATAACCTTTATCCAGGAAGGGGTGCACTAAATCCCAGACAATTTTTCCACTAACACCTACGAGGGAGGGGGGGCATTCTGGCGGTTCAATTCTTGAATCCTTCCCTTCATATACCCTAAACATGTGGGTGTACCCTGAGGTGCTTTCACACAGCTTATACATTTTTATGCCATACCTTGCCCTCTTACTGGGAAGGTACTGGCGGAATTTAACCCTTCCTTTAAAATGTATAAGGGACTCGTCAATACAAATAAATTTTTCAGGGATGTACATCTCTGCAAATTTGGCACTGAAATGATCAATGACCGGCCTGACTTTGAATAGCCGGTCAAAGGTGGGATCATCTCTGGGAGGGCACTGTGCATTATCGTTGTAATGCAAAAATTTAAGGATCGTCTCAAATCGAGCCCGGGGCATGGCCATACGGTAAAATGGGGTGCTGTACAGAACATCTGTACTCCAATATTGCCTAATTTCTGGCTTTTTTACTATGCCCATATGAAACACCAGACCCCAAAACGTCATCATCTCTACTGCATCTACAGGGGTCCACCTAGCAAATGATGACGTGAGGTTTTGAGCAATAAACTGCTGGGCATATAAATTAGTTTGGTCCACCATTAAATTTATAAAATCATCAGAGAAAAATAATTTGAAAAAGTCAATTTCTCTGAGACCTGTGGAATCAAATTGGATTCCTGGCATGGCCAAAAACTCAGGAACCTGGGGCTCAAAATTGTCTGGTGGTGGGGTCCATACGAGATCAATTATTGGGGGGGGGGGTCTCAGCTGCTCTACGGGGGCGTCTTTGAGGGGGTCCCTCATCACTAGAGGAGGAAGAGGAGCTTAAGATGAATCCTTCAAATTCCCCGCTTGCCTCACTGGCTGTGTCAGAATCAGAGGCAAGCATGGCATATGCCTCCTCCACTGAATACATTCTTCTGGATGACTGGGATGACATTTGGGATGCCATTTTTATTTTTGTGTTACTGGTAGTGAAATGTTTCAACACGTGTATAGTGTAGGGGGGGGGGGGTACAAACTTTATTTCAACCCGGGGGGTATGTAGTGTGTAGTGTGTATGTAGTGCAGAAAAAAAAAAATACTTTATACAGGAATTTGATCCCAATAAAAAAAAAAAAAAATTGAAGGGGTTAAAAAAAAAAAAAAAAGCTCCTGCGCCAAAAATTGAGCACAGATGTTGGTCAGTAACGTCCGTCACTGAACAGCGCTCAAAGGCAACAGGAATTTGATCAAAAAAAAAAAAAAAATAGATCAACCCTGTGCCGAAAAAGCTGATCAGTGATGTACGTCACTGATCAGCGCACAGTGGCCACAGGACACCCACAAAATCACAGTGTGTGTAAAAAAAAAATTAAAAAAAGACCCCACAGCAGCCTCAAAAAAAAAAAAAGGTGATCAGTGATGCAACACTGATTACCAGTGAGGGGCAGCAGGTGCACAACCTTTGGTGCAACTGACAGTGCAACTGGCAGCAACTGACAGGTATATATATAAAAAAAAAAAAAACCTGCGCCCCCAAAAAGTTGCTGATCAGCACAGATATACTGATCAGCACAAAATGGGGGGTAGCAGACACAAAATATTCACTCTCTGTCACTATCTCTCTCTATCTCTCACTATCTATCACTATCTATCACTATCACTATCTATCACTATCTATCACTATCTATCACTATCTATCACTATCTATCACTCTAGGACACTGCAGCAGCAGCACTGACAGTTATATGTATAAAAAAAAACCTGCACCCCCAAAAAGGGGGGGTAGCAGACACAAAATATACACTCTCTATCACTCTCTGTCACTATCTCTCTCTATCTCTCTATCTCTCACTATCTATCACTCTATGACACTGCAGCAGCAGCACTGACAGTTATATATATAAAAAAAAAACTGCACCCCCAAAAAGGGGGGGGTAGCAGACACAAATCTCTCTATCTCTCACTATCTATCACTATCTATCACTCTATGACACTGCAGCAGCAGCACTGACAGTTATTTATATATAAAAAAAAAACCAAAAAGGGGGGGTAGCAGACACAAAATATAGCTCTCTCTGTCACTATCTCTCTATCTCTCTCTCTATCTCTCTATCTCTCTATCACACTGCAGCAGCAGCAGGAAGTCCCAAGAAGTCAGATCCAGGAAGCGTCCAGCACGCTACAAGCAGTGATCAGGTAATCAGGTAAGGTATTTGCAAGGATCAGGTAAGTATTAGCAAGGATCAGGTCAGTATCACGGCAGATAGGCACGGTGACCGCTCTGCACGCTATTCCAGACCGGAATGGCGTCTGCAGCGCAGTCACCGGTAGTTTAAATGTCGCGCCTTGGCTGTGATTGGTCCGTGGGTCCCACGGACCAATCACAGCCTTGGGGGCAGGTGGGGTGAGGGTGGGGTGAGGTGTCATCGTCACCGATGACCCCCTCATGCCCCCTGACACCCGGCGGTGATTGACACCTGTGTTACCGAGCGTCTGATTCGCTGGTAACACAGGAAACCGCTGTGAATGGCTGTTCACACTGAACAGCCAATCACAGCGATCGCCGACGGGGGGGCGGCATCGCAGCCCCCCCTGGGCATGCAGGGACATGTCTGCTGTCAGGGACAGCAGACATCGTCCCTCTGTCACTGCGTCTCTAGACGCAGTGACAGTTTAAAGTCATGACGTACATTTATGCCATGTGTCGGGAAGTACATCCCGGCCATGACGTAAATGTACGTCAAATGTCGGGAAGGGGTTAAAAACTATGGGGAGGGGGGGATCGGAATGGTGGGGAAATATTGGCAAAACCACAGAGGTGGAATAATAAAGGATATACTGGGGAGGGGGGAGAGCTTTCAAGATTTTGCTACGGGCCCCCCAAAGTTCTAGTTATGCCTCTGTACACAACTGTACATGTCTTTTTCTCCAGGTACTAAGGACCCAATAATAACTCTAAATGGCAGTCTAGCTGTGTTCTAGGAGTGGCTTAGTGTCAGTTGGCTGCAACTGGATCCTGATAAAACAGAGGTCCTCATAATTGGACCTCAACATCATAGGTCAAAACTGCAGGATAGTCAACCAACTGGATTTAGGGGTTTAGAATTGCAAAACACTGATCATGTGTGGAATTTCAGCATTGTCCTGGATGGTGAATTGACACTTAAACATCAGATTTCACAATGAAATTGAACTGTAAATAAATAGATAAGAAACACCTTTTTAGCAACCATATATTGAGATGGTTGCGAAGTATCTAATTCATATTTATTTCACGTATTGCATTATTTAAATTTTAGTGTATACTTTATAGTAACTCAATTGTATAGTGTAAAGGTACCCATACACGCTGCGATAAGCAGCGTGCACTGCGACACAATGCGATGCGCATGGCACAGTACAAAAAGTATGTGCGGCACATACTTTTTGTACTGCCCATGGATCGCATGGCACGCAAAACGCATGCGTTGCAATGCGATGCTCCCCTGCGATGTTCAGCATCTGCGGATGTGCAGATGTTTATCCAAAATAAACATGATCATTTCCTCATGTGTTCCTCACAGTGCAAAGGAAGTGTTTCTCAGGGGACTAAGAGGTGTATCCAAGCCTCCAGCATTGATCCATTACAAGCATGTACCCATTGGCGTACCACTGCACTATGAGAGCCCCCCTTCTCATGCTCACTAGTACTAGGTCCTCCCACTGGCCCTCATTCCATTTTGCAAACATTTTTCCATACATGGAAATAAGCTTTAAACCTTCTCACCTTGGTATAACTAGTTATAAGTCTTGACCATTCTCTGAGGGCTTTCATGTGTAAAGTAATGACATAATACCGGGCTGTTCTTATGAGATGCAACTTTTTCTTTATGCTTATTTTGACATGTTATTTTTTATATAAATAGACTGTATTGTGACTTTTCTTTCTTCTCATCTTCCCATAGTGGACAAGCAGCACTGTTTCCAGGACGGCTTTGTGTTCTACCAGTTTTCCTCTGACGAGTGCACTGATACTGTCTGTGAGTTTGGAAGAGATAAGGGGTGGCAGATGGGCGTTCGACTTCTGAAGCAGCTTGCACCACTTGCTCCACTGACCTCGAATATCTGTGATGTGTAAGTGTTCCCCTCCAAATCACAGCTCCAAATGTTCAGGCTGGTCACAACTGCTGCTAGCACAGTGTGTATTACACGTACAGTTATGAACATTGTACATAGCATTAAAAAAAGCCAATGTTTTTATTTCTGTCCCATGCAAAATACTAGGTATTCATTTTTATATCCATAGTTACATATTATATAATAGTGAAGACATTGTAACCAATTGTGATGACTAAGCTGAAGGGCAGCTAGCGAGGCTGGCATAGATTAGCCTTGGTGGCTGAATGGAATTAGGGTAGCCCCATGTGCAAAAGCTCCTTTTGTTAAGTCCCCCCCCCCCCCCCCCCAAAAAAAAATATTTTATTGAAGACAAGGGAAGCAAATTATTACAATACAAATGCCATAAACATGTAATAAGATAGCAATCTTTGAACATAGCTAAAAAAGTAGGGTGGGGGGAGGATAATCCATTATTAAACAACGGGTTTGGCTGCAGATGAGGGGGTCGATAATCATTTCCCCCCCCTCCCCTCCTTAGAAACCCCAGTACTGTCCATTATGGTTTCACTGAAGGATAGTTCTTAATATTATTTTCTGTGGAACTCTGCTGTTGGTATCTATAGATGAGATTTCATTTAACTGGTCAGACTTAAAAAATGTTAACTGGACATACTAATCCAGGGGTCTATTTCACTCTGGGACCCCATCAGACAATAAAAATAATGCCAGGACCCCAGCAAGTTACCACAGAAGGCCATCACATCACGTGTGTGGTCAGCAGATAGCACACACATGGCAGCATTGTGGAGGCACAAAATGATGGGAGGAGTCTAAAATAACAGACAATTCAACAGATTTTTCAAACTCCTTGAATCACTGACTAAGATTAGAGAAGTCATCAGCCTGATGGTCAGCAACATGGAGTTGTGACCCCATCCTGAGAAGGTCGGGACCCACTTTGGGGTCAGGACCTACTGTTTGAGAACCACTAATCCAAATTTGCTCAGGTGTATCCATTAATGAAGCCCTCCCTGCAGAATCACAATATGTTTTGAACATTTTGTGAGAAATTACCACAGGAACGTAGTTCCTGGGTTAAGTGCCTAATCACTGTCCACAGTAAAGGGCCCTACACACGGAGAGATTTGTTCCAGAGATTCACGGGAGATAACGGGAGATTCAACATGAGAGATTTCCCTTACACTGAATCTCTCAGCTAATGAGCCCACACACCTAGGGGTTTATTCTAGTTCATTCTTTCTGACAAAATCCTTCTAAGATGGACAAAACCATGTGCACTGCAGGGGGGCAGATGTAACATGTGCAGAGAGAATTAGATTTGGGTGAGTTATTTTGTTTCTGTGCAGGGAAAATACTGACTGCATGATTTTACACTTCAATATAGATCTCACTTTGAAGAAAAACCCCACCCAAATCTAATTCTCTCTGCACAAGTTACATCTGCCCCACCCGCAGTGCACATGGTTTTGTCCATCTAAGAAGGATTTTGGCAGAAAGAATGGACTAGAATAACCCCCCTAGAGATGTATGCTACAGATTCATAATGGGAGATTCCGCATGAGATATTTCAAATCTCTCACAGAAAGTGTTTCACTTCAGGGAAAAAAAAACAAAAAACATTGGTTATTATGTTATTACACATATCCTTAATAAAATATATCAGAAGGTATATCCGATTACTACTGGTAAGTGCAACTGGGTATAAACCAGTCAAGGTGGCCATACACTACTACTACTACTACTACTCTCTGAGGGGAGAAGTCGCCAGCGATCCCACCTGCTCAAGGACCTTCCCGTGCAGCAGGATCACATTCATCAGACCTGCGGTCATTCACCTGCAATTTGAGCACTTTTTCTGCGATTCATAGCCACAATTGCAGGAAAATAGCCCAAATTGCATGTTAATTGCCTAGTGTATAGGGGCGTTCCGACCTCAACGTAAATAACTATTATATTACATAAAGAGGCGAGTGATGGGAAGTGTAGTTTCGGTGAGTGACAGGGTCCACCACAGGATTGCAGAAGTGCAGAGCGCAGTCTGAAGTGGACACCGTGTCCTTGGAACTGACGCTTGCACCCTGGGAGTTGGTTCCACCGGGGACTATAAATCCTGAATAGACCATAGACTCTGCATGACAGTCTCCTGCCCGTCACTGCCGGCTACAGTGATTGGGACTGCAGTGGCTGCTGTAAAGAATATACAGAGTCAAACTGTGCGGCAGCGGGTATAAGTGCGGATCTTTTGTTGTCAGGGGTAGGTGATAGGTGGATGGGTGCCAGAGTTGACCCAGGAGGAATAGGCTGGGATAGGAGAAGGGGTGCCGGAGTTGACCCAGGAGGAGTAGGCTGGGATAGAAGGAGGGGTGCCGGAGGGGACACAGGAGGAGTAGGCTGGGATAGGAGGAGAGGACACAGGAGGAGAAAGCTGGGATAGGAGGAGGGGGGCCGGAGGGGACACAGGAGGAGAAAGCTGGGATAGGAGAGGGGTGCCGGAGGGGACACAGGAGGAGTAGTCTGGGATAGGAGGAGGGGTGCCGGAGGGGACACAGGAGGAGTAGGCTAGGATAGGAGGAGGGGAGGCTGGGTAATGTGTATCACAGATGGCAGGGGGTTGGGAACAAGAGTAGGTGGGGATGGGAGCCAAGGAAAAGAAGGAATAAGCTGGCATTGGATTAGGAGTGCTGCATTTTTTAGGGTAGAGCCAGGACAGAATAGGCAGAGCTGGGCACAGGAGTAGGCTGGCACAGCACATAAGCAAGCTGCATACTGCCCCACACATTAGAGAGTGAGGGAACTCCTGGGGCCAGGGCAGGCATGCCGCAATAATAACACACTTCCCATAGATGTGCAGGGCCTTCTGAGCGACCACTATGAATTTACCAGCAGGGTAGTGATTCATCGGCTACTCACCGGGCCGTGCATTTATACCGCTGTGAAGGTTATACACACAGCGATATTCAGACACTTTCTGAGCGAGTTAGTAAAATCGCTCAGAAATTGTCTGAATATAGCTCTGTGTGTAGGGCCCATAAGTCCTGACAAAGTTGCGAACAGAAAATCTCAATTAAATGCATCCTTACTGCAGATTTATTGCAAGCTGCAAATGTGTAAAGGGCCCTACATACGCAGAGCTTTGTGCCAGAGATTCATAACGGGAGATTTCACTCTCTCAGATAATGAGCCACACACAGAGAGATTTATGTCAGAGATTCATAATGGGAGATTCAGCACGGGAGATTTCAAATCTGTCACAACTGTCACAGAATGTGACGTAAAAAACTGCACTTCATCACAAAAATAATGTTATATGGTATAGACCGTAATTTCCTAAATAAACTTATAAATAAATTAAATACGTTTCCTTAATAAATAAACGCTTAGTGCATCTGGCCCTCAGTGAGGTTGAATCAAGATCAGGTGTGTGCACAAGGGCCAATTCGACGGCCAGCAATAACGATTCCCGGTGGGGAATGTCGGGTGGGGGGGCATTGGTTATTAGTTACTTAGTGTAAACCAGGATATTTTTCTCCGCTAAAAATGCGTCTAGCCCTTTCTTAAATACATTCATTGATTCATCCACCAGGACCTTTCCTGTCAGTGAATTCCAAATCTAGGGCCCCACACACAGGGCGATATTAAGCCATTTTCTGAGCGATTTTACATAATTTCTATGAATCACTCAGAAAATGGCAGAGAATTGCTGTGTTTGTGGCACACACAGCAATTCAAAAGCGCGTCCCCGCCGCCCAGAATATGGCCGCAAATAATAACAGAACAGAGCACTCGCTGCGGAAAGAAAAATCACAGACAAATAAATGTTCAAAAGTACTAAAGCGCACTGTGTCTGGGAGCATTTACACAAATAAAATGCTCCGCTATAAGCTTTAATGTTGTACTGTGTTATGGGAAGGGGGGGGGGGGGTTTAAGGTGGCCGTGGGTTTTACATCATAACCACTTTCTGCACCAGAGGAATTCAACTAATAGGGGAGTACTCTGCATGCAAGTCCTTTAGTCAGACTGAACATCAGTTTGGTTAAAAAAAAAAGAAATGGGTTCATGCGTGGACAAAAAACCCATTGATTCTCCATTTTACCTGGAATCAGCGGGCGGATGGAAAGGCAGGTGGAATTCACACTTCCTCACGGCGGGCGGACAGCGGCGGGCGGGCATACGAGAAGGCAGAATTTATTAGGATGAGAGATTCAGAAAGTAAGAGATTTTGGTAAAAAATCTCCAGCTTTTTTAAAGCGGCAATCATTTCCACTGCAAAATCAAACTGGATTTGCAGTGTAAATGATTGCCTCGTTAAAAAACCTGGAGAGTTCTTCCCAAATCCTTCACTTTCTGAATCTCTCATCCTAATAAATTTCCCCCTATATATGGAGAGATCATATGCACCAGATCGAATTGCTGTTCTAGGTGAGACTCATACAAAGGGACAGATTCTGCTATGTTTGGCAGCCAGAACGTTATACATACAGATAGTGGTAGATGCTCAAATTAGTTCAGTAATACTATTCAGGTGCATGCAAGGGAGGGGTTAATACTGAGTAAGTAAAACAAGACATTGGTTCCCCCAGCACACTGAGTGGTGTTAGTAACCAATCTTGAACACTACATGATAATATAATTCAGAGATATTGGTTACATATACCTGTGCAGGTGTATGATATGCCCCCAAGCCGCGTCAAGGCTTCTCTGGCAGCCAGAACGTTATCTGGGATGTCCTTGTTTTGCCTGCAGAAGGCAGATTCTGTTCGCAGGCTAATTTTAGGTGCATTCAGTTCCTCTCACTTTACTTCCGGATTGAAAATATTTTTTTAAATAAAAAGTATAATTACAATAATGAATAGTTTCAGTTGATTGCAGCGTGTGATTTATTTATTTATTTCAATTTTTTTAAAGCAATGGAAATAGTTTTATCAAATAGAATAACGTATCGTTGATATCAAGTTTTTATTCTGATATCTATGCAAACTATCCTTAAATATGTTATTTTATCTTATACCGCCTAGTCTTCATTGTCCATTGGTCTGCTCGGATGGGTGTCATTGTATTAATTGTTTTTCCGCCTCCCCCTCTTCTGAACATTACAAGTATAGTAAAGCATGAGGGTATCATTGGCGCATGGGGGTGAGTGATAGCACTGGCATAGAAGCGTTTATGTGCAAGAAAACTAAACTGAAAAACAAAAAGGAAAAAATTAGGCATTCATTTTAATGGTTGCGAGTTTATAGGTGGAGGAAATAAGTTAGCATTAAGTAAGTTTTTCATTTCCAGACAATGCGCTCCCTTCCACAGCATCGCGGTAATAAATTCAGCTGTTCTGCTAAATGAATTTGTAAATATGAGAGCATGTAAACCAAGCCCGGATCTAGCAGCTGTAAAGTGTCTGCAGTAGATCACATTAACTTCCCAGACGTGAGTGCATTAAATTGACAGTCTCGATGTTATTTGGCTCATGTGGAGATGTTGCAGTGAAAACAGAATGAGATGCCTCTGTAAAGACCAAGCTGTTAGCTTGCTATCTGACGACTGACTGATTGCACATACATTAGACTCTAATGCAGAGACAGACTACTGGAATATGGAGACAGGCGGACTAAATATATATACGATGATGTAGGTGTCCATATTTCCTGAGTGACACTCCAGACTCAGAATTCCTGCTCAGCAGGATTTTGCAGAAGCCTCAAACCTGTTCTCCTCTCTGGCAGTTTGCAAACAGTATACAACTCCTGTCTTGTTTGTTTTTAAACATTGCATAGACATATGGCATGTAAAGAACCAACAGGTGCTTGTTTATGCTGCACACATTACCGCTGCGGAGGTTAAACATCAAGATTTGAGGACTAGACCATGTGCTTTATTAATGTTGTTTGCTTGGTATATTATTTATTTATTTTACTCTCTCCGTTGTAGTGCATGCGGCTCTTTAGACTTGTCAGATGCTTGTAGTACTTTGCGCATACCAGTCATACCTGTATCAGATGTCTGCATTTATGGCGTACTCTGCTCATTCATTCTCTGCCTTGACCCTCACCCAAGGGAGAGCAGTAAGCAATTAGTATGTCACTGTTCATAATGTTGACATCACGATGCCAAGAGTTATTATGTCAATGTGGTTAAAAGATCGATACGTGGAAAATGACGTAGACATAATGTTGACTTATGAAATGGTGCCATAGTCAATTCATTTTAAGGGTTAAAGACAGATTTACCTTAAAAACAGACCTTAAAGGGGGCAGTCATAGACTAGGCAAAACCATGCCTTGCAAATGATTGCGGCTTTAAAAAAAACTTTCCAGTCCGGCTGGCATCCCACACGGCCGCTGAACTTGGACGCCATTACATCCTGCCCATAATGTTTTGTAGTGGAACAACTATTGTCATTCACACAAATCTGTGCCCCAGTGGAGCTTGCACTCTATTGATTACTTACCATTATGCTTGTAGATTGTGGAAGGAAATTGCAGTATCTAGGGCAGGACAGGCCAACCTGTGGCTCTCCAGATGTTGTGAAACTACAAATCCCAGCATGCCTTGCCACAGTTTTAACACTCCCTTATAGCAAAACTGTGGCAAGGCATGATGGGATTTGTAGTTTCACAACATCTGGAGAGCCACAGGTTGGCCAGGCCTGACTAGAGGAATCCCATGCAGATGCTGGGAAAACATCCAAACCAACACAGATAGGTCTTTTGGTTTGATGTAGAAAGTTAGGGGGAGTTCAACTCAAGACCCACAGTGCTGTGATCATCAAGCTAACCATTAAACCACTGTGCTACCATATCTCATGTACCTTAAAGTTGCTGTAACGATGTTACTGCAGCAGAGTGTTTTTTTCTATTTGCTTTTGTGTTAGAGGGTCAGTAATGTTCTAGGCGTCTGAAGATTAGATTACATCATTGTTTCTTGATTTTAGTTATCAAATATCACACCACAGATCATGTTTTGAATAAGTAAAATATCAATGTATCAGTGACCACCTTCTTGTTTGTAAAGGGGTGATGGGCGTCTGTACGGTACAGACATTATATAGAGTAGGGCTGACCACCACACTCACACACTAAAGCTGGGTACACATATATACAATCCAACCGTTTGGCCGACTGTACTCCCGTCGGACCGTCCACAAACAACAGCCGATCACGCGCGTACACACCTGTACAATTTTACTTGCGACGGGGGGAAATTTACTAACATGGGAGTTCTATTTCACCTGGTATTATGCTATGGGCAATCAATCAGAATCTACTGGTATCTTACTGGTTGCCAATAGCAGCATTCCTTGTGAAATAGAACTCCCATCTACCCTGCTCTCATTGGTAAATGAATACAAATTAGTATTATCTTTAGCAGGGTGATCGACTACTACTACATATATATGTGTGTGTGTGTGTGTGTGTGTGTGTGTGTGTGTAATATAGTGTGTTCTATGTGTGTATGTATATTGTATATTATATGTGTTTAATGTGTTTTTTTAATATGTAAAACATGCCATAAATTGACCAGAACAATGGGCACATTGTACGCTGCCTCCAACTGCCTACAGTGTATAACTATATCTGCAAATGATATAATTGTCCTACAGAGCTAAAGACATGGAACGCACGGCCATATGTATTGTAATTGTATGGAACACGTGGCTATCTTTAAATAGATAAAAATGCAGTTTGTGAAGGTATGGAGCCGTGACCAGCACGGCCATATTAATAGCCGGTGTCAGGTGGAACGCACGACCATCTTGGAAACAAGTAATATACACTCGATGGCCGGGGGGACGCGAGCAGTTTGCCACGATAGACAGGTCACCGATTAGCCAGCTAAATGGGGCAGATAACCCGCGATGCAGGAAGCATTCAGACACTTTTACTAAAACTTACCAGGTCTTAACACTGACCTCGATTAAAAGGTGAGCTGTGGAACACTCTGCCATTTTGGTGGTGGCAAGTGATGACAATCTAGAGATTAAGGGCCAGATGCACTAAGCTTCAAAAGTGATAAAATGGAGAGTGATAAACAGCCAGCCAATCAGCTCCTACCTGCTATGTCACAGGCTGGGTTTGAAAAATGTCAGGCAGGAGCTGATTGGTTGGTGGTTTATCACTCTCCATTTTATCACTTTTGAAGCTTAGTGCATCTGGCCCTAAAACTGTAGGATTAGGACATGTGACAATAACTGTTGGTCTATGTGGGACACCATAGAAGCACTATACAGGTAAATATAGTTAGCTAAAGAGACACTGGTATATAGTGCAGGTTGGGAGGCAGTGTCAGTGTACCCTGGTCTCTGCAACTGTAGACAACCTTTCAGTTCCAGTCTTGATAAAGGCCATACGTGGCCAAAACGTCTACTTGAAACAACTTACCTGTTAGTAGGAAAATGGTGATGTAATAAAAGTCTTTAATTTCTCTGAAGATTTGGTGATTGCCCTTAATAGGACCCTAGTGGCCCTAAGGATCAATATATGTGGAACAGAATCTGTTACTATAGAGGAAGCACCCCACTTTTGATAACACGGGGCCCAGCACTCACTACAACAAACTAACTCACCTTAACATTCAAATAATCAATTAAATAAATAATGGGGTTTTAGTTCATGAATTGATCAATGCATTTAAGCTTGCAGCCCATCGCCAAGGGACCCCATTTCACTGCAAATCCTACACTAACAACTGGTTTCACTACTGTGATCATAGCTTTCTCATGCACCCTAGATAAGCTAATTTACCTGAAACCTGTGGCAGCTGCCCCTTTAATACTAATTCAGGTGCTGTGTTTGGTATGGTCTCACCTTTAAAAGCCATAAGGTACTTGGCAGTTGAGCTTTATATTTTTTATATATTTTTTACAATTACATAATATATAATATTAACTCTTGTTAAAATACATACAATTAATGATTTTTTTTCATGTATTCTGTATTATTTTTATTCATAGATCTGCAGATAAGTTAGAGAATGGATCAGACGCAAACAACAGAGTCCTGCAGATCCAAGCACTTGCCCGACTGACGTCAGCGGTACGTTACACCAGCATGGTCTTTCTGCCCGTTTTGGCTCATTCTCTCTTTTTACACCAGCATTACCTTTCCATTTTCTTTCCAGTGCTGTCCAATCTTTGTATGATGGTATTCTCCAGGCCATGCACTGTTTATCGGGACACAAACAATTGTGTTCTTACTGTAGCTCCATTTACCGATAAGCATAAGCATGCACCAGCGTACGAAAGGAGTTGGGTAGAGTGACATAATAAAAGAGAGTTTCTAACATACACAATTGATCTGCAGTGCCCAAATTACAGAGTAGATGGCTGGGTTTGATGAAGAAGTGGGTCTTGAGAACCCATTTAAAGTTTTGTAGAGAGATGGAGAGCCTGATAGGGAATGGTAGAGAATTTCAGGCAAAAGCAGCATATGCAAAATCTTGAAGGTAGTCAGTTGGCAGGAGAGACGGCATGCATTAGTGGAGCGAAGAGGACAGATCGGAGCAAAAAGGGAGATAAGGTCAGTGATAAATATGGGAGAGGAGTGGGTAAGAACTTTGTAATACCCCTTTTACACCAAAAATCCCGTATCCGACCCGGCATTTGGAAGAAGGATCCAAGCTGGGTCGAATCCGGGATTTACACCGTTTACATTGTGGTGCCCACCCGCAGTGTAGACAGAGGTGGCGCTTGGAGACGACATAATCTCCAAGCGCCGGGACCGCAGTGAATCCCACAGGAAACGCCGATCATCTGGCTGGGGGCAGCCCAGCACCAAGGTAAGCTGCTGGGCTGCCCCCAGCCCTCGTGCACCCCCCAGCCGTCGTCCGGGAGGTGAATGGATGCCGCACACAGGCATCCATTCACCTCCTTTGCTGCCGCTGCTGCTGTCTGCAGAGTATAGCAGACAGCAGTGCAGGCTGTCTGTGCCCCCCCCCCCCGACTAACCTGCGGACGCTGCGTGTTCTACCCAGGTCAGGACCTGGGTAGAAGTCCCGTGTAAAGGGATACGGCGTGTCCCATTTACACCGCCGCTGACCCGGGTCTGACCCGCCGAAGACCGGGGTTTTGCGGCAGTGTAAAAGGGGCATAAGTGAGTTTGAGAAGCTTGAATTGAATTCTTTAACGGTCGGGGAGCCAGTGAAGGGCTTGTAAGAGAGGGCAGGTGCATGTAGTATGTTTGGAGAGGAAGATGAGCCAGGCAGCAGCATTGAGGATAAAGTGGTAAAAAGATGGTTGCCAGGGATGCCAGATAGTAGGAGATTGCAGTAGTCCAGTATGGACATAATCAGAGAGTGGATGAGGGTCTTTATTCAAATCCTTTGTGACAAAGGGTCTGATCCTGTAAATAATTTTCAGATGAAAATGGCAGGTTTGTGGGAGGTGCTGAATATGTGATTAGAGAGGGAGGAATCCATGATTACTCCAAGACAGCGCATTAGGGAGCTTAAGGAACTAGTAGTGCAATTAATAGTGATATTGTGGGAAGTGACGCAATGCAGGAGGGTGGGAAGAGGATCAGCTCAGTAGGGCCTACACACGGGGCAATTCCAGGGCATTTTCTAAGCGATCTCACTAGATCGTTTAGTAAATGCCCCTACATCGCTCCATGTGTAGGGACCATAGCGATGTGTATTATCACCAGAGAACAGTGGCCCTGACACATCGCTGTGTGCTAAGCAATCTTGCTGAGCATTCTGAGCAATTTAGCATCGCTCAGAACGCTTAGCAAATCTCCCCGCGTGTGGGCCCATTTAGACATTTGAATTTAAGAAATGACTGGGATATCCAAGAAGAGATAGAGAGAAAGATGGAGATATGAGAGAAGAGAGTGGGGAAAGGTAGATTTGAGTGTCATCAGAATAAAGATGATAAGTCAAAGAGATAATGAGATCACTTGGGGTCAGATGCAGTAAGCTTCAAAAATGATAAAATGTAGAGTGATAAACAACCAGCCAATCAGCTCCTACCTGCCATGTCACAGACTGGGTTTTAATAATGTCAGTCAGGAGCTGATTGGTTGGTTGCTTATCACTCCCCATTTTATCACTTTTGAAGCTTAGTGCACCTGGCCCTTAAAGAGGATGTATAGAGCGAGAAAAGGAGTAGAACAGAACCTTGGAGGATGCTTACAGTGGAGGGGGGGGGGGGGGGGGGTGGTGGAGATGGGACAGAGAAGGAATGGTCAGAGAGGTAGGAGGACATCAAGGAGAGGGCAATATCATGTAGACCAAGGGAGTAAAGGATTTGCAGGTGAAGAGGATTCTACACATTGTCAAAAGCAGCAGAGAGTATTGTCCCTTGGATTTACTAGTCTACCAGTTAGGAGCATTTCTGAGTTGGCTGCATCCCTGTTGCTTCTCACATAGGGCCTGATTCTGGGTCACTCCCAAAAGCAAATTCTCTCTCTAATGGACAAAACCATGTGCACTGCAGGTGGGGCAGATGTAACATGTGCAGAGAGAGTTAGATTTGGATGTTATTTTGTTTCTGTGCAGGGGAAATACTGGCTGCTTTATATTTACACTGCAATATAGACATCAGTTTGAAGTACAAACCCCATGCAAATCTAACTCTCTCTGCACATTTTACATCTGCCCCACCTGCAGTGCACATGGTTGTGAGAGAACTTGCTTTTGCGAGTGAGCCAGAATCAGGCCCATAGTGCTGAATAGGCATTACTAGGTGGCAGCTGGGTGTTACCACATGGAAGAAACATTCTATGGGCTTGTAGATGAGGCTATTCAAAGATGAGATCTGTCCAATGACAGTTGGCTCTTCTGCAGTAATATGGAGCTAGGGCATTTGCAGATAATAGGGATGATTTCCAAATTTTGGCGACATGGAGAACTCCAAAACAGAGGGGGGAATTCACATGGATTAACAGTCTCTGGAAGCGGACAGAATTACGTTAACTTGACATGAGACTCGGGTCACACGTAATGCAGGCAGTCCCAACAGCGCCTTTAATAATTTAAGCATTAATTGAAGGTAAACTTTACTTATAGGAGGAAAATTCTATGGATGGACTGGTTTTAAAATGTTAGACAGCTGACCTGACTGTAGACATTAAAGGGGTGTACACACAGAGCGATGCTTCTAAGCGATTTTGACTATATAGTCAAAATTGCTTAGAAGATTTGTAAAGATCGCTTTCAAGGTTAGACAAATCTCCCTATAATATCGCTTAGTAAAAATATTTTTACTAGATCGCTGGCTGTCTAGTCAAAATCGCTGGTATTCCCTGCTGAGGGAGATATTCACTAGGTGATCTGTAAATAAATACCAACCAAGTATGTTAGTACTAGTATATTGAAAATCGCCTATAGACAAACTCGCTTAGTCTACCTCGCTGGTGCATTTAGTCAAATCACTTAGGTAAAATCGCTCACTAGCAGAAATCTCTCCATGTGTACACCCCTTAACACCATTCCGCCTCTCTGCGTTCCTAGATACACTTCTGGTTTGCAGAATCCCCTGCCCAGCCCCCTCTCAATACTAGCGGGGAGAAAAACATTTTAATATTACTTTTTTATTAGCAGATATTGGCTCTGCCATTTATTACGTGGTAGATGTCTCTGATTAATACAGAATGTCACATTGCCTTTTTGATGCCACCAGTTCCTTTTATTTATCCTGCTTCCAAGCACATTTAAAGTCATATATTGACTTTTTATGCCATCTTATGTTTACTGTAAAGCTTTTTTCCTGTTTGTTTTTGCCAGATTTGAATAGTCACACCTTAATTTGCTTGAGATCCGGTCGCAGCTTGCTACCAGCATTTTCCTGTTATTGACATAGTCGGGATCCTGTACGCCTGTAAAAAGAGCACTCACGTGTCATTTATTCAAAGTTTGCAAAGCCACAGAGTAGCCTGAGGAAACAGCGGTTGACTGCAGCTAATTAGGACATTCATTTACAGAGATCATTAAAATAATATCCCAGCATTGCCGAATTAAGAGACATTTGTTTTGTCTTGCAAGATTGAAGTCAGATCTGTGATGGGTAAAACTGCACTTGTCAGGACACATCCTGGCCAGTGCAGCAAATCCATCCTTTCACTGTAATTGGTCACAAATGAGTAACTAGCTGACAAAACTGATCATATTAACTCAGGGAACATGGTCTGCCTTAGCCAAATTGGATATGTGTACGCCTCAGCGAATACATTGACTTTTGCACACGTGAATCTTTTAGAACTTTGAAGTCACATTTAATCCTTATGCACTGTTTAACGCAAACATGAGATTTTCTGTTTTCTAATAATAATAAAAAAAAATCATGTATGTTTTCTTTATTATATTGTACTTGAACCTGTCCTGAACTTTGTTTAGGGGATCATGCAAGGTTACATGAACATTACTAGTTTAAACAAACTCTGGGGTGTGACTAGCTGAGCAACAAGGCTGCACTGTGTGTTCTTGCTCTGGAGTAAAATGTATAATATGCCATAATCTAGTGCAGGGGTGGCCAACCAATGAGAGACAAAAAGCCAAAAAATATGATCTGTTAAAACAAAGAGCCGATACCATTTAAAAATGGGTGTTGCCTATCTCCCAGTAGGCCACGCCCCATGTTTAAATGGGTTATGGCTTAGCTGGCACAAGGCCCTGCCCCATTTTTGTGTTTACGGCATAAGAAAAAATGCACTCCATCACTGCTATAAATCCTGGGTGCTAAATCACAGTTTTTATATGTAATCTTTCCAAAACTGTAAAAAAGAGATCTGCACACCTCCTGATAAATATAAAAAAATGTTTTATAAATTGCATAAAAGCAAAAATAAGTTTATCAAGCACATGGCAGCATATTGGTAGGTACAGGTTTACTTAACAATCATCACTCCATCATGGTAGGAGGAGCCTGTAGCCGGCCATATACTTACCAATATGCTGCCCTGATAAACCTTTTTTTTTTGCTTTTATGCCATTTATAAAACATTTTTTAATATTTATCAGGAGAGAAAAAAAAAGAGAGAGAAGGGAAAGGAGAGAGTGGAGGGAATTTCTTCCAGGCTTCACACACAGCACTTCTAGCAGTCACTGAGTGCTCACCCACTGCCACTACAGCCGGACCCCAGCTGTCACTCGGTCATTCAGTGGAACTACTAGCCCACCCGGCCAGGCCTTTTCTCTTTCCCTGCCGCTGTCCGGCACTGTAGTGCACTGCCGCAGATTAGGGGACGCACAGGAACCGGCTCCCGGGCTCTCTATTTGTGCGGCATCTGTGTACTCACCTTAACCCAAACCAGTCCCGGCGAAGCTCAGTGGGTTATTCTGCTGGTGAGAGGCCGGATGACCCGCTCAGCGTGTAGCGGCGCCTAACTCCTGCAGTCCGGGGGTGGGGAGGTGAGGGCGGAAGTCCAGGGACACTGCCTCCTAGCGCAACTGCCCATGCACGCGGTCGCGCTGTGCAGAGAGGAGGCACACATGAAAGGGCCGTGTGCTGAGCCAGCGCTGCTAATAGTGTGTACACACTATCAGCCGCACATTAAAGGGAGGTAGCTGTGGAGCCGCACATGAGAGAGAGAAGAGCCGCATGCGGCTCGCGAGCCGCGGGTTGGCCACCCCTGATCTAGTGCTTCTCCCCCATAATAATAATCTCCATCGACATTGTATACTCCACGGAATCCGTGATGAAACCATTGCTTTGTAAAAATAAAGCAGTCAGTATTTACCCTGCACGGAAACAAACAAAATAACTCACCCAAATCTAAAGCCCCCCCATACACTGGTCCAACTTGTCCTAAGGACAAGTCGGACCATATTCCACTTGAGCTCCACCGGCAGCTCCCCGGGAGGCTCACTTACGATTTGGCACTTGATGTGCCATTTTTACATGCAATAAATTACATGCGATTTATCGCATGTAAAACTAATGAGGAGTTGCAGCAGCGACGGGGGGGGGGGGGGGGGGGGGGCAGGAGGCAGTGTTGAGCGGCGGGACACAGTACCTGGAGGTGCCGACAATGGCCATATACTGCACAATAGGTACCATTAAGTGTCACAATCCCAGTATTTTGTAAGACGGATTCTCCTCTCCTGTCGACGTGTTTCGATAGGGTAACTTATCTTTATCAAGACCCTCACTAGTGTGAGTGAGAGTACGCATGACAGCACCCATCTATGTGTTTTTTTATTTTAGTTCCAGTCATAGACTGTCTACATATTGTTATCTTATTTTTTCATATACCATCTAACGAGACTGACTCGGATGTGACAGACCCACAACCTTTGTGTATTCAGCTTTCCATCGCCCATGGTCCTACACACATTAATGTTCTTCCTTGGCATGAACCAAGAGCATATGCTCCTCTTGTAGAGCCCCACCCATCTCTGATGCACTCCACTATGCTACCTATGCAAAAAGCATTTTAGCATAAATTCTGCAAAAAAAGCAGTATTTTGTTTTTCCATCTCTGGCACAAAATACGTTCAATGCCGCTTAGGCCTCTCAGAGTGACAGAGCAAAATTAGGTTACCTGGCCATTTTCCACAATGCTGATACGGACTGTCCGATTACATACAAGGCCGCAACGGACCAGGAGCCTAACACATAAAGAGATCACCAGTGTTGGAGGCACTGCGGTATAGGTGAACTGGGCAGCAGTGCTTCAAAAGAGGAGGCCTGTGGGCAGCCTCCTCTGGCTGGGTCCCCTCCTCTTTCCCGGGAGCATCGTCCTACTGTCCAGCGCAATACAGTCTTGAGCACTAGAGTGCACAGATTCTATTTTGCATGCGCAGTGCAGTGGCCATTTTTCCGGTGATTCTGGTAGCGCTGCTGTCTTCATCTCGGAATTCCAGAGGGTAAGTATTAAAAAATTAGTTCATTGTTCACAGTGTGGGCCCCCTGTGCTCTAGACACATTGCACCCATTAAAAATATGCCACTGGAACTGGGGTTACTGTGTGTCATAATGTTAACTAGGGGCACTACAGAGTATTTGCACATTATACTTTCTAATATGACCACCACAATATTTTATTGGTGGAGGCTCCTATAGGGTACTGACCCAGGGGCACCCTACACACCTTAATCCAGGTGTTATATGCATAGTCTCACAGATGCACGGCTTAGACACATGACAATGACATGAGTCCTGATCTGAAGAGGCTGCCCTACCATTCCGCGTATTCTGTGTTACCCGGCTCCGGTTGTCTATCTGTTCGGATCACCTCTGGAACATTAAATATAGTAGTGATGGCATCCAAAAAAAGAGAAACCTTTATTTGTACAGCACCTGCATATTTATTATAGTCTTGAAATACTTTTATTATGTATGATATAGCTTTGTAGCAGCTGTACATACAGTACATTGCAATTTTCCTGTGTAATGCTGCCCTCTAGTGTCAAGAGAATTTGTTGCGCATTCTCTTTAGTCATGTTCACGTCACAATTTTCATTCATTTTAATCCAGAGCTCTCATTCCTATCTCACTTGTTTCAATGATTTTCCAACTAAATTAACACTTTGATTTAAAAAAAAAAAAAATTACTGTAACTTTAATTTATAAATGTGACCTACATTAAAATAAATGTGGCCGAAACAGAGGAACATTTTGGGTTATTATTTTTATTATTATGAAAAGTAAAGCCCCGTACACACGGATCGCTCAGCACATATCGCTGCACGCCTATGATGCATTTGTAAGTGATCTAGTCAGATTGCTTAGAAATGTGGCTGAAACCGCCCCATGGGCATGACCCTTAAGATTTCCTATTCACAAACAAGCCCTCCAGCTGTTGTGAAACTACACATCCCAGCATGCTCTGTCAGTTTCAGCATTTTCTAACAGCAATAGTGTGGCAGGGCATGCTGGGATGTGTAGTTTCACAACAGCTGGATGGCCACAGTTTGGACAGGCCTAATATACAGTAAGTCATAGGACTTTAAAACATAAGATAAGTGTCACTGGTTGTATATTTAACCAGCCAAACTGTAATGTAAAAATAATACTTAGGTCAGTATCCAATTAGCCACAGTAATTTACCAGTAATTACTGCTGAAGGGGCTATTCAATTAACCACAATGCTGTCGCCTACAAATTAAAATACAGTACATACGTTTATGAATTTTCACGGATCCTGTGTATTTGTTCACGATAACGGTAAAATAATGGGAGCCTAATTGGGGAAAAAAAATATCGTTGATAGCAAATAAACAAACAAAAAAAAGGTAATCCCACAACACTGTTTTAGTACAACACTGTATTAGTATTCATAGGCAAAGGATAAATGGAAGTTCCATGTGAACCATGCAAATATGTGGTAATTAGGAAAAATTACACTACTGGGGACATCTGTAAAGGGTACTACTGATGACATGGCATGTAACTGGCACTACTGAGGAAATGATGTGGAACTGGCACTACTGGGGAAATTATATGGAACTGGCACTAAATATGTGAAAGAAAATGATTGCTTGGCATTCAAGGTCAGTGCCTGAGATACTGTAGTACACAAGTTATGTTTCATGCAGAAATAAAAAATATTTGTGTGTATTTCATGTGTTTGATGTGTTAATGCAGCATAAATGCAAGATGCCTCATCTACTATATAAAAGTGAAAATTTGTCCTTCTGTCTGTCTTTCTATACAAATCCAGTCTACAAGCCAAGATAGTGAAATTTTACATACGAGCGTATTAAAACACGGCCGAGGCAACTTAAAAAATTCCAAATCGAAATACATTTTTTATTAATTAAAAAACATAATTTTTGCTGTACGCTCATATGTATGTTCCAGCATAACTCCGGAATGACTGCAGCAATTTACACAAAACTTGGTACACATATTACTTACAATCTGTGAACAAACACTGTTGGGGTAACACACCCCGAGGGCTGAGACACCAGCACAGAGTATTTCAGACGACAGCGTAACTCTGGAATGGATGGAAAAATTTACAACAAACTTGGTACACATATGACTTCCTATGTGGGAACAAACACTGTGGGGGGTAAGACAACCCTAGCACCAGAGTATTCCAGCATACAGCATCACTCTGGAATGACTGTAGCAATTTACACCAAAATTGGTACATCTATTAATTACAATCTGTGAACAAATACTGTGGGGGTAACACCCCCCCAGCACCCCTAGGGGTTGGGCAACAGCACAGACTATATCAAGACATGCATGATATGTCCTTGATGATAGGTCTGCATGTGACTATGACAGTGATGTAATGTGAGGAGGGGAATGAAGATAGCACAGATAGTGGCAGTATAAGGGTCCCTCAGCAGCACAGAGTATATCAGGAGATGCATAATGTGCTGCGGCTCAAAGTAAATGAATGAATAACTAATGTTCTTTATAATGTGCGTTTAGTATTTAAATAGATTTTTGCAAAGAAACATTCCTAAAATCCTGGGCAACGCCGGGAGTTGAAATATAAAAATATTCTGAAATACAGAATAATCTGTTCCCGAGCATTTTGGATAAGGAATAATCAACCGTATTAGAAGCTTGGCTGAGTTACAGTATAGATGAGAGGTGAATTTTCTCTGTTCAGCTATTATAAGTATTTATATAAATTGCTTTATGACAGTGCGTAGATGTGGGCATCCAGTAAAAAAATTCTACAAAAAACACAATTTATTGCTGTTTCTCAAGAGCTGAGTACATTTTAAGTTTAATTTAGAACACTAGTCATTTTAAATTAATATGCCGGCATCTAAAAACAGATATTCTCCATATTGTTTTTTCTTTATTTCAGTAATTCTTATAACAGAGCCATTGTGCCATAGAAATTTTCTAGTATGCTATTTAAATTTACATATGCACAGAGACTGCAGATACCAATCCTAGACGCTTGGAAGTCGGGAATGATTAATGCATCATTGGTAGTGTGGCTCCCATGGGGCAGATAAGCAGATTATTTTCTTTAAATAGTGCAATTTTCTTCATATTTGAATGTAATTTAATTATGATTTTGATCAAAGTTAGACGTCGATGTATCTCATTACCATAACAATGGTAGCACATGTCTAAGTGTAACCACATACATTATGCGCGTAGTCCGTGTTTTCTATAAATAAATATCAATGGACTATAATTAAAGAAAATATTGCATTGATCAGGGATTGAGGGAACATAATGCTTTACATATTTCAATTTTTGAAATTAATTTGAAATATTACATACAGCACAGTATTAATTATGACTTCATATAACAAGGATTTGGAGATCAGTATGTTCAGACTGTTATAAATATATCGTAAGAGTCTAAAGGCCCCCATACACTGAGCCGATTTGGTCCGATTTCGGGCGATTGCGACCAATTAAATTGGACCAAATCGGCTGTCCCTGACATGTTGTCGGGTCCGATGCGCAGTCCTGTGCACATTGGGCCTGAGCAGGTGGTCGGACTGCTGGCCGTCCGACCGTCCCTCCTGGGACCCCCTCCAGGAGGTCCTAGGACTGGTGGCCTCCAAATTGTGACGGATCGCATGTGTACCTGCCACCTGGAGAGGTCCCGGGCGGCTCGCAGGGTATCGGGTGTCCCGAGACATAGCAGCAATGTATGGGCACCTTTATAAAGAGGCTTGGGGGAAGTTGTGTGGATTGTAATTGCTAATACCATCTTCCCTATGTATAATATATTTGAGTGACTTTTTGGGCTTTGCCGTTGTGATTAGTAAGCTGCACTTTTATCATCTATGCCTTAAATCCATCGAGGTGTTCCTTTAAAGTGGAAATAAGTTCCGACAAGTTACACGTACTGTACAACCCTAAAATCGTGCCTTCTTAAAGTGCAATATATAAGCTGGTATTTTCTCATTTCTTTTTTTAAATGTTATCAGATACGATCCACTGAAAAACTATTTAATGACCTTCCTAAAGAGGAATTAATGAATAGACTTCCTTATGATGACCTTTATGATTATTTAAGCTACTAAGAAAATGCAGCGCACCGCTGTTAATAGAATAGCAACTACAGCACAAGGACAGATTTTGGGCAGATTAACTGTATGTTTAGGTCTTTTGAAAAGTGATTTAATAATATCTAGTCTGTGACTTGATGATATGATTATCATTATCTGGGCGGCGGTTCATCGTTTTATTGATATTTCAACCCCTGCCATTTTAATGAAAAATGAATCTTGCTTTTTGATTTGAACTTTTGAGACATCTATAATGCTAATGTCAACACAGACTTATTGCCAAATAAAGTAAGGTTACCTACAGAAATGAGTTTCATTTGGCTATGCAGTTTTACACATAAGGACATTTCTTAAATTAACTTTATTGTCGCTTTAATTTCACAGGTACAGCGGGAGCTGGCAGCTGTTATAGCCTTGAAAGCAAGAAAATCCGGTAAGCCTGAATGAGATCAGTGCCACATAAGCATTCCATTTGTCACTGTTGGTATATGCAGTATTACTGTGCACTTTATTTTATTTATTACCAGTAATTTATACTTAACCCTTTTACACAGAAAATGAAATTTCATTAAATGCACAGGTCCTTTTTCTGTGTGATCCGGATCTTAAACTCTGGGTCTCCAAATGCAAATGACCAGAGTCGGAGTTTAAGATCTGGATCGACCCTTTCACACAGGCGAAACTCCATGTAATAGAGGAAATCTCCGGGTCTAAATTTTAGACCTGGAGATTTGCTCTTTTGTGTGAAGGGGGTCTGACAGCAGGCTTCCGAATAACCTGGCGCTTCAAAAGCCGGGTAATGGCCGGATTATTCGGCCGCCGCTGTCTGAAAGTGATATAATATAGCGCACACATTTCCGCATCGCTTTACAAAGAATATTTATACATCAGTCCCTGCCCCAGTGGAGCGTACAATCTATATTCCCTACCACATGTACACGCACACACAGACATTCTAGGGTTAAATTTGTTTGGAGCCAATTAACCTACCTGTATATTTTTCAAGTGTGGGAGGAAACCGGAGTACCCAGGGGAAACCAAGCAAAATATACACGCTCCACACAGGGCCATGGTGGGAATTGAACCCATGACCTCAGCGCTGTGAGGCAGTAATGCTAACCATTACACCATCCGTGCTGCCCAAATCACTATAATATAGTATTTGTTCAATAAATATATGGTAATTAGCATTGGGGTCACCTTTGGCAAGAAGACCACTGTACACCTTATTACAACGATTCCCTGTGTAAACTGCTTGTAGTGGCTGCAGCTATTTTAATATTTACCAAAATGCAGAAAATGTAATTTGTTAGGAAATGAATATGTCATGTCTCAGAGATGTCACTAATTTCTAGTAAAATGATAGGCTAAATGTTATGTAAGACAACCAAATAGCTGAAGCCGATGTATACTGACATTCTTTTCCACTTTTTACTCCAACATAAAGATTATGACCTGGATTATTTTAGCTGTGGTAATTAACTGCAGGCTAATTGGTTTTCCTGAGCTATACAATTACAGCCTGCGGTAAGCCTTCAGGCTGCACTTAGGGGGTTATTCTGGGTGATTTGCTCGGAGGCAATTTCGCATCCTTGGGAGTCAGCCTAACCCTGCCTTGTGAAAGGTCTTTCACACTGGCTGGGAATGGATGTTTTGCATAAACATCCATTCACAGCGTGCAGGGGAACACCCACATCATTTGATTCTCGGCGACCATCGAATGATGTGGAACGTGCACGCATATGTAAGGGTGCTCTGGGGCAGGAAGTAAGGAAGTGGGCCCCCGGTGGCCACGGCACGGCCTCATTAGCATGAGAACATTCTGAGCGATCTAGTGAGATCGTTTAGAAAATACCCCTAGATCGCTACGTGTGTATTCCCTTAAGAGCCCTTGCCGTGGGTAACACGAACGTATTAATCTATAGCTCTGGTTATTTATGACAAAATATATGATTAATGTGCGTTACTGTAAAGTTTTCCATGTTCAATTGCAATCCGGCCCTGTGTGTTTGTAATTATTGAAGTGCTTACCTACCACAAGGAGGGCGGAGTCAGAATGCAAATCACATATTAAGCACCACCCACCTAGAATATAGATTGTGACAGGTTGTATTTAAAGTGACAAGAACTATAGAAACAAAGAGCCTGATTCAGACCTGCTCGCTAGGCTTTGTATATTTGTTGCCTAGCGAGCAGGTAAACGCCGCCCAGCCGAACTATCGCCCCACTCCCCCGCCTCCCTGATCCCCTCACTAGCATGCGTGCTGACACGTTCGCCTACACATCCGCTCTCATGTGTACGCACGGAAGAAAAATCCTCCTGGCACCTGTCCTTTAAACTCCGCTGCATGATTTGGAGACGGGTCGAGTAAAGATTTCACAAATTATTATTTTTTTTCCCCCTTACGCAAATAAAAGTCAGCCTAGACTCTGGTGCTGAAGTCAGCCGCCCGCCCCAAGCAGACATAGACTCGCCAGGGCCAGCTGGGTGTTCCCCCTGCTTCCGCTCCATGCCCGCCCCCTTCCCTCCCGGAAGTGTTCGATCCAGGGGTTTGCACATGTGCAAACCCCAAACATAGGCCAGGGTAGTGAATTCAACCCAGACCGAGCGGGTCTGACTCGCACCCAAAAATCATAGTCACTGATAATTATTTTGTAGTTTGAATTAAATTGTAGGCATTATTATTATTTATTTATTAACAGTCTCTTATATAGTGCACACAAATTCTGCAGCGCTTTACAGAGTATACTTGAATATTCACATCAATCCCTGCCCCAGTGGAGCTTACAATCTATATTTCCTACCACATGTACACACACACAGATATTCTAGGGTTAATTTTTGTTGGAAGCCAATTAACCTACCAGTATATTTTTTGGATTGAGGGAGGAAACCGGAGTACCCAGAGGAAACCAACACAAGCAAGGGGAGTATATACAAACTCCGCACAGTTAGGGTCATGGTGGGAATCGAACCAATGACCTCAGGGCTGTGAGGCAGTAATGCTAACCATTACACCATCCGTGCTGACCCTATTATAGTTGAGAAGGCATGCCATATGCAAGTTATCAATCCAGTGCAATCTGTGTTTGCTGATGTAAGGGCAAAAACAGGGTCTTTTAGCTTTTGTTTTTAGCAACCATTTTTCTTGGCCTACCGATTTTGTTTGTTTGTGCCTGAAAAATGTACTGTTACTGTATCTTAAGATTTGTGACAGTCACAGACATATGTATTTTCTCAGCCTGTGGCAGGCAAAACAAAATCGCAGACAAGCGTCGGTATTGTGGTTTATTGGACAGCCTATTCAGCAGTAATTAGCTATTGGATACCGTGGATATGTTACTTAGATTTACTTATGTTTTTGATAATGGGAGCCAGATATATTTGGGGTAGAGGGCTGGAGGATTTAACTTTTAATATAGGGCTGAATTACTGTATATAGAGTGAAACATAGACCAGTCATTTAACAGATCATTTGCTAGATAAGCCCCTTAAGGGCCATGGAGAATGATAAATTGGATAGAGATAAAGGGCTGGTTCGCTCGTAAAAGCAAATTATCTCTTTAAGGGACAAAACCATGTACACTGCAGGTGGGGTAGATGTAACACGTGCAGAGAGAGTTTGATTTGTTTGGGGTTTGTACGTCAAACTGATATCTATATTGCAGTGTAAAAATAATGCAGCCAGTATTTACCCTGCACAGCAACACCCAAATCTAAAGGTGGCCATACACACGCAGATTTATCTGCAGAGCTGTCTGGTTGGAACAAAAACCTGGTTATGGATGAGAGCAAATGACAGTTGACCATTTGCTTGGAAATGCTGGAAAACTGACAAACTGTCACTCATTCATAACCATGTTTTTGTTCCAATCAGCCAGATCTGAAGATAAATCTTACTAGTGTATGGGCACCTTAACTCTCTCTGCACATGTTACATCTGCCCCACCTGCAGTGCACATGGTGTTGTCCATTAGAGAGAGAGAGAGAGAGAGAGAGAGAGAGAGAGAGAGAGTATTTGCTTTTGAGAGTGACCCAGAATCCGGCCCAAAGTACCAGCCAATACGCCCCTTACTGTCATATTACAGGCTCTGTTTGGAAAATGACACTTAGGAACTGATTTGGTGTTAGATTATCTCTCTCCACTTTATAACTATCCAAGACCTAGTATATCCACCCCTGTGTTTTGTAATGAAAGAGAAAATGAGTTGAGAATATAAGTACATTATAGCATGCTATTCCCCAGCAGTACTTATAGGATGTAGTTGACAACCCAACAAATGGGATGCTGGCTGTCAGAAGACCGGCACCAGAATACTGCTAGTTGTCTAAATGCCAATCCGGAATGTAAGTATGCCAGGGAGAGTAATGCTGCTTTCCCACTGCCTACACGGGTAATGACCCGTTTTTTTTAAACGGGTCTTTAAACAGGTAAGAGCCATAAAGACCCTTACCCACTGCAGCTTTTAAACGGTAAATTACCAGGACCAGGGCTACCTACGGGCTCAAGATAGGTAAGTATCAGTATGTATGTGTTATGTATGTATTAAACTTTTATTTTTCACGTGTGTCAGTGTGTTTATTGTACTATTTCTTTTACTGTGGAACTACAAGACCCAGCGGGCCCTTTAATGCCCCGCAGGCTGGGACTTGTGGTTCTCCAAGTCCCAGCTTGCGGGGGAGGCTTGCTGGGACTCATAGTTCACCAGTAAAAGACAATAGTTTTTATTCTATTTTTTACACCATTCCATCAGCCCGATGCCCACCGCCCAGGGGCATCGGGGACAGCACCAGGCTTCAGCCTGGTCAGGTAAGTCCTGGAGGGGGGGGACCCCTTCATTGGGGGGGCCCCCACTCCCCCAGGGCCCCTGGCCAGGCTGACTGGTCGGTAGGGTTAATGCTTTGGCCGCGGGACCTTATATAATAAGTGTCCCCCGGCTGTGGCATTACCCTGCTAGCTGGTTTGGCCTGGGGCTGGTCATTTTTTCCCCCGTATTTTGGGAACCAGCCCCGGACCTGGAGCCTGGGGCTGGTTGTAAAGAATCAGGGAACCCCTATTTGTCGGGTTTCCTGATTTTTTTAATACCAGCCCCGGCTCCTTCAGCCTGGTGCTGGTTACGGCAGTGGGGGGGGACCCCATGCCGGTTTTTTTTTAACGGGTAAAGGGCTACCCCTTTCCCACTGCCGAAAAAACGGCTTTTAAGCGGGTAAAACACTGCTTTTTACCCGTTTAAAAAAACACTGTATTTTTAAACGGGTACAGCAACCTGGAGCTTTCCCACTGCAGCTGTACCCGTTTAAAAAGGCTAAAAAAACGGCATTTTACCATGTAAAGCCTGCAGTGGGAAAGGGGCATAAGGGTTAGGCTTCGGGGGCATGGATAGGGTTAGGCTGCGGGGGCATGGATAGGGTTAGGCTGCGGGGGCAGGGATAGGGTTAGACTGTGGGGGCAGGGATAGGGTTAGACTTGCGGGGGCAGGGATAGGGTTAGGCTGCGGGGGCAGGCATATTGGTAGGGAGTGGGTTATAGATAGGGAAGGGTTTTGTTAGGCTTTGGGAATGGAAGGTTTAGGTTTAGCCTGTGGGAGGTGAGGGCGAGGGTTAGGATTGGGGTTAGTTTAGTGACATTTTTGTTGAGATGGCAGTCAGGGTGCTAGCATCCCATACCCAACCCTATTATTTTCCTTTTTTAATTAAACATGCTTTTACCTTCATATGATATGTCTATATATTTTTTTTGTTTTAATGCTGCCACCTTGTGCATATCTCCAGTAATACATTCCTTCCTGTCTTCAAAGTAAACTATATAGAATCAATGTAATTATTGTAGAGTCATAGGACTTTCTCAACCAAGGTTGTAAGGTTTTTTTTTTGTCTAAAAGCAACTGATTAATGTGCGGTGCTTTGTTGATCCTAACAAAGAAATGATACAGAGAAGAATAGAACATTGTGTCCCTGTGTTTTCTATTGTTTCGAAAATTGGACCAAAGAAGAAAGTGCCCTCTGTTCCCCTTGTGCATTATTTGTATGCATCCCAGTGACACCATATGAGGATCATCTTTGCACAGAACCAAAGGGAATAAACAATGTTGGAACATAATGGTCTATTATTATACTGGATCTATTTGTCCAAATGTATGGCCTAGGAGAATTGTCCTTGATCGAAATAAAACACTGTAACAATTACGCACTATAAATCCAAGAGGAATGTTACAAATTCAATAATCTACGTAAATACGTCTTATAGATGCTGGCTGATGTCTATTCACTAAAGCACTGATTCCAGATACTTTGTTGTGTGTCACAGTTGATTTCCACAGCACTGAGGGCTAGCTCCAGGTAAGTGTTCCTCCTACTGAGCCCGTGGGAACCTGATAACATGTGATCCTATTAGCACACAGCAAGAAAATCCCGCTACACAATAGCTGAATGGAGCATATACTGTATCCTGACACTTGTCACTGGAAAGCAACAGGGTTTCGCTTCTTTATCTTATGTACTATGTTTCTGCACTTTCTACTTCCCTCCTGGGGGGGGGGGGGGGGGGATGGTGTGTTAATTCAATCGTTCCCCATGTTTACGTTTTTTGGACTAAGGGGATTTCACTATTCAATCAAAAACATTGGGATTTGTGACTGCAGATTCGGCTCTTTGAAAAGCTGAATCTGCATTCCCGGAAACGGACATTACATTTTCGAATTAGCTTCCATTTCCATGGAAAGAAACAAGGATTCCAGATACACAAAGTTTCCCATTTTCAGATTGATTCCGAAATTCGGGAAAAAATGGAATAACAGACGTTATTTCTCATTTTTTTCCGGCAAAGTAGCAGCATTGAATACCCCTGTTGGTATCTGTATTCTCAGTTTTATAGGATTCTGCATCTTTCTGCAAATTATATACAGAGATGGTTTGTGTGCAACTTGCTGCAAACTCTGTCTGATATCACGCTGCGACTGAGCCACCGAATCAATGCCACTTTTCACTAGGTTTGTATTAGCTATGTCCTGTATAGTCTGCACCTGTATTTTCTTCATTGCAATCAATAGGACTGTTTTCTGCTCTGGGTGGGTGCAATTTTGGCAGCAAAAGGACTGCCTGACAAATGGCCACCCAGGAAATGTCAATGACATCATGTATCTACATCGTTCTATTATACGATAACATTGTCAATATGGGAAAATCACTTTTCTTTTGTTCCTGTGTTGTGCTTGTGACCAATCTGGACATTCTGTGCAATTCCTTTGTCAGTGGAAGGAAGTGTTCCTGGGTATCTTTCTTCAGTCCAGCTTCCTTTCACTTCTTTGCCAGCAGATAGACAATCCCCCACATTGAATCCATAAATACAGCTGTTTGTTTCTAAGCTGGACCATTATACAGATACTTACATGCATATTTATAACTACATTAAGGGCAGAGTAAAGTTGGTACAATTTGCATAATGGTCTTATGATATATTGTGGGCCTTTTATATATAGGGTTTTCGAATCCTGGGCTAATTGGTTTTTAATCTTGCTAGAGTTTCCAAATAAAAAAAAACTCAGGAAGATAACATGGCTCATCTGGGAGAGACCTCCAGTTATTGTTAATAAGATCCTGTGTTTGTATAAAAGAGGGGAGGGGGTTATATGGTGTTCTTACAGAGTTACCGTATTGAAAGAAATCCCCATTTATTTTTGGCATAGTGCTATATCCATAGCACTAATTAGTTTCCTTTTTGTAATTTAACTGATTTACTTAGCAAAATATGCCTTTTAGCACTTGTTATCTGGGCTGCCTTTTCCCAAAGGCTCGTGGAGTGTTCCTGAATTAATGAGAGGTTTTTGCAGTGTATTTTTGTAAAAGAAATAGCTGCAGCAGCTTCTAGGCATTAAGTGGAGTCATTGAAAGAATATGATGGATTGTTACCTATTATGGCTCAGAGTAGCTTTGCAAGGTATGGTATCTGCTGTCCTTCATCTTCGCAGCCATAACCCATGCAGCTGTGGAGGGTGTGTGGGGGGTTGTGTGTATCAGTGCTGATGCGGGTTCTCCTGCAGAGCATTTTATTTCTGTCTGCAGGCTTGAGATTGGTGTTTTCTTTCTTACTATTGTAGATATAGATATATTGGGGTGATTCAGGACCGCTCGCCAAGCAGCCGGCGTTTTCTGCCTAGCGTGCAGCTTAATACCACACACCTCCCAGCCAAATGTCCTCACCCCCCCCCCCCCATAGCACTGAATCCACTTGTTAACATGCAAAGTGATGATGTACGCGAACACATCCCCTCGCATGTGGCATCAGCTTGCATCGGCCACCTGCCAAGGAGAATGCCCAACATTTTTATGGGGTTGCCATAAAAAGCTTGACGTTCCCTTGTTCCATCCCTGTTTCCACCCCCGGCCCTCCCTCCCCGCAACGAATGGCTCAGCGAGTGTGTAACTCACCGAAGCCGTTCGATGCTGGGATTTGCACATGCACAGAAATGCACAAACCCCTACCACTTAATTCAGATCGTTATTGGCTATGAGCGATCCTGAATGGGCCCAATAGTGCCTTCATGCAGTACAGGAAGGCATGAGATGAGGTAGGCAGTTTTAGTACAACCCATGTCAATCAGCAGCAGAGCAGAGTGTTTCAGCTCTGACAACTTGTGTGCAGGTTCATGTGTATGAAGGGTCACAGTCTATAGCCAGTTTATGGAGTATGCCGGCACCAATATCCGTTCACGCAGAATGAGTCTCCCGTATCAAAAGATCAAATATCAAAAATATTCTGAAACCCAGAAAGCTTTGCACACAACCTAGATAGTGGCACCACCGCTTTCTGATGGGCACATCCTTTCTTTCCTGCCCAAAATTGTAATAAATATTGTATACATTTACACTCAATCTGTGTGTATAAGGCATAAATGAAACATAATTTAAGTTTGTGTTTATACCAAGAGATCTCATTATGGTATGCAAATATTCCAAAATACTGCCGGTTCCAAGCATTTCGGATTTGGGAGATTCAAACTCTGCCTCTGACTTTTTTCTTTGTAAGATTCTAGATCATTCTTTTGTTAACCAACAACTCTTGTCAATATTGATTTGTGGTCATGTTTCCTACTAGGTAAATGCAAATGAGGTAATTTAATATTGTAAATGTGCTTGGAATGCTGCTTATCCCAAAAGATCTTTTCTAACAATGATAGACAAGCCTCAGATTGGATTATACTAAACGGTAGTCTATTTTTTGTCATCCTTGTCCAAGCTGATGTGCTAATCTGCTGTCTTCCTCTTTTATACCCCCGCTGCTGTAATTGGCATCTCCCACCTGCAAGACTTCCAGACAGTGGTTATCCTTCTGTGTGAGAGTCAGAACACACAGATTTCATTCTTGGGATTGAGCCATGTATATCTTCAGACATCTGGCTACTAAGTTATTCTCCAATAAAGGAGCCTGACGTACATAAAAAAGAAAAAAAAAGATGATATAACAAACTAATTATAGTTAGGTGCAGTGAGGCAAATGCGGCTGAGACGTCTCTGTGGACCCTACAGGAAATAGACGCTGGTCTTGAGACTAATGGAGAAGTACCGGAGCAGCTTTGTTAATCGTCATGTTACCTTGGCTTAAAATATGCAATTACCGTATCACATCCTATGTGTCACACAGTGATTTAAATTTGTATGTGTTGAATTATTATTATCTTTTATGAAATCACAGAGACATTTGAGGTGTTGAACCTTTGATCAGTTAAAGATGCACAAAATGGGGATACTGAAATTAGATGTCAAAGTAGGGACATAATTTTTCCTTCATACAGTATTTGGGACCTGTTTAAAGGCATTAAGGGGAGATGTATGAAACCTTCCAAAGAGATGAAGTTTGAACCAATCGGTTCACACAGCCTATAACGTGACAGGAGATGGCTGATTAGTACTTTATCTCTCTCCACTTTATTTATCTCCCACGTTTGATACATCGCCCATCTGTGAGGCCTGTTTCATTCCAGATGTCTTGTTTGTTTATTTAGTCATCAAACATTTCATTAATTTCTAATGTCGTTATAATTTAGGGGTTGGGACACAGTGTTCTGTATGAGTTCCATATAGATTGTATCATTGTATAAAAGTTCTGGTGTAATTGTGAATTACAGAAAAAAGAAGTAATGCAGATGCACACTCCGAAAGGAGCCCATCCCTGCCATTTGCTGAGCCGGGTGGGGGTGTTTAGCGGTATGTAGCCCATAGGCTACAATAGGATACCGCCATTTCGGAATAGCGGTAGCCTAGGGATGCGAAGCGCTACTGCCCAATGTTAATGCATTGCTTCGCATTCCCCAAAGAAATCTATGGGGGATGTGGCCGGTGGGATTCGGTATGAAACACCGATGGTCAAAATACCGACAACTATTGACCGATGGTCAAAGTCCCGACAAGGTCAAAATACCGACATTTAAAATCCCAACAAGGTCAAAATACCGACCTATAGTTCTGTATGTGGGCAAATGACAATCAACCATTTCTCCCAAATGCTGGAAAACAGAAAACGGTCATTGAAACAAATTGTTTAAATCTGTTTGCTTTTACAAACTTATCCAGCATTGTCATATGCTTGCATACAGATGAAGCCCCTCTCTGCCATCCCGCCAGCTCACCATGGTGAGGTTTCTGGTGGAGCTGGTGGACGGTGGGGGCGGGGACGCGCAAGCGTCTCACTCCTGCATCCCACTCAGCTGACATGGGCAGGGAGCGGGGACAGCACTGCAGGGCTTCTAGGAGAATAGGGCAGCGAACATCGATAGCATCGCCGGGAGCCTATCTAACGAGAGGGGCTCCATCTGTACATTTCCGGATTTTTATTTTCCCACCAGACAGATTGGACAGATAAATCTTTTGGTGTCTGCCCTCCTTAAAAGGTGCTGAGCGACGTTACTAAAGCACAGGTGGCTCAGCACACATGGTATGCACCAATGATTTGTGTTGAGCGATCTGTGCTGACCAGTGTTCTCTGGTAAGAACACTGGTGAGCCCACACATCGCCGTCCCTATGGCCTGTACACATGGAGCGACCCGTGCTCCTTTTCTTAGCAATATAGACTTAGAAAATATCCCCAAAGCACTACTTGTTAATGGGCCTTTACAGTAATTAGTACCCTAGCTATTCTGATTTAACCATTTGTGCTGAACACCGGATATCACTTAAACCTGCATTTTTATTATGCTCTGAGGGCAGAGGTTGGGAATGCCTGTATTCCACAATAATGTAATTTAATTAATTATTAAAAAGAACCAGTGTGATGAACAGTATGATTAAATTCTCTTTTTGAATACAAAACAAACAACATTGAAACACAGATCGCCCTCTGTTACCGGAGCTAATACAATTTGTTCTAATGAGGGAGCAGCATATAATATTATGGCAATGTTACCTTGTATTTCTGCGTCTAATACTATGACGGTTTTGCTAGGAGGAAATATGTGAAATGTAAACATCTGAGTGTAATTTACGTCCATCTGTGACCGCATTTGCACAGTGCCTATACGTCACGTATAGCTGTCTCTGACTGATATAGATGTTCTCCTAGGCTGAGAGGAATAAAGACCAAAGCACAGTTTGTGTTGGCATAGACTTAAGCACATTGCGTTTGGCTCTTCTCCAGAGATTACAGATTTATGTCTATGTTGGATGTTATAGGAAACTTCCCAGGAAACCACAAGGTTGGGAACTATTGCCCCATCTGTGTTCTGTACTGTCTTCTAGTACTGAATCTTGACAATATAGCATGGTTCCCGAGAAAAAGTACTAAAACTACACAACTTAAGGGGCCAAAACACGGGGCGATACTGCTGGGGGATCTGAGCTATGTAGATTGCTCAGATCGCTCAGTACACAGCTCTTCACAGTGCTGTGCGATCTATCAGGGCCAGTATTCTCCGGTGAGAACACTCACTGATGATCAACTAGATTTATCCAGTATGCTGGGTATTAGTCACCTGGCGATAGGGACACGTGGGACCGCGCATCACTATCGCTATGGCCCCTACCCACGGAGCGATGTAGAGGCATATTCTAAGCGATCACTTAGAAAAGGCCCTGAAATCGCCCCATTAAGGAAGAGAAATAATTATACGAACAGTCTGATTTACAAATGAGTCTAAAATAAAACAAATGTGTGGAACTGATGCAGTATACAGTATGCTCAATGCATTAAAGCAAATTTGAGCCTTTCAATGACATTTTAGGGTTTCATTCTTTAAATGGAATGGAATAAATGGAGTTCTGCTCAGCTCATGGCCAGTAAATACGCATGGACCCTTCAGTAGCTGGGGCACACATGCCAGATATGAACATAGTTACTGTATTAGCTCTAATGTAGGGTACACACCAGAATGATCAGGATCGTGAGCAGATCTTGAGAGAATCAGACGATGGTCACACGATCTGTTGGAGCACACAATCTGCTCATGATCTCCATACAATCCGATCCCGATCAGTCCCCAGTAGACTGCACCAGGTAGGATCTGCAAAACGACCAAACGACCAGCGGGGACACGCATCGGATCGGAATCTGATCTAAAACACGCCAAAACGTGCCCAATTTACATACGATCGGTCAAGATTGTATCGAAATTGGGGGAATTGAGGCCAAATCATTCTGGTGTGTACCCAGCATAAGTGTAATGCCACTAAAGCAGGCATTCCCAACCACGGTCCTCAAGGCACACCAACAGTGCAGGTTTTCTAGATATACAGGCTTCAGCACAGATGGTTTAATCAGAATCCCTCAGATACTAATTAAGTCACCTGTGCTCAAGCCTGGATATCTAGAAAACCTGCACTGTTGGTGTGCCTTGAGGACCGTGGTTGGGAATGCCTGCACTAAAGTGATCACAAGACAATCTATGTAACCAAGGCCTTTTCATCAGGACGTTAATATTAATTCTAAAAAACTGCAGAAACAAGCGTTTCTTTATTTATTTTTAACGTAACTCTTCCATTCAAGAAAGGGTTAACAGAGAAGATACCACAATTATCTACTCCAATTATACCCACCTCGCTGAGATCACACAGTAGGGAACAATCCATTGCTCTCTTTTGTGCTTTAACATTTTATGCTATTCAGCAAGCGTAATAACGTTTAACTTCCCGATAAAACTTTAGTTTACATAAAAGCATCTCAGAGTGGTGTCATTTAAAGAAAATCCTGAAATATCACAAAACCTGCAGGGACAGAGGGATGTCATGTGGTGCTTAATAATACATATGCATCATGTTCACAATAAAAAACATTTATTACATAGAAAATCTAAACAAATAAATGAATCATAAATAAATTAATAAACTTAATAAATCAATGGCACATATTAATACAATCAAAACTTTTCAAATTGTATTAATATGTGTTTTATTGATTTTATTTGACCATGAACTTGATGCATTTATTTATTTATTAGCAGTTTCTTATATAGCGCATACATATTACGCAGCGCTTTACAGAGTATAGTTGAACATTCACATCAGTCCCTGCCCCAGTGGAGCTTACAATCTATATTCCCTACCACATGTACACTCACACACAGACATTCTAGGGTTGATTTTGTTGAAAGCCAGTTGACCTTAGGGATGGTCATCGATCATCAATGATTAGAAATCATTGATGGTTTATGACCGATATCGAATAGTTTTGCCATCGATGGGGGAGAACCAGATCGTTTCCCACCATCGATGTCAAGTGTAAACAAATGGTTTTGTTTTTGCGATTTCCCCACCTGCAAAGCCCCGCCCCCACATTTTAATTGGCCCACAGACTAATCAATCAAAGAAAACAAATGACCATCGATATGTAAAAACATTGATGGTCATTCATTGAATATTTCTACACTATCGATGACCAGTTGCACTTTTGCCATCGATGGCAAAGGCAACGATGGCCATCCCTCATTGACCTACCAGTATATTTTTGGATTGTGGGAGGCGTTTGTATGATTAAGCGCCACATGAATTATGTGTCTTTTGTACAGTTTTGGGAGGCTGGCATACCTCCATCATAGTGGCTGCCGGCCCACCAATTTCTCTAGTGGAGATGAGCAGAGAGTGGGCTAATATAAAACCCATGTATGCATTTTAATTCATTTAGAACATTATACCCATTTAACAGCACACCTGATTTAGCAGCACTCGTTATGGCCCAAATTCGGTCCAGTGGCCAATGTTGTGGGTTTGCAAATGCGTATCGGCAAAAAAAACGCAGGTGCAGACCCGCTGTGTGAATTGTGATAGTTGCCAAGGGGGGCAGATCCGGGGGCTGGCGCACGGGGATGCCCAGCGCTCATGGGTGGGCCCACAAAAACAGTGGGTGCACCCAGAAAAACACTGGGTATCCCCCTGCAAACGCATGTGATGCCAGCCGTCCACCCCATCTTCGGCCTAGAGTTTTATTTGTGAACAGGGGAAATTCTATGCCGAATACGGGGCGGGCGCTGGCATCATGTAAGTTTTATTGCGAACAGTGGAAAAATCATTAGATGGACTAGGACCATCGAATGGTTTCTCCCCTGTACGTTCGCATGCAAATGGATGTGTAAGCGAATACATCCATTTCCATGCCGGCCGGGACCTTTGTGCAGTGACCGGGGGGAGCGCGTTGATCCGCTCGCTAAACAGAAAATGTACGCTACTTAGCGAGCCATGCTGAATTAGACTCATTGAAGAGACCAGCACAAGCTGTGTCACTGTCCTGGATCTTGGGGTGCTACAAACAGGACCAGAACCACTGCAGAATCTTGAGGGAAGAGGGCCCTGCTCATAAGCACTTCCCTTGTAATATATCAATATACTGTACTTGGCTCTAGGTATTCATGTATAATCCTCCCAGAAAATATGAAACTAAAACAATTGTAGTTCATTTATTTCAATGTAGCCTAAGGTGACAATAAATTCCTTGTTAGCAGCAGACTTTTTCATTTGGAGTTCTTTCAGCATTGTTGACATTCTCCTTTTTTGTTCTGTACAGTCAGCGATGAAGAAGAGTTTAACTGCCCAGAAGAATCCAGTTCAGCAAATTCAGAACATTCATCAGAGACAGAGGTAATCTTCATAACCAATGCTGTAAATGTTCTGTGTGTTAGGTGTAGTAACCGTGTCAATCCGTCTTGTTGTATTTATCTGATAGAATAAAGATATTGATCCATCTGCTTAAATCACACAAAGCTCCCTCTTACGCTGATTACTTGCTTACTGCCATCTCCAACACGACTGTAGTGGTGTGACATGTTTTCTTCATAAGCTCTTTTGACTATACCAAAGCATATAGTCACCCAGTGCTTAAAGTGGTCCTGGTGAGGTGGTGGAACTCGCTTCTCCTGCCACAGCCAGAGTGGGTGCTAGGGTGTTTCCAGCCCACCTGCAAGCTTTAAATTTATGGCTTAGCCCACATAAGCATGAAAACAATAATGCGGGCCACATATATTACCCCCCCTCCCCAATTAAAATCTTGCCCCACAGTGCAAAACAACCCAACACCTAAAAGAGATGGAACAGTGCACACCTTCGGCACACAGAAAAAGCTTAGGGCATGGATTTGTGGGATGGGATTATGCACACCGTACTGCCCATTACACCACACACCGTAATGCCCATTACACAATATGCCACACATGTTTTCTTGTTTGATGCCAGGCTTTCTTGTTCGATGCCAGGGGTTACATGCTCAGTGCCAGGGGTAACATTACATGTACAGTGCCAGGGGGAACACACACATACAGGCATTAACAGCAGAATTTTTTTGGTACTTATGTAATATGTGGACTCCCGGTTTTCTTATGAGACTGTGTCCCCTCGCGGGGCTCGCTGCGCTCGCCACGCTTCGGGCACGGTGGCTCGCTGCGCTCGCCACACTATATAAAATCAACTCCACGCGTAGTTGGATAGTAGGGGTATGAAAAAATGGGGTGCATTTAACATGGGAGTCCAGATAATACATAAGTACCATTTTTTTTTGTAATCCAACAAAGCTGGGTGCCTTATCCTCCAAGGGACTTCCTACATGAAATCAATCTATTATTTCTGCCATGTATGTAACCAGGAGCAGCACCAGGTGAATTAAATTAAAGATTATCTGGTGATAACCGCTTCTTCCCTCATTCACATGAGTAAATGGTGGCAGAGGGCAGCTCCTCACATCAGGAGACGCAGATACATGATGACGCCAGCAGAAGGACTGGAGGAGGTGGGATGGGCCAGGTCTCATCCACCCTAATAATATCCCGCTCCCTGATTATTATGCTTTTTATCAGCTGGGGCCCCAACAGCTTTCTAATGTGGGTGGAAATGGTGCTACACTATGCAGAGATGGCGGCCAGTGGTGCAGCCGTACACAGTCTTTGCTGGGCTGCGGGGTGCTGGCTAAGTTGGCTTGCAATGCCGCTGCTGAGAGGATGGATGCTGAGAGGCATACAGGGAGTCACTCTGTCTGCCTCTCAGCATCCTCCTTCTTCTCATCAGCGACAATTGGCATGCAAATCACTCAGTCACAGACACTGTGACTGGAGGGACACTGGGCGGGCTGCGGAGGAGCTCTAGTAAAGGGTGGCTGCAGTGCTTAATGCAGCCTGAAACAGCCTGCCTGCTGTGTTGGGGATATCTAAATATCATTTTGGACAGGCATGGTGGGCAGAAGTAGGCGGAATGGAGTTCCGGCTTCAATTACAACTGCCGGAACTCAGTTCCACCCCGTTCCGGCCCACTTTACCCCCTGTAGTCACCTTTTTACAGCCTTAGGTCCTGACTCAGGCCTGCTGGCTAGGCTGCGTATATTCGGAAAATCTCCCCAAAGGCGTTCGCTGCGGGGGTTTGCACATGCGCATTAGCAGACCCCCACCATCGGAGACCGGGATGAGATTCCTGCTACTGTCTTTCCATGATACAGGCGGGTGGGTACTTAATATTTGCATCTATTTCACTGAAAACTGGTGTTTTCAGTGAATTAGCTGCAAATATTTGATTATAAATGGGCACTAAAATAAGGAAAGATAGAAAAGGTGAAACTGAAGTTTTCCGCAGCGTAGCAAGCACAAGTTTCAGCTCTCCTGAAATATAATTGTGCAAAATGCAGAAACTAGCAACTCACCGTATGTCAATTTATTAAATACAACATTTGGACGTTGGAATGTGTTGGCGTCCTGTTTTGAGAAAACAACCATCTAGTAACATATCACAAATCAATAAGAGGCGGCCTGATCAGTCAGTCTAATGAAAAATTGACTTAAAATGTTATTGTCTAGTTGCTGATGGATGTGATTGATTTCCCGTCCTCGGCTTGTCTGACAGCCGCTTGTGGACTGCCTGACTTGGATTCCAGTCAGACAGTGGTTTTAATGCCAGGTATACACTTTATGATGTATTTGTGTGTGTGACAAGCTTACTGCAATTAGTGTGACATGCGTGATCCATAGAAATAGCATGGTGCAAATCGAAACCATGATGCGGGGCCGATGCATGCGCAGTAGCTTCTTCGGTTCTGCACATGCTCCAGCCTCTATGGGCTGCTTTTGCAGCAGCCTCCAGAAGCATATTCTGGGTCCCAGGTCCGGCGCATGAGCAGTAATGTCCTCGTACTGCACATGTGCGGAACCCAGTATTTCTGGGCTGCCGATCAGCCGCTCATGTAGAGGCGTTCCGGAGGGAGGGAACACCTCCCAATGGAACAGTCTTGGGTGACTGGCAGGTCGGACTTCCAATAGGAAGTAACTGCCAGTCACAGTGAAGCCAGTGCAGTCTCACAGAATGCATCTGGGTTCACTTAGGCTAAGAACAGTGGCAGATTTTACCTGAGGGGGCTGCAGCCCATAGGGAAAATCTGCCACTGCAGGTGTGTACCCAGCCTAGGATAGGGGCAGAATTAGAGGTCAGGCCTCCTGTAGGCACAGCATTAATTAATGCCCCCCCCCCATATTTATTGCCCCTCGGAATCGAATAAAAAGGGCCCAAATCGCACAATTGGATGGGGCCTTAAATCCTGTGCTTTCCGAGTAATTTTACTTTTGTGTTTCACATGACTGGCTGATGGTTAGTAAACGACGAAATACCAACTGTTCAACAGTCAAAATCCCAACCGGGCCATGGGGCCCCCTCCTGGGGGTCCATGGCCCTATAGAGGACAGAACCTGTGGTGAGCACGAGGGACTATTTTTGCACTCACCCCCCTGTTGGAGTACCAACTTCCGGATTCCGATGTCGGTTTAATGACCGTTGAGATTCCAACCATCGGCCAGTCATCATACCACACCCCTAACCAATCGCATCCCCCGCTGCTTGCCTGTAGCTATATTCCGAACAATCTGACACAGTGGCTCTAATGGAAAGCCTTATAGCTCCTGTTACGGAGATGTGGGTAAGGCTGACCGGAATAGCTAAGGTCCTGGCTTTATTTAAGTGACTGGAACCTGCTAAATGAAGCGAATGGTGGGGACCCAGGGGAGTAAGACCAATCCAAACACCATTAAAGGGAAAGTATTTAGTACAATTGATTTTTAAAATGGAAACTGCTTTAAATTGTGTTTAGTGCCATAGTATCATTAAACAATTACTGTACTGTACCTACACATTGGCTTAATTAGGGATTTATTTTAAGATTGAGCACAGAGATTCTATGTATGTTCTTTATAATTCCATGCTGACTAGAACTCTGGGAATGATCATTCAGCTGCTACTGCATTGTGCAAATGAGAGGTATGAGCAGTGTGGAAGCCTGGGCATGATAGCCATATAGGATGTGGTATCTGGTGGACAGTCAGAACGTCGAGATAAACAGAGGTAGACACAAGCAAAAGGTCAACATGGCATCGGTCGAAACATAAAAATGTCAACATGAGGTTTCAAATATTTTTTTTTTTAAATATATATTTTGGGGGAATTTTCCATGGTTTGCCATCCACATGGACACCACTTGGGAGTGGTAAAGTGTACCAGGTGCAGCAGTGGCAGAGCAAGGCACCTTGTCTGTAGCATGGCAAGCAAAGGGGTACAATAATTTGGAGTCTGTGTGATGAAAGCCAAAAGACATTGAAAAAACCTCTCATGTCGACCTTTTCATGAGTTGACTATTTCCATATAGACCTTTTGTCTTTGTTGACCTTGTACATATCGACCTTTTGGTGTGGACCTATTGACTGTCGAAGGAGACACTGTTGACCATTTATACCATAGCCAAAGCATGTTCCAAATGCCGGTTGTTGTGGTTTTTCGGTACAACTTTGCAATGAGGACAGGAGGCCTGGATCAGACTTGATCGCAAATGCTACATGTTTCTCAAATGGGCAAAACCATCTGCACTGCAGGTGGGGCAGATGTAACATTTTCAGAGAGATAGATTTGGGGGGGGGGGAGGGGTGTTCAAACTGAAATCTAAAGTGCAGTGTAAAAACAAAGCAGCCAGAAACAAAAATAACTCGCCCAAATCTAACTCTCTCTGCACATGTTACATCGGCCCCACCTGTAGTGCAACATGGTTTACCTGTTTGAGAAACATTTTGCGATCAAGTCTGAGGCCCAGATGTATCAAGCTTCAAAAAGTGAAACTATGGAGAGTGATGGACAATTAACCAATCAGCTCCTAACTGACATCTTACAGCCTGGGCTTGAAAAATAACAGGTAGGAGCTGTAAGATATGGTGACACAGCAGTTTGGCCAGGGGTCAGGAGGATGGAAAATGTGAACAAGAAAGAGAGGAACGATATATGAAGGTTAAGTGACTGGTTCTGGAATAAGCTTGCCTGAAGAGGTGAGTTTTCAGGGAACGCTTGCAGGTTTGGAGACTGGAGGAGAGTCTTATTGTGCTTGGGAGGGCATTCTACAGAGTCGCTGCAATCGGGAATGGGAGCGAGTAATGAGTGTGGATGAGAGACGCAGATCTTGTGAGGATCGTAGAGGTCGTGTTGGATGATATTTTGAGATAAGAGAAGAGACGTATGTTGGTGTAGTTTGGTTTATGGCTTTGTGTGTAAGTAAAAGTATTTTGTATTGAATACGGTAGACTACAGGTAACCAGTGAAGTGACTGACAGAGTAGCTTTGCAGATGATGAACGTCTGGCTAGGAAGATTAGCCTCGCAGCTGCATTCATAATGGCCTGTAGTGGTTAGAGTCTGTATTTGGGAAGGCCAATAAGGAGACTATTGCAATAATCAATGCGTGAGATGATGAAAGCATGGATTACAGTTTTTGCAGTGTCTTGTGTAAGGTAAGTTAAAAGAAATGTCTTGAGTTTCCTATTTACTACACAATTACATTACAAATGTTAATTTTAAACATTAATCCCTTTAAAAAAAAAAATCAGTGTGTTTAAGAAAATATAGTGACGATTATGTTGGTGTCTAGTTATATTTAGCAGGGAAATTGAAGTCCAGTTACGCAGTCTGTTTCTGGTTGTTGAAATTGTTACTCTAAAAGCATGTGAACGGTATGACACCCCATGTGGGCTGCCACCAGCCCTGTTTATTGTTTGCATTACTGTGTACGAGTCCTTAGTCACACTGGGCCATGAACTGTCTAGTAGGGAAAATCCTTTGTTGTGTCACTTAATATTGAAATCAGTAATGTGTGACATGATGGTTTCATTTCTGTTACCACCTAACTGCATGTACTTGCTGTTCCATCCATTCCCTGTGTAATTCTCACATTCCCCTCCCTGTCACTGGTGCATAATTCACTTGTGGCAGAACGTTAACTTTCCCCCCAGGGATTGTGCTCTACGCTGAGCTATCCATCCTCTTACACAGAGCACCGCCTGCTCTGCTTGTCCTCCGCTCTTCCCAGCAAAGCCTCATTTCATGTTGAGTTACAGATAATAAACACAAACTCTATAATCCATAATTCACTGTGTGCTGCTGCTGATCAGCCGCTTTCAGTATATACCCAGGAACTTTGGGTGAAAGCCTGTATACAAAGAAAGACCTGTCTGTAAGCGGCATAATGCAAGTGCATGTATGTTGATGAGCACCAGCATGTGATTGTGATGATTTCATCAGATAATGTTACTGACATTCTAAAAGAGTTTATGGGGAATCTGTTTTGCTGAGTCTGTACATTTCCAGCCATCATGCTTAATGATACGGCCCTCACTGGACCAGCACTAATATTCTCCTCATGTCAAGTGCAATGAATTCAATTAAAAACATATTTTGCGCTTACTAAATGCTATTAAATATTGAAGGGCAAATAAAGCCAAAAAGTTAAATGAGCTTGTAAAATAAAATTGATGAAGGTAAAATGCTTATTCAGTCTTATTTGGATGTGTTGCTCATATTACGAAGATTGATGACGTTATACACCACTGCAGCGCCTGCCACATGTATATTACAGGGTGCTAGTGGAATGTGAGGCAGTCCTATAGCTGATTGAGAAGGCACTTCCTCCCACTGTGTGTGATTCAACCAATCCGCAGAGTGCATTTCTTCCAAGAAAGTCTATCTGTATGTATTGGTTAGGACAGGGGTTTCCAAAGTTTTCGAATCACGGCACCCTAGAGTATCATCATTTTTCCCATGACATCTCTAGAACAAAAGTTTATTTTGGAGAAATTTAGAAAAAAAAAAATGAAGTAATTTGTGTTTACATGTCATCCTTAGGTTCAATTTTGTGGTGAGGGACAGGATTTGCTTCTATGTGTCTACATATTTTATCATTGGAAGCCCCAAGCACTGGTTTTGCCTATTTCACTGTTCAAAAATAATTTGAATTGGTTCTGGATCACTATCTCCTGGGCACCCCTGCAAGTGCTCCGCGGCACCCCAGGGTTCCACTTCACTTAGTTTGGGAACCACCTCACTCCTGAGTCCTGACACAGCCACATACTGTAGAGGAGTAATAACAGGTGGACTAATTTAATATTGTCTGGTTATTGCCCGTTGTACATTATTCAGTCCGTACAACACACAGCTTTCAATTCACAACAATGCATAGTTGCATAGATTCCCTAATAAGGGTGGGAAGTGCAAACCACTATGCAAGGTGCATGGAGTATGTGACACAATTCTGCAGATTCACATCAATTCACACTTACCTCAGTGCATAGTTGCCTACCCTCCTGCATTCTGCAGGAGACTCCCTGAAATAGCAGCAATCTCCCTCTCTCCCTCATTAGTCTAGCAATCTCCCTCATGTCACCTAGCCCACATTACACTGTTATATTTTTTTTTGGGGGGGGGACAGAGAGAGATATGAATCATCAGCACCATTTCCCAACACTTTTATCAAGTATAGTATCTCTTACTAACTGCTTTGGGGATCATCTACATTTGGATATAAGTCATTGTAAAAGATTCCTCTCAGATGTAGCAGTACACACCCACACTTCTAGGTGCCACGTTCACAATCTCTTTTCCCAATCTCTCCATATATGGAACTAGACACACCCCTCGATGGGGCACTGTGCAAAATTCTATTACCAACTATAACTGAAACTGGTGGGGGGCGGGGGCGATGCGAGATGCGATCCAAGAATATTCAATGCATTAGCACCACTGGGGATCTGTTAAATAAGTCAGTGAGTACTGAGTGCAGCTGCTAGGAGACCTGAAAAACATTTACTGAGGACCACTGTCCTACTGACCCATCCATGTAATAGACTGGTTTATACATTATGTTGGCTTACCCTACTAACCCTGGACACACATGGATTACACAGGTTTTGTGGCTGATTTAAACCAGGTAAAAATTCAAGCTTCATCCTGTGTAAATTGATAATATGGTAAATCTAGTACAGTATTAGGGAATTATGTTTGTCATTTTGTAAACCAGTCTATCAGTATGGCAATATACAACCCTTATGGCATAATAATAATAATAATAATAATAATATGCTTGAGTCCAGATGGTTAAATCAAATTGATTTATGTACTAATTAAGTCACCTGTCCTCAAGCATGCATAGTTTTAAATCTGGACTGTAATGACGGAGCTTAGAAAACGCTGTTGTAATGTAAATAAAAGATTATAATAGAGTTTGTTCTGTAGGGATTTCCTGGAAAAATCATCCCATAACATCACATAACAAACCCTATTTATATATTTTATTATTATTATTATTATTATTATTATTATTATTATTATTTTATGTTTTCCTAAACTCTGTCATTACAGTCCAGGTTTTAAGGTATGTTCAAAGGAAATTTGGAGAACTTCACCGAAATAGTAGTGGATAAGTGAAATATCCTCCCATCAGAGGTACGGGAGACTAAATGTGGACATACACTAGTGCCGGATATTACCCGATTCTGACGGATCGGTAAGAGAAATCTGGCCAATGGCCTGTGTTTTACATCTGATATGATGTGTGGTCCCATGCGCATCTAATCGAAACCCCTAGATTGCAAGTGCTGCACGTAGGATCTGTCACATCGTACAGCCTCCGGCAGCACTTGCTGGGATTGCATGCGATATAATAAATGCAAAAGGACAGCATGTAATAAATCGCATACGATTCTGACGCCCTGGAAGGTCCCGGGCGGCGCAAGGAGGTTCTCTGGATCCACACTGCTGCGAGGTGTGTACACAAAAACTAACTTTTTTTATAATATGCACGCTAACAATATTGTTAACTATATTATCGTGTATATCGTGTAGTAGTGGGTATGCACTATGTCAATAATGATGCACACTACCGCAGGTCCTTACTGACCTCATGATATCTGTATATGCAGTCACACTTTGACCATCTCACCCGCAAGAGCATGCTCCTGGATGTGGCAGCTGAACGATATTGTTAACAATATCGTTCAGTGTGTATGCACTATATCAGGGATGGGGAACCTTCGGCCCTCCAGCTGTTGTTGAACTACACATCCCAGCATACTGAAATTGTGGCAGGGCATGCTGGGATGTGTAGTTCATCAACAGCTGGAAGGCCGAAGGTTCCCCATCCCTGCATTATATAGTTGTCCATGAGCAGGCATAAGAATAGTCCAGGCATAAGAATAGTCTTTCAAATAACTAAAAAACAAACAGTGTTGAAGTAGCCAAAAGGATAATAAAAAAAAGGGGGCAGACGAGATGGGCCAAGAGATTCTTATTTGCTGTTAGGTTTCTATGGTAACGTAGGGATTTGAAATGCTTGCATTCAGTAATATTCCCACAGTACCATTCCCTAGTAGTTGTAAAAACAGTCTGAGAATAGTTGTGTCAATAGAGAATTGTTGTTTACCACATAAACCTTGCAAGAGCACATAATCAATACATGTGTGACACTACATGATATAGTAACATGACCTGACCGGTCGGCAGGTAATCTCATAGTAGCATTTAATCAATTTTTGTCTGATATATCAGGTCATTGGTTTAAACCACCCTTATGCAACCAAAATGATATATAATGGGTTCTGGCATGCCCATATCTGGACTACATTCTCCACATTGATCAGCAAGAGTGTATCATTTGCTGTGCAAAACATGTGTAGCTCATAAACTGTGTAAAGCTCTAAAGCTGCCCACAAACTGTAAGATTTTATACCCGATATGACCCTTCTCGACCGATAGGAATTTACAATTGTTTAAAAACTTGTGTGTGTGTGTGCATGATCACGAGCCAATGCGTGCACCTGCTGGTTCTTCATCTAGTTCGCTGATCCCTTCAGCAGGTGGAAAGATGAGTGACCTGCCTTGCACGATTTGGCGCACATCGTTCTATGGGTTGGCATGATAAACAGTGTGGCAATGATGTGTTAAGGGGTGAACACAAGGGGCGATTCTTCTAAGCGATTTTGACTACATTGTCAACATCGCTTAGAAGGGTTCCCTGTATCAGCCCGTGTGTACACAGAGGGCGATGCGCAGCCCCGCAGCTTCGCCATTGCCCGGTCACATAGACACTGCAGGCAGGAAATTTTGACTAGGTGCTGAAGTCAAAAATTGCAAATGGTTGATTGTTATTTGCTCCCATACATTACTGGATTTTTGGCAGAGACACCCTGCCGCCAGCAGGATATACTAAAGGTCGCATTTTTCTTTTTTTTTTATAATAGATCAAAATCACTAGAGATCCGTTAAACAGTGATAGGGGGGATTTTAATAAGGTGGGAGTTCTATTTAAGATGGGATGTCTACTAAGTACAATGAAAGGGAAAAGGGGAAGTGGGTTGGTAAATCGCACAGGAAATATGGGGTCTTATTTTGGTTCACTCTTTCTGACAAAATCCTTCTTAGATGGACAAAACCATGTGCACTGCAGGTGGGGCAGATGTAAAATGTGCAGAGAGAATTAGATTTTAGGAGAAAGAAAAAAGAATGTCTCTATGTGGTGCACCAGAAGAATTCAGAGTAATAAAATGTAACCTTTATTAATTCAATAATAAAATATAGCGAAAATAAAAAAAGACACAAAAGACAGCAAACACAGGGAGCACGGCCAAAGTCCGGCTGAGAATGACACACAAAATTGGCACAGGAGCGCTGTGCTTGCTCCAGGAATGCTAGTGCAGCCGGTTCGTGCTGTGGAGACTCAGTGGTCGCAGTGCTGCGCGTCATGCACTGCGCCTAGACGCCGGACTCTGAGCTTACGGACCCACTCGCTCACAGACCACAATTACCTATACTAGATTATTAAGCTAGACAGATCAAAATGCATTCAATGGGGAGGGGAGGTGGGGGGGGGGTAGCCACGAAGGTACGGTCGGCGTACGCTTCACTATTAGCTTCGTCAGGACCTTTGTTGGTCCTGACGAAGCTAATAGTGAAGTGTACGCCGACCGTACCTTCGTGGCTACCCCCACCTCCCCTCCCCATTGAATGCATTTTGATCTGTCTAGCTTAATAATATAGTATAGGTAATTGTGGTCTGTGAGCGAGTGGGTCCGTAAGCTCCGAGTCCGGCGTCAAGGCGCAGTGCATGACGCGCAGCACTGCGACCGCTGAGTCTCCACAGCACGAACCGGCCGCACTAGCATTCCTGGAGCAAGCACAGCGCTCCGGTGCCAATTGTGTGTCATTCTCAGCCGGACTTTGGCCGTGCTCCCTGACATACACCTCAGCCACCAGCCGGCAATCCTGGCATTTTCCTACTGTTTGCTGCTGTGTCAGGCCTCTACCAGTGGACCTGACACGCAGCAGCATCTGTCAGTATTAGGACATACTTACCTTGGAAGCATTCCAGTCGCAGTAGATTCACTTGAGTGTGATTGATTCCATATCATAGGACCACGCATTTACCTTGTACCTATATGAAGCGTAACTAAGACAGTTTATCAAAACACTATTTACAGTGAACACAGTACATTTAGGGAACTCGGGGGTCCCACGTTGCAAGGATAGAAATATCCTTTTTTATCACATGTTATATGTTTGATGTCTTTTGTGTCTTTTTTATTTTCGCTATATTTTATTATTGAATTAATAAAGGTTACATTTTATTACTCTGAATTCTTCTGGTGCACCACATAGAGACATTCTTTTTTCTTTCTCCTAAAAATCATGTCTACTAAGTAGATGCTGATTGGTTGCCAATAGCAACATCCCATCTGAAATAGAACTCCTATCTATAGTAAATTTCCCCCAAAGTCCTTTAGTAGCTTCTGTCACCTTATTTATTTATTTACAGTTTCTTATATAGCGCAGCAGATTCCGTTGCGCTTAACAATTGTAAACAGAGATAGAACAAACTGGTACAGGTTGAGTATCCCTTATCCAAAATGCTCGGGACCAAGAGAATTTTGGATAACGGATTATTCCGTATTTCGGAATATTTTAATATTTCAATGATGTTTTTTGAAGTATCTTGCATTTATGCTGTATAAACACATAAAATACACACATATATATTTTATTACCACATAAAATACACACATATATATTTTATTTGTTCAAAAAACAAGGTTTCAAAACATGAACAAAATTTGTGTACTGTCTCAGATACTGAATTTGAATGGCAAGCAATCATTTTCTTGTACATATATCGGGGGAAATTTACTAAAGGAAATTTGTAAAAAATAGGTGTATTTGTATGCAGAAATACACTTATTTTTGACATTTACTATCCCGAAAATACGGCAATTCATATTCGTATTGATAGCACATCAATGCGACTACGAATTGCCGTATTTTCGAGATAGTAAATGTCAAAAATAAGTGTATTTCTGTATACAAATACACCTATATTTTTACAAATTTCATTTAGTAAATTTCCCCCATAGTGCCAGTTACATGTCATGTCACCAGTAGTGCTGTTACATATGTCCAGAGTGAGGTTTTTATAAAAAAAAAAAAAAGTTCTTCACTCTCTGGAATGTATGGTTTTCGGAATAATTCGGATAACGGATATTCGGATACGGGATACTCGCCCTGTAATAACAGACAGACTAGGAGGTAAGAGGGCCCTGCTGCAAGCTTACAAGCTATAGAACCTTTAAAATATCTGCAGAGTTCCCATGTGTTTTAGTGGTGCTTTCAGCATATATGCCATGCTTAGAAATTATGTAGAAATTAATTGCAACATTAGAATGAATGATTAATGTACTAAATAATGGCCCTTGTCTGGCTGCAATGTCAGCAATAGCATTATAGGATTTGTAGGATCATACTGATATGATATGTGTAAATGCAGTACTACTGTACTGTGAATAATAGGCTGTTTGTTACACTAGGTCTGTTATTAAAGGCTTGATTTCAGCCTTGTACTATTTACTGGTTCTTTCAATGTAAAGGGGTATGTGACTTTGTTGTAAGGGTTACCGTCTACTCATAGTGTTGGCATTGCCCATGTCAGCATTCAACCTGTTGACATTTATTTTATGCTGTCAACTTGTCTTTATACATTTATTTTGTCCCTAAAGCTGGCCATACACTACTGCGATGTATCGTATGGCCATCCAACCCTCCCCCCCCCCCCTTGAGCCGCCGGGACCTTACCGGGTGGCAGTAACGCATGCAATTCTTTCACATGCGATCGCATTCCCAGCCACCGGGAGGGGGGTTCGAGTTGGAGGTCGGACCTTCTTGCAGATCTGACCTCCGGATCCTATCCGATGCACACAGGACTGTGCATCGGATGTCAAACACATCCGATTTGGGCCATTTTCTCAGTCAAATCCATTTTAATCGGGTCAGATAGGACTAATATATGGGGTCCTTAAGCCAATGGAATTGTCAATATTATAACAATGTTGCCATTTCTGTTATTTTTATTTTTATATTACCAGGTATTTATATAGCGCACACATGTTCAGCAGTGCTTTACAGAAAATATTTAAACATTCACATATGTCTCTGCCCAAGTGGAGCTACCTTTTTTGGTAGCCAATTAACCTACCAGTATATTTTTGAATTGTAGATGGAAACCAGAGTACCTGCAGGAAACCCACGCAAGCATAGGGAGAATATACAAACTCCACACAGTTAGAGCCATGGTTGGAATTGAACCCATGACTTCAGTGCTGTGAGGCAGTAATGCTAACCATTACACCATCCATGTCAACCTTCTGCTGTTGACTTTGTGAATGTTGACATTTGTCACTGCAGACATTGGGACTTATTCTGGTTCACTCTCAGAAGCAAATTCCTTCTCAAATGGACAAACCATGTGCACTGCAGGGGAGGGCAGATGTAACGTGCAGATAGAATTAGATTTGGGTGGGGTTTTTCTTCAAAGTGAGATCTCTATTGCAGTGTAGAAATAAAGCAGTCAGTATTTCCCTGCACAGAAACAAAATAACTCACCCAACTCTAGTTCTCCATTTGAGAAGGAATCTGCGTCGGAGAGTGAACCAGAATAAGGCCCATTATGTCCAGAATGTAATGGCCACACTGGGGTATCTATAATGGGTGTAAGAAGTGCAGGGGGGCCCACACACCCGGCGGCACCCATATAGTTATATTCGCCCCTCCATCAGTCAAGCACTGGCTGCGTAGATGCAAAAATTACTGTAAAAATGACCACCGGGGCCATGTTGTTGATTCAGGCATGCGCTTTTGAGGTGTCCTCTGGAACACGATGCGGGTGCCATGTTCCCAGGGACATGCGCAGTAGACTCTGGCAAAATTCTGCAGAGTCTCCTGCTCCGCCGGAAAGGAGGGGGCACATTTGGAGTCTGCACACAGGACCAGGAAACACATGGGTGAAGTTGGATGCTATCATTTCCCAGAACTCGCCCAATGTAACAGAGTATGTCATTAACGCTTTGTACGCACCTTGACAGTTGCAGGTTAGGATGTAATGGGAACTGATTATAAAGTCTCACACAAAACAGCTCTATATAGTTGAGGTGGGATTTTTGGGGGCATTATTCCTATTCGGCAGTTATGTACAAGTACACAATTAGAGCACATGGTGCTTGTGTACATTCACGGCTCCCACATTGTACAGGGAAAAATCGCATCGCATTGCATGCGATCGCATGCGATGCAATGTCATTTTTCACAGAAATTATGGACGTGAGTTGAAATCATGTAAAATGCACCCCAAATGTCATTTTTCACACTGTACCACCCCCACTATCAACGCCAACCCGAAGCGTGGCCAGCGCAGCGATCCTGCGAGGGGCGGCGGTACGCGTCCTACGACCTTTTCATACCCCTACTATCCACGTCGGCGTGGAGATGAGAATAGAAAGTGTGGCGAGCCACCGAGCCCGAAGCGTGGCAAGCGGACACGGATACCTGTGAAGCCCGCGAGGGGACACGGATTCCTGTAAAGGTATCCGCGTCCCCTCGCGGGGCTCGCCACGCTTCGGGCTCGGTGGCTCGCTGCGCTCGCCACACTTTCTATTCCCAACTCCACGCCGACGTGGATAGTGGGGGTATGTAAAGGTCGTAGGACGCGTACCGCCGCCCCTCGCGGGATCGCTGCGCTCGGCACGCTTCGGGTTGGCGTTGATAGTGGGGGTGGTACAGTGTGAAAAATGACATTTGGGGTGCATTTTACATGATTTCAACTCATGTCCATAATTTCTGTGAAAAATGCCATCGCATCGCATGCCATCGCATGCCACTACATTTGGCATGCGATGGCATGTGATGGGAGCCGTGAAAGTACACAAGTACCGAGCACATTTGCAACAAGTAAACATTTCTTTTTTTTTAAATATTTCTAACCTTAAAAAGCCAAAATATACATTGATTTGTAAAAATAGCTCATGTGCTGTACATGTAATTTTTGTACTTTTTCACCGTTAAAACGTAAAAAGGTTCAAAATTTGCAGTGATTGTGTACTTGTGAGAGAATATGAACATTGCTGAATAGAACTCACAGAAGATAACAAAGGGGTTTTAATTATGTCTGACATTATAGAGATGTTTTGTGTCCGACCTTCTAACTCTGCAAACCGCCCTATAACTGCATACTGCTGTAACTGCCATAGGTCTCCTTGTTCTATGGCTGTATTGTTGTGTAGCATCTTCTATTTGTCTCCACATCATGGGTGGCAGCTATTATTATGTGTTTGTAATAGATTGTTGGTAAATCTAAAAAAAATAATTTTTAAACAAAATTGTTTGCTAGATACAAAATAAAAATGTTACAGATTTGTATACTGTACTACTAACATGGTTATTGCTGTCCTAAGCACCTTCCGTGGTATATGGTAAACACAGTCCTGCTATGTCCGCAGCATAAGGTAGAATGTACTACCAGAAAGGTCGTAGAAAGCACACCTACCAAAAATACTGCAGTGATGTGCATCATAATAGCTGATTTCAATTAATAGCAGAGATGGGTATTGCTGGCTTTCCATTAGGACGTGCTGCAGGTTTCAGGGTCACCTCCCGAGTATAACACACTATTCATGCCAAGAAATCTGTACACAGAGCATTTTCATATACATAGTACACTGAAGGTTATTGTACAACCCAAGTTATTATGCAGTACTGTATCATTGGGATCACGGTGCAAATATATAAATCTCCATGTTCATAGACACACACACACTGATTAAAATACCATGGGGCCCTTGGCAAGATACCAGTTTTAGGGCCCCTGTCTGCTAATCCACGGATACCCTGCTATTAATTACATTTTTTTTTTTTAGTAAAGTTCTGTACATACAATCAACAAGATACATAAATAATATACATTCACGGTGCAAGGGATTCTGTGGAGCATATTCAATTAGCCCTAGGCTTACTGCAGAAGGAAGAGCATTGAACTTTAACACCCCAAGCTATTCCATTTTTAGCTAGTTACCTGATGCAGTAAACCCTCAGGTAATTTGTGTTAACCCACAAGTACTAAGTTAAGTGTCCTTAGCTATGGGTTGACCCGCTGGCTGTGGTAAGGGCAAGACCTACTCAGATTTCTGTTTGAACCCCATGAGGTTCCAAACAGAAACCCACAGCAACTGACTAGATCCAGGCACTGCAACAAGCCTATTGTCCATCGTAAGGCCGGCGGGTAACTAAATATGACCTTGGAGGAAAGAGGAGAATATGGCAGTGCTTAGAAAGTGCACCTTGAAATAACCTCAATTACAAATTAAATTTAAAGTCAATAAAAGTTAAATCTTGTAAAGAGTTTCTTTCTCTTTATCTATTTCTCTTGTTTTAATTATTTCTGGTTTTTCTTCTTTCTTGTTTTCTTTCTTAAACTTTTGCTTTCTTTTATTTATTTATTTTTTTTATTTTGCCCCAGAACAGTCTCCACGGTTTAAAGTTCTGGTCAGCGTACGCCTATGGGAGATTGAAAAGTAGTTGTATCAAGCTTGGATAGAGAAAGGGGGTAAAGCCAGTTCTATGACCATGTGATGTTGTGGGGTTGTGTTGGGACCACACCAAGGCCCTTATTCTGATCGGTGCGGATTTTACCGCATGCGGTCGTACCGCCGATGTTTTTCGACTGCGCATGTGCAGAGGTCACTCTGCGCATGTGCAAGCGGTTTCGCCGTACGTATTCTTTAGACGCCGCACAGGGGGCGGAGAGGGGCGTGAAGGGCTACTTAGCCTCATTACCCTATGCATACGCCCCGCGTTTCATGGGCGTTCCCATGCAAACGCAGGGAGTATGCATGGTAATGAAGCCGTGACGCATGTGTAGGGGGCGGGCATCTGACATCGCCGGATGTCAGCTGCCCGCCCCCATACATGATTTCATACGGACAAGTGTCCGTGTGGTCTAGGGTGGCGGGAGCTGGTGGAGCGTGCGGCCCTGCATTCGATGGTCGGCGACCATCGAATGCAGGGGCTGCTCCCAAGATGGAGGAGGCGTATCCCCGTCCACTTTCATGCGGACCGCCACATATCCGCGTACGGACGGAGGTGGCGATCCGTATGGAAGGCGGGGATTCGCCTGCACGGTCCTGGCCGCATATTCTGATCGGGCCGCACCGATCAGAATAAGGGCCCAAGTGACAGGCAAATGAGGGGACATGGGGGTTGGTGTTGCCAGGCAGATATTTTGTTTTACTGCTGACAAATGAAGTGGGCACTATAAAAAGTATGAATATCCCCTGCTGTCCCATATTTCGTGTCACTGATACTCAGGGCCCAGTATTAGTGTCCGTCCCCTTTGTCGCCTAGTCTGATCACCACTAAACTCTCTTGCTCCTTATTTATTACATTTATTATGATATCAGTAGTTTATAGGTGAGAGCTGGCTTCTGATTGGCTGCTATTGGTTACAGTACCTTTTTGTCAGAGCTACCTGTGCCTCAGTTACATTATTGCACCAGAAATGTAAAAGGATGTGGTAAACCATCACACATTTTATTCTTTTCATTCCTCTCCTGATTCTAAAGGCATGTCACACTATGTGACGGTGTATGGAAGAGCATTTCCTGTGGGCTCCATGTCCATAAACAGTGTTTGTTCAGAAAATGTGTCCTGGCTGGGAAAGCTTCCTTTAGTTGCTACACTCCACATCCTGCTTTATTTGCTGACCTTTTTCACTATGTGAACATTTACATTAAAAGTTATAAAAGCTGCACTACACCAAGTAAAATATTTATTCAAGGAGCCCTCCCCTAACTGGCTGTAGGTTTGGTGACAGCCACATGAAGCCGTGTTCCCAATGTTTCAGTAAAGCTGTCTATTAAACAATGTGTAAGGGCTGTGAGCGGCAGCACCATTTACAGTACATGCAGCAATAATTTTTGCCTCCAGTATCATTTACAGACCAAGGGTGACATTCTATGGGCTGAGAGAAAAGCGCATATGTTTTTCGCACTCCACATCGCCGCTCTTCGCACTTTCAGAAATCGCATTTTTTAGTCATAATTCGCATATTTAATGGGATGTGCATTAGAGGCTAAAAAGTGCGATTGAGTGCGATAATGGGCGATTTTTCGGCATGAAAATGTGCGATTTTTAGGCATGAAAATGTGCGAATTTGAGCTTATGTGCGATTTTGGGTTTGTATTAAAAAAAAAAAGGAAAAAAAAAAATTGCGTGGGGTCCCCCCTCCTGAACATAACCAGCCCCGGGCTCATTGAGCCGGACCTGGTTCCAAAAATACGGGGGACAAAAAAGTGTAGGGGTCCCCCCGTATTTCTGAAACCAGCCCCGGACTCTTGGACCGGTCCTGGTTCCAAAAATCTGGGGGACAAAAAATCTGGGGGTCCCCCGTATTTTGAAACCAGCACCGGGCTCCAACAGCCCGCAGTGACATGCCACAGCCGGGGGACACTTTTTACATAAGGTCCCCCGGCCGTACCTGGAGGAGTGGGGACCCCCCCAATAAAGGGCCCCCCCCCCCAGGCTTCACCCGTCCAGGGCTGAAGCCCGGGGCTGTCACCGGCGTTCCTGGCCAGTGGACGCCGGCCTGATGGTGTAAAATCTTTCAATCCTAACATTGCTTTATACAGGAGAACTACAAGTCCCAGCAGACCTCCCCCGCAGGCTGGGACTTGGAGAACCACAAGTCCCAGCATGCGGGGCATTAATGGGCCCGCTGGGACTTGTAGTCCACCTGTTAAAAGAATGTTAAAAGAAAACACACACACAGAAAATTTAAACTTTTATTACATACACATCCACACACCTCACTTTTACAACCACATACTCACCGATCCAGGATCCAGCGCTGGTCTCCCTTCTGCTGCAGAGCCGGCTACCCCCGCACTGACAGCGGGGACAACTGGCTGTCTCCGATGCAGCTAACAGCTTCTGTCGCGTTGTCCCAGCGCAACAGAGGCTGAGAGTGTCTTCGGCTTATGCGTCCCCATGGAGACGCATAGCTCAGCCAATCACGCTCTAAGCCGGTGTCGCGCTGGGACAACGCGACAGAAGCTGTTAGCTGCATCAGAGACAGCCGGTTGCCCCGCTGTCAGTGCGGGGGTAGCCGGCTCTGCAGCAGAAGGGAGACCAGCGCTGGATCCTGGATTGGTGAGTGTGTGGATGTGTATGTAATAAAGTTTTACTTTTCTGTGTGTGTGTTTTCTTTTAACATTCTTTTTACAGGTGGACTACAAGTCCCAGCGGGCCCATTAATGCCCCGCATGCTGGGACTTGTGGTTCTCCAAGTCCCAGCCTGCGGGGGAGGTCTGCTGGGACTTGTAGTTCTCCTGTATAAAGCAATGTTAGGATTGAAAGATTTTACACCATCAGGCCGGCGTCCACTGGCCAGGGACGCTGCTGACAGCCCCGGGCTTCAGCCCTGGACGGGTGAAGCCTTGGGGGGGGGACCCCTTTATTGGGGGGGTCCCCACTCCTCCAGGTACCCCGTCCAAGGCTGACCAGCCACGGTGCTCATGGTACGGCCGGGGGACCTTATGTAAAAAGTGTCCCCCGGCTGTGGTATTGACACTGCGGGCTGTTGGAGCCCGGTGCTGGTTTCAAAATACGGGGGACCCCCAGATTTTTTGTCCCCCGTATTTTGGGAACCAGGACCGGTCCAAGAGTCCGGGGCTGGTTTCAGAAATACGGGGGACCCCTACATTTTTTGTCCCCCGTATTTTTGGAACCAGGTCCGGCTCAATGAGCCCGGGGCTGGTTATGCTCAGGAGGGGGGACCCCACGCAATTTTTTTCTAAAAAAAAACACATTTTTTTACCGCAGAACCCTGCACAGATCTCAATGATCTGTGCAGGGTTCTGGTCAACTCGCATATCAGAGCCTGGTCTGAAAAAATGGCGATTATTAGACACCTTAAAAGTGCGATTTGCAAAATCCCATTCCATTAAATAAACAAATTGTATACTTTTCTATTGGAAAACATCTGGATGCGATAAAAGTGCGAATTTTTACCGCACTTTCAGTACGCATGACTTATCGCAAAAAATATGCGATTTAGGGACCTTTTCGCATCACATTAAATATGCGAATTCACGGAAAAATGCGATTTAGCCGTTTTTTGGAGTAAAAATCGCCAAAAAACACAACTCTCATTCCATAGAATGTCACTCCAATTGTCTGATACCTACAGCAACATAATAACATGCCTGGCCAGTATTACTAATGATTTGACCCCCTTGAAATAATTTTTTGGGGGGAATTCTTAAAATCTCCTTTGTTTTTAAAAATTATGATCTGTGAGTATTTTTGTTTTGATAAGTTTATATGACAGTTTAATAAAAACAAAAAAATACCCCTTATTTGTTCCGCAGTGTAGAGCAAATCTCTTAATCCGTGCTAGATGAAAAAAAAAAAATACAGGTTGAGTATCCCTTATCCAAAATGCTCGGGAGCACGAGAATTTTGGATAACGGATTATTCTGTATTTCGGAATATTTTAATATTTCAATGATGTATCTTGAGGTATCTTGCATTTATGTTGTACATATACATTAAACACATGAAATAAACACAAATATATTTTTTGTGCATAAACGAAAGGTTTCAAAACATGAAACAAAGTTTGTGTACAATCTCAGACACTGAATTTAAATGCCAAGCAATCATTTTCTTGTACATATATAGTGCCAGTTACATATCATTCCCTAAGTCAGTGGTTCCCAAACTGCGCCGTGGCTCCCTGGGGTGCCTCGGGACACATGCAGGGGTGCCCTGGGTTGGTAGTCCAGGACCAACTAAAATTATTAATGGTTAATTATTTATAAGCAAAACCAGTGCTGGTGGCTGCCAATCATAAAATGTGTACAAACAGAAGCAATTCCTGCCCTTTTCCACATAACTGACCCTAAGAATAGCATATAAATCCAATCTAATTAAAATAAATTTGGCCTAGGGGTGCCGCAAAAAAGATTCTTTTACTCTAGGATGCCGTGATTAAAAAAAGATTGGGAACCCCTGCCCTAAGTAATGCTGCTACAGATGTCCCCAGTAAGTTTTTAGCAAAAAAAAAAAAATTTTTGTTCACTTTCTGGAATTTATGGTTTTCGGAATAATTTGGATAATGGATATTCGGATACAGGATACTCAACCTGTATATATTAGGATGAATCAGATTGCTACAGTAGCAGGGGCAGATTGGCCATAGTCCTTACAGGGAAGATTTCCAGGAGGGCGATGCACCTATGAGGCCATCTGTCCAACGTTTTGTCCCTGTTCCCTTCCTTTCTTCCACACAATCAAACTTTGCCTGTTCAGAGAAGAGTACCCATCACTGCCAATACTCATCTAAAGAAAGCCTTCAGGGCAGGTTGTTCGATAACTCCAGCATCTATAGTAGGATCTGGATCCAGGGCTGGTTTACCCTACATAGTTCAAAGTCCATGAGCCATAAACACAATGTAGGTGGGATACTGATGCATTTCGTTGCGTACCCCTCAAGCAGCTTTGTCTTCCACTATGTACTGAGGTATGGATACCAGCACTATTCTTCTCCTGTGGACACTGGCATATATTTCTGCTACCAGTAACTTTGTACCACGCATTAGAGACCTGCATCAGCTGGACACACTAGTCCTTTTATCCATGGTGGTAATAATTCTCCTTTATCCATTGCTATAAGAACCTGCTGTCTGGTTAATTAGGGTTGTTCTAGGAACAGACTGTTGACCTATGTATATGTCACAGCAATTTTTGTTTTTAATGAATATATGAAAAATAATTGTAAAGGTGCCCATACACTACTGCGATGTATCGCATCAGTTTATGGACCCCCCTGACTCCCTTGAGCCGCATGTGATCCTTACACATGCGATGTATACCATGTGACCATACTCCCCACAGCGTGGAGGGGGGCTGAGTCCGACGTCGGATGGGCAGCAGGTCCGACCTCCGGCTCTGGTCCGATACACACGGGACCATGCAGTGGACCTGAGGGGGACATCACACGCATCCAAGGTGCAGCAGACAAATAAAACTGTTGATATTCCGGCAAGTTGCTGTCAGGAAAGGCTGAAGTTTGTATATAACTTATTGGACACTTATGACCGGACCAGCCCCGATGGTCTACCACCTAACCTCCTGTGTTCATTGATTGCCTCCATCTACATCCGGCTGTTATATACTGTACACACTATTTGTCTTGTCTTGGGCAGATACTAATCCTTTTTCTCTTTGACCACTCTCTATTGGAGAACTGACGCTCTCCATTTATTGTGACTGACTAGGCACCTAATTGCGGAGTGCACTCAATAATTTTTGATATTTTCTATTTGCTCTTTGTGTTATGTTGTATGTTTTCCATACAGGACTAACTTTCCTGTTCTTGTAGCTGCTTGGATCATCCGGTCCTTAAGACGCCTCCGCCCTCCACCTCTGAGGCAATTCTCCTTACTTTTTGCAAAAACGACATTGCTGTTTTTAAATTTACAACAGTGCTTAAAGTATTCTGAGGTGGTGATGTAGGAAAGGGCGGTAGTGTTCTTGCCTTTGTAGTTTAGGCTGAGTTATTGGAATTGTATGCTGGAGAAAGTGTGGAGCCAAAATAGAGTGGTGAGGCCTATGTGCTGTGATGACTGAGGAAGAGCCGTCTTGTTGTAGCATTTAAGATGGATTGAAGTGGGAATAGATGTATGGAAGAAATGCCGGAGAGGAAATGGTTGCTGTATCAATGAGATAATGGGCCAAATGCACTAAGCTTCAAAAGTGATAAAATAGAGAGTGATAAACCGCCAGCCAATCAGCTCCTACCTGCCATGCCACAGACTCTGGCCCTTATTCAGATCTGATCGCAATACAAATTTGTTTGGAAAATGGGTAAAACCATGTGCACTGCAGGTGGGGCAAATGTAACATGTATAGAGAGAGTTAGATTTGTGTGAGTTATTTTGTTTCTGTGCAGGGTAAATACTGGCTGCATTATTTTTACACTGCAATTAAGATTTCAGTTTCAACACACCCCACCCAAATGTAACTCTCTCTGCACATGTTACATCTGCCCCACCTGCAGTGCACATGGTTTTGCCCATTTTCCAAACAAATTTGTACTGCGTTCAGATCTGAATAAGGGCCTCTGTTTGAAAAATGTCAGACAGGAGCTGATTGGCTGGCTGTTTATCACTCTCCATGTTATCACTTTTGAAGCTTAGTGCATCTGGCCCAATGAGAGAAAAGAGTGTTGCATTCTGGGTAGGAAAAATAGGTTTTATAGCAAAAGAGGTGTGACACTGTAGACAGCAATACAGGACCTGCCCTGCTCAAGACACCCGGATGCAGATGGGAGAACAGATGTTTTGCTTTGCAAAGGGTGTACTTTGCAAAGGGTGTGCAAAAAAGATGAAAACCAATGGTGGTTGTTTTTTTTTTTAAGTTTTGTGGTGTAAAAAACACTTTAATTTTGTACCTATATACTTGATATATTATTTTGAGCTGAAACCAGACACAAGAAAGAAAATAGTTCAGTTGGGTTGGGATTTATTTATTGGCTAGAACAAAAAAAATAATTCCAGACTGAAATTGCTTTAAAATATTCTCAGACTATGGTTTGGTTTGTTCTCTGCGTGCCTGTAAGTGACTGATGGATGCTGTTATGATAGGGAAGTCATGCTACAGTGCAAGTGGAGATAGTTATCTGCAGACAGTTATCGGTAAAAGTGACATTCCTAGAAGGAGATCATCTTAAAGATGTTATTGATTCCTACTGAATTCCCTTTTCCGTAATGAGCTTACCCTAATAAAAATTGTGTTTTCAATTTATTTTTGTTCTTCGTGCTCTCAATATCATTGGGTTTGTCTTTGCAAAATTACAAGTAAAGGTCAAAATAATTTGTTTTAAAATCAGTCTGTGTTGGTTGGACATCTCCTCTTGTCCCATGCTCATAAAGCACAATTGTCTTGATGTAACCCTGTTTGAAATTCTCTAGTTTGTTATTTTATTTACTACTATATCACTTTTATTAGTTGTTCACTCATTGCTTCCATATTTCTAATAAATTGTGAGTGCTGGAAAATAGAATTTAGCGGCATTTGTTACATTGAAAGAAGGACACGAGTATTATCATAAAATAGCATTTGCTCTCTGCTTTACCTTCTTATTTAGCCAGATTATCATGGCCCCTTGATGAATCTATCCATTTCATATAAAGAGAAATGCATTTGTTTGCCAGATAGTCGACCGCGTCTAGATCGACAGTAACAAAAGTTAGACACAACCGATCGACGGGAGCGTTGTTGACAGTCAAATGGTCGACATGAGTTTTTCATGGTTTTTTTTTTGGGTTGCTATGTCGATATAGGTCAAAGGGGGCACTGTATAAGTGTGCAGTGTCCCTTCGCTGCGCTCACCTTGCTTGGGGTGCGGTGCCTTTCTACGCTTTGCACACTTATCATATTCTAACACAATGTCTACTCTGATAGTAAAGTATGAACCAAGACGACTTGCACAAAAAAACATGAAAAACATTGTGATTGTCGACTGTGTTCCCACCCGCCGAACTCGTCTAACATTTGTTAATGTTGATCTAGATGCGTTCGACTATCTTTAGGCATCTAATTAGATGCATTTGGCTAAGCGTGGTGGACCACAACATCGACACCGTCGATACGTCGACCAGATACGAGACACATTGGCAAGAAGAGAGCCTGGAGAAGTAGCCCAGCTGCTGCAGAATGAATGTAAATGGGGGTTAAGGGCACACTTTAAGGCTGAATAAAAATCTAATAAAGCGAGGGAGGACATTCCATCTGTTAGGATTGCACTGATGGATCCCGCCAAGCTTCCTGCATAACATAGGGGTTTATTCTAGTTCATTCTTTCTGCCAAAATCCTTCTTAGATGGACAAAACCATGTGCACTGCAGGGGGGCAGATGTAACATGTGCAGAGAGAATTAAATTTGGGTGTTATTTTGTTTCTGTGCAGGGAAAATACTGACTGCATGATTTTACACTTATATATATAGATCTCACTTTGAAGAAAAACCCCACCCAAATCTAATTCTCTCTGCACAAGTTACATCTGCCCCACCCGCAGTGCACATGGTTTTGTCCATCTAAGAAGGATTTTGTCAGAAAGAATGGACTAGAATAACCCCCATAGATTTAACTTCTGTCTGTTCTGAAGTTCCGTGGATACTGGGACTTTAATCTATGTAGGTGCCAATATAGATCAGTTCTCTAGTTGAGCCCAATAACATTCAGAAGTTCCAGGGCTGATATTTGCTCAGACTACTTTAGATGACAGTTGTATTGATTTTATAAAATTGATCAATTACAGCAATTTCCTTTGGTAAATGTCTTTTGAACCAGTTCTTCTTCATAGATGAAGGAACCAGCATCGATTATTCAAAGGTAGACTAATTACAGATTTCTGTTTGTTCTAAAAAATATTTTATTCAGTAATAAAGAACAGAGCATCATTACACAGATGCAGCTTATACATTGTACTTTGTACAGTGCATTGAATATACTGGGGCAACTGTTCTGCTCTGCAAGTTTAAGAATGTATGTGTTGGCCAGTGGAAATCTGTGCTTTATTGTGATCATCGCTGTTGTGCTCCGTGATGTGTGTCAGGGGCAGGAAACCTGTGGCACTCCAGCTGCTGTGGAACTACACCTACCAGCATGCCCTTTCACAGTTTTGCTGTTGGGGCATACTGGGATCTGTAGTTCCACATCACAACTTTGCTATTGTATTGGAAGGTCGACACAAGTATTAGGTCGACAATGGCTATTTCGATAGTCAAAAGGTTGACATGGGTTTTTCACGCAGATGTGCCGACAGGAGGTATTTCATGCCCTACCATCCACTAGGGAATGGATAGAGAATAGAATAATGTGCCCAAAGCATGGAGAGCGCAGTGAGCCTTCCGAGATGACGCATTACATTTTTCCCGAATGTCAACCAAAAAAAGGAAACATTTTTTTGACTGTCGACCTAATGCTTGTGTCGACCTTCCAACCAGGTCGAACTGTTTCACGCGTCAAGGCATTTGGACCTTCAGTGGTCGACCCAATGCATATTGACCTAATATTAGTCAACCCAATGACCCATACCCAGCAGAGGATCGTGACTTTTACATTGCTACATTTTTGTAACTGTAACACATGTTGTCCCCCTGTCCTATCACTGCACAGTTGGTATTGTATTAGTGGAACCTATTGTCATTTTATAAATTTTAAGTGAACTTGCCATATTTTATCTTCTGGTACTTTTGTTCTCTCGCTGTAAAGGTTGGTAGTCCTGTACTTATCTGACTTGTGAAGCATTGGGCACTGGCCACCGCGCTTTGTGATCCGGCCCAAGTAGATGTAAAGGAGGGTGTTACCGTGTTATTTTTAGGAATGACAAGTCTATGTAACGTCATCCAATGTTGCGTTTGTTCCTGTGCTGCTTTCCCAGGGGTTTCTAACCTCCTGCTACAATCCTCCTATGTAACAGGAAATAGGTGGAGAGGAACAAACAAAAGTCAGCATATCAGTGGCACACATAGTGGATTGGGATTTAGGGCAGCTTACTACGGTGATAAGATACAGCACTCAGCGGGCACACTGATACACGGAACCTGTGTTCTTTTCTATAGGATTTGTTTAAACTGGTGCATACTGTATTATGACTCTGTAAGTGGATGCCATGTCCTGGGACTGTGGATTTAAATACTTATTTGCTCTCTCCCCATCCCTCAAGGCCGGGGTTATGTGCAAACTGCATGGAAGGGAAGACTTCAGACGCATTGATTTTGTTCAGAAGCTGGCCAGAGACAGCCAGATCTTGCCATCAGCGGCCAAGCCACCGGACAAAAAGACCCAGGTAGGTCTATGTCTTATAGAATGAGCATGCAAAGTATTGCATGTATGCCGTGCAAATATTTCTGTGCCGTAAAAGTGTTGTTACCTAAAGCAAAACAGTTACATTCTTATGCGAGGTACACACCAGGACGACCTGCTCACGACCCGCTCACAATGTGCACCGTGAGCTGGTCCGACCCGATGGCGACCCGCACCCGGGTCTCTAGTCGTTTCCAGATCCTACCTGCTGCAGGTAGGATCTGAATAATGACCGACCCGCGGGGCCGCGCATCGGATCGGGATCGGACCACAACAGGACAGAAAAGGGCCCAATCACCACACAATCTACATCCAATCGGTCAGAATTGGATCTAGATTGATGGGATCAGACCTTGTCGTCCTGGTGTGTACCCAGCGTTACTGTGGGCGAAAACTGTATTTGTAATGAGTTTTTCACTTGCAAGTCATTGAAGGTTCTTTTTCCCTTGAGGTGATACGGAAAGTATTAAATGCTTTTGAGTGTTATGATAATGATTCACAAAGTGTTGTCATCTGTCACAGTAGTACATTAGTGGTGCCGTTTCCAGTTGCGTCCAGCCCTGTCCCTGCACACTGCACTATTGTATATAAAAAAGCATTCTATACATTCTGTTGTAACTTAACAGACAATGGGGCAGATGAATTAAGTCTGGAGAAGAGAGAAAGTGGAGGTAAAGTGAAAGGAGATAAAGCACCAGCCAATCAACTCCCAACTGTCATTTTCAAACACAGTTGATTGGCTGGTGCTTTATCTCCTTTCACTTTATCTCCAGTTTATCTTTTCTCCAGGCTTAATACATCTGCCCCTATGATCTGTGATTAATCACAGGGTTTCAACAATTGTGATCAACAAATCCTGTTATGGAATATTGCACAGTTGATTGTTTATTTTAATTTTTTACTTTAGTTAACAGTAATTATCTGCCAACTTGAACATCTAATTTTGGAGAAAAGTTCTGTTGATCCTGTATATTGGGAGTTCAAATCCCACAGCTTGTGGTGGTGTTGCTTATCCTGTAAGCATACAATATAAGGGGTGGTGGTCACTAGGCCCATAGTGTGACCGGCATACTGGTGTCTGGCATCTTTGGTGGGTCCCATATATGAGCACAGGTTTTTTTTTCTTAAACCTGATGTCCTCTACCCCCTTTATGTTAGGCAAGTCTGCCATATCTTGCATCCCTGACCTATGGTTGGGATTGGGGGTCTAAGTGACCGTGAACCTAATCTGGACCCAATCAATGTTCTCAACCCCTTCTAAGTTATGCAACTTTGCCATATCTTGCTTTCCTAGCCCACTTTGTGTAGTGGAAGGACCCCTTTTTGGGCCCTGGGACCCCCATGGGGGTGCTATGGGTGTCTTACCACACAGTATTTTTTCCAGATTGTAACTGACATTTGTACCAAGATTGGTGTAAATTGCTCCAGACATTCTAGAGTTATGCTGGCTATCTTGCTTCCCTGACCAGTTTGTGTAGTAGGGGACCCTTTTATAGGCCCCCAAGACCCCCATGGTATATATAGGACCCCTTTTTTTGGGCCCATGGCACCCCCACAGTATTTTTTCCACATTCCAGAGTTATGCTGGATATCTTGCTTCCCTGACCCAATTTGTGTAGTAGGGGACCCTTTTATAGGCCCCCGAGACCCCCATGGTATATATAGGTAGATATCTTCATATCTAAAGTTTGTGCTAAGCTTCAAAATGCCACATGAGCCTGTTAAATCAGTTTTTAACAATACAGTGCATAGTAAATCACGTATTGCTAAAGTTGGATTTTTATGGTAACTTGTCACTTACAGATGTGTCCTCATTCATCTAGTGGTGTAAGCGAACAGGCAGTTCCTGTACAACTTTACTAAGGTCAGATGGCTTTTGTTTGCTGAAAAAGCATCTTATTTGCATCACTATGCATATAAGACACAAGCAGACCTTGCTGATTAAAATTATATGTGTTGCATATGCAGGTACAACCACAGTGACACACCGAATATACTGTAGGCAAGCCACATCAGCATGGTCTGCGAATAAGATAAATTGTGTAGGAAAATGGCGCCATTAGAAGGGCTGTTTAACGCACAAGGAGGCTAGATGTCTGTGGACACATCTGTAACTGCTCTTTTTATAGATACTTTATACCTTGTGTAAATGGACTGACATGGATCTGTTCTGATATTAATCATATGTTCTCCGTATTGTCAACCTGGAAAGCGTTTTATTCTTATTATGGATAACTAGTAAGCCCGCTCTAAGAAAATGCTTCAAAAGCTAGTCTGCTACCTTGTGATTGGCTCTGTGTTTGTGCATGTGTGAGAGAGAAAGAGATGTAGTTTCACTCGCTGCCAACAGATGGCAGTGTTTCAGAGACACACAAACAGACACTAGACATATATATATAGATACTAGTATATTGGATCGGCACCCAGCTCCCCACTCTCACCCCATCTTTCTACCTCTCCACTCCCCCTGCAGTTCCACAGCTGTTTGTACTGTATTTCCCCCTCCGCAATAACCACCCACGTCTCGCTCCTTGCTCCCATACTAAGTATGGGAGTCCTCTTCAAGGTCTGCTCCATCTCACTGGCAGTGTGAGCTGTTCGGCATGAACCCTGACTTAGGAAATGTATTATATAGCAGGGTTATTGACCATGCAGCCCTGCAACTTTTCTCAAACTACACATCCCAACATGGCCTGCCACAGTTTTGCTATTAGAACATGCTAATACTGTCAGGTCATAATGGGATGTGTAGTTCAGTAATAGCTGGAGGGTTGCATATTGAATCCCCCTGTTATATAGATATTGGGCAATAAGTAGATTTAATGATAATCACACCTAATCCACCAGCTCATTAGAGACATGATCACCTCCCTACATGACCAGACCCTCGTATAGGGCTAGCAGTGTGCTGCTGACACCTTCTGACCAGATTTTCCATTATGTATGATGATGATGATGATATTTATAATAATCACAATTATTTATAGATGATAATAGTGCCTGTTTCTCGGCTATAAATCTGGCCTTAAACTAGTGTGATTTGGCCACTTTTCATCCGATTCCGGCGGATCTGGATGAGAAATCGGGTAAAAAGTGTCCAAATCGCATGTGTTTGACACGGTCCTGTGTGCATCGGAGTTGGAGGACGGAACTGCTGCACATCGGATGGCCTTCTGGCAACCGAGATTGGGAATGCATATGATATATTGTATGCAAAAGGTCAGCATACAATATATAGTGTTAATTCTAGCACCCGCTATATTTGAAAACTCATGCAGTTCCTCTTCCCTGCCTGGGGTGTCGCTGTCTGCTCAGGTGTTTCTAGCACAGGTCTGGTTTGCATATCAGTGCTGATATACAGACCACACTGTACTAGAAGCAGTACAGCAGACAGCGACACCCCAGGCAGGGAAGAGGAACTGCATGGGTTTACAAATATGGCGGGTGCTAGAATGAACACTAATATATTGTATGTGATAATGTTGCCCGGGAAGGTTCATGGGCGTCGCATGCGACTTCTTCCCTCTGAGAAGTCGCTTAGCATATGGGGGGCTTAATATTGCAACATTTGTAGCAAGTATTACTTAAACTGGACTCAAGCACTTATTGATACCCCTTTTCCATCTACAAGCTGGGTCGCACCTGGGATTTTGTACCCGGCTACAACCTGGGTGCGACCCGGCTTGCGAACCCATTCACAGTAGTGTCGCCGGGCGGGTGACCTCATTGGGAGGTGGGGTCGGGGAGGCGCTGGGAGATTAAAGCATCTCCCAGCACCGGTTTTTGCACTGTAGTGAACGGGACCTGGGTAGCATCGACCCCGGTTACCCGTTTACACTTCACAGTGACCCGGGTTGGACCCGTGTTCAACCCTGGTCGCTACCTGGATTATTTCTACAGCGAGCGGGGATATTTAGGCTAGTGGAAAAGGAATATTATTTTCTAAAGACACTGCTACATACCTGTGTCCATTTTATGATTTTAATGATGTTTTTTTACCAATTTTTACCTTTCGAGTGTCTTTATTAATGTGATTTATCACACTTTTATTGGTAAGCTGCTCAATCAGAGGTCTGTCATTCAGGTGCCAACAGGGAGGGGTAAATCTGGTTAGAAAAAAAAACAGTTTGTATCCCTATTGCACACTGAATGAGAAATATACATATAATAATCATCAGATAATACAGAGATCTTGGTTGCATATATCTGCAGATATAGGGTTAAGCCCCCAGGCCGTACGTCAAGGCGTCTCTGTCACTGGGGGTCCCTAACACTGGGTATGGGTCTGGGGTGTGGGCCCCCAACATGCCGACACAGGCTGACTACTCCAGGGCAGCACACAAATGAAAGTTAGTAAGTGTTAAATAAGAAGCACATAAGTGCTATGTAGGGAGGTGAAGGTGTGATTAAAATAATACATACAATAGGGAAAAAACATAAATGTTAATAAAGTGTTAGGGTGTGCTACCCTGGAGCAGACCAGCCATACCAACAAAGGGGGAATCACACTCCCAAACCCATCCCATGCATAATAACAAATTTATGGGCCTAATAGCCCAGTGTAAGGCCACATGATAATGGCTTACAACATCTGAGAGCCAGCTTACCTGGAGATACCCCTGGCTTCTCCAATGGCACTCAGGTGTCAGCAATCCCTCCTATTGCTGACCCATCTATGCCTCTCAACTGCACAACACTTTTATTGGTAAGCTGCTCAATCAGAGGTCTGTCATTCAGGTGCCAACAGGGAGGGGTAAATCTGGTTAGAAAAAAAAACAGTTTGTATCCCTATTGCACACTGAATGAGAAATATACATATAATAATCATCAGATAATACAGAGATCTTGGTTGCATATATCTGCAGATATAGGGTTAAGCCCCCAGGCCGTACGTCAAGGCGTCTCTGTCACTGGGGGTCCCTAACACTGGGTATGGGTCTGGGGTGTGGGCCCCCAACATGCCGACACAGGCTGACTACTCCAGGGCAGCACACAAATGAAAGTTAGTAAGTGTTAAATAAGAAGCACATAAGTGCTATGTAGGGAGGTGAAGGTGTGATTAAAATAATACATACAATAGGGAAAAAACATAAATGTTAATAAAGTGTTAGGGTGTGCTACCCTGGAGCAGACCAGCCATACCAACAAAGGGGGAATCACACTCCCAAACCCATCCCATGCATAATAACAAATTTATGGGCCTAATAGCCCAGTGTAAGGCCACATGATAATGGCTTACAACATCTGAGAGCCAGCTTACCTGGAGATACCCCTGGCTTCTCCAATGGCACTCAGGTGTCAGCAATCCCTCCTATTGCTGACCCATCTATGCCTCTCAACTGCACAACACTTTTATTGGTAAGCTGCTCAATCAGAGGTCTGTCATTCAGGTGCCAACAGGGAGGGGTAAATCTGGTTAGAAAAAAAAACAGTTTGTATCCCTATTGCACACTGAATGAGAAATATACATATAATAATCATCAGATAATACAGAGATCTTGGTTGCATATATCTGCAGATATAGGGTTAAGCCCCCAGGCCGTACGTCAAGGCGTCTCTGTCACTGGGGGTCCCTAACACTGGGTATGGGTCTGGGGTGTGGGCCCCCAACATGCCGACACAGGCTGACTACTCCAGGGCAGCACACAAATGAAAGTTAGTAAGTGTTAAATAAGAAGCACATAAGTGCTATGTAGGGAGGTGAAGGTGTGATTAAAATAATACATACAATAGGGAAAAAACATAAATGTTAATAAAGTGTTAGGGTGTGCTACCCTGGAGCAGACCAGCCATACCAACAAAGGGGGAATCACACTCCCAAACCCATCCCATGCATAATAACAAATTTATGGGCCTAATAGCCCAGTGTAAGGCCACATGATAATGGCTTACAACATCTGAGAGCCAGCTTACCTGGAGATACCCCTGGCTTCTCCAATGGCACTCAGGTGTCAGCAATCCCTCCTATTGCTGACCCATCTATGCCTCTCAACTGCACAACACTTTTATTGGTAAGCTGCTCAATCAGAGGTCTGTCATTCAGGTGCCAACAGGGAGGGGTAAATCTGGTTAGAAAAAAAAACAGTTTGTATCCCTATTGCACACTGAATGAGAAATATACATATAATAATCATCAGATAATACAGAGATCTTGGTTGCATATATCTGCAGATATAGGGTTAAGCCCCCAGGCCGTACGTCAAGGCGTCTCTGTCACTGGGGGTCCCTAACACTGGGTATGGGTCTGGGGTGTGGGCCCCCAACATGCCGACACAGGCTGACTACTCCAGGGCAGCACACAAATGAAAGTTAGTAAGTGTTAAATAAGAAGCACATAAGTGCTATGTAGGGAGGTGAAGGTGTGATTAAAATAATACATACAATAGGGAAAAAACATAAATGTTAATAAAGTGTTAGGGTGTGCTACCCTGGAGCAGACCAGCCATACCAACAAAGGGGGAATCACACTCCCAAACCCATCCCATGCATAATAACAAATTTATGGGCCTAATAGCCCAGTGTAAGGCCACATGATAATGGCTTACAACATCTGAGAGCCAGCTTACCTGGAGATACCCCTGGCTTCTCCAATGGCACTCAGGTGTCAGCAATCCCTCCTATTGCTGACCCATCTATGCCTCTCAACTGCACAACACTTTTATTGGTAAGCTGCTCAATCAGAGGTCTGTCATTCAGGTGCCAACAGGGAGGGGTAAATCTGGTTAGAAAAAAAAACAGTTTGTATCCCTATTGCACACTGAATGAGAAATATACATATAATAATCATCAGATAATACAGAGATCTTGGTTGCATATATCTGCAGATATAGGGTTAAGCCCCCAGGCCGTACGTCAAGGCGTCTCTGTCACTGGGGGTCCCTAACACTGGGTATGGGTCTGGGGTGTGGGCCCCCAACATGCCGACACAGGCTGACTACTCCAGGGCAGCACACAAATGAAAGTTAGTAAGTGTTAAATAAGAAGCACATAAGTGCTATGTAGGGAGGTGAAGGTGTGATTAAAATAATACATACAATAGGGAAAAAACATAAATGTTAATAAAGTGTTAGGGTGTGCTACCCTGGAGCAGACCAGCCATACCAACAAAGGGGGAATCACACTCCCAAACCCATCCCATGCATAATAACAAATTTATGGGCCTAATAGCCCAGTGTAAGGCCACATGATAATGGCTTACAACATCTGAGAGCCAGCTTACCTGGAGATACCCCTGGCTTCTCCAATGGCACTCAGGTGTCAGCAATCCCTCCTATTGCTGACCCATCTATGCCTCTCAACTGCACAACACTTTTATTGGTAAGCTGCTCAATCAGAGGTCTGTCATTCAGGTGCCAACAGGGAGGGGTAAATCTGGTTAGAAAAAAAAACAGTTTGTATCCCTATTGCACACTGAATGAGAAATATACATATAATAATCATCAGATAATACAGAGATCTTGGTTGCATATATCTGCAGATATAGGGTTAAGCCCCCAGGCCGTACGTCAAGGCGTCTCTGTCACTGGGGGTCCCTAACACTGGGTATGGGTCTGGGGTGTGGGCCCCCAACATGCCGACACAGGCTGACTACTCCAGGGCAGCACACAAATGAAAGTTAGTAAGTGTTAAATAAGAAGCACATAAGTGCTATGTAGGGAGGTGAAGGTGTGATTAAAATAATACATACAATAGGGAAAAAACATAAATGTTAATAAAGTGTTAGGGTGTGCTACCCTGGAGCAGACCAGCCATACCAACAAAGGGGGAATCACACTCCCAAACCCATCCCATGCATAATAACAAATTTATGGGCCTAATAGCCCAGTGTAAGGCCACATGATAATGGCTTACAACATCTGAGAGCCAGCTTACCTGGAGATACCCCTGGCTTCTCCAATGGCACTCAGGTGTCAGCAATCCCTCCTATTGCTGACCCATCTATGCCTCTCAACTGCACAACACTTTTATTGGTAAGCTGCTCAATCAGAGGTCTGTCATTCAGGTGCCAACAGGGAGGGGTAAATCTGGTTAGAAAAAAAAACAGTTTGTATCCCTATTGCACACTGAATGAGAAATATACATATAATAATCATCAGATAATACAGAGATCTTGGTTGCATATATCTGCAGATATAGGGTTAAGCCCCCAGGCCGTACGTCAAGGCGTCTCTGTCACTGGGGGTCCCTAACACTGGGTATGGGTCTGGGGTGTGGGCCCCCAACATGCCGACACAGGCTGACTACTCCAGGGCAGCACACAAATGAAAGTTAGTAAGTGTTAAATAAGAAGCACATAAGTGCTATGTAGGGAGGTGAAGGTGTGATTAAAATAATACATACAATAGGGAAAAAACATAAATGTTAATAAAGTGTTAGGGTGTGCTACCCTGGAGCAGACCAGCCATACCAACAAAGGGGGAATCACACTCCCAAACCCATCCCATGCATAATAACAAATTTATGGGCCTAATAGCCCAGTGTAAGGCCACATGATAATGGCTTACAACATCTGAGAGCCAGCTTACCTGGAGATACCCCTGGCTTAATGTGATTTATACCTATTATTATCTATTTTTTTCTCTGTGTGTGCGTGTGCATGCACATATCCCCCATTAGTCCACAAGTACTTGGTAATGGGAGCCATTTATCAAGAACATTCAGTTGCTGTAAGACTAGTGTGGAAGACTAATGTTTAGCATTTAGGTTACACAGCAGCGGCTGCGGAAATATGTTATATATTGATAATGTCTTGCATGTCTTCCTATGTTCATTTCCTATCCTATCACAAGTACATGATTTGAGCTGTGTTTTTGTGAGATAACAGTTCTGGCCCTGCCGTGATTGATGCCCAGCTCCGTGCCTCTCATTCATTCTTTAATGCCCAGATGAAATCCTGGCACGTTCCCATCTCTGTGTACACACCATTGATAGAAAAGCCTTGTTCCTTCCTTTATTTATTTATTTTGCCATTATTGAGAATTCCGCATTCTGTTGTACACACTTCTGTCTGCTGAAAAGCCTTTTCATAGAACCATAGTTAATACATTAATCATAAATACACTGGCGCAAACATGTCATTGTGAGCTGGGCCGAGAGATTTGTCTCTGGATTTATCTGACGCAGGGTGGGGTGAGGGGCTAATTTCACAGTTTGATATTTGACCAAACAGATACTGCTTTGTTTCCACGCATATTACTGGTGGAGCGTAACATTTTTCTACATTTCTTGTTTTGAAATGATGAATGAAACCAAAATATCTTTTGGGGACTGTGTTGTAGTGAGCAGGTTTTAGGTTAGATGTTCTTTTTCCAATATGGTCACCATCTGGCATTCTTTAAATATATGTTGCGTGCATTTACTGCAGTGTGACCTGAGGTTCCACATGAGACACATCGTCATCTGTAAAACGCTGCGCTGTATGCTGGCGATATATAAACAAATGATGGACTGGTATGAATAGATGTACAATTTTATCATTTACTGTATTGTATATTACCTTTTAGACTTCGTCTATTACTGTATGTGGTAAAGTGATGAATGCTCTGGAATCCTCTGGAGATGATTGCTGGGTACCCACACTTTCCACGTCGCTGTGGCGTTGATTTTATAAAGCCCGAAGTGTGGCGAGCGGACGCGGATTACTTGACGTGTATTCTGCGTCCCCACGTAGGGCTCGCTGCACTTGCCACGCTTCGGGCTCGGTGGCTCGCTATGCTCGCTACATTTTATAAAATCAACGGTACTTATGAGTTATCCGGGTGCCCGATTTCTAAATCGGGTCGGATCGGGCACATCGCATCGCATCGCATGCGACCATCGGATGCGATGCGATGCGATGACCCGATTTTTCCATAGGAATCAATGTTAAAATGGACAGAGTCCATTTTAACATGGAATTCAATGGGAAAAAGGGGTCCTTTTCATACCCCTACTATCCAAGTGGGCATGGAGTTGGATATAAACCTGTGGCGAGCGTAGCGAGCCACCGAGCCCGAAGCGTGGCGAGCGTAGCGAGCCCCGCGAGGGGACATAGAATACCGTCCCCTCGCGGGGCTCGCTTCGCTCGCCACGCTTCGGGCTCGGTGGCTCGCTACGCTCGCCACAGGTTTATATCCAACTCCATGCCCACTTGGATAGTAGGGGTATAAAGAGGACCCCTTTTTCCCATTGAATTCCATGTTAAAATGGACTCTGTCCATTTTAACATTGATTCCTATGGAAAAATCGGGTCATCGCATCCGATGGTCGCATGCGATGCGATGCGATGCGATATCGCATCGCATCGCATCTGATTGTATGCCTTAACTTAAGGCATACAATCAAAAAATCGGGCGCCCAGATAACTCATAAGTACCAAATCAACTCCATGCTGACGTGGAGAATGGGGGTATGGACAAGTCGGTAGGACGTGTACTGCGTCCCCTCATGGGACTCTCTACACTCGCCACGCTTCGGGCTGGCATGGATAGTGGAGGTGTTTCAGGAACACATTCACACCTGTTATGTTAGGCAGGTTAAAATGGTCAATGGTTCCCACAACATGTAATAAGCGCAGACTGACTACGCTAACGGTGTAGCGCTGACTGACTACGCTAACTACCTAAGCTCCGGCTAGCCACGAACGGGCGGGAAGACGACTCTGATACTGACAGGGACGCCTGACTGACTACGCTAACTACTTAAGCGGCTGCGGGAACACGCTCTATTGACTACACTAACTACTGAACACTACGCTGATTCTGACAGGGACCCTACACTAACTACGTAACTGCCGCTGTGAAACTACACAAGTACCGATTGCCAGTGGCGTAAGTTCGTCCCAGGCGCCCGGAGGCAAAATTAATGATGGTGCCCCCCCCCCCCCCAAAAAAAAAATATATATATATACATATGGAGAAACAGAGGGAGTGACTGCAGGGACAGGAATAGTGACAGTAAGGACGGACAGAGAGTGACAGCGGGACATAGGGATTTACAGCAGGGACAAAGAGATAGGGAGAGTGACAGCAGTGAAAGAGACAGGAAGAGCGACAGGAAGAGCGACAGCAGGGTCCCAGTGATGTTCCTGAACATTAAAAATCACAAGCAACTACTGTATATTAATAAATTATAAACATTAAACCACTGGGTGGGAGGGGCACAGATAAGAGCAATGCACAATAGCATGCATATCAAGTTTTAACCCCATATTTTGAGGGGAGTCAGGGACATTAAACTATAAGCTGCATTCCACTAACCTACTTGATGGGTGTGTGGTGGAGATTCAGCGGCGAAAGGGAGGAGAGGCCCGGCAAGGATTCCACTGCAGCAGGGAAGAGCCAGCTGCAAAACATGTGGCCCCTCATCAGGGATCCGGCATCACAGGGGAGAGACGACAGCTGGCAGGGAACCGGGGGTAGCAGGGGAGAGCTGGGCGCACCACATGTGGACGCCCAGCAAGGATCTGGCAGCAGGGGGGAAGAGCCGACAGTATGCAGGGACCCGGTGGTAGCAGGGGAAAGCCGGGCGCACCACATGTGGACGCCCGGCAGGGATCCAGCAGCAGGGGGGAGAGCCGACAACTAGCAGGCACCTGGCGGCAGTAGGGGAGATCCGGGCACACCACCTGTGGATGCCCGGTGGTGTGAGCCGACAGCGGACAGGAACCCGGCGGTAGCAGGGGAGAATCTGGCAGCTAAGCCAACTCCCGGCTCCTCGTCACCGGCTCTCACTTGCTCATGCCGCAAACGGATGTCAGGAGACTTCCGCAGAGCAGTGAGTAGCAAATAAGGTGACAGGGAGCAGTGGTGAGGGAGGGCGCTGCGCCACTGCACATACCGTAATAAGGATACCGGGGGGCCCGCTGCTGCTGCATAACATTAGGCAATACTCCTGGGAGGCAATGGAGCCAGTGCCCCCTGTAAATGCTGGCGCCCGGCGGCAGATGTTTCCATTGCCTCCGGGAGTTCCGCCACTGCCGATTGCTGTATCCTTTGTAAGCTCCATGCAGTGGTGCGACCCAGCAAACCCTGGTAAACATACATAGTATGCCCTGTACACGCTAAATGATTTGCTGTGCGATGGTGCACTGTATTGTTACCTGCTGCATGTGTCTATAACACAGTTGACTGTGGAATTGTTCCATTGGACGTGCAGCACATCCAACAGGACAATTCAATGAACGAGGGATCTTTGCGAGCCAACTGAACACCGCCTGCACGAAAGTATTCCCGCGGCCTGCGCGCAGATTGCACCCACAATGTCAGGAAAATATATTGTACTATTGATCTTATAGTGTGTATCTAGTTTAAGAGCTTAGGCTGTGCAGAAGCTGTGCAGTCAACAATATCATTCCACTATCTCTGAGCAGTTTCTCCAATTGATGCACTGTACCTGAATGGATCATTTCCCCTATATTATACTTGCCAACTTTGTTGATGGGCAATGCCTGGTTCACCAATAGGCTGGTTAGGCGGTAATTTATTACATGCTTGTTAGCTATCACTCATCCCTATGTACTTTGGGAGGTACAGTTCTTAAGGTAACTGTGCCGAATGTACCAATGGGTAAACACAGCAGGAGTCTCTGATTCCCCCTGCATCACCGCCGACTGCATCCCCCATAGGTTTTTATGGGGGATTGCATCCCTGGGCATCCCTAGCCTTTGCATTCCTAGCCTATGTACTGAGGGATCGTACTGGCGCCGGGGCAGTGCGGTCAGCGGGGGAGCATGCGCAGACTCCCTGGATTCATGCTGAGTGCATAGTGGAAAAGAATCAGGAGGCTGGTTCTAGTCCTCTAGGAGTCCAGGAGACCTTAAAATTTGGTCGTTTCTCAGAAATTCCAGAAGATTAGGCCAGGTGTTTACCACATTTTTGGCAAGGTGTCCTCTTCACATGGAATACATTTTTTTCCAATTTTCAGTTTCAGTTCCTTAACACAATCACTATGGTAAAAGTTGAATTTGCAGCCAGGAGGAAACCCACACAAACCTGGGCAGAACACACAAACTCCACACATGTATGGCCTATCTAGAACTGGAACACAAGACCCCAATGCTGTCAGGCAACAATGATAGCCACTGTAAGACTCTTTGTTCATACTGTACTCTTTATATCCCATAAATATAAAATATATGGTATAACATTCCACACCCTCATCTTTTATTTCATTGTATGGAAACCTATTGTCTCATGGTGTATACTGTCCATCCATCGAATTATACAGAACTGCAGTATATGTTAGAGCGATTCTTATGAATGACAAACAAAAGCTATATTGCTATTAGAATCATCTGTGTAACCTTGTTGCTAACTTCCAGGTCAATGTCAAAAGCCTGTTAGATAAGTCAAATCAGATTTCCAGCTAGCAGTGCTTATCTGCAGCGGTGCAGAAATTGTTTTCTTTACCAGGATATGAGGTTCAAGTTATTATGTGAACTGTGGAGTGGATGTAGCCGTCACAGTTTGCATGCATTACATCTGGAAAATGGCTGGGTATTCTCTAGGTGGTTCCTTCCAGCAGAGATTGTATTAGGTAATTATTCAGAATGGGGTTTACACCATTCTCCAGCGCCCAATCACTGTTTTCTAATACAGGTTGAGTATCCCTTATCCGAAATGCTCTGAACCACGGGATTTTTTCGGAGTATCCCTTATCTGAAATGCTCTGAACCACGGGATTTTTTCGGATAAGGGAATACAATTTTTTTTTCATACTTACCTGGTCCCCTGGTGGTGCCCCGATGCCCCCCGATGTCCTTCAGGAACCTCTTCACTCTTCAGCGGCATCTCAGGTCCCAGGGGTGCATTGTGCGAGTGTGCTAGTGACATCACCAGTGCACTCACGCAATGCACCCCTGGGACCGGAGATGCCACTGAAGAGGATCCTGGAGGCCGCCGTTGACATCGGGTGAAGAGTATGAAAAAAAAGGGGTGGGTGGGGAGGGATAAAAAAAATCCCGGTTTTCGGTTTTTGGAATACACGGATAAGGGAGACCCAACCTGTACTATATACAGTAATCTCTTAGCTATATTGGTCTAAATCAGCGATTCTCAGAACGATCACACACGTGGCAGTATTGTGGACGCACAAAATGATCCAAGGAGTCTGAAGTAACAAACAATTCAACTGGTTTTACAAACTCCTTGGATCACTGGCTGAAAGATTAAAGAAGTCATCAGCCTGATGGTCAACAACATGGAGTCGCGACCCCATGTAGAGATGGTCGCGACCCACTTTGGGGTGAGGACCTACAGTTTGAGAACCACCGGTCTAAATCAATGTCAGGGCCGTAAGATGTGAGTAGTTACACTGTGACTAGAATGATAACGGAGAGCCGGATTTAGGTGGACACCGTTGTGGTTTCAGCCGAGTACTTGTGAAGGTACTGATGTATTAGCAGGGTGCCCAATTAGCATACATACGGCACCGTAGGGAAATCGCATCGCATACGATGTGATGCGATTTTCCTATGTAATTTATTCACTGCTCTCTGTCCTTGGGCGGTGCGATGTCATTTAATGTACTATACACTTGTATGACATACAATGGTATTTAGGCACCCCCCCACTATCCATGGCACCCCGAAGCGTGGCGAGGGGCGGTGGAACGCGTCCTCCCGACCTTTTCATACCCCCACTATCCACGTCGGCGTGGAGTTGATTTTATATAGTGTGGCGACTGCAGCAAGCCAACGAGCAAGAAGCGTGGCGAGTGCAGCAAAATACATGTAACGTAATCCGCGTCTGCTCGCCACACTATTTAAAATCAACTCCACGCCGACGTGGATAGTAATGGTGTTTTCATGGGAATGCCCAGGAAACTCTGTAAATTCCCATTAGTGGGTACTCCTGGCCGCTGACCCACGACCCCCACCCCGCCCACCGGCCGCAAGGTTGGGTGCGTGCACACAGTGAACAGTTTGTTCACCGTGGGCGCACACACCCACCCTCTGCACATGGGCAGAAGCTAAACATCGCTCCCTGTGAACGTATATACACTAACAAACGGACCTGAAGAAGGTCCTGTGTGTATCTCTGAATCATGCACATAATCTCATTACTGTGGCCAGTACAACCTGTTTCTGTGGCCAATGTAACCCATAGATGTGCATAGGGGCAAAATTGCTAAATATCAATTTGGAGGGGTTTGAACACCGATCCACTGCACCATAAGTGCTTGTCCTAAGCCTACTTCGGTACTTGTGTACTTTCACGGCTCCCACGATGTGCATCGTAAGCGGGAAAATCGCATCGCATGAGATTGCATGCGATCTGATGCGATGTCATTTTTCACAGAAATTATGGACATGAGTTGAAATCATGTAAAATGCACCCCAAATGTAATTTTTCACACTGTACCACCCCCACTATCAATGCCAACCCGAAGCGTGGCGAGCACAGCGAGCCCGCGAGGGGCGGCGGTACGCGTCCTACGACCTTTTCATACCCCCACTATCCACGTCGGCGTGGAGTTGAGAATAGAAAGTGTGGCGAGCGCAGCGAGCCACCGAGCCCGAAGCGTGGCGAGCGGACACAGATACCTGCGCTCGCCACGCTTCGGGCTCGGTGGCTCACTGCGCTCGCCACACTTTCTATTCTCACCTCCACGCCGACGTGGATAGTGGGGGTATGAAAAGGTCGTAGGACGCGTACCGCCGCCCCACGCGGGCTCGCTGCGCTCGCCACGCTTCGGGTTGGCGTTGATAGTGGGGGTGGTACAGTGTGAAAAATGACATTTGGGGTGCATTTTACATGATTTCCAGTCATGTCCTTAATTTCAGTGAAAAATGACATCGCATCGCATCAGATCGCATGCATGTAAACACGGTAAAATCGCATCGCATTCCATCGCATGCCACTACATATGTACCCCTACTTCTCAAGACATCTTCTTAAGAGAACCAGCTGTTGATCAATGAAGCTAAAACACTGTCCCACCACATTCTTAATATGGGGAAAGTTTGGGTACCCCGCTCCATTTTATTTATAAATGTACACTTTAAAACAAAAACTTGCCCAGTTCTTCAAGATCTGTGTGGCACATGGCAACAAATCACATCAGATTCACATCATTTTTAAGGGATTGGGTTCACAGTCATTTGGTAACCTGCCCCAGTCTATCTTAGGTCTCTGTTACAGTATGTTAATGGCAGGAAAGTGTTTCTAATCCAAATGCCAGAAACCACTAGGAGAAAATAGTTTTGGCTAAGCAGAGGACCTAGGTTAATAACAAAACCAAATAAAATATAAGACCTACGAATGAGATCTTTATGTGTACTGCAAGAAAGTTCTCGTTTTATAGATATTGTCATTTGTAGGGTTAATTGAGATATATCATTTTGCCAGCCTTTGCTTTGGCACATTGTCATTTGCCATGGCTCATTTGCAATGTAATCACTGCCCCACATATAATCACTCAGGTGGAATAACATGCCTTTGACTTGTTGGGGGCTGTAACTCCCTGTATCTTTGCCAGGTTAAGGAAATCTGCACAGAGGACCCTCATGTGGTCTCAGGAGAGATGACTATCTGTGGCGGTAAAAGGCCTATCGCATGGATTGCTGACGTCCGCTTGTTTCCTTCCCCTGTTACATAAACACATAGAAACTGAACAAAGCTAGTTTACTTTTCTCATGCAGAATCATTTCTAAAGAATGCACATGTTCTTTTACATGGGAAACTGTGCTCTTGAAAATCAGTTTAAGGGTCATTTATACCCCTTATTATAACCCTTATACTTATTACCGGTTAAAATTAAGTTTTTTCACCGTTTCAAAATGGTAATATTTGTGGTGTGAAAGGTCCGTTTTGAATTTACCTGTTCAAGAAAACTGGTAATTCAAAATGGTTAAAAAGCAGGGTCCTACCAGTTTCAGTGTCCCTGTGTAATGCATACCTCCCAACTGTCCCACTTATCGCGGTAACGACCCGATATTTTGGGACATTCCCGCGTCCCTCCTGCCGCCGGCAGTGTCCCGTTTCGTGGGGGGGCAGTTGGTAGTCCCCCCCCATGTAGTCCATGAATAGACGCTGTGCGCATGCTGCACAGCGTCTATTCTTGCAGGCAGAGGGGCTGGGGGCTGGCATGCCCCCACCACGGCGAAAGACAGGGCGTGGCCTCGCGTTAGCGCTGCAAGTATAGGCCATGCCCCATTCCAACAGGCCACACCCCCAAAATTTGGCACGAGACAAAGGCGCGCACACCGTCCGGCCGCCGCCTTCGGAGATGTTGGGAGGTATGGTAATGTGATGGGATAAAACGGCATTGAAACAGTAATACCCCTTTCAGACCGCACTTAAACCGGAAATATACTGTTTAAGATTTGTGAGGAAGCTTATGAGTTTATAGGGCAAGATAGTAGCAGATGTGGGCATGCACTCCTCCAATCTATTCGAGCACATGGGAGGTGTTGGCAGATCAGGGGTGTTCATTACTGACGGCATTTGGGGTATGATTGCCTCTAGTTATGCTTCCTCATGTAAATGATCATTTCTATGACAAGATTATTTAAATGAGAAGAAAGATTTGGAGAAGCAGCATTTACATGGGGCGACAAGTACTTCCCAAATGGGTGCTTAGATGATTAACTTCAAGCTTTTCCCCATAACATGTGCTGGAGATCTGGGGGGATATGCAATCCTGGATCAAGATTGTCGGTCCGTCACGACAGCTGTGACCCAGGCCCATTTACTCGACAGCAAATCGGCAGGTGGGATTCAATGTCGTGCCTGCCTTACGATCTGCAAAAAGGGGGGCGTGTCCACGTAAACAGCCATGGATTGACGAGTAACAGCCATGATCGCAACAATCCAAGGCCGTTCTCACAGAACAAGCCTGACAGCTTTTAAAGTTGGACTCCTTCTGCCATGATGCCTTTTCAATGCTGTCGGAAATAGCGGCGGAGAATTGCATACCCCCCTGGTTTCTTCCAGCTCCCTGTTGCACTTCTGAGGGCAAGTACAGTTCTTGCTGCATCTTGCCCATCATCATAGAAAGCTTCAATGTCACAACAAAAGAGCCCAGATATTCCTTTACTTCCTTCTGATTAATGATCACCCAATGGATGGGGGAAGTAGCATGTTTATTGGAATAAATGCTGCAATTTAGTGACCATTTACTGGATCATGCTGCAATAGTCTACACCCTACATTAGTGGGACCCAGAGTTTAGTGTGAATGGTGTCATTCAATCATCAGACAACAGGTGCTTAATTTTAACAGTTGTCTCAAAGAACTGGGCTTCATCTTTATGGTGACATATGATAATTGAGCTCCCAGAATACATTAGTACTCCTTGCAGATATTATTCCCAAGAAGAGTGTCTTATGCCAAAGCTACCCCTTGGTTTTCTTCTACAGCGTGATATGATGCAAATGGCACAGTTTTCACCATACTTTTAAACAACACAAAAAAAAAGATTAGTAGATAACTTTTAATGGCTTAGGGGTTCTGTTCATGATCCAGCCCTTATGGCCACGATACTAACTAGTTATTCTACTTCATGTGAGTTGCAGGGGTGGATTCCCAAATTCCAAAACAATTTAGAATTGCTCCTGTTGGGGAACTCCTACCACCGACACTTCACAACAACTGGCAATGAATTGTGCGTGCATTAATGGGAAAAGGTTTCTAAGCGTATCCAACATCTTCATTGTTGGCAGATATTTTGTGGGCTGAGCCAATATTCGAAATCTGGCAACATCACTGAGGCATGGGACACTATGGGGCAAATGTATTAAGCCTTATCAAGAGATCAAGTGGAGGGTGATAAAGCACCAGCCAATCAGATGCTAACTGCCATGTTGCAGACTGCGTTTGAGAAATGATAGTTGATTGGCTGATACTTTATCTCTTGTTATCACCCCCCAATGTCTCTAATTTCTAGTGAATGGTTGGGTTACATTCATGAAAAATGTTATATTGTTCATGGATGTAATACAGATATAAGATATATACGTCTTCCTTGCTATATGTTGGCATATTGCTTAGTCAGTGAGAATGCCTGTGGCGTGACCCTTACAGAGGCCAGGGTACTTGGCAGCCACTCCTCGTGTTCTCACCGCTTCCTGCAGGACTTTGCACATTTGTTTCCTCTTCCCACCCTTTTCCTCTAGCACCTTTTGTTAACTATTAAATCTTATCTCCGTGCACATCAGACGGACCGGGCCTTAACAAATGGTTTTGGGAGTTAAACGTCTTTTATCTCAACAGCCACAAACTATCCTAAAGGAAAGTTCTATCGCTATCGGAAACACATGGGACCACACTCTGTGCAAGTATTCCCTTATATCTACAGCACCCCCACCCTGACCCCGCACCGTAGTCTGCTAATAACATTTGTGTATATAATACTGTGAATGTTATGTTCCCCATTCCTCGTGCAATAATATCTTCCCCGAGCCATCAAGTGTTCCCGGAAAGCATAAAGGGCCTTATTCAGACCTGTTCACTGGGCTGCATATGTTCGCAGTTTAGCGAACAGGTAAATGCTGCCCATCCGAACCCCCGCCCCCCTGCTTTGGGAATCCCCTAATTTACCTGCGAGGGGATGTGTACGCTTACACATCCCCTTGCATGCGGCCGCACAAGTGAAAAATATAGAACAAAAATATGAATGCAATAATAGGGTTTGTACAGTATGCAGCTAAAACGTGATAATATGCTAATGTCACCATCTGGAAATGTATTCTATAATCTGAGTTCTGACTAGCCCTATGGGCGCATAGCATGGCCACAGGGTGTAAAGCTGGGTACACACTAGTAGATATATCTGCAGATCGATTGGTGCGTAGTCCCTGTATGTGGTTCTTCCATGTAAAAAGGTTGCAAGTCAACTTCAGACCTTTCTGTTGAGGCCCGCCAATCAGCATCTGCAGACAGCGTGGATCCTAAAGAAAATATTTTCTTTAATGGACAAACCATGTTGCACTGCAGGTGTTGCAAACGTAACATGCAGAGAGAGTTCAGGCCCATACACACTAGGCCAGGGGTTCCCAAACTTTTTTGGATCACTGCGCCCTAGAGCATCAAAATTTTTTTCAAGGCACCCCTAGGTCAAATGTTTCTTATTGAGAAATTCAGAAAAAAATATTAAATGAAGTACATTGTGTTTAGTCACAGTTATGTGGTGAGGGACAGGATTTGCTCCTGTTTGTCCACATATATTATGATTGGCAGCCACATGCACTGGTTTTGCCTGGTACATTGCACATAACTAATATGTATTAATCCTGGTCCACCAACCCAAGGCACCCCTGCAAGTGTCCCGAGGCACCCCAGGGAGCTTAGGCACACAGTTTGGGAACCACTGCACTAGGCGCTTTTGAGCTGAAAGTAGCGTGCCTTTTCCCATTGTGAGCTACTTCTAGTGTATGGGTGGGCTAAAGGCCCATACACTAGCTGATTTTGGTCAGATTTCGGCCAGATCAGTCTAGCCGAAATCGGACCAAAATCGGCTAGTTTTGATGTCCCCTCAGATCCGATGCGCGGTACCGTGCGCATCGGATCTGCGTCGGGTGGTCGGACCTGCTGCACGTCCGACCACCCGACTTGGGACCTAGTGGGGCGGCGCGGCGGTGGAGGGAGCAGGGGGGGCTGGGGACGCTGCGGGGGACACAGGCGGCATAGAGCCGGGCAGGGGGAGCCAGGAGCTGTCAGTACTGAATAATAAAAAAAATCCCATACAATGAATGGGCGGCCTGTGATTGGCTGAGCGCTCTCTCAGCCAGTCAGCAATTGGCTGAGAGAGCGCTCAGCCAATCACAGGCTGCCCATTCATTGTATAGGCTTTTTTTTTTTTTTTTCAGCACTGACAGCTACCGGCTCCCTCTGCCCGGCTCTATGCCGCCTGTGTCCCCAGCAGCGTCCCCAGCCTCCCCTGCTCCCACCAGCAGCCCTGCTCTGTAGCCTCCCCCCCCTGCTCCCCGGGTTTTTTACATGTGATAAATCGAGACGATTTATCACATGTAAAAAATGGCACATCAAGTGCCAATCTAATCAGGCTCCCCACGGGAGCAGCCGGGAAGATCAGGGGGAAGTCGGGGGCGACTTGTCCTAAGGACAAGTTGCCCTAGTGTATGGGGGCCTTTAGAGTGGTGATCGCTGAGCTGTCTGCAATAAAGGAAACCCCCCCCCCCCTGTGAAATTTGCACCATGTGTATGCATTGAGCGATTTATCAGCCACGGATGTTCATAGCAACGCTCGTGGGCAAAAACACACAGCACCTTTAGATTTGGTGTATTCAAACTGAAATCTAATGTGCAGTGTAAATATAAAGCAGCAAGTATTTACCCTGCACAGAAATAAAATAACCCAAATCTAATTCTCCCTGCACATGTTACCCCCCTCACCATGTTTAGTCACCCAGGCTGGACCTGGGAATGCGGTGTGAATGAGGTATAGGTGACCACTGAAAAATGTCTGTATAAGAAGGAGAGCGCAAAATAAGTATCGGGCGGGATGTGTTGTTGTGTTATGTTTTTGGGATCCTTGATAAATATCCCTGGTCATAGACCTGCCTAATTCTCCTAAACTGAAGGTTCCCATCCACTAGTGCAATTTCGCCACTTGTCATCTGATTCTGTGCTCCTGGAATGATGTATCGGATGAAAAGTGGCCATACTGTATAGCATGTGTCTTCCTCCAACTCCGATCCAAAGCACGGTTCCCTGCACCTCGAATCAGAGCCGCAGATCGTCCTGATTGCCATGAATATATATCACAGCCATGAATGCGATTGCATACAATACATCGTATGTGAAAAGACCACATACGATATATCGTATGTGATCCTGCCGGGTGATTTGGTGGGGTAATGCATGAGATACAGTACCTCGCACTAGTGGGTGGGGGCCTATACATTCTTCTGTTCAACAAAAGCGTTGCTGCTATTCATATACACGTGATAAGACACACACAAGTCACAGTACGTGTACAATAAATTATTCTTATAGCACAAATTGTTAGTGCATGGACATGTTTAACATATACTAATAACATGAAATATTTAGATTGAATGAACTCCAGAACCCTTCTGGCACTTACTAGTGGAAACTGGATATATGGATGTTTCTAAATAATACTCAAAATTCCAGACATGATAGAACATTCACAGATATGGAAATGAGATCAGGTATTCGCTTTCATAACCATAAACCATATTACTCCAGCAAGGGTATAGGCTTGTTACACAAGTGAAAGCACAAGTAACAGCACTTTAACTACAGGAATGTAAGTTGTAGAGCGTCCACTAGTAACATACGGTATCTCCCAAAACTCAAATGAAAGGCATCTCATCTGGACCCTACACATTAACACTGAATAAATAATGATATTTAGGATGAAATAGGAGCCTCGCACCCGCACTATAATCTATGTGTTTTTTAAACACAGCCGGTGACATGACACTTAGGAGCTGATTGGCTGGTGTTTTATCACTTTTCAATCTTAGTACATCTGGCCCCATATAATGCTGGGAACAAAATTCATTGTTTCTGGCGGTACAGTAATACTCTTTTTCATGGGTGTGGATAGTTTTATGGACCATAGTTTTATCGACAGTCATTAGGTCGACACCGTTGGGTTGACAGGTGTCTAGTTCTACATGGGTGAAGGTCGACAGGTGGCAAGGTCGACAAGGTCGACATGGGTGTAGGTCAACATAGCGTTAGGTCGACAGGTCGGAAGGTCGATATTAGTTTTTTACCTTTTTTTTACCCGAATGTCGACACAGTCGACATGGACACAGTTGGAAGTCAACCGGAGCCCCTCGCACCGCTCTCTTCGCGCGCAATGCTTCGGGCACACTATTCTCCCACCATGCCCTAGTGGATAGTAGGGCATGAAATACCACCTGTCGGCTCAAAAAAAACAGTAAAAAAAAACATGTCGACCTTCCGACCTGTCAAGCTAACCCATGTCGACCTAATGCTACGTCGACCTAAACCCATGTCGACCTTGCCACCTGTTGACCTTCACCCATGTTGACCTAGACACCCCACCCCTCCCAGAAGCTAATAATGTCAGATCTGAACAGTATGCATGCATGTATGCTTGTGGTCTGAAAAGCATTACCCAGGATCATTCCTAAAAGGAGCTGATTGGCAGGAACAGTGACACTTGGCGATAACATTATCTCCATTATTTGATAAATGAGGGTTATTGCCACATTTTGTAAATTGGTCCAGCCATATAGCATAGATAAAAGAGGTCTTGTTGGGCTTTATATACAGTAGTGTTGACGTGGAGTCAGCTGGATGTGTGAGTGTAGAAAGAGAACATATGTAAGTTCTGTGTGAACTGTGTAGCATGGGGGGTAATTGAGCAGAATAGCAAAGATGGTTGGTTCAGGAGTATGATCAGCTTGCTTTGGTTTGGAGGCTAGATAAATAGTGTTGTGTGAAGGAAGGTATTCCCATTGTGGGGCCATACAGAAAAAAAGTCCTGAAACAGTAATACCCCTTTCACACTGACAAATATTTCCCGAGTTATTGCACATGAACGCGCAGCAACCCAGGAAATGAGTCAGTGTGAAAGGGTCCTGGTACATTATCCCGGTTCCAGCGTTCCAACCCAGGTCTTGACCAGGGTTGGACCCGGAACCCTCATGGGTCCAGGCACAGTGTGAACGAGTATCCTGGGTTGAGACGACCCGGGTCCCGTTCACTGCACTGTAAAGGCGCCGCTGGGAGATGCTGTCATCTCCCGGCCCCACCTCCAGATGACGTCACCCGCCTGGCGTTATGCCGGGTCGGGCGGCCAGTGTGAAATAGCTTGCAAGCCGGATTTTGTACCCAGCGTGCGACCCGGCTTGCGAATGTGAAAGGGAGCAGGTACTGAATGGGAGCAGGTACTGAGTGTGGATGAGTGACAGATTACACGCAGAGTGGAAGGGAGTTGGGAGAAGTGAAGCCTAACCGCAGTGTAAACGGGGGTGGCACTTGGAGATGACATAATCTCCAAGCTAGGACCACCAATCGTCGCGCTGTGGGCAAGCCCAGCACCAAGGTAAGTTCCTGGGATGCCCCAACCCCCATGCACCCCCCCCCCCCCCCCCCCAGCTCAGTCCGCGAGTTGAATGGATGCCGCACACAGGCATCCATTCACCTCCTCCCTGCCCTTTGCCACTGTCTGCAGAGTACAGCAGACCGCAGCAGAGGCTGTGTGCATCCCCCGCCCAACCTCCATGTTGACCGCAGGATGCTGCGGTCCAGAGGTTGGGCTTCCCCCATTGCTGACCCGGGTCCACGAGGGAAAAATCTGTGTTTTTGCGGCGGTGTAAAAGTGACTGTAAAATAATAATATTTATCTGGTTGGAGTCCAGTCTCTGCTTTACATCGTGTTCTGTTAGGAGATATAACATGTTTATGGACACATTTGTCCTATTAATGAAGGGTGGTAAAAAAAGGATGCCCTGAAGCTAAAGCAATGGCGAGCGCAGCACAGAGCAGGGGGGTCGCAGGGGGGCTCCTAATCCCCTCACGTTACAGATGGCAAAGCCAGAGCAAAGTGATAGCATCCCTGCAGTGACCATAAACATACCTATTGATGGCAGAGGTCAGGAGAGTGCTCCAATTACACGCTGCAGCCGTCCTCATGCTGACTCCTTTCGCTTTGATTTTTCACATTATCTGCTCCCAAAAGAATTGTATTTTGTCCTCTATAAAAGGCTATTGCTTGGAAATAATTGTGTGTAAATGACAAATGGGGGCCAGAAGTGTTTACATTGTCACAGAGTAATACATGAAAGGGGACACAATATGCATGAGCCAGCAGTGATCCTGCGCTCTCTCCTGAGGGAATGCCAGCCAGATGCCCTTTCACTAGCAGCCAATGGATCACTGCATGTCCACTTCTGTTGGGAAAATGTGTCCTTGGTACGGACTGTTTGCCTTTAAAAAAAAAAACAATACATGGCCTGAGAAGCACTGACCTAGTTTATCTGTTACAGTGTACTAGAATTAGTGTGGTAACATACTGCTGATGTGTTCTGCACATTGTTCTGATCCAAAGCACACAGCGGGGAAATCATGATTGTGAAGTAGCATTGTCTAGGTGAGCACGGTGCAGCTTGCGGAACACACTCTTTACACGGAGAGTTAATGCCCATACACACTGCGCGACTTTGAGCTGAAAGACGCTCAGTTTACTCGTGTGAGCTGGTTTCAGCTGAAAAGCCACCCAGTGTGTACAGGGCCACGATGAGCAGTGATACGTGCTCCCGTATCATCGCTGGCCTGGCCGAACGATGGAGTGGACGGCTTTCCATAGCGTCCTGCTTTGGAAAGTCATCCACCCACCGGGAAAATCACTAAAGCGTGCGAAAACCGCTCAGTGTGCATGTACCACTATGGCCCTTCGTCTAGTTGACTCGGTCGGATGCGTATTTCAGATGGGAACCGAGTGTTCTTAGCCCCGCCTACCGTATGGATCGCACAGACCGGCCAAATGCGCCGAGCGAATGGACCATGAGTGGATGTTTTATGTGAACACCTCCCCCATCTGTGGGAACCTCCCCCATTCTCCGATGGTCGCCGACCATCGAATGATGGACCGAGTGGTCAGACAGCTCCGAGTGCTCCAGACCACTCAGACATTTTTCCATGTGAAAGCAGGGATCTGGGCGGGCAGCTGGCATCCGGCTATGTCAGATGTCCGCCCCTCACACGCGCATCGCGGCCGCATACGTACGCCCAGCATTTTCATGGGAACGCCCATGAAACGCGGGGCATACGCATATGGTAATGAACCCAAACAGCCCTTCACGCCCCTCTCCACCCCCTGCTCGGATGGGTCCGTACGATCCTTTTCTGCAAGGAATTCACGCCGTGTTCGGACGTGCGAGGCGTTCGCACATGCGCAGAAACGCCTTTGCACATGCGCAAACAAAATACATTGGCCGTCCGACCGAACACGCAGCTATCCGACTCAATCAGAATAAGGGCTTATGAGTAGTCTCCAAAATGGCGCTACATGAAAAGATAATAGAAATGTAAGAAACCCTGCAGAGAATAAACAAATATTTTCAGTGTGTTGCGTGTCAATAGTCCAGAAAATGAAATCCATCGTAAATAAGGAAATAATTCTTGGAGAATACAATGCGCTTTATCTCACCTTTTTAATAATGGGGTTACAAAAATATATATAGAATATTTTGTAAAGCCATCAATCACCACAATAGTGTGTTCCGTTTTCAAATTTTTGTCACCGTTCTTCTGATCCCACTTTTTGTGTCCTTCACTTTATAGGGATAATAGCTGCATTTACTGCCATCACTGGGGAAAAATACTATGCCAGACTATACTTCTATTCCTGAGATGTGTCCCATAAATGTTTAAGAAGTCACATCCAGCATTAATAGCTTCAATCGTATTCTGCAGATGCATTTGAAAACTATCTGGTCCTCTTATTCACTTTTCCTGTGACCCTGCATTCACCAGTTCATTTCCCTGCGCCCCAGGCCCCAGCAGTCGCATTGCAAGGTTTGCTGGGAACAGATTTATATTGCAATGTCAATTCCTGTAATCTGCTCTGTGAGCGTTTTGTCAGAGCAGCGAGTAACACTAATAATAATGGAACCAATGTTACTGTTATTAGTACTGTAGATCACATCCGCGCAAGCGTTAGCTTTGGTGAATTACCTATTTGTAGAATTGCCATTCATGATGCTGGCCCTTTACAAATATAAATCAATAGGTTTGCTCACCAAAAAGTGTGTCCTTGATTGTGGCAGTTGGAAAAGGAGATGTATAACGGGATTTCTACCTATGTCTGTTCCATCATTTCTTCATTAGACAGTCTAGTAGTTTATCTGCTGTGATCATGCCTTGGGGCAATAACAGCAATTTTGAAACACAGAGGGGGGACATGTATAAAAACTGGCACATACTGTAGCCATCCGAGCAAGCAAATGTGCTGTAAAACGTTCCAAACAATCAAATGTCTGCATTCATTACTGAATGATGCTACTAAAAAGGCAAAAACTGGTTGCTGTGGGTTACAGCACTGCACGGTAAGGAAGTAAATGGCATTTTTTTTTTCATTTTATTCCATTCTGGGAGGTCATTGTAAGTTCACCCCCCATTGATTGAGTAAAGATATGGTAAATGCATTGAATGGAGCCGGCAATATTTTAATGTACACAAGTACTGTAACATTGAGACTGGGTATAGGGTTCACTGGAACCAGCATGTTAAACCTTATTGCTCGTTGTGCCCTTTTGTATTAGTGCCAGTGGGTGTAGGGCAAACACATTGGTTCTCTGTGTTTCTACATTACTATATTCCTGGCCACGGTTGCACTGGCCCACAGGGGCACAGGGGAACCCACGGTGGGCCCCACTGCCTGGGGGCCCCTTCTCTAGGTCGCCAGGTCGTTCGCAGCGAGGTGGGAGGGTTGGGGGAGATGGCGGTGTTAGGCCATGGGAACGCCCAGCGTCACATGACATCAGCCGCCCACCCTGTCTTCGTCCCTGACATATTCCAGTGTCATTCCAGCCTGGCCCAGCTCTGTAGGAAGCCCCCCCACCACCACACAGTTCTCACCTTCAGACTCAGACTGCATCCATGACCGCATCCTCCGTGTGGACGCCTTGTGCTCTGACTCACGTCACGAGCTGTGATGTCATGATATCATGTTGCGCATGGAGTGGAGCATGCTCCTCACTGACAGTGAAGCCTCTGCTGAACAGCTGCTCTCAGAGGCATACTGTCAGTGCCGAAGCCACCAACTCGGGTTGGCCACTGCTGCACTAATGGTTAGTCAAGCTTCTGTGACAGCTGGCCACATCCCCTCTGGATTTTGGCCACACCCCTAAACATGGGTCACTACCTCTACATTTCCCCAGGAGGGCCCTTTATGCCCCAATCCGACACTGTTCCTGGCCCACCATGTGTGTCGCCTACTCGCGTGTAATTTAGGAGCATACTAATCATCCAGTTGTTGTAGTCAACCAAAATAAACGGGATCGTATTGTTTGCAGTGACTAGATGAGGCTCCCAGACAATGGGTTATTGTGAAAGAGATCAAATGTGATTATGGATGTCACGAAAGCAAGTATAATGACACCTTGTACTGTAGCAAGTTAGCATGTTGTCCTTACATTGACTTTATTTATAGAATTCTGGAAATGCCCTATAAAAAAAGAGGGTGGTGTCACTGGAGAAAGCAAGTTGTTATTATGAGGTACATTTCATGTACGGATGTTGGTGAATCATGCTTTTTGATTACCTGTGTTATCTACCATGTGATGCTGAGACACCCACAGTACTGCAGTGTGCACTGACAGCTGGTCTAATGTATCCAGCTTGGTGATTGGCTGCAGACGAGGCTCAGCATTGCAAATGAGAGGGATAGTTAGTTTCAATTTTAGTATCTTAAAGTCATTAAGACTTATTGTTTTTAATATGTGCAAAAATGTACTGTATATAATGTGTGTCAACTACATGTCCTGGTCACTGTAGCACATGGAAAGCATGAGCAATGCAGTGGTTAGCATTACTGTATCACAGCACTCAGGTCATGGGGTCAGTTAGCCACCATGGCCACATCTGTGTGGAGTTTATATATTCTCCCCATGCTTTCTTGCATGTACTCTGGTTTCCTCCCACATTCCAAAAACATACTGGTAGGTTCATTGAAACATTTAGCGAATCTTATGTGCAGCCCGTCCAACCTCCCAACTCCGATCCGGTGGTTAACGGGACCGGGCATCGAGTCGGACGGGATGTCTAGATAGTGCAGTGATGGCTAACCTTGACACTCCAGATGTTGTTGAACTACACATCCCAGCATGTCCTGCTACAATTTTGCTATTTGGCCATTCTAAAACTGATGCCGGGCATGCTGGGATGTGTAGTTCAACAACAGCTGGAGTGTCAAGGTTAGCCATCTCTGACCTAGTGTATGGGGGCCTTAAAGGAGAGACTAATACAAATGGTGACAGGTAGATTTTGTGTGAGATAATTAGATTCTGTGGTAGGTAGAATTACATGACACCATTACACACAAACCACCCCCCCACACATCACTGGTAGCTGTTTATTGTTAAAAAATAAATACAGGGGCAGATGCAAATGGTCAACAATTGCTCCCACCATTGCAGGCATGGAGTGAAATGCTTGCATTTGCCTGTATACCATGCTATGGCCCTTATTCTGATCGGTGCGGATATTCCCGCATTCTTACGGAGCGGTCCGCACGCCACGGTGTTTTGCCGCGTGCGGCCATCGTCCGTAGAAACGCCCACGTGTCCTCCGCATTCGGACGGACTCACTCTTTAAGAACAGGGCGTGTTTACGGCCGACATACAAACCATGCGTGTGCGGGAGAAACACTCCGATTCTGCACGGTATTACAGAGTAGTACAGAGTATGCTCGGGAATACCGCATCCGAACGGGAGCCAAGCGGTGCGACCGCCCGTAAGCGGAGTATTTACGCCAAACAACCCACTATGATGTATATTCTGCAATACATCACATGACCCACTTATTCAATTACCTATCCTCATAAAAAAATGCTTCTTTGGAATTGGAATCAATTAGATGCCAATATATCCTTACAAGCATGCCTAACACATGCATTGCACACATTAACCCTTACAGCAAATCAAGTGCAATGGTTTCAATTAAAGCACTGACAAGCGTCCTATTAGTGAGTAATGAGTAAAGGAGTAGATTCTATTGGGTTCAGGTGTTAATGCTTGTAGTCATTAGGCGGTCCGTTCGCCTACCGCATGAACGAGTGGTGTCCGCAAAGCAATAGTACACTTGTGGACACCGCACATTTCTGCCCTTTTTGATCGCGTGCATTCGGAGTGGTATCCGAATGTACGCCCCCCAACATAAGTGTACTCCCCCGTGTCCGCCCATGTTACCGCCCCGTTTTGCCCACTTTGAAACTACGCCCATGTGTCATTCCGCATGACGCCCATAATACGCCCATATTTCCCGACTGATTGCGGGGAACAGTTTTGGACGGGATTTGGCCGAACAGGTACGGAGTCAAGGCGTGGCACATGCGCGTTGCGTTCTCCACGCATGCGCAGACGCCGTAAAGACGCGATCCGAAAGTATGCGGTAAAGTACGCGTCAATCAGAATAAGGGCCAATGTGAGATGGCTCAGTTTAGTTGCATTTCCACTTGTGACATTAGTCACAAGTGGAAATGCAACTAAATTGGACACCGCTCTGCATTGCACATAAGTCTGTACACTTGGATCTAGTGGACTCATAGCACAAAGCTTCTAACTGACATTTTACAGGTTGCATTTAATAGAAGCTAATTGGTTGGTACTTTAATGCTGCTATCACATCGCAAAATAAAGGTTCACACCGGGACTTTGAAATGGGTCAGTCCCTGCGAAAACCTTCATTTGGAATGTTCACATCCCCACAGCGAACCGATTCACTGACGTCATCAGGGGGCGCAGCGGAGACTAAGCGCATCATTGTGGGCAGGGGAGGAGGCAGCGCTTAGAGCTGGCGCTGCTCCAAGCGCTGCCTCCTCCTCCTGCTTCACTGAGCTGGCTTCACTCGCGGAGAGGGCAGCCAGAAAAGGGGAGCTGCACATAACAGACCATGTGCGTGCAACACGTTTAACCTGTTCACACCGCCAACAACACGGCAATGAACCAGTAAGGACTTTTTTACTGTTTTTTTTTTTTTTACCGTTCGTTTTATTGTGTTGCTACCCGTTTTCAGGACACGCTAGCCCCTTTCACATTGCACTAATTACCGGGTCATAAAGGCTTGTATCCGATAATTAGTTGCAATGTGAAAGGGATATATCTGTGCAAAGAAGCCCCTTGTGGGCTCGGTTGCTCACCACAGGTTCTCTTCTCCCTCTATGGGGGTCGGGGATCCCCCCTGTTGGAACACCGGCAGTCAGGATTCCGACATCCGGATCCCCCCCTGTCGGGCAGTCATCCAGCACCCGTGACACACTAGGATAGATTCTATTGCATTAATTCCACCAGTATGCAAAGGTTCCTGGTGTGCCATATGATACCGTGACTCGGCAGTTTGGCCAGGGGTCAGGAGGATGGAAAATGTTAAAAAAGAAAGAGAGAGGATATGTGTGGACTGTACAGTGGGGATGTGATTGGATAGGAACCTTATATGAAGGTTAAGTGGCTGGTTCTGGAATTTGGTAAGCTTGTCTGAAGAGGTGAGTTTTCAGGAAACGCTCGTAGGTTTGGAGACTGGAGGAGAGTCTTATAGTGCGTGGGAGAGCATTCCACAGAGTGGGTGCAGCCCAACGTAAGTCCTGCAGTCGGAATGGGAGCGAGTAATGAGTGTGGATGAGAGACGTAGATCTTGTGAGGAACGAAGAGGTTGGGTAGCAAGATATTTTGAAATAGAGAAGAGATGTACGTTGGTGTAGTTTGGTTTATGGAAGGCCAATAAGGGGACTATTGCAATAATCAATGCATGAGATGATGACCGCATGGATTACAGTTTTCGCAGTGTCTTGTGTAAGGTAAAGGAAAATTTTGAGGAATGATTTGGAGACCGATTGAATGTGGGGAACAAAGGAATGTTCAGAGTCAAGAATGACACCTAGGCAGCGAGCTTTAGTCATAGGAGTGATTGTCATATTAACCACTCATGTTGTTTTGTTTCTGTGCAGAGTAAATACTGGATGCTTTATTTTTACACTGCAATATAGATATCAGTTTGAAGTACACACCCCACCCAAATCTAATTCTCTGCACATGTTACATCTGCCCCACCTGCAGTGCACAGGCTTTGGCAATTGAACCGGAATAATTTCTTTTGGTTTCTCTCGTTTATTTTAACCAGAGAAACTCCGTAAATCCCATTATATTGGGCCGCAATTATAAATCCTCATAAATCCATTTGAATCAGGGTTGCCCTCCCTCCCAGAATGTCAGCAAGTATGATTTAAATGCAAAAAAAGCTATCCGTGTATAGTGAGTGATTCTGGTTTGCGCTGTAAGCTGCCCAATTTCCGCGCTCTCCACCGTACCCACCCGCCCCCCACCCGGCGCACAGACAAATCCCGTCGCATGACTCCGCTGCAGGAGAAGCCATTCGATGGTCAGCCGTCTGCCCTGAGCAGGCATTGGCCCGCCGACATAGCCATGGGAATGCCCAGTGTTTTCATGGGGATGTCCATAAAACGCTAAGCGGGCCCCATCCCCGCCGCCATCCTCCCCCAGCCCGCCCTGATGTTTGGGAAGTGCTCTGTGACAATGCCATTTGCCGAAGCCATTCGGAAAGAGGAGCTGCACATAACAGACCATGTGCATGCACAATCCCCTAAACATCAGAACAGGGCCGAGCTAACAAAAAAGCGAGCGAACCAGAGTGACCTCCTAAGTCTGTCTCTCTCTATGCTGCTATTTTGGCACATAATTAGTATATTAACCTGTTGTAAAGTATAAACCTGAGACTTTACGACCTGACCCTATAGTGATTCACCTGTTATGTCACAGGTGTAGATTAGGACATTCATGGCAGGCGTGGTGTAAATAGTATGGCAAAGGTGGCACTAGTAGGTGGGGATGCAGTTTACTCCTTGTCCTGTCATTTCATTATCTAATCATTACTGGTTAATTACTTAAGGGACTTGTACTGTACAGTACTGGTTAATTAAAGGTTCAAGTGTTGCTTACAAGCAAAAGGAACATTGGAAAGAACAGTTGTATCTAATGTACAGTTTGTCTGCATGCCGAGGCGTGTGTTCTGTCAGTCTGGTTACACTATCAGCCATGCTTCACTATAGCCTTATACACCTTTTATACAGTCTGACTGGTTTATTATCTCTCAGCATATTCAATCTTGGATTGGTTATTGAAACAAAAAAATAATAAATATGAAATCCACCTGGGAATACTGACATTATTCAGGGTTGCCTACTTTATAGCTGCCCTCTCTGGGAGTGAGGGGGCGACAATGGATGGGAAAGGGGCGTGGTGGCGGGGCTACAGAAGAAACGGCATGTTTAAGGGCGTGGACAGCACGATTGCCTCCTCGTGGCCACGCCCTACGTCCAATGCTGGTATTTCATGCATTGGACAGTGGTGGTGGGTGAGCCTACAAGGACGAGATTCGCATCTTTGGTCCCATGGTACCCCTGTCCGTCCGTCGAGGGGGGTTCGCGGGAGACTGCATGCAATCCGAGACACATTGTGAGACACATTATGTGTGTGTGAGTGTGTGATTAGAGGCATGGGAAAGCAGATATATATGCTGTACCCAACCTCCAATTACAGTCAGTCAATCATGTACTGGGCATGTTACTTTGACTCCGTCCATCTCCCCCCTGTCAGCTGCTAACTAAGCAGCGGGGAATAAACGCTGTGCGCATGCGCACAGCGTCTATTCCCGCAGCCAGGGGGCTGGGGGCATGGCTAGAGGCTCACAGAGCCTCTGGGTCATGCCCCCATAGCGGCAAAATGGGGGCGTGGCCTCGCGGGAGAGCAGCGATTATAGGCCATGCCCCCTAATTAGGCCACGCCCCCCGAAAATTTCAACACACCTCCGGCGCGCAGCTGCAGCAGCATCACTGGTTTCGGCCCTGCTGGGAGGGTAGGCATCCCTTTATTTTAGATATAATCTATAGCATTTTTGTATGTAATTGTATATATACTTTATTATTGTATATATGTGCAGTTATTTAGAGACTGATTCAGAACTGTTTATTGGGCTGCGAGTGTTCCAAGCACAGCAAGCAGGTAAATGCCAACCGGCCAGACGGACTCCCTCCGCCCCTGTGCATGGCTGTAAACGGGTACGTAGCTGTGAGCATTGACTCTAGACTCACTCGGAGATGAGAAGGAGGCTGTGACTCTCCCTCCCAATGGCCGGGGAACACCTGTCAATCACCCTGCGAGCTAAGGCTAGCCTTCGCTCGCTCCTTTTGATTGGAAAGCTTATGCATGTGCACTGTGTACCCCATGCATGCACCCATTATCGCTCGGGCTGCGAATTCACAGCCCATTGAGCAGTCCTGAATCAGACCCTTAGTCTTGTGTGTGGTAATTATAACGGTGAACAATACATAAGTGAGAGTGCAGGTTATTAATGCACCAGGAAACCGTGAATCACTGAGGCCCATTAGGCTGCAGTCTGACATTCTTGTGTTCTTATATTACATGACCTTCATTGGTGATATTTTTTTTTTTACTTGGGTAAATTTTTATTGAAACAAATGAAAATGAATGTACATCTGTACAGTTAGCAAACACTACTGTCATTCTTAAATTGCATCCGTTTACACATGTATGGACAACAAGACAATAAAACACTTGCCAACATTTCGACATAAATCAGTCTCTGAGTGTTCTTTGTGGCAAGGTTAAGCATCCATAAATAATATCGAGAATATTCGATGGTAGCACAGATGTACATATGAAATTGTCAAATAAATTTATTTTTTTCCCCTTAATAAGCTATCCCGGTACTCACACTTTGAGCACCATCTCCCCTCCCGCCAACATATAGAAAAGAAGTAGAAAGAGGGAGAAAGAGAAAGAAAATAAGAGAGAGTACAAAAAAAAAGAGAGGAGAATACAATAAAATAGGTTTGCCTAGAAGATATAGCTGTGTAGGCAAGTAGCACGCCAACCGCTGCGAGGGCAGCAGGGTATATTTATCACGCGCCCCAGGCGGGGGGGCATTCTTATTGTGCTAAGGCAGACGAGGATACCGCGACACGGGTCATGGTACAAAGGGAGGAGGGGGGGGGGGCGGGGATCATCAGGGCCTCCCTCGTGGATGGTCAACAAGCTGTTTGTTTATGTCATGGGGTCGGCGGGCAGGGCCAGCCTAGAGGAGGTCCATCTGTCCCACTTGGCAGCATAAGGAACGAGCGAGCCCCTCGACCTGTAAGTAAACCTCTCATGGCCCACAACCTCATTGACAAGCGCCCTCCAGTGATAAATATTCGGGCATGATACGTCGAACCATTTCCTGGCTATGAGCACCTTCGCGAGGGCAGTAAGGCAGAGGACATATTTATAAACTGGGGGCGAGTGAGACTCTTGTATTCCCAAAGCAAACATACAGTATTTAGAGTCAAAGGAAGGGAGAGACGGCTCAGTGAGGAGTACATCTGCCCAGACCGCCTCCCAGAAGGCCAAAATCGTCGGGCAGGACCATAACATGTGCCAGAAGTCGGCGCCAGGTGACGCGCATCTGGGGCAGGCGTCATCCGGTCTAAGCCCCGCTCGCAGCATGGAGAGTGGGGATCTATAGGCTCTATGTAGTATATAAAATGACACTTGCTGGTATTTCAAGCAGGGGGTTGCGTACCTGACTGAGTCTATAATCTCGGTCCACTGTTCCCCATCAAGTTCCCCGATACTAAGCTCCCATTTAGCTTTAAGGTGGTCAAGGCTATTAGTGTCTGTTCGGCTGATAATGCATTTATAAATGGTGGAGACTTGCTTTGTGGTGGCCAAGGACTGGAGGAGACTTTTAATTGGGGAGTCAGAGGTAGAGGGGGGGGAGTTACCGAACTGAGTCCGGGCCGCATGTCTGAGTTGTAAGTATCTGTAAAAAGATCTATTGGAAATCTGGAGCTCCTCTGAGATTTGTTGGAATGTTTTAATGGTGCCCGTGGAAAATAGCTGTGAGATTGATGTGAGGCCCTCCCTCAACCAGAAACCATCAGAGGAGAGCTGTTTGAACTCTGGGTATGACCTGTTGAACCATAGGGGAGTCTCCCCATCCACCCCATCCCAGCCACATATTTTGTGGGATTGGCGCCAGATGAGTAGCGCCTGCCTGAAGAGAGGGGACAGAGTAGGTTTAAAGGGGGAGGAAAGAAGAAACTGAAGGGGGGGGAGGCGGGACCCCACACACTCGGCAAAGGTGCCCTCAAAGGTAGGGCCTGATCTCCCCATTATCCAGTCTGATATATGTGCCAGTTGGGCTGCAAAATAGTAGAGCCTGAAATCGGGGAGTCCCAGACCCCCGTCCACCCTCGGTTTAGTAAGGGTCTTGATTGCGATCCTAGGGGGCCTGTTTGCCCATATGAAGGAGGAAAGGAGCGTGTTGATGGCCAGGAATACATGTTTGGGAATGTAGATCGGGGAGTGTTGGAGTAGGTATAGATACTTAGGGAGAATAGACATTTTGATAAGGTTAATTCTACCCATGACTATCAGGGGGAGTTTCTTCCACTGGTGTATTTTATTCTTTAGTACCCTGGTGACCGCATGTATGTTGAGATCTACAAAGTCTGTAATGGTAGGGGTTACCCAAACCCCCAGGTATTTAAACCTGAGGACCCACTGAAGTGGAGAGGTAGTTGGTGGCCTGTCCGGTATCACTCCGGACAGGGGGAGTATACTGGATTTCCCCCAGTTGATAAGGAGTCCCGAAAAGGTGCCGAATGATTGTATTATCTGTAGCATCTCTCTCAGGGAGGCCGCAGCATCGTTTAGAAAGAGGAGGGTGTCGTCCGCGTATAGTGCGACAACGTCTTCCCGACCACCCAGGGGGATGCCCCGGATCAGCGGGGAGTCACGAAGCATGATCGCCATGGGTTCAATGGCAAGGGCAAACAGGGCCGGTGATAATGGGCAGCCCTGCCTGGTACCCCTGCCCAGTGGAAACGCCTCCGTCACATAGCCATTGACTGAAATACGGGCCATCGGTGAGGAGTACAGCAGCTGCACCCACTTTACAAATTTAGGACCAAAGGCAAACCTGCGCATGACCTCCCAGAGATAGTCCCACTCCACCGAGTCGAAGGCCTTGGCAGCGTCCAGTGACACCACCACTGCCTCCGAACAGTCCGCGCCGCCCCCTTGTAAATGGCAGAATAGTCTTCTGAGGTTACGAGTGGTGGAGCGGCCCGGCATGAAACCAGATTGGTCCTCGTGTATGACTGAGGTTACCACCAAATTGAGCCTGGTTGCAAGTATTTTAGCGAGTATTTTTACGTCAGTGGCAAGGAGGGATATGGGACGATAAGAGTCCGGGAGGGAAGGGTCCTTCCCAGGCTTAGGGATCACGACAATAATTGCCTCTGCCATGGACGGGGGCAAGCCACCCACCTCCCCCAGCTCCCCATATAGTTGAAGGAGATAAGGGACAAAGTAGTCTTTATATTTTTTATATATCTCTATCGGTATACCATCACTACCGGGAGCTTTTTTATTAGGGAAGGAGGTTATGGCCGCCTCGATCTCAGCAGATGTAATATCAGCCTCCAGCAATGCAACCGATTGTTGAGAGAGGTGGGGTATATTGATCTCCGAGAGGTACTGAACTAGCTGTTGTGAGGTGTATGTCGCCCGGGATGAGTAGAGTGAGGAGTAGAAGGCCAGGAAGATTTGAGCAATCTCCGGCGTGGTGTAATGTTCCTCCCCCTGAGGGTCACATAGTTTTTGTATGGAGCAGGAGGATCTTTCATCCCGAGCGAGATACGACAAATAGCTACCTCCGACATCAGATTGGGAGTATCTGCTGTGGGCCGAAAAGAGGAGTTTTCGTTTAGATTTGTCAAGTAGGTGGTCAGTCCACAGTTTACGTGTGACGTCCCACCTAAGTCTATCTTCAGGGAGACCAGATCGCAGGTACGCAGCCTCACTTAGTGAGCACGCCTCCTCCAACCTGACCTCCCCCTCCCTCCCAGCCCGCTTAATGTTTGCTATTCTCCTAAGGAAGGAGCCACGGATGATTGTTTTAAACGTCTCGTGTCTTATAACCGGGTCCCTGCATGAAGCATTGTCCTCGTGGAACCCGGACCACTCCCCCACCAGCACCTCATTATCAGTAAGGAGAGTGAGCCAAAAGGGATTGAGCCTCCAGGTGCTAGCGCCGCGAGGGGGCATCAAGTCCAGTGTGACAGATAGGGGAGAGTGGTCCGAAATCCCCCTCTGGAGGTACTCCACAGCAAGGATTTTGGGTAGCAGGTCAGGGGAGACCATCACGAGATCAATTCTAGAGAACGACTGGTGGCCCGGGGAGAAACATGAATACTGCCTATCAGTGGGATGTCTTTGTCTCCAGGCGTCAGTTAGGTTCAGTTCGGTGGTAAGTTTAGCAAACGGGGTGGGCGAGGGACCAGAGGAGGGGGGAGAGCGGCCCACAGCCGACCACCTGTCAAGTGACCTGTCAAGGATGTTATTGAAGTCCCCTATGCAGGCCGTAGGGGCCGGCGGGAAAGAGGCAATAAATGCCACTGCCTTCCTGAGGACATCGTTACTGTAAGGGGGGGGTATGTATATTGCTAATATATTCATGGTGGTGTGGTTGATATGTGCCCTAAGGAAGATATATCGACCATATTGGTCGATTTGATGATGGGTGAGGTGAAAATTGATGGTTTTTTTGATTAGGATCGCAACCCCTCTGGCGTTGTTGGAAAAGGTGGAATGGAACATGTGACCCACCCAGGGCTTCTTAAGCGACAACGTTTTAGTGCCCATCAAGTGCGTCTCTGAGAGACAGGCTATATCCACACCTTGCTTTTTGATCTCAGCCAGCACCAGCGAGCGTTTGATACGGTCGTTGAGACCCCGCACGTTCCAGCCGAGCATGTGGAGGCCCGCTACAGTATTAGAGGGGGGCATAGGTTAGAGAAGAGACAGGGAAAAAGGAGGAGGGGGGGGGGGCGCCCATCACCAGGACACAGGACAGACGCGCACATTTCCGGCCAAAACGGGGGGATACAAAATATCGGCCACCTGCTCTGGAGTAAGGTCCCACCCACCCACAACCCGTCCCGGAAACAATTGATGGAGACAAAGTCACGGTTCCTCATCCTCAAATCAACCCGGCCACAGCACAAACATTCGACCTTCATTGGTGATATTGATAAATTTACTACAGATTATGAATATGATCAAGGAGATATTGTCACGTATCTTACATTTTACAGATTCGGGAATCCAGCAAGGAAAGAGTTTAGCATAAAATAAATACCAGCACAGAGAACTGTAGAAGAATATGTTCCAGACACCAAATGACCAGGGAACAGCAGTTTCTGTTCTGTCATGTGGTAAACAGTTCGGTGTTACATTTAGTGGAAGGATGTCAGTACACTAAGCATGTCATTTTAGTCAGAACTGATCATGTTCATGAGGCAGCCATAAAATGGATAGTGCCATAGCTTTATGGGTGGATATAAATTATATATTCTGCAGACATTTCCTTATCAAGAATTTGACAGGAATTAATGGTACAGGAAACGTGTCACTACTGCAATATTAAAGCAACAATCTCACGTAGGGATTTTTTTTTATATAGAAACTTGAGCAGGATACTTTTAGTATACTTATGATGGAATTTTCTTCACCCATTATCCAATAAATAATCCTCCTTTTCAAAATCTCTCTGAAAGCCCCCCCCCCCCCCCCCCATGGGTAACTTCTCCATTATATGTCTCTGAGGTTTGAGCAACTGTCTCTGATCCCCGTCAACTAATCAGTGGTGTAGTGTGTCACTCCCTCAGATGATACTGCATCCGGGGCAGGACATGGTGACAGAAGGTGATGCTAGGTTGCCATGGAGACATATGTTCCACTGTAAACATTTTATTATTAAGTTTATTCTTTTTAAAGTTTGTAGTGAACAAATAAAACGATCACATTCAAAAATGTATTGCTTTTTGTTAATACTTTTTCCTGTAATCACTATTACAGATCCTGATCATCCCAGGACTTCAACCATGGGTCAGGGAATAGAATCCTAATGCCTGGTACACACCAGAACGATGCAGGTCGTGAGCAGATTGTAAGACATTTGTACGATCGGCTCTTGATCTGTTGGAGCACATGATCTGCTCATCACCTGCACACGATCTGAATCCGATCCAATTTCGACCCGTACCCAGCTGAATGGTCGTTTCCAGATCCTACCTGCTGCAGGTAGGATCTGTGAAACAACCAAATGACCCGTGAGGCCGCGCATTGAATCGAAATTGGATCAGAAATGGCTCAAAACATGCCCAAATGACATACAATCGGTCGAGGTTGTATCTAAATTGGGTATTTTGAGGCCAAATCATTCTGGTGTGTACCCTACATAAGTCTCCAGTCCTAGAGCCATAGTCAGGGGTAAATTTACTGACGTGGGTGTTCCTAGGCACAGTAACGCCATCCTACCCCTATGTCTAGTTTTATCATTTTCATTGGTTGGCTATACACCCTCATTTGAGTTTGCCAATTTAAAAGAATGTCATGAACCATGACTATTTTTATATTTAATTATGTACACATACTTAGTAAGTAGGATATTTTACAGGGGCAGTATGTGCATTTTCTACACATGCAAGGTGGCATATGGTACAGTACAGTGGACATATTTTGCAGTTAATGGTACATTAGCAGTACCAACACAGGTATCCAAATGCCCCACATGAAGTGCCACCCCGACATGCAGCAAGTGCCTAGTGGGAAATTCGCCACTGGCCATAGCGGCTGAGTTATTTAAATAAGTCTGCATTTTTGGTCTCCAGAAAAATGGCTGACTGTCAACATTCTACAATAGACACTGCAGCCATGATAATGTAGCTCAGGTGGTGCAAGGCTGTGAAAGAATTTAAAAGACACGGAACACTTTTTATGAATAGGATAGTTTTTTTTATTATATAAGCAATGTATCTTCACTACCTCTGTAATGGTGACAGGCAGCTCAGGCAGTACCACAACCATATTGATATCCTGTGATTGTTTCTCAGTCATAATACAAAACTGCTGGTTCCACAAATTGACCCTGCAATTCTTTGTGTCATACACGGCTGTCACATTTCTGAGCTTCTTACAGCTGTAAATCTAATAAGAAGTCAATATGTCATTTCAACATTCTTCCAGCGTAGCATTGCCCAGGATGCCCCACAGAGCGTTCCCTATTTAAATAATCTTCTATTTGCATATTGTATATATGCTCTACATGGATCATCCCAAGAGATCGCTTCAGCAATGATCAAGTGAATGTTATCCATGACCTTGCTCAGGAATCTGCATTGTTGTTAACAGAAAATATAGTAAATAGTCTAATAAAACGTAATATAGTAAATAGTCTAATATAACGTAATTGCTGTTTAGGGAAATATCATGAGATAGAGGTTACATAGTGATTCCTTACTAGTGTGTCTATGTAACTAGCTGGATGTGTCATACAAATTCAGGGACTTGTGTTTTAAGTTGCAATAATCCTCTTACCTCCAAGTCTGTCTGTTGTTACCCAGTTTCTTTTATCACTGTCTACAATTGTAAAGCGCAACGGAATCTGCTGCGCTATATAAGAAACTGTAAATAAATAAATGAATCCACAGTGTTGATACATGGAGTATACAGTATATTTTCATAGGACAATTAAGTGTGTCTACAGTGATTGTACTTGTAAATTACTGCTGTGCGATTTGCGCTATCGATTTTGACTATATAAACAAAATCGCATACCACATCGCACCATTCTATGCAGCACCCGATCCTGATTCGTTCCCGATGCGCTGCCCATGGGCATCGGAATAGAATGTATAAATAAGGCACGTACACATGGGGCAATGGGAGCCCTGTGCTGACGATGTGATCTGGTGAGAACACTGTCGATCTGAATAGATTTTGTCTGCTTGCAGTGAAAATCTAGTCCGGTGATAGCGACGAGTGGGAATGCGCAGTGCCACCGCTTGGGGGTATAAACTTGGGGCGGTATTTGTTTAATTTCTAGTCAGATTGCTTAAGAAATAGCCTTAAAATCGCCCTATGGGTACAGGCTTATATACTGTGCAGCTATTTATACTATCTCAGAATGAGCAGCATGGCCACCAGTACACCAGAGACCTGTGTGGACATGCGCCGGTTGACGTGCGCACCGCAGGAGGTGCTGGGAGGGAACCGGTTGGCTCCATCACAGCAGGGAGGTACCGTACTATAAGCCCATAGGCTTCTATAGGGCAACACCGATCTAAAGCCCACTGCAACTGAATCCTAAGTCAGGATACTGAGAATTGTATCCAAAATAAGTTTTACTGTACTGGGCAGTTGATCACTATTGAAAGCAGGGATACATCTATTGGAGGCAGGGATAAATCTATTGGAGGCAGGTATAAATCTATGGACAGTTGGCATCTAGCAATGACTCATAGAAATGTGAGGTTAGAATCTGACCACCGAGACTCACCTTTGGGCAGTGAAGCCGTTAATTGGGGGAATGCGGATGAGGAACGAGAGCAGACAGCAAGTAATAGGAGTTGGAGAGAGGATGTTAAGTGAATATGGCATTTTGTGGCTGCAGCCTATCATACTCCCTAACAATCATTCTACTTGCAAACTGAGGAACGTTCTATTTTGTTTCTCATTTATAAAGCAACATGATAGCAGAGATAATTATACACCTTGGGTAACATTCTAAAAGCGATATATCTAATTATGTTCCATTATATAACTGGGCAGAATCATATTTACGATGTTCATAAATAGGATTAGTCTGCAGCCAGCTGTTACACAACTAGTCCCTGTCTTCCCGGCTTCCAGTTACAGAGTGACTCATCCTCCCCTGGCCGGGCAGCAGTCTGTACCGCTCTTCTTTCCATCAGACAACATTCAGCTGTACATTGCTAGAGATGGAACTTTGTCCATTCATGCGCTTACCTCCGCTACCACCGTATCATGCAGGATATTTCCAGAATGACTTTTTATCTATTTCTATCATTTATTTTAGTTCCTAAACTCATAGCTTCTGCTTTGCAGTAATATCATCTTGCAGCCTTACAACCCAGAGGTCTCAGTATTGTTAATGGATGTAGCATTGGCTTTGTGCACATAGATGAGGATGGATGCAGCATTGTATGGGTCAGTGCACCGACATTCTCTGCATCTCAGCTGTTTCCCCAGAAGAAGCTGAATAATCATTGCTCTCTGCGTATGCTGCCCACTGGGTTTCCACAGGCGATGAAATCCTACAGCCTGATTGTTATGAGCCGTGTTATTTAAGTGCTGAGGGAGGGCACAGACACACGAAGACCAATAGTATAGTCGCGTCTCTTTTCCTTATCTTTTCTCAGTCCGCGTTTATGTTGTGCACAGAATAATATGCTGCCGTTATCTTTCATTTATACACTTGGAATTACACTTGGAATTAGTGACAATGCAATACGAGGCACATTTTGTGCCTCATACCCCAGTACTGTCATGAGTCCCTAGTAAATTTATATACTGATGATTTGGTTCCATGAAGCACTGCTATACATTAACTTGGATGAAACAAACTTGGGTAAATTCTGTACAGATCATGGTGTTAATTCTAGCACCCGCCATATTTGAAAAACCATGCAGTTCCTCTTCCCTGCCTGGGGTGTCGCTGTCTGCTGTGGTGCTTCTAGTACAGGTCTGGCTTGCATATCAGTGGTGATATACAGACCACACTGTGCTAGAAGCACTACGGCAGACAGCGACACCCCAGGCAGGGAAGAGGAACTGCACAGGTTTTTAAATATGGCGGGTGCTAGAATGAACACTAGATCAGTAGGAATACATTGACTCCTAAGGCACTATGGGTCAGATGTATTAAGCCTGGTAAAGTTATAAAGTGGTGATAAAGTAGCTAGAAAGTGGAATGTGAAAACGCACCAGTCAATCAACCCCTAACTGTCATTTTTTCAGCCGATTGGCTGTTGCGTTATCACCTTCCGCTTTATCACCGCTTTATAACTTTACCTGGCTTAATACACCTGCCTCATTATTCCCAGATGGATCTCTGTGCCTGGGTGATAAAGCACATGTGCGATGTACATATCTCTGCTCATCTTTTAACTCTGGGTCAGCGGAACTTGCTCGGATTTGTCTCTATGTGATCCAGGTGACTGGCAGTGACATAGCGATCACACATAACCACCATGACTTGTAGGTGTGCATCTAATACTTGTTGCAGGTTGCACATACAAAGCCTGTTTCTGACTGATCTCTTGAACCTAGCTGGGACCTAAAGCAAGTGGACATAGTAATTAGGGCCTTATTCTAGTTCACTCTTTCTGACAAAATCCTTCTTAGATGGACAAAACCATGTGCACTGCAGGTGGGGCAGATGTTACTTGTGCAGAGAGAATTAGATTTGGATGGGGTTTTACTTCAAAGTGAGATCTATATTGCAGTGTAAAAATAAAGCAGCCAGTATTTACCCTGCACAGAAACAAAATAACTCACCCAAATCTAATTATCTCTGCACATTTTACAGCTGCCCCCCCTGCAGTGCACATGGTTTTGTCCATCTAAGAAGGATTTTGTCAGAAAGAGTGAACTAGAGTAAGGCCCTATGACACCAACGGCGTCACAGATTTCCGCTTCTAGGTGCATGAACCCTTTTGAACTAGCCCTACTGCCATACTGATTCTCACATCTGGCTTCCATGGTTGCCCACACTTACAGCCACCCGGAACCTGGCCCAATATATCCATAAATGTTAGGCAAATAGCTCCGAATAATTTGGAAAATTAAATTTACACAATCTAATCTTAATCTATCATTATACTTCTAAGATTTAATACAAGCAGTAAAATGTTTACAGGGTGCAAATTATTTTATATATATTATATATATATCTATATAGATATATATCTATCTACATTTTCATGCAGATAATATTTACATCAGTTATAATTTTTATGCTAGGGCTAGCAGGAGACAGTAGGTACAGACCAGGAAAGCCCCATAATGTTGTAGCAGTTACACAGAGCACAGCTCGGGAAATGGACATTAAAATGCATAATTATAGAAAGAGCGGTGCGGGCAAAGATCAGGCCCTTTGGTCTGATGTGATGCATTTTGCCGTATAAATCACTGGGATTTGTGGACAGCAGCTGCATCGGGACAAGGATCAGTTATAATAAGCTGTCGCTGTTCTCTCATGAGACATTTAAATTTTTGTAAAAAAAAAAAAAAATGACCCTTCTTTTTTCATGCATTAAACCAGGATGAAGAAGCTGCTACCGTTCAAGTGAGAGAACACGACCGAGATGTTCTGGTGCTTAAGAAAGTGTCGTCAGAACGGCCAGCCTCCACAGCAGGGAGTGGCGAGAATGATTGGAGGTAAGAGTTTTTCCTCTAGGCATACAGACACACACACACAGACAGACTAGCACAGGCTGACTGCAGAGCTCTCAGCTGCCAGATGGATTTAGCTAGCAAAGATAGTGCTGCTTTGGGAACACATTGCACATTATAGGGGATGCCCTTTGTCATTCAGAGACCGCAATGGGAAGTTCGAAGCTGAAGGTCTCGCATGCCCACATGGATGAGAAGCTACTGGCAGCTTTTACTGTCCGAGAGCTTCCCTTGCCCACGTTTGATGTGCCTTATTTTAAATACATTGATGAGGAAGATGAGGAGAATGAATGGAGCAGCCGCTCTCAGTCCTCCACCGAGGATGACTCTGTGGACTCTCTGCTTTCTGACAGGTACATGGTGGTGTCTGGAACCCCTGAGAAGATTTTGGAGCACCTCCTGAATGACTTACACCTGGACGAGGTACAAGACAAAGAGACAGGTACGTAATACACATCTGGCAGTGCATGGTCCTGTACAGATGCCAACGACCTCAAAGCTTTGCACGCTACATTGTGGTCACACAGAGCAAAACATTACCTTATTATGTCGCACAAAGGACGGTGCAGTCATTATCACAAACCACATTATAGAAAAAGAAACTTTAGATGTCAACATAACATAACATTAGGCTGTAATGAATGGGTAGACATATGACAGCTCAGAATTATTTTAGGATGTGGGCCACCACAAACTCTGCTTGCCTGCCCTGACCTTATGGGATAAAACTTGCTGCTGCAGAACCTCTTGAGCAGTGCAGAGTTCTGCGTATTTCAGCGCTCTCCTTGTATAATGTGATAGTTATCCGCTGCCCATCTCTCAGCTTCGCCATGTTTACACTACCCTCACGTGTGGCACAAAATGCAGGCGATCGCTGATGCTGCCCGCTGGTGTCCCTGCTCCTGTGCAGTCGTACATTGCTGCTATCCTCCGCAGCGCTCAGCACTTTTATTTAGCCAGTAGCACAAACAGTTTTCCACTTGCTGTGGCCTGGGCTGAGAAAGCGGATGGTCACATGTTTTCTGTCATTTCATTAACTGGCACAGGACATCTGTGGATTGATCGGCATCTCTCATGCATGAAAGTGGACTTGTGAACTTTTGTGGGGCTGCCTATTCCTGCCGTTACAGCCAGGCATTTGTGAGATAACCCCAATCTGAAATGGAACAGCGGGTTCTTTCATTTCAGAAGGGATCCTGGTAACTTTCAAAATAAACTTGTACTGTTCATTTGAGTTAACCCAAAGGAATCATTCCCTGCAACCATCCTGCCTCCGCTGGTAACTGTATAAAGTCCCCTATCTTTTGTAACAAAAGCTAAAGGCAATTAGTCATTACGTGGCATATATTTGTGGAGAAATCCCTGTATGCCATGCTTTTGATCTTCATTAATGTCACATTCAGTGCAAGAAAAAAAATCTCAGTCAGTAATTGCTTCTGTGCATTTATTTCCTGATTCCTGAAGGTGACATGTGCTGTGTCTTTTATTGCATAATAATTGTTGATAAACAGAATGTATTTTGGGAAGCGAGAGTTGGCAGGAGGAGAGAGAGCCGTCAGGGAACCCTCATCGCCCCATTATCTGCATTATCCTTTATGGTCTATTGTTTCACTCAGGCCATCTCGGGAGAAACCATCCTCAAATCCGCTGCGTGCTGGCTCTGCTCGGCGTTGAGTGGCTATAAAATCTGATATGTCATTTTCTGTTCTCTACCTCACAAAACAGCAAAGTGAATAAGTGTCCCTGTAACACCCCCTGTCAAGCAGACATTAATGCTCACGTCTCCATTTCTTATGACCGCTGTAAAATAAAAAAAAGCAACGACCCAGGCTTAATAATGACTATAAATCTAATACAGACTTTTTTTGGTGCTATCCAAGAAAACGCCAATCACGTGCCAGCTATTCACTTTAGGTTTGCCTGTTCCTCATTTAGGATGTTAATGAGTTCAATGAATAGTATTTATTTTATTTTTGAGGAACTGTTCCTTACGCAGCTTCAGGCTGGGAAGCGTGGTCCATTTGATGACATGCTGATGATATGCAGGGGACAATCTGCCCTCACCTACCCGTGGGAAATAATAGGTCAGATCATGGCAGAAAACATCCATCCATCTATCTGCAATCTTGATTCACATTGAGTAGCTGTGAATATTCAAATTGAATTACTCTACTAAATAATCACCTCAAGCTTCCCAGCATCCCCTCAGTCTCTGCGGCCATCACTCATCCCGAATCTCCCAAAACACTGTCACAGCCTGTAATTAGTGAGTGCTCCTGGGAAGTACTCTAATAAGAGTAAATAAATAAATAATGGTAAACACTTGGGAAATCTATTTAACATAATCTGCAATATTCTTACCATCATATTCTGGTATATAACGGGAATAAGCGTGGCGAGCATTATTTAGAAGTAGCAAGCGCAGTGAAAACGGTCCTGTAGGAGAATTACTGTTCTTTCTGTGTGTGCTATAAAGTTTTTAGCAATTGATGTCTGTTATACTATAGCGTTCATGGCCTGTGGAGAGGGAGCACTGAGGTGTGACAGCTACTTGGACAGCTACAGGCGATGCGGAGTCACATGCAGAGCGTATCTAGAGTAGGCGTAGCTGGGCTGTAACAGGGCTCTCTTGTGCAGGAAGTGCTGATTGGGGGCCTGGAAATGCAGCTGTGGGCTGTGCTTAGTTAGAAGCAAAAATATGTACGTTGCCAATGCTGTATGGACCAGGAGTTGCATCACATTAACAATGTTTCTGTCAAAAAGGGCAGTATCAGGAGATAATAAGGGGGAGATTCATCAATGATTGCAAAAATATAGCAATACGTTCCACAGGTCACAGACTCTTCACTAATCAATCCATCAGAAAGTTGGGACAACTCCTTCGGTAACTTCCTGTCTTGGTGAACTCGTTACGACTGGGTTTCAGACCCAGAAATGGTAATGAACATGCATGGTGGCCACAGGGCTGTGCAAGTACAACCGCCCATTATAAGAAAATCTGCAATATTCTAGTTAATAGGCTACATTTACCTAGCACCATAAAAAGATGGCGTCCGTTATCTGGACTTTAAGTCAGGAAAAGCTTTTCAAATTTTAAAACATTCGCCCAGATCGCAGTCCCCATAGATACCTCTGCAGTACGGTGGCCCATCCCGGGATTTGGCCCCAAAAAGTATGGGATTTCAATCCCAGGATTGGATTTCGGGATTAGACTGTGCATGCCGGGTAGCGTCTGAGCACACGTTCAGACGAAGCTCAGCTGTTCCCGACTCCGGCATGGACGGGAACGGCTGCTGCTGTTGTCGTCCAGCGCCGCTGCCCCCCTTCTCCTGATGCTGCCAGTGCCACACGACAAGAGGCACCATGCACCCCCGCACTGGGAATCCTGGGATTGAGCATTTTTTAATCCCGTTTCCCGGGATTTAAAAAATGCCCTAGGATTGGCATCCCTACTTCGGAGGCTACTCTGCTGAATGAAGATATGGGGCAAGTCAGAGAAATATGCTGGGATCTGAGGGATCTGCTGGGTATTCCCTGTAAAAGCTCAATTGATGGAGAAATCCACTGATAACTTCTGTTTTTACACAGGCCCCTAGGTAGCGTAAATAAAAGTTGCTATAGGGCTTTCTTATCTCTGTGGTATATTCTAGATCTGCACCATCTGCCAGTCTTCCTCACCCCGTACACATTCATCACTGCCAATACTTGGAAGAGCCAAAATGTCCTGAAAAGCTCTGTTTCAATGTAACTTCTCCTGATCAGATTCATGGGGCCTGGTTACGATTTGAAATGGGTGAATGGTAACTGTCTCGCTGTCTCATTCATGAAGTGAAAGAGACTATTCTGCTATTTTATTAAATCAGTTGGTATTTGAACTCATGTCACACTGTGTGTTCTACAGAATCATAAAACAAAATAGATGAGAATGTATTGACATTCATGGAATCGTGTCTCTGGGTACCTAGACCTTACTGTACACAGGTGTTAGCCAGCGGTACAGCTCGTTTCAGCAGTACTGTAGTGTAATAAAATAGGCAGAATCAATAACAAAAGGATCATTAGGATTTTTATTGGCAACTGTATGTGAGCTCTGAGCATTGCTGTGACATAATATAGAGTTTATTCACATCTCTCTTGTGAAATTACATTTTCATGCATTATTTATCACATAAAAATAGGCATTAAAGATGGAACAAGTTATTTTCTGGGGGGTGGCGTTCACAACATTGCATTCTGGTTCCCAATGCAGAAGACTGGAGAATACTGTTACACAGAATAATGGACTGTATTATATGAGCATGGACATTTGTGTTGTGTATGTGCACTTATAACGCTTTGCAAGTGAAACAGTGTGACCATAGCCTTAAGGACGAAGGTCAGGAAATCTTTACATGTGACTACATACATGTGTGTGTAACTGGAGGCAGCTGGGCAGTTCACAAGTAGGGGTGACGTGTAAGGGGCATGTAGATGCAATTGCAGGCAATTCAGAGGCGAGGTGCAATTGCATGCTAATAGTTATGGTAGCTACTATATCAAGTGGACGGATAGGGACGTTGAGGCCACTCTCAATACAATAAGATCTGCATGTATTTGCTGGCACACAATGCGGACAACTTGTATGTACAAGATCTGTGACTCTGCCCCATAGTACGCAGCTGCCTGGCATCACCAGGGAACAAACACTGAAAAGTCATGTGAAATACCGACACATAACACTTATTTACCCTTGTACAAACTTGATTCATTTACACTCTGATTTATGCAACCACTCAGCCTGAAGCAATGTTACAGAATAAGAAGTTGGCTCTTTCAAGTGGCTGACAGTTGGGCAATCTATTTGCTTAGCTACTTACTCGGATGGCTTCAACGTCATGCATTTCTATGCAGCGGATAGTTTTAGTGAGCCTACATCTGTATTCCATGTGTGCACCCCGTGTTTACGGTACCATATTAGACGGTTATATTGATTATTATCATTTATTTATAAAGTAAGACAATATTCTCTAGCACTATATTATTGTTTTAGTGCAATCCAACTTGCATTTACAAACTGGCAACTGAGAGTTATTTGCAGGTGAGGACTATTTGCAGGTGAGTACTTGATGTATTTCAGGGACAGATAAGCACAATGTTCTTTATACTCTACTGAATTTCTCAGTAAGAAACCTTTTGCATAGAGATGCCATGAAAAAAATGCTGATACTCTAGGGTAGTGGTTCCCACACTGTGCGCCTATGCTCCCTAGGGTGCCTCGGAGCACTTGCAGGGGTGCCTCAGGTTGATGGTCCAGAACCAATTCAAATTATTTATCTTCAATGAAATAGGTAAAATCAGTGCTTGTGGCTTTCATTTATAAAATATGTGGGTAAACAGAAGTGAATCCTGTACCTCACCATATAACTGGACCTAAGGATACAATTTAATCACAAGTTGTTTAAGTTAATTTTTTTTTCTAAAATTCTCAGCAAGAAATTTTTGGCCTAGGGGTGCAGTGAAAAATATTCCTCTACTGTAGGGTGCCGTGATTCCAAAACTTTGGGAACCATTGTTCTAGGGTAAGAAGAGTGGGTGTGGCATAGCGGCCGACAGTCAAGATTTTGGGAATCCGGTACTCCGACAGGGAGGGTGAGCGCATTGAAACCTCTTGTGGGCACGGTAGGTTGTATTCTCCCTCGATGGGCGTCGTGGACAGGATCCCGACTCTCTGGCATTTAGCAGTCGGGATTCTGATGTTGGTATACTGACCCCTCGAATCCTGACTGTCGGGAGGTCATCCGGCACCCAGAAGAAAAGAGGATCTCGATCAGAAGGGGATGTGGCTGACCAGGCTTACAGCAAAGGAAATATATAGGAGAAGGATTATGGGGAAACAACACTCGCCTCATAGCTATAGGGTTGGCAGTAACTTTTGCAGTGGGGATGATGAGAGAAAGCTGGAACATGTTCAGAAGAACATTACTTTGTAGCAGAGAAGATGTTCAGTGTTTTTCACTGAGATATGATCAAATGAAAACAGTTGCGAGGGGGGAACACTGGCTGCAGATCATTGCTGCTCAGTGAGACTGCAGGATGCGTGGCCATAATGGAGAATTGGAAAAGATACTGTCAGTACAGAGGTAGAAAATAGGAGGCTATTTCAATCACAGTTGACTGGAAAAGGGGTTGAATGTGAGAGGACACAGGGGGCAGTGAGGGCGCTGTTGCAGATACTGTATTATCCTTAAAAAGCTCCCTCTTCATGCTGATGGTGATAGTACGAGGTTACACCAGTGGCAGTGGCTTTCTTCTCACACAGTCTGTGTAGCAGCGTCGGATACAAATCTCTGTGCACATTAGGTCTGATATGCATTCTTGCCACAAAGCAATACTAATTGAGTATTATCTCTCAATTATTTCACAATCTATGCTCATTAAGTGTCATTATTACGCTTATTATATAACTGCATTACTAGTCACTTATGGGGAAATGCATCAAACCAATCAGATGCTACATATTATTTATATAGTACATTCTGATTGGTTACAGTGGGCAGCTTCTCTACACTTCTCTTACTATCTCCTAATATTTGTATACATTATAACTAATCCCCAAGTGCCACTACTTGACTTTATATTATTATTAAACTGTATTTATAGGGTACCACACGTGGCCTGCAGCGCCGTACAGAGCGAGCGTACATGGGAACACAGTACTATAAAGTAGGCACACCGGCTAGGACACAACTAACAGGTATAGAGCCACTGCAGGAGGTATTAAGGATAGACAAAGATGGGACGGAGTCCCTGACAGTGAGTTGAAGGAGGCAGTGGATACAGTGGTGTATTTATAATGGGTGCAATGTGCTCCGTGCACACGGGCCCCTGATTCTCACGGGCCCACTCTGCACAGGCTGCACCCATTGTTTTTACACATAGTGTCAGCGGCAGCAGTGCTGCAGAAATCGCTGGAAAAATGGGCGGTGCACCATTTTTCAGGAGATCTGCACTTGCGAAGTGAAGCCTGCAGTAGTCTGTGCTACTTCTGGCAAGGAGACGGGGGCCCGGAAGGAGGAGCCTCTACACTGGACTCCTCTCTTAATATGCCCCTGGGAGGATGAGTGTAGCTGGTGTGTATGAGTAGTAGATGAGACATGAGGGAAGAGGGACCTGCTTATAGGAACTTGTATACAAAGGAGGGAGGGAGATGAATGGATGGCAGAGGGTAGCTGAGTGCAGGAAGTTTAAGTGTCAGACTGGTAGGCCTTAATGAACAAGTGAGTTTTCAGCTCCAAGTTTAAGGTATACAGGCTAGCGGATCGTCTGATAGAATAAGCCCCCATTACTGGAACAGGGGTAGGGCGGCATGGGAAAAACCCTGGATTCAGGAGTGAGAGGTAGTAACCAGAAGGGGAAGAAAGGTGGAGGTTATTGGCTGACTGGAATGGGGACCAGTTGAGATAGTGGGTTTGTCAACAGTGACACAGAGTTTGGGAGATTAGGAGAATCTTGAGGAAGGGAAGTCTATGAGTTTGCCATCTAGTAGTATTTCTACTAATTACTTCACCTTTGATTCTGTGCGAAGACCTAGAAAACATGCACTGTTGGAACCACTGCTTTAGCTCCTTTACCATTAGTTTGCTCTTGATCTCACATTTCTGCTGCTGTATCGTTTACAGTAAAGTTAATACCAGACATTTACTCCCAAGTCACTAATTGTTTTCCTGCTATTGCTATCTCTGCAGTAATAGACAAATGTGCCTCGTTTACTGAGCTTCCGCATTGCTGGGTAATAAAAGGGAGGTTGCTGACCACAGCAGTAAATCACTAGTTAATCATGTAACCAGGCCTCTGTTTAAGTTTATATTCTTCCATTACATTTTTATTCTAAGAAAATAAAGAGGATTTATGCCACCAGTTATAGCGCTTGTAGATAGCTAAATGCATGGTGTTACAGGTTAATCTGTTCCCTGCATTCGCTAAAATTGTTCTGTGTAAATAATAAGCCAGCAGCCTGACTGTATAAATATGTAAGACTACAGACAAAGGCGGATGTTGGCACCGCGGTTGTGGTATAGGGTTCCGACAGTCGTTAGCCCGACGTCAGGATCCCGACTGCCCGGACTCAGACAGCATGGTGAGCGCAACAAAGCCCCTTGCGGGCACGGTGGCTCGTTATGCTCGCCACCTATTCTATTCTCCCTCTATGGGGGTCGTGAACCCCCACAAGGGAAAATAGCGGGTGGCCGTCGGGCACCCGTCTGTCTGCGTTATGACAGTCGGGATCCCGACGTCGGGTAAATCACTGTGTCGGGACCACTATCCGGCACCGCTAGGTCCATACTGCAATATGTAGGCGAGGGCAGGGCAATGCCTGGCCACTCCCTCCTGAGGGCCCCGACAGTGCTTTCCTGAGCCTGAATGCAGATGGTAAAAGTGCAGATAAGTCTCAGTATTATCCTAGCAATGTATCCCACATGCATACATGCCTACCTGGTCTGCTCCATAGAGAAAATACCCTGTTCCTGGCCTTCCCTGGTAATGTATGATTGCCATCGCCTGTGGTGAGCTGGGTAATTGATCAGAAAGGTGTTTCACGACAGGTGATGGCAATCATACATTACGGTCCAGGTACAGAGCATTTTCTCCCCCATGGAGAGCGTCAGGTAGGCAAGTATGAATTAGTCCCACTCTGTTCTCCAAGTTGCCCAGGTCCCCATACAAGACAATGGACATTGGGCCTAAATCAGACCTGGTCACAGGACATTTTTGTTGTTAATATGGGCACCCCCCCCCCCCCCCCCATTCAGTGCACATGGTTTTGCCAATTTTGAGTACAAATTTAATTTAAACTTAATTAGGTCCATTGTTGCTTTTATACAGCGCATCTGGAAAGTATTCACAGCACTTTGCTTTTTCCACATTTTGTTATGTCACTGCCTTATTCCAAAAGGGATTACTTTATTTTTATGACAATGTGAAAAAAGTTTTTGGGAGATTTTTACAAATTTATTAAAAAAACACAACTGTCCAAATCATATTGACTTTATGCTTGGTTTGTGCACTGACATGCACTGTCAAGTGTGGGACCTTTATATAGACAGGTGTGTGCCTGTCCAATCATCTGAATTTACCACAGGTGGACAAGTAAGCTGTAGGAACATCTCAAGGTTGATCAGTGGAAACTGGAATTTTGTTTCCTTAAGGGCCTTACACACGGGGTGACTTTAAGGCATTTTCTGAGCGATTTTACTATATTCCTCAGAAAATGCCTGAAAACGCATGTAAATCGCTGTGTGGGTGTAGCCCACACAACGATTTACATGCGCGCCCCCGCCGTTCTGAATCTGCCCAAGATTCAGAACGGCCCAGTCTGATATTTCAGTGCAGTCGCTCAGATGCTCCTGCACACATCTCCCGCATGTGTGGCACAGGGATGAGCAGGGCCTTTTGAATTGGTGATGCAGCACCCCTGACCCCCCCTATCCCCCCCTATCCCCCCCCCCCCACACACACCTACGGCATTGTCCCTCCTGGAGAGGGTCATGTTGTGAGGTATTGTAACATAACAAAAAGTGGAAAAAAAGTGAAGTGCTGCGAATACTTTCTGAATGCACTGTATGTAACATTAATTGCAATTTTATATCATCATGCTTATAACCTTTATATCTGTGTTAGTAGATTGACATACCTCCCAACTGTCATGATTTTAGAGGGACAGTCCCGATTTTCGGGTCCTGTCCCGCTGTCCCACCCGCGGCAGGCATTGTCCCGCTGCGGGGGGTGGCAGTTGGGAGACCCCCCAATCTAGTAGAATAGACGCTGTGCGCATGCGCACAGCATCTATTCTCGTATGAAAATGAGGTCGCGGCTAATTAGCATAAGCCGCACCCTCATTTGCATATGCCCGCCCCTTTTTCGGCCGCTGTCCCTATTTCTTCAGGTCAAAAGTTGGGAGGTATGGATTGATGTGCAATATGAGAAATGCTCAATCTCGGGATCCCAGGATTGGCCTCTCTCATAATAAAGCCCCCCACTCCCATCTAATCCCCTCTCCAATCCTTTACATCTCCCCTGCCCTGCATGGTCACTTACCCCCGGCGGTGTGGCACTGAGGCTGTGCACAGTGCAACGTGGTGTGATGTCAAGGGTCATGCTGTGCAGCCCAGCCGCCAGCATACTGCTTACTGTAAGCCCTCTCTGTCTCCATCCCCCCTGCAATGTCACTTACAGTTGACAGGCAGCAGCAGGGCCATCTCCTGTCTTCTCAGCATGCAGGTGTCTGGGAGCGGCACAGCGGGCAGGTGTCTGGGAGCGGCACAGCGGGCAGGTGTCTGGGAGCGGCACAGTGGGCGGGTGTCTGGGAGTGGCACAGGGGGCTGGGTGACCGGGTTCGGCAGAGACAGAGTGGGCCAGGGGCGTACCGCTATAACATATTGCGCCGGTACCCCGTACCGCCATAACAAAATCCCGGCATGTCACTGCGCATGCGCAGGTTTGCGCAGTGACTTTAAGCCGAGGCACGACGGCAGCATGGGCGGCCCAGGCTCGCCGCTCGCCTCGCTCACACTGTCACTCATGACGCCAGAACTCCTCAGCCCTTAACAGCAGCCGCCTCCTCGCTGCCCCGCCCACCAGAGCAAGATCGGAGGCTGGCTGTCAGGGGCACCGCCGGAATCCAGATGATCAAAGCTGGATAGCTGGCCTGGGAATGACTGAGGCAGGTGACGTGAGAGACTGCGGGGGAGTTATGGTGTTTCCACCATAACAAAATCCCGGCATGTCACTGTGCAGGTTTGCACAGATTAATGATGCTGCTGCCAGCACCGCTGTGTTCCACTACTTCCCTGCGGTGGACAGTCCCTGCTCCTCCAGTCCCCTCTGCTTCCTGGATGGATGACTGCCTGGGACTCTGTCTGCTCTGTTGGAGAGGCGGTGCCACCGGAGATCATGGCCAGGCGACTGCGGATGCAGAGACAGCTGAGCCCTGCCTCTGCCTGCAGAGAGAGCAAGCCCATCTCACCCTGAGTAAGTAAATGTATGGTTATCAATATCCCAACTCAAAGCTTTCATCCAATGCCCCCCCAGTCTGTCACACAATATCTTCCTGTTTCTATGTCCCTGTCACCCACTAGCTACCTCACCCACTATGTCCCTGTCACCCACTAGCTACCTCACCCACTATGTCCCTGTCACCCACTAGCTACCTCACCCACTATGTCCCTGTCACCCACTAGCTACCTCACCCACTATGTCCATGTCGTCCACTATCTCTGTCACCTACTAGGAACATAACCCACAGTGTCCCTTTCACACACTAGCTACATCACCCACTTATCTGCCTGTCGCCCCCTATTTCCATCACACACTGCCTCCCTGTCACCTACTATCTCTGTCGCCCACAAGCTACATACGCAACTATCTCCGTCACCTATCTCCATGACCCTCTATCTCCCTGTCTCCCACTATCTCCATCACCCACCAACTACATCACCATCTAACTACATCCTCCACAATCTCCATGTCTTCAAAAGTTTTGTCATGTAGCCACTCCCCCTCGTGTCATATGACCACACCCTAACCACGCCCATTTTTGCGCGCAGTACCACTGAGACATTTTTTCTACTTGCACCACTGGAGTGGGCTTACAGTAAGCAGCATGCCCACAGCTAGGCTGCACAGCGTGACCCTTGAAATCGCGCTGCGCTGCGCTGTGCACACTGCCGGGGGTCAGTACTAGCAGCCGAGCAGCATCTGAGCCATACAAGGTGCTCAGCACTACCCGACTTTAAAGAAAAAAAAGTGAATTTTATATGGCCGGCGCACTAATCCCGGAATGCGGGGATTGAACCTCTCAATTCAAATCCCGCCTATTTTAGGCCAAAATCCCAGGATCCAGCCGATCTGGATCCTGGGATTGGCCTCCCTAGTGCCAATAGGCATTTAGTACCTGAACACTAATGTGTCATTGAAGAGCAGTGCGCTTTAATGGAGTGCCAAGAACCTTTTACTTAAGAGTGGATTGTTTCCCCTGCAAACCTTCAAAGCTGAACACAAGGGCAGAGACCCAGAGAGAGAGCTTGTCACTGTGCATTGCTGCAAGCATCTGCCACTGTGCATCATTGTTATATAACCTGCTGTATGCAGGGAAGGAGGCTGTTCTGTGGCTTGTTACAGGACAAATCGCACTGGTGGCAGAAGGAAAAAGCAAATCAACTTTTTACAGTACATTACTTCAGGGTGAAAACTGTCAAGGTTCCATACTGCAGCGAGAGGAAATAAGGCAAATACAATGTAATATGAATGTCAGGTTTATTTATTAAAGGGATATAAGCCATAAATATAATAAAAGTGGGGGGTTTTACAAGATTTTAGATATTGCCAGCCTTCACAAGTTATCTCCAGCAATAGATTTCCTATGCTAAGTAAGGGTTGGGATCATTTGGTCTACAGCATGATGGTCGACATGGGAGAAGGTTAACATGGTTCTAGGTCAAAAGGTCATTAGTTGAAAGGTCATTAGTTCGACAGTCAAAAGGTCGACGTGGGGTTTTTCACTGTTTTTTGACCGGAATGTCAACACAGTCGACATGGACACAGTTTAAAGTGCACCGCATCCCCTCGCATTGCTCACCATGCTTCGAGCACGGTGCCTCACTACGCTCGGCACACTACTTTATTCTCCCACCACGTCCTAGTGCAGGGCTGGGCAATTGCGGCCCTCCATATGTTGAGGAACTACACATCCCAGGATGCTTTGCATTAGTTTTGCTATGTGGCCATGCTGAAACTGATGCAAGGCATGCTGGGATGTGTAGTTCCTCAACATCTGGAGGGCCGCAATTGCCCAGCCCTGTCCTAGTGGATGGTAGGGCATGAAATACAGCCTGTCGGCACATGTTGGCTCAAAAAACAGTGAAAAACCCCATGTCGACCTTTTGACTGTCGCCCTAGACACTATCGAACTAATGACCTTTCAACCTAGAACCATGTCGACCTTTTCCCATGTCGAACCTAATGGTGTCGACCTAATGACTGTCGACCATCATGCTGTAGACCAAATGACTGCATCCCCTAAGTAAGGGGGGGGGGGGGGGGCTAATTAAGGAGGGTTGTAATCCTCATCACTATTACCAGCTGAAATGGCTACAACAGACAGACCATACTGCAAAAAATGGCTTCATTACTCAAAGTAAGCGCAAGCGACGTGGTGTGCTAATGCCTCAGACATGTTTCTGAAGGTTTTAAAGCCTTCGGATCAGGTGGATGGATGTGTTTGGGTCTAGTGATTGCCAAGAGAACATTTGAAACCTACAGTACCTACAGTAAAGCATGGAGGTGGTAGCGTTATGCTGTGCGGCTGTTTCAGCTGGTTTTACAGAAAGTCTGGTAACCAGATGGCCTGGCTTGCTTGGAGTCTACAACCTCTGGGAATTGAGAACCTCTGGGAATTGGGTGCTTTTTAGGCTGACTCTACCTTCTTCACTGTCACACTTCGTCACTGTACTTAAGGCAGAATGGCAAAATATACCACCTGCTGTTGTCCCAGAACTTGGGGACCATTTGCCAAGAAGGATGTCTGCAGTATTCAGGGGATGTAGTGAACCTGCAAAGTACTGATGTCAATACAATAGTGTTGATCTATATGCTTGCTGCCAGTGTCGAATAACATTTGTTTACATTGTGCACTGTAGACGTTGGCATTTTGCAGGTACCATTTAATGAAGCTGAAGTTGAGGACCTGTGAGATGTCTATTTCTAAAAACTAGAGACTCGAATTTACTTGTCTTCTTGCTCAGTTGTACATCGGAGCCTCCTATTTATCTTTCTACTCTGGTTAGAGCCTATTTGTACTGTTCTCTTAAGGCAGTAGTACACACCGTTGTATGAAATGTTCAGTTCAGTTTCTTGGCAATTGCTTGCATGGAATAGCCTTCATTTCATAGAACAAGGATAGACTGTTTCACATGAAAGTTCTCTCTTTCTGCCCATTTTGAGAGTATAATCGAACCCACAAATGTGATGCTCAAGATACTCAACTAGCTCAAAGGAAGACAAGTTTTATAGCTTCTCTAACAAGCAAACCAATTTTCAACTGTGCTAACATAATTCCACAAGGTTTTCTAATCATCTATTAGTCTTCTAATGCGATGAGCAAAGACAATGTACCACTGAAGTGATGGTTACTGGAAATGGGCCTCTATACACCTATGTAGTTATTCCTCAATCTTTTGAATGGTAGTGTATATCAATCTGATTGTGTGTCTCCGAAACACTGCCATCTGTTGGCAGCGAGTGAAACGACATCTTTCTCTCACACATGCACAAACACAGAGGCAATCACAAGGTAGCAGACTAGCTTTTGAAGCATTATATATATATATATATATATATCACTATTTAAAAGCCCGGAAGGATGGCTTAGTCCCTACATGCTCCTACTTCAAATCTGTCACAGCGCCCTCTCTCCATATCCATTAAAACAGATGTTTGCTTTTACTTTTCGTTAAGGAGTCATTTGGTCCATCTAGTGGTCGCTGGCGGTACTTTACCTCAGAGGTAAGGAGGTGGTAGCCTTTTATATATAGAAATTTTATATAGGAATTGGGCAATGAAAAAATGAAACTCTATGTTTAAAGTCTTTACATAACATATCACCATGAGCCCCACCGGCAGCCATGTGCACATAGTGTAAATAGACATTTTGCTGTTGAACTGTAATCATGCAGTGCCGTTTTATCTATCTACTGTGTATGGATTACCTTAGATGTTTGCTGTCCGTAGAATATAAAACAAGAAATATTTTTCATATCTTTGCCATGGAGCTGAATTATTAATACTCTGCTTAATAAATATTGCATACTGGACTTTCTGTTCTACTGATTGACTGCAGCTCTGCATTGTGGCCTGCATATACTGTAGTATAATAACTGTGGATGCAGAACCACCAGTGACTGCAAATAAGCAGCACGTTCCGAGATGTTGCTGAATCTCATGCTGCGACGTACAGAGGGAAATGAAAGCAATCACTGGAGTTCAGGCTGTGTGCAGGAACAGCAGGGGTGTGTTTTAGTTACTAGCCCTTTCATTGCTATTAAACAGAGTTATGTTTTGGTGTCTTCGGCCTGCCAGAGAGACAGGCATCAGATATGTGTGGTGTTGCATCCCAGTGAGCGGTAAAAGCTTCATGGTCTCCTCAGACACGCGACTGAAAGCCTCAGATTGCAGAGTTGTTCTGTGCCCATTTAGTATTAAGCCAGATCTTGACAAAGATCCTCAAAATAGAACATGACATTCTGTATTAATAAAGGGCAAATGAACTCACTCTCTGTATGTCCTGTCCTTAATGGCAACCACATCCGAGATAGCAAGCTAGGGAAACGATTTTAGGGAGGGAAATAAACATTTTATTCAGAGACATCAGAAATATGAAATCACAATGGGAGTATTAAGCACACAACACACACACACACACACACACACACACACGCACACGGTATGCACACACGCAGTTTATCCACCTGCTTGCAATGTGCATTAAATGTAAACATGAACATACAACCACTGTACACATTTTATTTTAAAATTATTATTATAATTATTTTTATTTATCATTTTTAAAACCTGCCTTAAATAAACGGGATGTTTTTTTTTTTGTGACACAGCATACTATGATGTTTAGAAATGTATGGTGATAGTAAATCACATGTTAAAGGTGACAGCTGTGAAGGCTCCATTGCCGCTTCCTTATGCAACCATGATGTTTCTTTTTTTTTTTAATTAAGTCTTTATTTATTGTTTTTTGATTTCATATTTTTAGAAAAACTGGCTGACAGAAGCCGTACAAGTCTCACGTTGTTCATCACAATATCGACAAATGGTTATAAACACATTTCAGTATGTACAGCAATATATTACGAATAACATAAAAAGAGAAATCACAATACATAATACAAAAACCCCCCCTCCCCCAGCCCCCCAAGACATACCCCACACACATAGTCTGTCCTCTCTAGCCCTACCCGTTCACCCTTGACCTTTCTTCCTTATTAGATTCTGTTGAATCAAATCTTATAGTAAATTCATTATCTGGAGCGATCCCTCGAGCCTTCCCCTACCGACCAGTTTTTTATTTAATTTCTTCTTCGTTTATATAGTATAGTTACCTGGTTCAAACTAAGATTACTAGGTGACTTATGCCCTTGTTCAATATCCGTTTCAAGGAACAAAAAAACAAAAAAAAAAAAAAACAAAAAAAAAAATATATGTAAATTAAAAATAAAGTGCAATCTGTGCAATTCTTACTCGCAAGTCAGGCCCACAAAGTACAAAAAGATGTGTGGGCATCACACCTGTTAGGACTTGCTTCTTCGTACTGTGTTTGTTTGTGAAACCCAGTGGTGTCTTACCTATTAAACCTCCCCCCCTCCCCCTTGCCCCCCTCATTTAAGCTAAACACCGTGTCGACACAGTTGAATTACCACTATCTCTTATTCTTTTCCCTGTGAATTTTATAGGAATCCCACCTATCACTTTTCCCCTATTTATGACCCATTTATTTAGTCGGTATTTATTCCCGACCATGCCCTATACACCCTCTGTGCTACATGTAGTAACTAAAGTATAAAAAATGTCCCTTGTACTTCTATTTTAGTTTTCATTATTATTCCGGGCATCTATTTTAAATAACCTTGATTTTCTCCATCTTCCCCAAATTTTCCCGTATTTAACCAAGGCCCCTCTGGAGGCATAGACAAATCTTTCATGCTCACAAGTGCTATTGACCAGATTCACCCATTCGGTGACATTCGGACCCGAGGAGGCCATCCATTGCCTGGCAATTACGACTTTCGCTATTGCTGATAAATTAACCACCAATTCCTTCCAGTCATCGTTTGGGTCATCCTGCTCCCACACACCCATTACCATACTTCTCGTAGTTAGTGCCCCTCGAGGGACCCCCGTAGTCACCAGTATATTCTCCACCCTCTTCCAAAACTCCTTGATAACCTTGCAATCCCATAATAGATGCCAAAAGGATCCTATTTCCACCCTACATTTGGGACATCTATCGTCATGGGTTCCTGCAATTCTTTTTAATCTGACCGGGGTCAGGTAGCTCCTATGGAGAATATTAAATTGCACTTGCTGGATTCGGATAGATGTAGTAGCCCTCCCTGGTACTGCTAATGCCCTATCCCAGACTAACTCCATCCCCTGCTGGAGATCTGCGGCCCATTTGTCCCTTAGGACTTGCAATTCATCGACCTGGGTGTATGACCTCAGGAAGCCATATATTCTGGACAATCTCTTCCCGCCACCGCTCAATTGCTTAATGAATTTTTTGCAGGGTGATTCTATAACATTTACAGATATGTCCCCGACCTGCTGTAGTGCGCTTCTGACCTGAAGAAATCTAAAAAACATATGTCTGGGCAGATTATATTCCTCCCGAATTTCTTCAAAAGATTTAATATTGCCATTTCTGAAGAATTGCTCGATCCTTGTCACCTCATATTTCCCCCATATCGCCATACCCTGTTGCTTTTTTAATTCCGTCAATTCATTCAAGAAAAATATAGAAGAGTCGGGGTCCACACCCTCAAAATTAATTAACTTGTGCACCCATCTCCACACTTTAACTGCTTGCATCAAGATAGGTGGAGGGTGCCCTCGCAGATCCATCGATAGCAACCACTGAAGTGGGCCCGTATCAGGTTCACTACACCTAATTAAAGCGGCGATCTCCACCGTGGCTTCGCCGTCCCGAACCCAAGCACACAGATGGACCAACTGAGCAGCCATATAGTATACCCTAAGGTTCGGAACCGCGAGTCCACCCCTATCCCTGTCTCTGCACAAAGTATCCATCCTGATTCGAGGGCGCTTTTCATGCCAAATAAAAGAGGATAGGATACCATTAATCTTTTTGAAATAATCATCTTTTATGTAAACTGGAGATTGTTGAAATACATAAATTAACCTGGGCAGAATCGACATCTTTATCAAATTTACCCTGCCGATCTGGGATATGGGAAGTTTTAACCAGCAACGACATTTAACCTTGATATCTTGTATAAGTGGCGCGAGGTTGTCCCGAATATAATCCAACGGAACCTCCGAGACCCACACACCCAGGTATCTGAACCTGTCAGTGGGACGCAGAGGGGAGCCCACTGAACCTCCTAGCTCATTCTCCCCCACATTCAACAGGTGGGATTTCCCCCAATTAATTGTGAGACCTGAGAATAACCCAAACTCCCTCATACTCTCAATAATTCTAGGGATATCCTCCTCCGGGTTCTCTACTCCCACTAGCAAATCATCGGCATATAAAGACACCATGTTCAAGCCATACCCTGCTCCATGTCTACCTCCTCCTAGTTGCGTTCTTAGTATGCAGGCCAAGGGTTCGACCGCTACTGCAAACAGAAGGGGAGAGAGGGGACATCCCTGTCTGGTCCCCCTAAAAAGAGGGAACAGCGGGGATGTAAACCCATTTATCGATAATCTAGCATGTGGATTCTTGTATAGTAGTGAAATCCGCCCTATAAACCGATTCCCAAAACCAAAGGTCCTCAAAACCGCCCACAAGTAATCCCATTCGATGGAATCGAAGGCTTTATTTGCATCAAATGATGCCACTGCCACCCTTGCCTTCCTACACCTTGCTATTTGAATATAAGAGAAGACCCTTCTCAGATTGATCATGGTAGATTTCCCAGCCATGAATCCCGTTTGATCAGGATGTATAATCTTCTCAATTACTTTACTCAACCGGTTCACCAGAACCTTAGCGTAGATCTTTGCGTCTGACGATATTAGAGAAATTGGCCGATAAGAATCAATCTGAGAAGGGTCCTTCCCGCTCTTAGGGATCATAACGATCGAGGCTTCCGACATAGAGGGGGGGATGTTCCCCTCTACCTCCATTGCCCGAAAAAGGACCAACAATTGTGGGCCCATTGTTTTAACATAGCGCTGATAAACTTCACCCGGGATGCCATCTAGACCCGGGGCTTTATTGGTGGGCAAGGATTTAATAGCCTCCATGATCTCAGCTAACTCTATAGGGGCGTCTAGAGATTCTCTCTGTTCCCGTGAAAGCCTAGGCATATCAATCGATTCCAAATACTCCCCAATTGCTTCACTCCCCTTGTTGATTTGGGATTCATACACTTTACCCAGGTGAGTCACAAAGGCCTGTGCAATCTTAGGTGTCTCTGAGATCGTCTCGCCCGTTTCTAGTGTAATTTGGGGTATAATATTTGATGGGTGATCTTGTTTCGCCAGTATTGCCAACCATTTACCTGCCCTGTCTGCGCTGGAGTACCACTGATGAGCCCCATAGCTCAATCTGCGACAAGTAATATCTTGTAGGTACTCCAGCCATTCTTTTTGGGCTTGCAACCAGGCCGCTTCGTCTACATCAAGATTGGATTTTAAATATTTATTCTCCAAATTCCCCATTACTGTCTCCAGTTCATTTGCCCTAACCCTATGCTTTTTCTTTAAGAAGGCGATTTTCTTGATCATGGCACCCCTTATAAAGGCCTTGAAGGCATCCCAGACAACTATCCCCGGAGAGGACCCACTGTTAATCTCAAAAAATTCCTGCATAATTGCCTCCAGTTCTTCATGGTCGCCCATTTGTTCCAACCAAAAAGGCTGCAATTTCCAATATTTATACCCCACCTCACACTCGAAGTCCATCTGCATCGTCACAGGTGAATGGTCCGATATTCCTCAGCCTTTATACTCAATATGGGAAATTTTATTCAGAAGACCCTCAGTTACAAATATTAAGTCTATCCTAGAGAACGCTTTAAATGAAGACGAAAAACAAGAGTATTGTTGGCGATTGGGATATTTTAATCTCCAAGGATCCCACCACCCAATCTCTCTCATGAATTGGGAGAATCTATAACCTTCTTTTACCGCCTCCTCCTCTGATCTTCTCCATCTGTCTAACTGTGGGTCCAAAACCTTGTTGAAGTCCCCTAAGCAAATCACCTGGCTATCTGGGAACCTGGCGGAAAATTCTACCGCCTCTTTAATGACCTCGTATGAAAAGGGAGGGGGAATATAGACAGTCAAAATGCAGATTCTACAATGGTTAATGCCACACTCAATAAAAATATATTTCCCCCCCGGGTCTATCTTAACTACCCCGGGTTCAAACACCAAAGACTTCCTAAATAGTAGAGAGACCCCCCTTGCCATCGATGTAAAAGAAGAATGGTAGGCCTGCCCAATCCACGGGCGTCTTAGCGAGAGCAACCTATCTCCCCTGAGATGCGTTTCTTGAAGACATATGATATCTGCATCTAGATTTTTGCATTGTTTTAGTACCAAGGCTCTTTTAACTCTCCCATTGATCCCTCTGACGTTCCACGTCAAAAACTTAACCATACGTTATGTAGTTGTACATATAATCCTTGGCATCAGGGAGCCCTCGGGACACACCAGACTTTACCTTCCAGAAGGGAGAACTTCTAGAGCAGACTAAGGACATACTAACTAACAGACAAATACAAACATCACACCCATCCCCCCTCCCCCACCCTGTATGACCCAACCCGTTAGGCATACCTTTTCCCTTACGTAAACCCCCTATTTCTTATTCCCCCCTAAACTAACCCCTGTGGAGCAAATAACTAATGACCACTAGAGTGAGCCCAATCCCCCCCCTCCCCAGCCCGTACTGCATTTTGTAAATATATTTTTTTTTTTTTATTCCTTTTTCTTTTTTTTTTTTTTTTCTTTTTTTTTTATTTCTCTTTTATATATTTATTATTTTTTTTTTATTTTATTTTCCCTTTCCTTCCCTCCTCTACTCCTCTTTTATCTCATTTTCTTTGCTTTTCCTTTTCCCTCTTTTGCCTTTTTCTTCACAAAGGACAGGGAACGGGATCAAAAGCATATAGCACAACATCATGGTTCCAACTCACTCTCCCCTCCCTTTTGAAGACTACGCTCACCAATACAACGAATTTTCCCTAGATTTAAATAGGACCAAATATGAAAGCAGACAGAAAGAAACAACCAACATAGTCTTGATTCAGTGCCCCAAGACAAGATTATTTAAGCCAACACTTGTTTTCTTCCTGGGTGGTTCTCATCCAGCCATCTGGCTGCATCTGCTGGGGAAACAAAGAATTTTGTGCCACCTTCTGCCACTATTCTCAGTTTAGATGGATAGAGCATCGAGTAACTCAGGCCGAGCTCTCTCAGCCTTATCTTGATGTCCTTGTATTTCGCCCTCTCTTTCTGGACGTCTAGCGGGAAATCAGGGAATGTGGCAATTTTTTTCCCATTATACAGACAGTCCGTTTTGTCCCTGGCCAACCGGAGAATACTGTCTCTATCTTTGAAATGAAGAATTTTTGCTATCAAAGTTCGTGGCGGACCTCCTGGTATTGGTGGGCGACCTGGGATGCGATGAGCCCGTTCTACGGCAAACTGAGCAGAAAAGGCATTACTGCCAAACATTTGAGTTAGCCAGCTTTCAAGAAATTTTTCTGGCTCATTACCCTCCGCCCTCTCCTCAAACCCGATAAAGCGGACGTTGTTCCGTCTGAGGCGCCCCTCCATATCGGATAATTTCAGGCGAATGTCCGTAATTTGGCCTGACATAGATTTGACCTGTAAGTGAAGAGGTGTAACAGTGTCCTCTAAAGTCGACACTCGGTTTTCTACTTCAGTAACCCTTTCGCAAGTTTTCTGCACATCATTTCTTAGTAATACTATGTCTGATTGAACTTGGCTTAGTTGGTCTCCAAGGCGAGTCTCACAGTTATTCACTGCTTCTAATACTTGCGCCAGCGTGACTTCTGGGGGTAGCTGAGAGGTGCTACTCTTAACCGGTGTTGTCAAGGGGGTAGCCGGTTGTGAACTAGGGCCGGCTTGGGACTGAGCTCTGGCAAATCTCTCCAATCTTGCTGCCGCTGTATTTTGGCCAGTTTTCCCCATAGTTATGATTGTAATCCACACTGTTAAACCAGCCTGCTCCCAACACAATATTGTTGGACACCTCTTCCACAGGCAGTATACCACAATGCTATAAATGTCATGTAAATGTACTCACTGCTGGTGTGGTTTTTCCCACCGACGCTTCTGCTCCGGTAATTGATCACAGTTCACTGCGGCCGGGAGGACTTCCCCTCAGAAGTACTGTTGAGAATTCTGCAGCAGCTCTAGTCGAAGCCCTTATGCAAGCTGTATTCTGTTTCCAGCTCTGGCCTCTGTCTCTCACCCAGAGGTCAGCAGCTTCCTCAAGGCCGTGTAGGACGGATGGTTTTTCTCCACTTGTGGGGAAATACTTGTACACTGAGTCCAGAAACGTTTCAGTGTAAGGCAGACTCTCTTCCACTGCCCAGCACCTGCCTCTCACACAGGAAGCTAGGCTCAGTCTGCCACCGCTTGGGCTCAGTCTGCCACTCTGGGCCACAAGCGCCCAGCTCTTTCACTCTGGCCAGGCAGCCGCTGCAGCTATATTATTGGCGTTTGTGCCCCGGCTGCGTCTGCCACACGTCACCGCCAGGCACAACGCTTGCGATGTAGGGGGCCGCCGACGGATCTCTGCTGGTTCCCGGTTTCTGCCAAGGAGCCGGCACGTCCACGTGCGCGGCTCGGTGCGTCCCCGGCAGCCGTGTCGCAGGCTAGTGACGTCGGGTCTCTCACCCCCGCCGCGTCACAGCGTCAGCCTCTGTAGCCGTCCTCCACTCACGCGCCGCTCTCGGGAAAGGGGACCGCAGGCAGGGAGGCACAGCACTCCCTCTCTCACGGCCAGGAAGCACCAATTTCGGGCGATAAAGTCCTCCACAGGCTATAAACTCACGAGGAGGAAAGGGAGCTCATTTTTCATGCAGCCGGCATGGGGAGGTATGGACACGCTCACTCACTCACGCACGCCGTGGCCACGCCCCTCAACCATGATGTTTCTTAACTTCCTATACACAATTTTATTTATTCAAAAGCCAATGGAGAGCATCTGTTAGACCCATCACCTACACACACTGGAGGCAGCCATTTTGTGGCCTGACGTAATATTCATCCTTTCATTTCATGCCTCAGGGATAATACTTTTCCTAATTAATTGGTAATGTCCATTCTCATGAATATTGGTTCAGGGAACAAAATGGCTGCCTCTTTTGAGTGTAGTTCACTTTAATTGCCATTCTCTGGTCTTTTTGTGCTTCCAGTATTTTGATATTCAGGAGCTTGCACAGAAGATCATGAACTAGTCATCGTTATTACGGGTAATAAAATAGACTTGAGTGCTAATTAATAGTTTCATTGCACTGCACAGACACTAACCCCTGCCAAAATCAGGAGCTGTTGACTGAATAATTCAGTATATTTCTCATTATTAAGTCTCTGGGCATTATAGGATGTTCCCTTTGGGCATGTTCATGAATAGTGTTGCAGTGACAAAGCCGGTTCTCTGAGACCCGTTCCCTCACCTAGCGGTTTCTTGTTTGTGTTTTCTGCAGATACCCTCCTGGATGACTTCCTCCTGACATACACGGTCTTCATGACAACAGACGACTTGTGCCAAGCACTGCTCAGACAATATCCTTAATTACCCGGAACAGTCATGGCCTTGATTCTGAAAGAATGAGAAACAGATGCCTAACATTAAAAGCAAATGGCATCTGGTAAATTGCTGCGAGGGGCACAGAGCTGCCACATTACTCTGTAGTGTGGTAGCTGCCCATCTGAAGAAGATAAAGCATTGCTGATTTATAGGATTGGCTGTTTGAGATGCTAAGTCAGCATTGTGCCATTCCCCTGAAGGTTTCCACCCAGCAATATCGTTCTGAATGCATAATATGGCCTAATAGAATGGCATAAAATCATCTACATTATGGGAAGCTTGTCATCTGCTTTTAGTATTGTTGTTTGTTTAGCACTGTAGCAACACAATAGAGTATTAGCGCACGTATTCAGGAAACACATATACATGCACATTACCCTATTTCTGCTGTGATACATCCATGGGGCTAGTAATATCAGTATGTACTCATGGATATCGCAGTTGTAGTAACCAAGCACCATTCCCATTGGGATCTTATCGCAACGGTCCCTGACCAATACTACGCTGCTGATGTTGTAGGGAAAGGGGCGGGGTTATTGGGGTATTAGGTTGTGCATAGAAGAGATCTATTGTATATGTAACATGTGCAGGTGTCTGTGCTCATTAATCAAGTGAAACATAATATTAAGAGTAATCATTTTCATTAAGTGTTTATCTCCACTTAATGAATTAATCTGATACATCTGGAATCCACATAAAATATTACTTTCCCCTTATATGAACATTAATATGACCAGATGTCCATTTAGTCATTTACTGTAAAGACAATTATTAATCTGTATATTTTTTTGTTTTTGTTTTTTACATTTATACATAAACTTTTATCCCTGGGGTGTTCTGGAAACAAATGCTGACCACTGCACTATTTGAAGCCACAAAACCATAGCTACGCCCATAATTGTAACACTAAAAAAGTCATAGAGTACACTAATATTGCCCCTAAATAGACACAACCAAACAACCCAAAATCCCCCTTTTCCATACAGCCTTCAGTCTGTAAATAACCATTGCTGGATTTGCATGCATTGCGTTATTCCTGCTGTTTTTCCACTCTAACTCTAGCCCATATGTGTTGTTAAGCGTCCATTTGTCATTATTAATCTGCTAAAAGAATAAAAAACATAAGCTAAAGCATACATAGTTCTACAGGTAGAACATCGATAATGCGGCAACCTTAGTTCCAGCACTGTGCCGGATTATACCCTATGCCGGGTTATCAGTGGTACATCCCAACAGCTTTCCCTACCACCCCGACTACCTAACCCCTAATCTCCCACACCCTGAATCCCTCCCACAGCCTAATCAAGCCCTCCTGCAGCCTACCTGAGCCCTCCTGCAGCCTAACTCTCCTCGACATCCTGACTTCCCCCCCACAGCCTAACTACCCCACAGCCTAACCAAGCAATCCTGTAGCCGACTGTACCTGAGCCCTCCTGCAGCCTAACTCTCCCGGCAGCCTGACTTCCCCCCCACAGCCTAACCAAGCACTCCTGCAGCCTACCTGAGCCCTCCTGCAGCCTAACTTCACCCACAGCCTAACTACCCCACGGACTAACCAAACCCTCCCGCAGCCTATCTGAGCCCTAACTTACCACCACAACACCTAATCCTCCCACAGCCTAACTCTCCCCAACAGCACCGAATTCTCCCACAGCCTAACTACCCCAGGGACTAACCAAACTATCCCGCAGCCTAATTGAGTCCTCCTGCAGCCTCCTGTAGCCTAACTTTCCCTGCAGCCTAACTTTCCCCTGGTACCTGATGTGTCTGGATTAAAAGAGGTGCAGGAAAATTGGTGTTGCACCTATAATATAATTTTCTTTGACAGCCAGAAATCACATTTTGTAAATACTTTCACATTTTAGAAATACTTTTAGGAGATAGGACATGCCTGAGACACATGCCTGAAACCTTTTCTCAAATCCAATAACTCGGACACCCCCATACTTCTGGTTGAACATCCCGTGATTATGAGCGAGGAGACAAGCGGATGGCACGCAGAAGAAAGCGCGCGTTTTACTGCACATTTCTTCTGTTGTGACAGGTCTCGGATTAATTGTTTTCTTTCTCTGCCTAAGGGAATTTAATGCATTCCAACTCTTCACCCATGTGCCACGTTCATGTCCTGACAATAAGAGGCGGAGAGCTCCGGGGCAGAGAATATTGCTAATCCAGCAATCGGCACATTACTAGATCAGACAGAAGCCTGCGCACAGCCCTTGATAAACATGTTACCTGAAGTGTTTCTTTTTAAGTGGGAGTTAAATAAAAACGTGTCTCTGCTGGCATTGTAAGTTTCCGCGCCACATAAAATATCTGAGAGACAATCCATCATCATAATGTATGGGAGCGATCGAAGGTGGATCCTTATAAACGTTTCTGACAGACTGTACAATGGATTAAGAAAACATTCCAGATTTCTGGGGAATGTGTTTTTGTAATGCAGGGCCCTAGTTACTTACTATTTTATAAAATGATCACATTTACATATTATAGGAACAACGGAAAGGGACGGTTTCAGCTGAGTTCGGACAATTCCAGGGCAGATTGGGAAGAGGTGTAGTAGCAGCCACTGGGACAGACAGACAGATAACTGATTCTGGTTTGAATGCAGAGTGTCTGTATTTGCTGGAAGCCACAGAACCTATATTTACAATCTTAGAGATAATGCTAGGATCCAGACGGCTAGCAGGGGAAAGCCACATCATCCACTGTTTTTCCATCCAATGCTATATGTTGCTATGGGCAACATAACCTTTTCATTTTTTGTAAGCTTTACTAAAGTTACCCCAATATGTTTAAATATCTGTGTGCAGGTTTAACAGAGGAGCGTTCTAGTACAATATGATTTGTAATGCCCATTCAGGTAGCGTAACAATAACTGACAAAGACAAATCGCTCTTACTGTATGTTATTGCACCCAAAAATGAAAACAAATGGGAAAACTACGCCACTAGCTGAGATGCAGATTTGCGTGCGTCTCACTGGCGTTCCCTAATTTACCCTGCATGTTCTCAAGTACAAGCAATTTGCAGGATATTTGTGTCCTGCCTGGTTTGTGGTGACAGGCCGTCACAGAGAGAGGAGATTGATGCGTGGAAGCAGAGAAGAGTCACTTAATTAGCTCTGGATTTGCAGCATGATATTCTCCTCGTCTCTCTGTAATGGGTTGTTCTTTTAAATCACAAAATGTTTTCTTGTTGTGCCTTGACCTGAAATTACCTATTGTGCCAAGAAATATGACGGCAAGGCAGACAGCCCAGAGGCCCTGTGCACAAAGAGGAAGGTCTTGCTTCTTGCATCCCAGTGGACCGCTCTGTACAAAGACTGGCTACACGACGATGAGCATTCCAAGTTGTTTCTGAAGGTAAGTGAAGAATTCTGCACAGGCCTTCCTGCAAAATACACGCAGCAATGTCAGACTGCTGAATAATATGTGGGGGGCTCACACTGTAGTCATTCTCAAGGGGATAAATAAGAACTAGGCTTCTCGCTTACAGACACATGGTGGAAAAGTATGGATTAGGAGCTGCGCTGTTTTATGAAGCGTTGCAGAAAGATTTTATTTTGAAGTGTGAAATGATTATATTGTGTCAAACTGGAGGATACTGCATATTTAGGGGGATACTACATATACTACGCAGAGATGAAGAATGGTGAGTTAATGGGATATGTTCAATGCTTTCTGCGAGCTGTGACAGCGAGCAGCGCTGCCTGCTCGCTGTCACAGCTTGCAGTGTCAGTATTCAACTGACCCCCCTGCATACGCCGATTCCCCCTCCCTCCGTTTTTGGAGCGAGGGGGAATCGGCGTATTTGGCCGCTAAAACAGCGAGACTGACTGCTCCCTACATTAGCCACAAGCCTCGCTGTGTAGGGAAATCCTCAATGTCCTGTGACAGCGAGGATTTCCCCGGAACGTTGAATATGGTGAGCGGCCGGCAAAGTGGTTGAACAGCAAGGATCGCTTGTTTTCGGCGATCCCGGCCGTTTTACCCCCTCACCGGCCACATTGACTATGGGCCAATAAATCCACTAGTAATTAATGCGTACATGGGGAGGTCATGTAGTCAATATCCTGGCGGGATTATGTAACAGTTGGAAAGGCCTGGACTCCAGAGCACCATATCAGACTGGACCAGCTACCTGCAGCGACCCCTACTGCACATTTTGCTGTGTGACAGCTGTAACACACATGGGGACAGCCACTGAGAATGCCAGTCCGGCATTCCAGAGTCTGTACCATTCCAGCAGTGCCATTTCCATTGCCTCTGCACGAGTGCAGCAGCTGATCCCTGCACCATTTGCTGTGTGTCATACATGGAATCACGCACAGAGATCTTCAAATCAGCACTAGTCACTGTAGGGAGATGGTCCGGCCTTCTCCCAATCCCTTTCGTGGTGTTGAGCATCCCCATGGTTAGAATCCCAGTACCGGAATCCCAACACTCAAAATCATGATGGTAAGTATAGGGGTCAGGCTGTGTGATGGATAGGTTACGGTTAAAATACTTGGCAAAACCATTGCAATTTTGAATATTAAGTTTCCACTGTCTGAATTCTGACCGTCGGCAAGCTGAGCACAGGGATGTTATATCTAACACGATCAGTCAGCCAAGTTTCCTTCACAGTGTCGTTAAGTGTCAGGTACACAGGCCTGTCACACCTATCGGCTGTTAATGCGCTTTTCAGCCAACAGCGCCACTTTAATAAATCGTATGCATTGTCAGTTGCAGGCTCATTCCCACCATTTTAATAAAGATGTGGGGATTTATTATAAGCCTGATTTCCAGGCACTGTTTCAGGCTACCAGTACAGTAACTTGTATTGGTAACAGCACAATGCAGCAAAAGCACATAGACGCATATTAACCGTTTATCCCTAGAACAGCAGAAGCAGAAATATTTTGGAATAAACTGCTCACAAAAATGTGCAGACGACAAAGCCTATTTTTTTATAGAATTGACATAAAGCAGCTCCATGCAGCGCGAGGATGTTGTGTGTCAGACCAAGCGCGTCCCGGGAAATCATAATCCAACGTCTAATTTTAAAATGTCCATTTATGGTCTAGGATCCTTTTTAAAACTATGACTGTAGACTATTTGCCCTATATAGCATCGTCCATTAGCATGGCTTGTTTCCTAAAGCAGTATTTCCCCCCACTATTGCACAGGCTGCATCTGCTCTGTGGCTCGGGGTAAAATCATTTGTCTGCAGGAACAAAGAATCGACGAAAAAAAAATTAGATCAGGATCATTTCATTAAATGTGAAATTCAGCTGTTCTAGCACGTCATTTATTATGCTGCCGTAATTGTACATGGCTGGTTAAATATGCCGCTCACTCCTTATTAATCCAGCTAAAACAGAGAAAACGGAGGTTATAGGTTGGATGGTTTTATAAAGAGAGTAATAAATAATGGAATGAATACATAGAAATGCACTTTTGCTGAGGGGGATACACTTGGTGGTAAGCAATTGTGGAGTTATTACAGGGAAGGGTAAGAAAGGGAGCACTCTACATTGCATGGTCCTATGAGCCCGGCCCGTCACGTAATATATTTCAGCGCTGCATTCTGTCCTTTGAAATTACTCAGTACCCACTGATGAGGAATGCAGAACATTACAAATGAGGCTTGATGTTTCTTCTGTGTGTTTTACAGACTCTCTATCGGTATGTGTTGGATGATGTGTATGAATTTCCCATCTTAGAAAAAGAATTAAAAGAATTCCAAAAAGTGCTGCGCATCCATCGTCGCCAGTAAGTGTTATTGTAGCAAATTCTCTGTCAGCATCGCAATGCTTGGTTGGCTGTTACTGGTGTGACAGCTGAAGCAGGACTGAGGAAAGTCACGACCGCAATACATTATAGGAGAGAGGGAGTCGGTGTTCACTGTGAGCTGTAAAGACAGTGTTTATATATTGTAGGACTGAGGCAGCTTGGGGAATAACATGGATGTACACTAGACAGGGTGCATGCAAGGCTGTCCTTAATGCATTGTGGGCCCTCGGCAAAGGAATGTCACGTTGCCCCTTATTTATAAGCCAATTATAAATGAGTAATAACATGCCCCTCCTGCAGTCCTATACAAACGTATGTACTCTCAGTTCTGCCACCGTTCCAGTGTTCACAGTATTTAACCAATAGTGCAGTTTGGAGATAGGGCGAGCCCAGTTCTAATGTGCTATTATAGAGCCAGATACATTATTTAGCAATATGAAAGCACTAACTGTGCCTTTTGATTCTTTTGCAGCACCGTTGATGAATACTCGCCTCATAGAAAGGTATTATACGTTATACGGTGTGACCTGTATTGCTCCTGCTTATTATGTCTAATAAACAGCAGTGTTGTGGTGTAATATACTGTGGGTGTGCTGTTGTATGACACACAATACTTTGGAAATACTGTTTTTCACATTTGAATATTCACCATAATTTACTGTCACAGATCTAGACACTCGGGCATGCGTAGTGGACAAATATAAAAGAGCTGAGGTTATTATTTATGCTATTATTGTCTGTAAGGTGCTGCAGCGCAGTACAGTGGGGGAAGCACAGCATACCAGGGGCATAAGTACAGCCCAGTCGCCTAGAGGAACTTTGGAGTTTGGTGCCCCCCACACAAACACACTACTTATGTTATTTTATAGATATCGCTCTCAGACAGTCTATAGGGACTGGAGCCCACCGTGAATTGGCAAGACTCCAGCTATGCAATTATTCTGCCATCTGCAGCATGCAGAATCAGTCTCACTGTCCAGCAGCAGTGGCGGGTATACCATCATTAACTGCAGCACAGCAGCACAGGCTGAGCAGTACCAGACAAGGGCCATCCTGACCCCTATTGCTGGTACAGATGTAGCCACACTCATTGTTGCTGCATCAATCGGGGTGATTGTTGCGATCTTGTTGCCACACGCATGCCTCTAATTTGCTCCCGCAGCTCATAGAGGGTGGGATGTACTAAGCCGAAAATGCGGTAAAACCCCCGTTTTACTGCATTTTCATATGTACTAAAACCCTGCCGCCGCGTCACCGCAGGGCAGGGTATCCCCACCTTTGGGTGTCGATACCCTATCGAAGCCTATGGGCTTCTGTCGCTGCCCGCTGTCCGCCTCAGACTCCCTACCTGGCTTCCGTGCTGTTCCGACACCGCATAGCCAAGGAGGTGACAGAGACCCCCGCAAACCACATTACAGGTATCGTGGGGGCCTCCGTCCCAGCACCGCAATGCCAGCCGCATATGTTAGTAGATATGCGCTGACACCGCGGCAGTATGGCGGCGATGTATATTAATACATCCCGCCCAGAAACACATTGACCTGCCATATTGCAGCATGTCGATTCCACGCCGCCAAAGTTGTTGCGACAAACAAGCATGAATGTCCTGATCGCCACAACGATGAGCGCAGCTCTGTTTGTATTACGTAGTATGACCCTGCGATAGAGCTGATTAACTCTGCGGCAGCAAGAGGCGCACCATAGAGCTCTGCAGGAAGAGCAACGGAAACACTTGAATTCCTCTGTGAACCACACAGGTGCTGCTGGATAGGGAGGCAGGTATCTCCTCTGCCTCTAGGAGTTACACCCCTGTAGCTTACATAGAGCAGGAACATACAAGGTAGATAACATAGATGTAGAAGTGAAAAGGAAGGATCTGCCTAGGACAGAGATTATAAACTCGGAGTGAGAAAAGACGTGGGGCTTTATATGCGACACAGAGGTTTGGAGTTTGCAGAATATAGGCTGGATATATATTTCATACCTGCCTACACAGTCGTGCACATAATTGAACAATAAAACAAGTGTATGAGGAAGCCTTCTGCAGTGTACCTCCCCCGATATTAGCATCACTGTCAGACACAGAAGAGTTGTATGAGCAGAGTGCTGGAGTCACCCAGATAGGATGCCGGGCAGGGTGCCACTGACTGTGACTGAGAGGTCTTCAGGAAGTAGCAACACTGATAGAGAAATCCAAGTCAGTCCACCTTTGAACAATGTGTATTAAGGAAAATAAACCGCATAGCTTCATGATTGCAGCCAACATGTTCAGAGCAGTGTTATAAAATGGATGTGATAATCCACATATGGGCGTGTTGTATGATTGATCCAGACACTCAGTATACTGACATCGCAATCCCAGACGCCAGTGCTCCAGGAAGGAAGGGGGGGGGGGCACATTGCAAGCTCACTGTGTTCACCACAGGTTCTGATCTCCCTCTCGTGGACACCCAGGTGGGAGAGTAACTCATGTTGGTCAGGATCTTAACTGTCGGGCAGTTAAACAGTCAGGATTTGGTTGTCCGTATACTGGCTGTCAGGATCCTGCACCCATATGGACAACCCCCACTATTTTCAACCACACAATGGGCTGAAGTAGAGTTGAATGCAAGTCAGGCAAAATAGTTTGCACATTGTGTGCACAGAGCTATATGTATATACTCACCTGTGTGACGAGTTACCTGCATCTCTGCATCAGGACCACCCCTATCGGCACACCTGGCTTCAGAGCTGTTTCATAAATGTGCTCTATACTAGGTACAAAGTATATGTCTAAACGCACAATGTGCAGTTAAGTCTGAATTAGCCCCTTAGTTCATGCACTTGGGCAGAGCAGCAGCACACAAGATATACTCTGTAACAGACCTGAGTTCATCTCTACATCAGTCCCTTGGTAGCTGTACATGTAGCAGGGATTTGCGTTGCACCCCCCTGCAGCTCACAGAGCGGAACGCCTGGATATGTCTGTCTAGTCTCCTTCAATAAAGGTAATTTGTAGGATGCCTGCGCTCTGCTGAAGTGATTTGGAACAGTACAGCCTTCCCTCTTTGTGAGCTGCAGCACGGAGCTACCAGCTACAGATACCAGGGGGACACTGCCATTTACAGCAAGGGGTCAGCTCAAATAAAGTCCAAATGTAATTACTAGTTTGGTGTAATGAAGTGTGAACATTTTATTTTATCATACTTTTCTTATGTAATCATCTGTTTCCCATTCTGTAGGATATACGTGATGGATTTTATTTTGTATGTACTGGTTAGTTTCCTGGGTGTTTCCTACTTTTGTTATAGGACAGTGTATACTGGGAACATTTTATATTGCCCTTTATCTTATGCCCACAGAACAGAACTCTCTTCCACCAATTCAGTCTTAAGGAGAACTGGCTGCAACACAGAGGAAATGCTAATGAGGTAGAGGAAAGTGAGTATCAATGGGGATGAAGAAATCATCTATATACTGTAGTGTTTAGTGACCAAGTATGCACATATGTATGTTATATAACACAGGAGATGTACAGCATTCTTGCACTTTCATTCCTTTAACATTGAAGCTGATACTAGTTTCCTCAGATTATTCCTGGGGAAATTTGATTAACTGCTCTGAATAATTTAGTGACTAAATTGAGTTTTCTCATCAAATAAGAAATAAATGGTAACTTTTCAATTACTGTGTAACATCCATCAAGCAAATCGCACTTGCGAATGGGTGGCGACAGCCAACCATTCTCAAGGCGCAGGGTTTGGTTGACTCGCAAGGCTGCGAATCAACCAGAATAAACCACTGGATGTAGTCAGAATTCAAAGCTACAGTCCACTTCCCCTTTTCCCAGTGTTACCAATAATATATGCGCAATGTGTGGTATCCGCCTGATCATTTCATTGCAATACATTATACTTCATTATACGAATATGCCATGTTCCTCTTCCACAATTCATATACTGAATCAACATTATCCAATCTTCTATATATTTGTTTTGTGGAGAATGTAATTGAATCTTGTCTCACACACACACACACACACAAAAATAATGACATTGTCAGACGCTTACTAGGACAAATTCCTAAAGACAAGAATAGACCATTAAAAATGTGCAATGACAATGGTTCTAGAAATACTTCTTTCTTAAATGCTAATTCAAAACATATGTTTATAGTACTTAATTAAACAAGATTTATTTTGTATTGCTTTTGTCCAGAAATTTAGTTGGGAGAAAATGTTTTATGCTGGGAGAACCGGCAAAGGGTAACTCTGTATGTGATGTCACTAAATGGAATAAGGCATTGATGTACGATACAGTGTCGCTGGGACAGGAGTTCAGTCAGAGAGATTTATTTGTCAATTCAGTCTCTGTTTAACTTAAGAACCATAATATTTTGTTTCTACTGCAAACCGTCATTAATAATGAACCCCAGTAGCGTGATTTACCTCCCAGCAAAATGATGGTTAAATGAGTGGAGCTGCTGTTTGGTGTGACAGGCCCTCGCCTGCATTTACCATACATAGCAGGAGAGCAGGCGCTGACAGCGGGCGAGGTTTATGGAGATCTCCTTGGAATGCTCACTCGTGTTCCCTGCCTTTTTTGTGCAGTTTTCTGCCGTGTCTACATAACAGATCACTCCTACGTCAGCATCAGGACGAAAGTATCCAGCTCTGTTCAAGATATCCTGAAGATAGTGGCTGAGCGGATACAGCATCCAGAAGAGGACCTGGCTTTGGTCATTGTCACATTTTCTGGGGGTAATTCCAATTCTGTTCTTCTTCTGCAATTACTGATGTCTCTGAGAATTAATGGATGACAATTTCTAGCAAAAGTATTCAGTCTCCCCCCTACCCGGGGGACGCATTCTGCAGTGTGACCACGGATATTGTTGTGCATTTCTAGTAGGGGGCTGTTACCATGGTGACAGCTGGTTCCCCAACTCGTTAAGAAAACAATTGATGCCTCTTCCTTAGCAAATAACTTTTCTCTGTAAATGTTTATCATTGGATGGTAGGGGGGGAGGGGGGGAATTTCATAGGATGAGAGATTCAGAAAGTGAGAGATTTGGTAAGAAATCTCCAGGTTTTTTTTTAAAGCGGCAATCATTTACACTGCAAACCAGTTTGATTTTGAAGTGTAATTGCTGCTTTAAAAAAAAACACTGGAGATTTCTTACCAAATCTCTCACTTTCTGAATCTCTCATCCTATTAAATTTCACCCAAGATTTGCATTCAAATTAAAATATCCATAATATTAAAAAGATATAAAGGAAGAAAGAAAGCTTTAATCCTCTTGTGGGTATGATTTCTTTTACATACAAGGGCACATATGTGCTTGATAGGAGATTTTTTTTACATGCTTTACTATTTATTTATGTATTAACAGTTTCTTATACAGCGCAGCAAGTTCTGTTTTGCATCACAATTAGAAATAGGGTAAAAGCAAACTGTGTCGTTGCAGACAGTCAAAATGGCAGGAAGGCCCTGCTCAATACCTTACAATCTATACTATGACACGACTGGTATCCGGGTGGCTTACAGACAATGGGCGGGATGTAATGCAGTGCGGGATGCCGGACAAACTTGGATGTCTTGGAAGATCCAATAAGGAGGCCAGGAAATCAACTGAGATTTGGCCTTGTCAATCTTCCACAAAAGTGGCAACATGTCTCCTTTAACTGACAGTCTGCTTTAGATTCCCCTGCAAGGGGCTAGAATGCGCTCGCCCCCCTGTCGGGCTCCTGACAGTTGGGATTCCAATGTCTGAGAATAACCGTCGGAATCCCAACTCTCAGAGAGTTATACCATACCTGTAATGGGCATTTTTGGAAGAAAGGCCTTTTTTTGCAAATAATAATGATGGCAGTTGCAGTGATTGACATACAGTAAAGTGCTGTGGAATCTGTGTGGGCTATATAAGAAACTGTTAATAAATAAATAAATACAGTAAAAATAAAAGCATCGAGGATTTCGGCTTGCAGACAGGCAGAACCTTAATTAGCTGATGGAAATCTTGTGTCAGCATAAGGCAGTAAATCTGGCTTGCTGCGACTGCTCACAAATACTGTACAGCAACTATGCGTATGACTTAGAGGGGCAGATGTATTAAGCCCGGTGAAGAGATAAAGTATAAGGTGATAAAGCACCAACCAATCAACTCCTAACTGTCATTTTTTCAAACATAGCTGATTGGCTGGTGTGTTATCACCTTCTATTTTATCTCCAATTTATCTCTTCATCAGACTTACTACATCTGACCCAGAATCCGCTCCAATACAGTTAATTTTTGAATCAAGTAACCCGCCAGCATGTTTTTGGAGTGTGGATGTAAACAGGAGTACCTGAAGAAATGCCACCTAAACACATGGAGCACATACAAACTATCCACAGATAACGCACTATGAACGAGAGGTAGTTATGTTACCACTATGCCAACCATGCTGCCAATTTGACATTAATGCGTGTAGAATTCCTCAGCTATACAAAATCTGTAGTTTTCTAAAGTAGACAACATTTCCTCTACTCTGCCTTAATAGGATGATTAGATTTCTAGGTTTTCACAAAACGCTTTATTTTCCACAGAAAAACACGAACTTTTGCCAACAGAAATGGCCTTGTCCAAGACTCTGGATTCATCCAGCCGTATTTATACCTACAGGAGGAGCGACACATTGGTGAGTGATTCTGGGCCAGAGTACAGATAAGTTAATAGATGTATCCTTTGCAGTGTAACTATTATATGCTGGTATGTAGATTTTACATTGTTAAACCATAATTTTTCCTTAATGCTTCTTATTTTCCATTATTTATAAAGTAACAAGATGGCTTTTAGATGCTTTGTCATTTTTAAATATTTATACAGCTTGATTTGCACCAGATTGCCCTATATGGTCTTGCCCGGCACTCAGAGAGTTAATTATCAGGCGCGTGGCATTTTTTTGTCCTATCTGCCTGGTCAGTTTCTTTATAATTGAATTTCTGCCCAGAGTGCTTTGTTCAATGAGTGTCAATTCATCACACTCCTGTGCTTTCAAGGCCTTCCCCTAAATTGACTGAATAATCTTGTAAGAGGTGAACAAGCGTGAAAAAATAAAGTGCACTCAACCTGGATTGCTTTGCTTACAAATCGTCCTCTGCAAATCTAATATTTACACTGTAGTTTCCCTGCCTGTTTTTTGCAGAACCCATTTGCGGAGAACGAAGAGACGCAGAACAGATCGGTTAGGATCTTGGGGATGAACACTTGGGATATCGCTTTAGAACTAACCAGTTTTGACTGGAGTCTCTTCAATTCAATACACGAGGTGAGGTCTCCTAGGAACCCATTGTGAATAACAAAGTGCTCTGAAAATTGGTTCCAAGTCAAACTGTCATCGGCACATATATACCATAGGTTCCGCTGCCTGTAGCTGGGACAAATACTCACAAGAAAGCGGTCTCCTGTCTCATTGATGTAACTTGTTTGTAACAGAGTGATAGGCGGCATTGTCATGTGAATTGGCTCGGTCCTAAACATGGCTACTTCCACTCTGTATTGTAGGGGGAATCTCCTGTTTAATATGTGCCCTTGTTTTTTATTACATAAACACCACTGACATTAGGTGGGATCGTCTTTCAAGAGGAAAGAAACAGGTTAAAGTTATCATTGTGAAACCAAATCAGAACATCATTTGCCACAGGTTTGTGGCTTCTGGAAGCCGGCCTAGAACTCTGTGACTAATTGTGGGCACTACAATTAGCCACAGAGTTTTAGGCTGGCTTCTTTCAGATGCCACAAATCTGTTTGATGGATTTTATTCATTGTCATGTCCACTTAACATAGAGAAGGGAGAGTGACAAAGATATAATCAGCCAATCCACTACTTATTGTCATTTCTTAAACACAACCTGTAACATGCAATAAAAAGCGGATTGGCTGGTACTGCGGAGGTCTGGGCTGCCACTGGGAGACATTGAGGGCACATGCTCAGTGACAGGAGCCTGGGGTACTGCACTGTAACAATACATGCAACATCAGGCTTCTGTCACACTGTAGGAGCCGTTACTGCAACCACAGCAATCTCCTGGGACAGGCTGCATCTCCTGGACCTCCAGAGTGACAAAAGCAGTGGTTGGAGCACTAAGCTACTCCCCCTCCCATGAAGTCACATCCCTTCTCAGTATGTGCACCACAGGACTCTGGGGAATATGCAGATCTTTGCAATATATCGTTTATGTTACTGACACCTCAAGCAGTTATTTTATGCAGACTGGGCTGGTAGGGTATGCTGGGATTTGTAGTTTCATGATTACTGGATTCTTTCCTATACTATTGCTATCGGATATACACATTTACTCTTATTCTTCTTTGTGCATATGGTCTAATTGTCACCCAGAAATGTTTGGTAGCACTTTCATTATGGATATAGTGTAGTTCCATTCGGTAACTTTTGCAAATTTTATGGTACTTTTGTTCCTCCACTCTATCCCATTATTCTTTCATTAATGCAAGCACCATCCCACTGTTCTGAACAGTTAAGTGACAGGATTCCCAAACCAAATACAGAAATGTTTTCTATTAAAAAATACCATTTATTTTGTTTAAACACATGGAACACACACAAGTATATTACATATTTAGTGCCAGTTACATATCATGTCCCCAGTAGTGCCAGTTACATATCATGTCCTCAGTAGTGCCAGTTACAGATGTCCCCAGTAGTGCCAGTTACATATCATGTCCTCAGTAGTGCCAGTTACAGATGTCCCCAGTAGTGACAGTTACATATCATGTCCCCAGTAGTGCCAGTTACATATCATGTCCCCAGTAGTGCCAGTTACATATCATATCCTCAGTAGTGCCAGTTACATAGCATGTCCCCAGTAGTGGCGGTTACAGATGTCCCTAGTAGTGCCAGTTACATATCATGTCCTCAGTAGTGCTAGTTACATATCATGTCCCCAGTAGTGGCGGTTACAGATGTCCCCAGTAGTGGCGGTTACAGATGTCCCCAGTAGTGCCAGTTACAGAGGTCCCCAGTAGTGGCGGTTACAGATGTCCCCAGTAGTGGCGGTTACAGATGTCCCCAGTAGTGCCAGTTACATATCATGTCCTCAGTAGTGCCAGTTACAGATGTCCCCAGTAGTGCCAGTTACATATCATGTCCCCAGTAGTGCCAGTTACAGATGTCCCCAGTAGTGACAGTTACATATCATGTCCCCAGCAGTGCCAGTTACATATCATGTCCCCAGTAGTGCCAGTTACATATCATATCCTCAGTAGTGCCAGTTACATAGCATGTCCCCAGTAGTGGCGGTTACAGATGTCCCTAGTAGTGCCAGTTACATATCATGTCCTCAGTAGTGCTAGTTACATATCATGTCCCCAGTAGTGGCGGTTACAGATGTCCCCAGTAGTGGCGGTTACAGATGTCCCCAGTAGTGGCGGTTACAGATGTCCCCAGTAGTGGCGGTTACAGATGTCCCCAGTAGTGGCGGTTACAGATGTCCCCAGTAGTGGCGGTTACAGATGTCCCCAGTAGTGGCGGTTACAGAGGTCCCCAGTAGTGCCAGTTACAGAGGTCCCCAGTAGTGCCAGTTGCTGATCATGTCCCCAGTAGTGCCAGTTGCTGATCATGTCCCTGGTAGTGCCAGTTACATGTCATGTCCCCAGTAGTGCCAGTTACATGTCATGTCCCCAGTAGTGCCAGTTGCAGGTGTCCTCAATAGTTCCAGTTACATATCATGTACCCAGTATTGCCAGTTACATATCATGCCCCTAGTAGTGCCAGTTACATATCCTGTCCCCAGTAGTGCAAGTTACATATCATGACCCCAGTAGTGCAAGTTACATATCATGCCCCCAGTAGTGTCAGTTACAGATATCTCCAGTAGTGCCAGTTACATATCATGCCCCAGTAAAGATGTCCCCAGTAGTGCTTTTAGCAAAAAAATTCCTGAATCTGTGGTTTTCTGAATAATTTTGATAAATGCTATCTGAATAAGGGATACTCAACCTGTATTTAAATAACATAGCTATAACAAAGCTATATTTGTTTCATAGGTCTGCTACAGTATGTGTCTACCATGTACTATCACCAAGTCTGATTAAAAGTAACATTTCGTTTGTTTTGCAGCAAGAGCTGATCTACTTTACGTTCAGCAGACAAGGGAAGGGGGAGAACACGCTGAACCTGAGTCTCCTGCTTCAGAGATGTAACGAGGTCCAACTCTGGGTGGCCACTGAGATCCTGCTATGCAGCCAGCTGGGGAAGCGGGTGCAGCTGGTGAAGAAGTTCATCAAGATCGCTGCCCAGTAAGTGAGAAATTTCCTCTTATTTCTGTAACAGTAAATGCCTGGGCAGCATGTATGATATGTGCTGCAGCATGAATACTGTGAAGACTTTGTAGGGATCATTTGACCCTAAATTTTAGACAGTACAATCTGTATATAGAATACAGCAGTCATATGTGCCTATATCATGCGGTCTCCCAGCCCTGGCACAGCATTTTAAATTCCATTGTAGCAAGTCCGAGGAAAACCTGATGCTTATTATTATTATTATTATTGGGATTGCGAACAAAAACAACCGCTCTGGACATGAGGAAAAAAATTGATCAGATCTTTACATAAATAATATTTAGTGATCTGCACATTTTGCAGCATCTGCACTGCGCACATTGGCCGCAGTGCCCCAAAAGCTGTGGATTGATTGGCCTGATGCTGGCTTTTGGGGGTGGTAGTGGGTACCTTTTCAGAGTATGGGTGCATATTGGCACCGTTTTCTGGGTGTGATGATGACATCGACTGAATTTTCGGATGCAGCTTCAATGGCCCCGGCAGCGTGATTTTGGTGGACACCCTGAGTATCCTGAGTGCTACTTAGATATCGGGTGTTCACGCACTTGAGCCAATGCTGTGTCTTCAGGCACAGCAGCAGAACAGAGAAGCTGACAGTGGGAATATTTTTCTTAAGTCGCCTCTTGTAGCTGTTGCATAATTTAGCACAGCAGCTGTGTACAAAGATGCAGCAACTGTGCAATTATTGTCGACCTCTGAGACATCCCCATACCTCTACATCCGGATTACTATGGAGAACACTGAGTGGTTTCCTTTGTCAGATAAATTGGTGTGCAAAATGTTCATGTAAATTCATAATACTGACATGTCGGTGAATAACGTAGTTAATACATCGAGTGTTCACAGGCAATGTGCTAGACACTTTTCATAGTTGTAAAGGCGCTGGTGAAAAATTCTTCAAAAAGCAGTGAAATCGGATGCGGTTTCACCAGCAAAGTGGCAAGGTTGATTTTTTGTCTAGGATGGTGAAAAATCGGACCTAATTAAGTAATCCCCTATAGATTGTTGTGGTAGAGTTACTAGCACTTAATACAATATTTATGCGATAAATGCTAATCCGTAATATTGGTTATCCTATATGTATTGTCTTTTCCTAACAGTTGCAAAGTTCAAAGGAATTTGAATTCATTCTTTGCCATTATTATGGGGTTGAACACGGCATCGGTCAGCCGGCTGTCTCAGACTTGGGAGGTAAGTTGTGACAGCAATGTTCCTTCTATGTTTTGTGTTATGGATCATTAAACAAATAGGTAACAAAAAAAAAAATATATAAATAAGCTGTTTAACCCCTTCAGTGCCAACGTTGCTGTAAATATTTTTACAGCAACAAAATTTTTTAACAAAAATATTTGTTAAAAATTCCAGCGCCGCTCACAGCGACTGTTCTTTTTTTTGGGGGGTGCAATATTTAACTAAACTTCAATTAATTGACTTGGCTGTATTTGTATTTGTCTCAAAACAGCGCTCTTACCACCTCTATCTAAAATTAGGGAGGATTTAAAGTTCTCAGTTTTCTGTTCTTTCCAGGATTCCTTCCCACATCGGTGAGATAGGAGAAAATGAAAAGAAGAAAATACAATGGTGTAGCAAGTCTTGACAAATAAGTTCCTCAAAAAAATCCTAATATGTTCCACTCTAGGGCGTGAAGGGATTACTTCTTATGGGGTCACCGTAGTGTTGAGATGTTAGTTTTTGCTTACACTTGCTTACATAAAGTAAGACGCCACCATACATATAAAGGTATCTTTCACCACCTTCCTTCTCCCCGCCTTCTTCTCTTGTCCTTCCTCTCAGGTGTGGTTTATGAAATGTAGATGAGGAGGTATAGTATCAGTGTATAATATTTCAGAGAAGGTAAGGTAAATTTTCACAACTAGCCTGGCTACATATCCAATGTTGCTATGGGATGTGGAGGTACAGTATAATTTTTAAGGATCACCCTTGTGTTATATAAGCCAAGTTTGCTTACACTGTGCTTACATTAAATAAAGCACCACCATACACGTAAAGGTATCTTTTTCTAAATTTTCATTTCCTATGGAAAAAGATGGAGGCTCACGTTTATGCTTACTTGCAATCTCTGCGGATCCTCATATCAGGGTTTCTTTAATGGTCCTCGATCCCAAAAAGGAGAGATGCTTCCAAGTATTTCACAAACTCAATTTATTTTTAAAAACGGAACAATAAAAAGGTAAAACATTGGAGTTAGCAAACGGTCCATACATGGGGCAAAGGTGACCGGAACACACTCACCCCAGATAGGTCCTGACCAGTGTAATTACCTAATTAAAAAAGCCACCAACGCGTTTCGACTACTGTCTATCAACATTGGGTATGTAGCCAGGCTAGTTGTGGAAATTTACCTTACCTTCTCTGAAATATTATACACTGATACTATCCCTCCTCATCTACATTTCATAAACCACACCTGAGAGGAAGGACAAGAGAAGAAGGCGGTGAGAAGGAAGGTGGTGAAAGATACCTTTATATGTATGGTGGCGTCTTACTTTATGTAAGCAAGTGTAAGCAAAAACTAACATCTCAACACTACGGTGACCCCATAAGAAGTAATCCCTTCACGCCCTAGAGTGGAACATATTGGGATTTTTTTGAGGAACTTATTTGTCAAGACTTGCTACACCATTGTATTTTCTTCTTATTTTCTTCTTTTCATTTTCTCCTATGTCACCGATGTGGGAAGGAATCCTGGAAAAAACATAAAACTGAGAACTTTAAATCCTCCCTAATTTTAGATAGAGGTGGTAAGAGCGCTGTTTTGAGAGGAATATCTACTTGTTTTCTTGTATATTTGCCTTAGAGGGTTTGGCGACCCCCTATTTTGATATTCCTATTTGATAGCTGCTCTAAGCGCAGTCTAGATTGTCATTCACTGTATTACTGTATTTGTATTTATTTATACTAAAAGAACAGTCGCTGTGAGCGATGCCGTAATTTTTTGGGGGTATTTTGAGGATCGCTCGCATCGACGTTGGCACTCGAAGGGTTAAAAGCTGTTGGCACAATAAACTTTGTCTTAGTTTTGAATCTTATCATAAAACGACTGTAGCATCTCCTGTGGTGGGGATGGTGTCAGCCATTCGGAGTAACCCAGCTGGCAAATAGCTGCCTGTTTATCCAGTCTCTATATATAGAGGCGGGACTGCGCCCAAGTTTTACTGTCAAGCTTTAAACTTTGCTTCTAAGCTCCCTGTTACCATATGAAATTGGAGAGGAACGTACTTGGCATTCATAGCACAAAATCCATGTAGAGCCTTCAAAGTCTCAACTTTGTTTTGTGTGTTCCTGTGCTACGGGGTAACATTATCTATTCTCTTTATGTTCATTCCAAGAAAATCCCAGGAAAGTTAAAGAAACTCTTCTCTGAACTTGAAAGCCTGACGGTGAGTTTCTTGCTATGTGTATACTGGTCGCAGCGCAGTGCGGGTAGTTAATATTAATTACAAGTGTGCTCATCGCTCTGCAGAAAGCCGACGCAGGCGCTTTATCGGATAAACCAACATTCATCAGGATTCGGCACTTCCCTGACTAGTCTGTAGTGGCATCAGCGAGCATTAGGGAGCTGTCATGTTTGTTAGCTGAATTAAACCTCTCTGCTCCTCTGTGTGTACTGTATGTAACAGATAGATAATGTGCCGGGGTAATTACACAGATCTGTAATACCACAGCAACAATCAGGAGAGAGCCTGCATGAAAAGAGTGTGTACATCTCGTATGTGTACAAGAAACAACATGTCATAACATCAAAGACGATAATTACATTTGACAAAGTTACAAGAACTGCACAAATAAAGAACGTTGTGTCCTTCTCAAAATATTGCAGCTGCAGGCATGTCGTGTTCTGAGGGGATGAGGTGGTCATACCTGTCTCACATAAGATACATTGACTACATATGTCTCTAGCAGTGCACTTGGGGTCCAGGGTCGCAATATTATAGATGGGGTGGTCACTTAGATGCCCCAACACTGCCACAAATACCCGTGACCGTTACACTCTGCACTGACACATGCCACCAGCTGGGCAGAAGGCAGCTACCGGGTAAAAGCTCTGGCACCAGCGGTGGCAGCAAGTTCAGGTGACCCCCCTCGGTGTCAGTAACCTATAGTACCTGTGCTGGGAAGCAACAGCAGAACTCCCAGCAGTTATCATATGTGTGACAGAGGGGGAGGCCATGGCTTTTCTCCTCGCCCGGCCCCAGATGTTAGGGTTAGTTACCGACTGGCAGTGTCTAGTCTAATAGCAGCACTGCACCCTCCCTGCTAACCACCCTTTCACCGGCCTCCTCCAAAACCCACCTCCACCACCATGGCACACTGGAGAGGGGTAGTTCCCTGCCTGCCCTGTGACACCTCCCTCCCAGCACCGCACATGGGGAAAGATGATTCTCCAGGACTGGATAAGATGTGGGTACAGGCAGCATCAATTGTATTGGTGGTAGCCCCACAAATGTGTTGCCCCCGAGACTCCTGTCTGGGGAATGTGTAAATCAGCAGTTCTGGGAATTTTGCCAGTGGGAATTAAAGCCATTTTATTAAAAGCAAAACTTGGCGTAAAGAAAGAATCATTTTTTTTTTAAAAACTGCTGAAAAGTTGACAAAAAGCAGCAATTTAGCAAAACTGCTGAAAGTTGGCAGCAATTTGGTAAAACTGCGGCCACAGTGCACACCTTTACCCCGCTGTATAAAAATAGGCTGCCAAACCTTTACTGGACGTGCCCAGTAGTCATGTTTAGGTTCTTTAATACATGAATTCTTTCAAACTTACTTGTTTTTATTTTGTATATAATAATGCTTTATCAGTAGGTTACATGCACAGACATATTCATTGAATCATATGATAACGTATTTGGTATGATGTTCATGCTTTCTATGGCAAGTGGAAATCCTGACTTTACCTTCAATGCACTCTTACAGGATCCATCCCTAAATCACAAAGCTTACAGAGACACTTTTAAAAAAATGAAGCCGCCAAAAATCCCCTTTATGCCATTACTCTTAAAAGGTGAGTAAAGTATTGATAGGGCTCTAACAAAATGATTGGTTTTGATTTACTTGATGAAAGTCTGCGTGTGTATCCATCAATACTGAGAACCATCAGCTAGAGTAATCCTGCAATGCCGCAGGGCTTGTGTAGCAGCACACACCCATAGTAATATGCAGTAGTCCCTCATGACAATCATTAATAAACCACCATCTAGATAACAATGAGAATGTCCCAGTATTTATATATTGTGCCATGTTCATTCTTGGTTTTGAAAATGTTTCATTCTATCCGTTTAAATTCATGTCCGATATTTCAAATAAATGTATTCTGATTTAAGAATAACCGGAGCACCCATGTATATAATTTGCGGCTCAATTATTTCATCGCCTCCATCTCTTAAAAGACAGCTGTATCCAGTGCTGCTTTAAATGCAAATTGCGTTCTAGCACCGATGGCTTTGAAGCTTTGCTGGAGCTCTTAAGGATCTCTGGTAATTAAAATTTACAGCTGAGTATTGCTCATGAGGATGTTCCAGTATTTATGAATGTTAAGTATCTTAATTCCCTCTGACTCATCTGTCTGCCCGGACTGATGGATGCAGAATACTTTGGTCGTCAATAACATTGCTCAGTACTCATTTATAGTTCATTCGGAAAACAAACTTGTGTTCTAGATCTAGAAAGTTCAAGAACATAGGCAATGTGTTTTATTGGATTTGTATGCACCTGGCTGTGCTTTGATTTATTCTTTAGATGGTCAGGTAAAACGATATGCATTGTATGGCATTGGTGGCTGAGTGTCTTATATAATGCACAGTATTTAATACATTATTTGTTTCTTTGGCTTGTTGTAGATGTCACATTCATTCATGAAGGAAATAAAACCTTTCTGGATAACCTTGTCAACTTTGAAAAACTGGTAAGTTACTGAAGTCATTTTATGTATATATAGCTTTCAATTGACTTCGAGATAATGCCAGTATAATAAGTGGCATAATTATACATATATTATTTATACACCTATTAACACCATTTATATATTATTATGTCCTGCTTGTCTTAGGCAGATATTTATAAATTAAGTCACAGGTTTTATCCCAATACTGTGAAATGTGTATTTACTATGCCCATCAATGAATGCTAATGCCCTGTACACACGGTTAGATTTGGATTATTTTTCTTATATAAGCAAAATCTAATCGAAATCGAATGGACATTAAAAGGTTTTCAGCCGCATTCGATGCCGAATAGATCCCAATGCAAGGCATCGAAATCGAATAGAGAAATAGACTCTGCAGGCAAGACTATATAGTCCTAAGTGAATGCGGTTTTGCTTGCCGGTCCATTAGATCCTGATTCGATCACATTGGAATCAGGACCGAATCGCACACAAAATCGCACCATATGAACACCCTATGACTGTAAGGGTTTCTTTGCACACAGCTAATTGACCCACAGCTGTTGCTGCATAATAATACTGGACACATATTGTGTGCATACAAACAAAGAAAAGATTAGGTTAGCAGCATGGTTTGGCAAATATAGGATATAGTATATTAATTGACAACTATCATAAAGCTTTTTGTATTATACCTAAAGAGATGAGAAACAAACATTGTTTATGTGAATGTGATGCGGTCTGGGGTGTGATTGGTCGGTGACAATACAGTGATAGTCTCCATGGTTATTACTGCAGGAACCCAGCTCTTTGTGATGCAGCAACTGAATCACCTATCTGCTTATATGGCCGACTTCAAAACCGGTGTGGCATATTACATTATAACACCTTTACAGTGGCTACAATTACAGTTTATAAATGCATTCTCCGATAAGCATGGACACTATCATTTATTCCCATTACTCTTTGCAAGTTGGATAGGAACATGGGTAAAAGTACATTTTAGATAATTCCATAGTGAAGTCCAGGTCTGGCCTTCGCTGGGCAACTCCAGGATTAATGAGTATTTAAGACAATGCAATGTGACATATGCTGTATTCCTTGGTTCATTATCCTGCTGGAGTATAAATCATCTCTGACATCATCGGTCTCCTGCAGTGTGCGGCAGGGTTCCCTCCAGTGTTTATCCAAAGCCTGAATCTGGCATTGTACATGTACAGTATACCCCCGCCACCCTGCCTCACACATGATATGCCAATATAATGCCTGGCACAGAGGCCACAAAGGTTATTCTTGATGTTTTCAGACCATAGACTGTTCCTCCACCTTCTGCAGAAGTAAGAGAATATAGCGCCCATTTTCTATAAAGCACAGATTTGTGGGGGCCCAGAATGTTGTCGTTAATTGTTGGTCCAATCTCTGCCATTGGAGAGTTGCAATAGATCTCTTGGGGATGACCTTCACTATGGGGGCGATTCAGACCAGCTCGTGTGGGTCAAATTAGCTACCCTGGCCGATGTTCGGGGTTTGTGCATGTGCGAATATGCGCATGTGCAGACCCCTGGAGCATACTCCTTCGGTCAGTGTCGCACTCCCTGGAGTATTCGCTCAATAGTGGGCGGAATGTTCAGCAATTTATGGGTGAACCCATAGAAACGCTCGGCTTACCCCTACGGAAGCAATGCCTGCTTGTGGCGGGCAGCTGACATCACGTGACATCAGTGCCCACCCCAAATTCGTCGGGAAGCGTACGTTAGAAAAGTCAGTCCAGCGGGGGGGGGGGGGGGGATCATTCGATGGTGCGAAATCATTGAACGATTTCTCCTCTGATGTCAGAGTTTTGTTGTATATTTGCCTGAATGTAGAGACAAATGCATCAACCATCACCCGGCTATGCCAGACCAGACTGCTGAGACCAGAGAGCGTACGTACATTTCCTCAGGAAGTGGAGTCTCCCACCAATGCTGCATACAACAGACAGATACCTCCACCTCTTGTGCACGCTTCTTGTGCACACCCTACTGTTCAAGCTATGCTAAACGTTACTTTATTTTGCGCATTGGGGATAACTTTCAACAAACTGTAGAACAGTCCTATTATTGTCACTGAATCGTTTTTGAAAAAAAGGAAAAAAAATCTCTTGATCAAGCAATCCGTGATATCAAAGTCTTCATTGCTGTGGCTGCCATAAAGTGCAGTCACCATCATGACATTTGCATGTAGACACCAGAATCTCAACATTGTCGACATACCGCACATTGACATTCTCATGTCAAAAATATGACCGCCAACCAAACATTTCCAAACCATAAATGATATTTTCACAAATGCAATGTAAATGCGTATTCAAGTCTTGCACAGCCTGTATAATCTCTCGGCCCCTAGTACCTTTTGTACTGCAGTAGAAATAGGAACACTTTATTATGCGGTAACTGTTTATATATAGAGCATGTTGGTAGTAAACAGTGTATTTTTAGATGTGCTCGGCGATTGCAGATCCGTCTGTTACAATATCTGTGCACTAAGTGGCTGGTTGTTGTTGTCATGTGGCCCATTAGAATAGCCTAAGTTCACGGTGTTTTCCATGCTGAGATCCATCTCTTGTTGTTCTTCCTCTGTGATACATCAACACTGCTGGAAGATTGATAATCGGGAAATCATTTCCTGCCTCCGGCGCCCAGTATTGTTTCGTGTTTTCAGAAGCAATAAACATACCCCGCGCAGGCCTTGTTTCCAGCTCCACTGTTTTGTTCATCACAGTTGATGCAAATAAGTTGTCAACATGCAGCCCTGAAGATTCTTCTTTTGTACTGTTTTTATACATTGTCTATTGTTTTAATTCTGCGGTGGTAGCAGCCTTTTCCTAAGCAGGAAGAAAATCGACATTTTGGCTCTGTATATATACTGTATCTGTGACCTTAAGTCCAGATGTGCGCAAAACAGAGATACAGGGCCTCACACACATGTGCTGGGAAGTTGGGGAAATACATATATGAAATAAATAAAGGGCAGACTTCAGATAACTTTTTTTGGTACTTGTTTCCTAGCACGGCCACAATCACGGCCATCGGGGGTAATTTTTAGTGGCCTGCGACGCGACCGACGCGATGCCCCCGATTTTTCCATTGAAATGCATTGAAAACAGTGAAAAATCAGGTCGGTCGCGTCGTGTGCACCTAAAAATGCTTAAATGGTCCAGACGCGATGCCCACGATTTCCCCATAGGGAACAATGTTAAATGCCTCAATTTACCCGCGATGACCACGATTTCCCATAGGAAACAATGTTAAATGGATCAATTTACCCAAATCAGCATAGGGAAGAATGGTAAATGGGCCAGAAACCCCAAAAAAACCCACAGAACAGTGGAATGTCCCCCCAAAAGTAGTTGACGCCACCCCGCCATCAACGTGAACCCGAAGCGTGGCGAGCGCAGCGGTACGCGTCCTCCAACCTTTTCATGCCCTACTATCCACGTCGGCGAAGCGTGGCGAGGGGACGCGGATACCTTCACAGGTAAACGTGTCCCTTCGCGGGCTTCCCAGGTGTCCGCGTCGCCATGGACACTTGGGAAGCCCGCGAGGGGACGCGTATAACTGTGAAGGTATCCGCGTCCCCTCGCGGGGCTCGCTGCGCTCGCCACGCTTCGGGCTCGGTGGCTCGCTGCGCTCGCCACACTATTTTATTCTCAACTCCACGCCGACGTGGATAGTAGGGCATGAAAAGGTCGGAGGACGTGTACCGCTGCGCTCGCCATGCTTCGGGTTCACGTTGATCGCGGGGTGGCGTATAGTACTTTTGGGGGGACATTTTTATGTTCAGGGGTGTTTTTGGCCCATTTACCATTGTTCCCTATGATAATTTGGGTAAATTGAGCCATTTCACATTGTTTCCTATGGGAAATCGTGGTCATCGCGGGTAAATTGAGCCATTTAACATTGTTCTCTATGGGGAAATCGCGGGCATCGCGTCTGGCCCATCGCACCCGATTTTTTTTAGCGGCCGCGATGCCCCCGATTTTACCCCCGATGACCGCGATTATGATCGTTGTGGCTGTGCTAGGAAACAAGTACCCTTTTTTATATGTTTTTCTTCCCGTAAGTTTTGCTTTTACCAATTGAATTGAATCTACTGTTAGCGCACAGTAAAGCAAAATACATAGGTCATTCTGTAATCAAGAACTTGAAATGCTTTGGTTCCTTCTGACGCAATTCTTGGAATGAGCACCAAAGACATTTTTTATCCTGTTTTTGATGTGCTTTTGATGTGTTTGTGTCTGAAATGAGCATTTCTTAAAAATCTCCACAATGATAGCATTAGCGGTTTCTTTTAATTCAGGCTTTTTTGTTTACAGAAATGTTTTGTGAAATTTTGATTTCAAGACCACAGTGTTCAGTTGTTGTTTTTTTTGTCAATACCTTCTGCAATACCTGCCACTCGCCTTATCTTGGCTGTGAGATCTCAGCCACCAATACCTGCTGCAGTACCTGCCACTAGAATAAGCTTGGCTGTGAGATCTCAGCAGCATATACTGTACATGCTGCAGTACCTGCTACTAGCCTGACATTGGCTGTGAGATCTCAGCCACCAATTCTTGCTGCAGTACCTGTCACTAGACTAAGCTTGGCTGTGAGATCTCAGCAGCATTTACATCCTGCAATACCTGCTACTAGCCTTATCTTGGCTGTGAGATCTCAGCCACCAATACCTTCTGCAATACCTGCCACTAGCCTGATCTTGGCTGTGAGATCTCAGCTGCAATACCTGCCACTAGCCTGACCACGCCAATACCTGCTGCAATACCTGCCACTAGACTAAGCTTGGCTGTGAGATCTCAGTAGCATATACATGCTGCAATACCTGCTACTAGCCTGATCTGGTCTGTGAGATCCCAGCCACCAATACCTTCTGCAATACCTGCCACTAGACTAAGCTTGGCTGTGAGATCTCAGCAACATATACATGCTGCAATACCTGCCACTATGTATATGTGTAGTTATTGTCATTGGAATGACTTGTTATTTAAAAAGACACAGGGCAGTATTCAATGAGAAAAATTGAGTTTGTGCTTTTCTCGCCTTGGCAAATGGTAGAACAATAGTTTTGAAAACTGCAAAAAAAACTGAAAGTCAGTAGTTTAAAACAATATTAAAAAACCTCATTAACCACATGAAGAGTATACAATAAACTGTACTTGTATGGCAACGTGACTGTGTTCTTCATCAATTTAACAAGGGAATATGGTTATCATTTCAACAGTCAATAGACAGGTGGGCCTATGTCAACAAGGTTAAAGTTCAAGTTGCAGTAATTTACCATTATCAAAAGTGTAAGCATCTTTAAAATACATAGTGCCATTATTATAGTCACACCTATCTACTGATTGTCGACATAATAAATGTGGAACGGACGTATACGCTGGCGGCTCCTACCTCATTAAATGAGGTGGGCTGCTGGCCGCACTGCCGGCACCACTACGCTGTTTCTTTGCTCCCAGTCTCCGCTGCTGATCACGCTGCTCAGGTCTCTGCTGCCGATCACCGCTACTGTAATCTCCGCCGCTGATCACTGCTGCTCCCAGTTCTCACCGCCGTCTGTTGCCCCAGAGATGCCACATGTGTAGTGTCGGCGACGGTTCTGCGCATACCCCCAACTTACGTGGACTGCATTAGCTGCAGCCTATAGATGTTAAATTTGGCCGCGCAGCAAGGCAGGGAGAGGCTTCCTACAAGAATATAGCAGCTTGGACTGGCAGTCCCGGAGTTAGGGAACACCTCCCAATGGGAATGCCTTACCGTGGATGACTGGCAGGTCGGACTTCCAATCAGAAGTCAGTGCTAGTAAGAGTGAAGCCAGTGCAATCTCATGGACTGCAACTGGCTTCATTAAGGCTGAGCACAAAGGCGGATTTTATCGAGGGGGGGGGGGGGCTGTAGTTCTGCAGCCAATAGATAAAAACCGCCACTGGATGTATGTGTATTGCTTTTACAAGGATAGGTGCGTTGCAGAGACCATATGTACTGTAGATTTAAAAGGAGCAGATTATTTTCAGTTATGTGAGAGTAGCAAGGAAGTAATACCTGGTAACTAGCCCCTTATGTTGTCTATCCAGAGTAAGGGAAGTGAAGGTGAATAATGGCAGCAATCGTGAATAGTGATGTGAGCAAGAAATGGCAGCTGGCGGTACAGATGTAGCTACACAACGCCTGAGACAATTATCTATTTTTAACACATGGCGAGTTAACCAGTGTTATCCTATAGTTTTCCAAGTAACACCTATTGCTGAGCATTACGTTGATTTTATTATCATACTCTCATTACTCCAAGTATTGTTCCACTTCTGCAGCTGTGTGAGCCAGATAAAAAGCCACCAGGCTGTGTGTGCACATGAATCAGTGATTCTTATTAGAGGAAACTGCAGTATGCTATCCAGTCATTCTCCTTCTAGTGCATTATTCAGAATGAGAGCAGTGACTAGATCTATAGATAGGAGGCAGAGCAGGGCTGCAGTGTTGGGGTGAGGAGGGGTAGACATCAGTGGTACCCGTGGTGAGTGGCTGACAAGCCAGTAAAAAAATTTGCCTTTTACTTCTTGACTTCTGTTTTCCTGGGATAGAAAACTAATTTGTAGGAAGATTGTAATAATTATGGTAATTTCCGTGCCAAGTACTTAAGTGACAGTGCTTTGTTAATCCCGCAAAAACAGGAATTTGACATTTATTTTAAGAACTTTTGAATAAATTATAGCTGGGGAATTTACACTTCATTGAATGTATATGATAATGACCTGTTATTTTGTGGTATGTCGTAATGATTGATTTATTTTTGTTCCTTTTTTTTTTTTTTTTTGCAGCATATGATTGCAGATACAGTGCGATCGCTGCGACACTGTAGAAATAACCAGTATGGTAAGTGATCATCTTTGGGTTATCACATACAGTAGTATGAGGTTGGCAACGATTATGTTATTTACAGACTTTGTGGATGCATTAACCCCCAAAATGCAGTCACATCTTAAAAAACTACTGTGTTAAAGTGTTCCACAGTGGATATAGCAGCTGTCTGCCTTGGACCACCACCGCCGCGGACCCCATAGTATGTGCAGTTGTGAATCAAGCACTGGAAAGTGAAACTTTCTGAAGCTTGTTTCTTATAGACAATGCCATCTATAGAGGCCTAGGGTCTTCTTACCGAAGAAGCCTACAGCCAACAGCCACTTCCAGGTAATATACCCAAGAGTCTTTTTGGAAGAGCCATCCCTTGCATAACTATTCATTAATAAATGCTGGTATACATGCAAAACAGATGGCATGTATCACAGAGAATGTGGTACAGGATACATCCCGCCTTTAGCACTAATTGCTTTTGTACATAACCGTTCAAAGCTTATACAGGGACACATTTGTAAAAGACTTCATCGGGTAGACACACAAATTGTGGTTGGGACTTTATATACTGTATACTAAAACATAAAATATACCACTTCTGACCTGTCTTCAACTATTATTCAATCTCCCGCCGCTATTCCTGGCGGGGGATATAGTGGCGGGGCCCTATTCAATGCTGTCTTCCCTGACAGCATTGAACAGGGATCTCGGCAGAAGTTGCCCAACTTTGTAAGCAGTCGGGCACGTTCTGCCGAAAACGGCCGGGAATTGTCAAGCTCGGGGCCGCAGCTCAGCGATATCTGACTGCTTCTCATAGCCACGCCCCCTTTTTGGTGCTTGGCAATCGGGACTTTGAATCCCGCCTGCCAAATCAGTGTCGAGCCGGCCGAGAATGGGAATGGGTCATGGCTGTCCGGCAAGCCCGACAGTCGTGACCCTGCATTGAATACCCCCTTAGAATAACTAATGCATAGTATTTACTTTTGCTATAAATATACCTAATATGGTAAACGTTACCTTTTTTTTAAACTTATTGTGGCAGAGTACCCAGGGGTAGATTTATTAAGCTTGGTGAAGTGATAAACTGTCTGGTTTTTATCACCAGCCAATCAGCTCCTACCTGTGAAGTTACAGGCTTGTTTTGAAAAATAACAGGTAGGAGCTGATTGGTGAGTGATAAAAACCAGACAGATTATCACTTCACCGAGCTTAATAAATCTACCCCTCAGTTTCCTAACTGTCCTGTGCACCTTTTTGCCTGTCTGTTCCTCAGGCACTTTGCAGCCACCAATCAGATTTTTCTCCCCATAACTGGAAGGGAACATTCAGGACTGGGAACCTTTAAGAAGAGGTTCTCCAATAGCAGGCAACTCTTTAACTTTTAAATATATAAATACAGTGCAGTATATCAGCAAACATATCTTACATCTACTATGCATCACATCTGTATCGTTTCTTGGTAATGTTCCTTTTAGACATCCCTTTGATGTCAGCCATATTCTGGCCATAATTAGATGCTAATGAGCGGAACCATAAGGCTTACTGTCAGTTCTCCTGAGAAACTTCCCGTGACATTACTGGAGGAGGTTTCCAGCCATGGCCCTTTGATTCTGAATAATAGCTAATTTTTATCCGGTTTTCTGAAGAACGGATTGTGTGCTACTGACAGTAAATTACAACTAGATTTGTATTCAGTCTGCACTATTAATGTTACATGAAAGCATGAAGCCTCGCCGCCATAAACCATACAAATGTGTATTAGATTGTGTAAGTGCGGTAAGAACTGTAAGAGGAGAAATGAGCTGGATCTGGGTCTATAATCTGGTTGGGAAGCGAGGTGACCTCTACACACAAACACGTTCTGCCTACTAAATAACACACACGTACTGCCTACTAATAACATATTTTTATTGCTGCTTTAGTGTTATTTGCTTTTATATGGCCTTATTTATTTGGGCTTACTCTCTGTATGAAAACAGCACTAAAACCAAGACTTAGCGCACAGTATGTCATTACTCATCTGCCGCTTCAGGGCCAGGGAACGCTAGGAGATGGCTCGGTAAAGGACGGTAGTGAGAACCGCAGCCCCTGGGACATAATAACTCCAGTGTGATTTTTATGAAGACATTATACTAATTTGCTAACCCCTCCTGATGACTGGCTGTTTCAGTACCCGAGGGATTCTCATAATCCTTAACCAAGGCGGGTATCTGGGAAACGTGTTAAAAACACTTATCTGCGCAGGCTGCCTTAACAAAGAGAGCTGAAATGACCCGCAGGCCTGGCGTATATTGTGTCCCTGATTATGTACAGAGCACTGTACACCGAAAGCAGCGAGATGGAAACAGTGTGGGCTGAATGTGCTAAGCTAATATCATTTTCATGTCAATAGAACAGAAGCATTTCATTCTTGACTAAACCCCAACAAGCCAGTAATCGCTCCTCAGAAATCCTCTCGCAGATATTTTATTTAGTTGATCCGCTTGCAAAAACAAAAGTAATTAAAGAGCTGAATGCATGGGAGCAGAATGGCGGTCATGCTATAAATTGCTAAATTCCATAAATCACCTTCCCCAAAGACAGGCTGCGGAGGCGTCGGAAATTCATAAGCCCAGATATACATCGCTCTGTGTAATAGCAGCGGCAAGCCTTGTGACTGTGTAGGCAATATTATATCAGCCTGTATCCTACCTTATAACACATCGGGGGGATAGTGACACTCTGTGATATCCAGAAGTACCATAGGAATGTCATGTGGCACATTGCGGACATCGGCATCACCAATTTCACCCGATACTTCCTAGAGTTGCGCTGAAAAAATCGGCTACTCTCTTTGCACTTCCTCTCACAAGTACTGTATTTTCAGAGAGGGATTAATATAACTTGGGGCCACAGGCAAGATACCAGTTTTGGGGCCCCGTCTTCCAATCCACATATACCCTACTATTTACTTAGCCTACATATTTTAGTAAAGAAGTACATACAGAAAACAAGCTACAAATAACTGAATAACATACATTCATGGTGCATAGGATCCTGTGGGGTATATCTACTGTAGGAGAATAGAGTTGAGCTTTAACACCCTAAGCTATTCAATTTTATACCAATTTCGTCCTGCAGTAAACCCACGGCTAATGCGTGTTAACCCATAGCTACTGAGTTAATTGCCCAGAGCTTTGGGTAGACACGCTGGCTGCGGTAAGGGCGAGACCTACTTAGATTTCTGTTTCCAGGAGGCTGCAAACAGAAACTCACAGCAACTGAATAGCTCCAGGCACTGCAACAAGCCTGTTACCCTCTGTAAGGCCTGCGGTTAAGTGAACGTGCCCCTACACTACAGAGGAAAGAGGAGAATATGGCAGTGGTTAAAAAGTGCACTTTTAAATAACCTTAAACCACAAATTAAATATAAAGTCAATAAAAAATAAATCTAAATCTAGTACAGAGACCAGCATTTTTCTATCTATTTACGGTATTTCTTTCTATTTGTTTTTCTTTCTTGTGTTCTTTCTTGTTTTCTTACTTCACTTTTTTTTTATTTATTTTTTTGTTTGTTTTCTTTCTTGTTTTATTGTGTTCTTGTTTTCTTTATTGTTTTCATTCTTTCTTGTTTTCTTCTATCACTTTACTTTTGCTTTCTTTTTCTTTTTGTTTTATTTTCTTTCTTTTGTTTGTTTTTATTTATTTTTTTCTTTATTACTTTTGCATTCTTTTTTGTTTCTTTTTCTACGAATAAGCAGTAATTGTGACTGCCATTTCTGCTGGAGGGTTCCTTGGGAACACTGCCAGAACTACATTCTGCAATCTGTACCCCATAGACTACAATGGGCTACTGCGATCTGAAGATCGCGGTAGTAGCACAGAGTTTGCGGTAGTAGCAGCAGCCGATATAAATTGGATAGCATTGCATCCCCAAAGAAACCTATGGGTGATGTGGCTGCCAGCGGCAGGTATTGTAGAGTATCTGTACCCCTTCTTAATTTTGGGAGATCCAAGTAGGAACAAAATATCTGAAAAGGTCCTGTCCCTGTGATGTGCTGTGAGGGCCGCCAGGGCTTTCGCGCATGAGTGGTCATTGTTACCACCATGAACAGGAGCCATTTGCAGTGAAGGGTTGTTTGGGTAACCCTGCCAGAAGTAAATCCCACAATCTTTAGCCCATAGACTATAACAGGCTACCGCAATCTGAAGATTTCGGTAGCAGTGGGAGCCAATATTAGGAATACTAAGCATTCCGATATTGGTAAACAGGGCAGCATTGCATCCATGTGGGGGATACAGCTGCCAGCGGGAATGGAGGGATCACAGCAGGTATTGGAGTTACCTGCTGTAAATCCATTCTTACTGGTATTAAAAAAATTTTTTTTACTTTTGTTTCTTTTGTTATCTTTCATTTCTTTTGCTTTCTTTTTTTCTTTTGCTTTCTTTTTTTTAACTTACTTTTTCATTGTTTTTTTGTACTTTTATATATTGCTTTCTTTGTATCTTTTTGTTTCCTTTCCTTTTTAACAATTATAAAATTTATAATACAATACTGGGTCCTTAATATTGCACTCAGATTGCATTGCATAATGCAATCAAATCAGGTGAATGTATCACCTGGCACCTTCAGGGACAAAGGCTCCAGAAGGAGCCTATCCCTAAAATGTGATGAGAGGGCTACCAGGGCTTCTGCGTATGCACGGTCATTGTGACCGCCATGCACAGGATACATTCCCGGCAGAGGTTTCCTGTCAAAAACTTCACATTCCCGATGTTTGTAAATCAGAGGTGAGGTGAAGTGGAGTGTCCTGCCTGGGGCTGTGAGGTGTACCACCCTGCCTGGTGCTGTGACGTGTACCACCCTGCCTGGTGCCCCTGAGTATTCAAGTAGGATATCTGGTACAATGTGCAGCCTATATATGTTGGACGTCAGATGTGATTTGGGACTTTAGTAACTGTCCTCCTTAGATAGTTTTATACAGCTGTTCAACACTAAGTATAGTGATTGTGTGTCCGACCATGCTCACATACTTTTTGTTGCTTGCTTCCTGGAAAAATTAACAGGCACATCCAGGGGGCCTAGCAAGGTAACTGCCTATCTCCGCTGCATGCCCTGTTCTACCCACTACACTGTGGGCTTTCTGCCAGAGAAATTCAGGAGCCTTTACACATTCTGGGCCACAGACAAGTTGGTATCCGACTGGAACTGTGGGGCAGATTTAGTAAGCTTGGAAAAGAGATAAACTGGAGATAAAGCGGAGAAAAGGTAAAAGGAGATAAAGCACAGCCAATCAGCTGTGTTTGAAAAAGACAGTTGGGAGTTGATTGGCTGGTGCTTTATCTCCTTTTACCTTTTCTCCGCTTTATCTGTAGTTTATCTCTTCTCCAAGCTTAATAAATCTGCCCCTGTGCATCTTAAAATTCAGTAAATAAATCCGACACAAAATTCAGTCTGCCACTTGCATGGGGCACACAAGTAGGTGCATTCTGGTGTCTGGTCTATTGTAGGTAAATCCATGCCACGATTTACTGTACATAGATCCTCCCATTAAAAGGAGAAAAACGAGCCACAATGCCCCGCAAAAAACCTAATCTTTTTGATTGGAGCTAGATCTGGATGTCCTTCATTTTTTTAGGGAAAAGGGAATTCTTATATTAATTGTGTTTAAGTTTCTAAAGTTTCTCCTATGTTTTTTTCTATTTCATGCAGCCAGCGACCTCCAGCAGAAGGAGCACCAAGAGGCAAAGTTCTACACTCATCACCTGCACATGATTGACAACCAGCAGACTCTGTTTGAGCTATCTCACAGGATAGAGCCGCGAGTGTAGCCACACCCCCAGTCTGGACAGAATTTCTGCTGATGCCAAGCATGTAGCTTTTACAAGGAAAATATTTTTACTGAGTTTTATCAGTAGTGGACAGAGAAACATAACAGGATAAAAGAGAGAGAGGGAAAATAGAGCGGTGCGTATCTCTCCCAGAGAAAAGGATTGCTGGACTGGAAAGTCCCCTGTGCTTGGTCTCAGCAGCCACCAGTGTTTGTATAAGAGGTATTCTGATTTAATAAAAAATGTGGGACGACTTATACCCCAGCACATGTGCTGATATGGTATTAGCACTTAGCAACTGGATCAATCTTGTCCCTAATGCCAGGAACCACCATGGTGAGATATTCATTACCCTGCCTCTATCTTATAGAACGTGTAAGATACTGTTTGTTTACACAGCAAGGGCATGCATCATTGTCATTAGCCCAAAAGCTCAGCGCAGAGGTTTCCAAGATGTAAGTGAATTGATTTTCCAGCTCAAGGGAGCGGTATAAATATATACTATGTCAGGGTAGCAGAGTGGCCAATACAGAACCAGTCATGCTTCACTTCCTGAGAACCCTAATAACTGTGGATTGGAACCAGAGGCTGTAACTGCTAAACCCGGTCTTCCTGGGATGGTTTAAAGGCACTTTCAATGGGAGCTCCTGTTACATTACACTGTACAGTATGTCCTGTTCAAGGGTGTATTGATACAATTGTAGAGGCCAAATGTATGGGATGCCATCACCACCAAGGGTTATTGAGGATGGGAAAAAATGAGAAAAGGCGCTCCTCACCCATACACCCCCTGCTGCTGATCCCATGCATACAGCACCACATACTACTGTGGTGGTTCGGCTTTTAGGTTCTACGGTGTTTACATCTTTTGATAATTGAACATATTCCTTTTTTTTAACCAATGGTTTAACTATTATGAAATTTGAGGTCCAATCTTTTGTCCACAAGGTGGACAACTTTGTTATTGGGTTGCAAGACATGGATACTGTGTATATATATAAAAAATATTGTGAGATCTATATGTCTTTAAAGTAACTGCGTATAGCAAGAAATGTTCATAGTCAGCGTTTCCCAGTGTCTTACATGCTGCCAGCAGGGGGTGTGGATTCCCACCTGTGCTAGATGACTGAGGGGGGAATTCAATTAGGGAAATGCTGTGTGCCGGACTTATGGTACCACCGGACTCACGTAATGTGCCATCCTGCTGAGAGTCCAAAGGGGGCAAATTCCAAAGCTGCTGCTGGTAATTATACGCCATTGCAAGGGCAACTCATCCCTTTTGCATGCAGGGATGAGTTAATTGACTTCCCCCATGAAAGTCTGTTATTCCGTGGGTGTGAAAGTAGCCTGCCACAAACAGTTACAAATGATAAACTAGATTAGTTCAGTACTTACAGGTTTTACCTTCTAGGTGGCCCGGAGAACGGGATTAATATGTCACTTCCCCCACCCCTGACTGCTCTCGCGGCTTATGCAGTGATATTCTTATAGAAACAGATATCACTTATTTCATGAGTTACTGAGCATGAAATAAACGCACCCGACAAGGCTATGCCTGGAACATAGAAATGAGTTTTTAAGCCTATATAGAGAAATGAAACAACATTTTTCCTACTAACTTATACTGCCTGCAAGTATTTATAATGCTCTATTTTTATGTGGTTATAAATGTAATATTTGTACATAGAATAAGATGTCTTATACATTATGGGAACAGCGGGTGGTGCGTTCCAGGGAGAACGCAAAGAGATGACATGGGTCTGTGCTCTGATGTTCTCTGTGAGCTCTGTACAGTATAGGATCTGCTTATCAGGGTACATGGAGGAGAACCAGCTTATCCCTTGTACACTCTGGGCATCTGTATATTGATACAGACCACAATCATTATGCCACAGCAGTCACTCTGAAGTCCCATGGCAAGTAGTTGTGTCCTTTTACTGTGATCCACATGTGAGTGTTGTAACCTCACCACAGGCCGGCAGAATTCTTAATTATAAATCACTGTTTTCATTATATGTATAGAATTGACATAGCAAAGAGAGGGCGTTACAGTATGTGTTACCCAATTCATGCGTGGTGCTCTGTTTCACATTGACCTGTCAGAAGAGTCAAGTGTTTCCAGGAAATATGAGAATATTTGTACAGCGCTGGACAATATGTTTTAGATTTATCGGAAGTTTTCAAAAGAAAGTCCACTGCTCAAATCCGTCATGAAAAAATACAGTCACTTTATTAATAAAAAGTCAAATGAAGAAAAAAGGGACAAAAAGTCTCTCATAAAAAATACCAACAAAATAATGTTTAAAAAGTACAATGTTCCTTGTATGGGAGAATTTTTAAAGGTAACTCACCAGATTCTTGGAGACATGACACACGGTGTATTCCAGACTGCACGCCGGACCTTTGTGGTAAATGGACTCAAGATGTATCATACTCCCACCCCCCAGAATACATCATCCCGCCACACTGGCCGTTCACATGGGCTATCCCCATCCTCCCACAGTCCGCCTCTGCCCCTATGTATGTGAATGACTCAGCGACTATACACATAATAAACCATGTGCAATCCAAAAAACATTGGGACGGGGCCGAACTCGCTGTATAGATCATCAGAATGACTGCTACACTGGTTACTCTGATTTATTCGGGAAACCTTCTATGACTTGAAGTCAAACCTATCAATGTCTGAGAAGCCAAAATCATATGAGACTGGACATCGCTGCCCTTCATCTGCCATAAGTCCGCCGCCACATGCAGCCAGGCAAAGGGGGTTCTTATCAGTATTATATTCATATCTATTATTGAAAGTGTCCCCTCTTACAATATAACACAACACTGTGTTAGCAGGGGCAATGTCGCCAATTCTAGACGTATGCTTGCTGATGTCGCTATTATTTCTACAGAAATCCAAACATTCTAGTACTGTTAAATAGTTTATTAGGGGATGTCTTTTCTTAAACCCCTTCAGGGGCTTTGAGCATAAGGCTGTTATGTATATAGACTTACAATCATACATAAAGTGTTTGCTTTGCATTTTAAAAGCAAGTGTGAAGGGCGTTCACAGAAGCGCAGTGCAGAATTCTCCTTGGTTACTTGCCTGCAAGCCTAGGTCATATCCCCCCTCTCTGTCATTATGCTATGCTATAATGGGAGAGCAGACTGATAACATAGTAACGTTAGCAGCAATATAATCTTGTGATGTTGCTGCATTTCACTTCAAAGCTGAATATTTACATAAAAAGGGATATGAAGTATCAACGTTGAATGGTAATTTTGTCAATGACATTTCCTATACTGTGTTATTTCTTAGAGCACCATCTTGTGGCTGTTCCTCAGTATGACGGCACTGATTTCTATTATAGTTTAAATGTGCTGTATTTCTAATTGGGTATGTTCAAGGCAGGATCCAGATGATAAGTCAACACCAACAGGTCGACATTGACAAAATGATGACACAAGCAAAAGGTCAATAATGGAGGCGCCTTTCACTAAAGCCTGTGGCTCAAGTATAAGTATAGAATAGTAACATGTTCTTTGTAAGACATATCATCAGTGTATCCTAGCATACCATAGTTAGTTCCTAATATTACTTCGGATTTACGTGACTATTTTGGGTATATTATCAATATACTTGCTTTTTAGACCCAGCAGCATTTGTGCACAACGTAAATGCCTAGATGTTTGCCATATAATACCTTACCTTGTGCCTTTACATGAAGAGTTTTCACACACAACAAGCCATTATTACACAATCCTCCCAATATAAACATTATTTTTCTGGCTATTCGCTGTTATCTGTCACCTATTTCACCAGTGAAATGATGACAGAGAGGATACTTGGTAATGTCTACAGTACTGTTGAGTGTATTCACCCTCAGTGCTCAGAGAAGAACGGCACCTAAATGCTGTATATCCCTGACCAGAAAGGTAGCGGGTTCCCTCAGGACTACTAGCTGTTACAATAACCTTTGCGTTCTCCGGCCAGACTATGCACATTTTTACACCTACAGTATTCCTACTGGAAAATTACCCGAAAGTGAATTAGCCAATATAAATATAATCTTGTTTACACGGTTTCTTAGGCTTATTATTGATCTAAATACTTCTCACTAAAACATTAATTTTGCATCCCAGCATGCCTTGCCATAGTTTTAGAATTCCCTAACAGCAAAACTGTGGCAAGGCATGATGGGACTAGTAGTTTCACAACAGCTGGAGGGCCTTAGATTGGACATGTCTGCAATAGGTCGACACCAAAAGGTCAATATGCAATAGGTGGACATGGTCAAAGGGTTGACATGAAAAAGCACCAAAACGAGCAAAGCACCAGGCCCAAAACATGGCAAGTGTCCTAGCCATGCAGAGATACGCCTTACACTAATTGGAGATCCATTTGCACAGGTCGACATTGACACAAAACATGTGAAAAAACTTATGTCGATGTATTTTGTCGACGAGTTGACCATTTTGACGTATTGCATGTTGACCTATTGACTTTGACTGTTTATCTAATAATCCGATTCTGATGCCAACAACTGAAATGTAGGAACATGGTTTCATTCCTTAGATGGTTTCATTTGCCTATACAGCAGATGGTCAGTATTTGCTTCTAGTGCTCCTGCTGGAGGAGAGTGCTGCGTTGTCGTTAGGTCAGAGTGCCATACTGCTGCTGTGTGTGTACATATTGTGGTGATTGTGGCCCCAGGTCACCTGCGAAGGGATAAACTGAGTTCTCCTGCCCGCCAGGTCTACTCTAACAGTCCCGGTGAGCATGAAGCAGCCTGGCTGCGGATTTCCCCAGGACCTCTGTTTACAGGCGCTTTTTGTATTTACTTGCTATGTCACCTCTGTATATAATACGATTTGTGTATTTATTAGAGCTTGTCAGCAATAATTTCAATGTATAATTGCCAAGCAATATGAGAATCTAACTTGTGTAAGCCACTGTAATATTCTCTTGCATTTCAAATGTTTGGACTTTTTTTTTTTTTTTATCTCCCTTTCAAAAATAAATTAAAAAATCTGTTTAAAGTCTCAGACTGACTTATGCGCTTCTTCTCTGTGTGTTTAATAATCCATCATTGTATTGGGACATGGCAGGATGTTTGCTCCCTATTAGTAATGTTCTAGAAAGTACACTGTCATATGAGAAGCACACTATGGGTCTAATTCAGAGAGGTACACTAACCCAATGGTTTGCATACATCTCCCATGACTGTAGATCTGGGCCCCATTTCTGGGGCATGCCATAACAATAGTAAGTGGCAGCTTTCTTGGACACAACTTCTTTAACCAAGGTAGTATGAAAATAACTGCCATTCTGAAATTTGGGGCATGGCCATGCTGACAACGCTCCTGCGAGGCCATGTCCCCCATTTTCGCCACTGTGGGGGCATGGCCAGCTGTTGTGAAACTACACATTCTAGCATGCTTTGGCATAGTTATAGCATTCCCTAATAGCAAAACTGTGGCAAGGCATGATGGGACTTGGAATTTCACAACCATCGGAGGCCATAGGGCGGGATGCTCTAAACCAGAAATGCCGTAAAACCCCCATTATGAGGGTTTTTACAGCATTTCTGTATTCTCTAACCCCCCTTCACAGCGTCAGCGCTGTGGAGGGAATAGCCAGCAAAAGCTGGCGATTCCCTGCAGAAGCCTATGGGCTTCTTACCGCAGCGATGTGTGAGGGATCTGTCACGGATCTCTCCCAGCATGCCCTGTGGCTGGCTCTGGTGCTCTAAGCATGCGCAGATGGACTCCCGGGTCTCAGAACCGGAAGTCCAGCGCCGTGGCCGCATCGCAAGGGACAGCTCTGATAGCAAGAGCTGTCCCTTGCGTTAATGGGATCGTAGATGTTAGCATATGCGATCATTAATAATGCGGTACCCGGCAAAGGGATGGCGTAAGGGGGCTGCGGATGTTAGAACATCCCGTCCATAGATTGGCCATACCTGGCCTAGAGGAACAATTAATTATTTTGGGGACTATTCTTTTCCCATCAGACACAGAATTACATTCCTAATTTAATAAAACCCATATAACAACCAGGCGTATTGGCTGATAATACTACTGTCAGGTTCCTGAATGTCAGTTACCTCTTTCATGGGCAATACAATACATCCATTTTCTGCTCTATCCCAGTAATAATAACTAATGAATAAGTATATAAATGTGCTGGTAACACAGGATCCTATTGCTTCTCTGGCCTGATATCCAGGCCCCTGGGCTGGTAGTGGGGAGGGCCAGGCCAGCCAATACATCTACCATACATCTAGCAGGCGTTGGAGTTTACGTTGTCTTGTTACCTCTCCTCTCATATTACAGCTGAAGATTTCAATTAAATAAATCACATTTAAAAATGATCTATTGTTTAAAAAGTATGTACAGTACATGGTATATAAGGTGATATATAATGGGACTTACAGTTTACAGTAGGTGATATTCTTGTGTAGGTGGAAGTAGTCTTGTACCATATACACTATGACATATCATATAATACAGTATATGCATACACATGGTTATCTATACTGTATTTTCAGAGACATTTACCCCGCCCTATTCATGTTCAGCCAATACTTAGTGTTGGTAGTTTATTGGGTACAGTGGATAATAACATATTATAGTCCAATTATTGCTAGCCAAGGAGCTGTAACCATTCCTCCACTTCTGCCCCATTTGTGTGCGTCCCCGCCCCCCTTCCCTTGGGGCATCCCTGGATCTCCCCCCATTTCTAACTGGGTTCAACTGAAAATGGGGTATGGATTGTATGGTCAACATACTGCAAGGTCGACAGGTCATTCATTAGGTCAACACAAGCATTAGGTCGACAGTGAAAAGGTCGACGTGGAGTCTTTCACGTTTTTTTACCCGAATGTCGACATGGACACAGTTTTAAGTGCACCGCGTCCCCTCGCATGTCTTGCGGCGCTCGGCATGCTTCGGGCACTATTTTATTCTCACACCACACCCTAGTGGATGGTAGGGCATGAAATACCGCCTGTCGGCACATGTCAGCTCAAAAAACTGTGAAAAACCCCATTTTGACTGTCGACCTACTGCTTGTGTTGACCTATTGACCTGTCAACCTTGTCCCATGCCGACCTAGACCCCTGTCGACCTTGCGGTATGTCGACCGCGTGGTGTCTACCTAATGACTGTCGACCATCTTTAGGTCGACCAACCGACCGTGTCCCCTGAAAAGGTACCCTGTAAAGTCTCATTACCTTCTCAGCAGCTGTGCAGTCATTAGATCAACAGTCAAAAGGTTGATCACTATTGGTCGACATGGTCAAGAGATCCACATGGAAAAAGGTCTACATGAGTTTTTCGTGATTTTTTTTTCCATAATATCAACTTATTCATATTTTACCATCCAGTGGCATAGAGAGAGAATAAAATAGTGTGCCAAGTACAGCGAGGCACCGTATCTGAAGCATGGCGAGCATATAAAACAAAAAACTGTCGGCCAATAGTGGTCAACCTATTGGGCAGTATTCAATGAGCATTTTGGCGATGTGCAGCGAATCCTGTTTAGGATTCGCTGCACATTCGCCACTGCTCGCTGCGTTCCGGAGCTCTGCCGGCTCCAGTTTTCAACTAGTCTGGGGCTCGCTGCCCCTGACTGGTGAATTTTAACTCCTGCGGCGATGCCGCAGGGAGCCCGAGGACGGCGGCAGGCAGGGAGATGGAAGTCTCCCTGCCTGCCCCAGAACTTTTGTGGGGGGGAGGTGGGCTCCCCGGGTGCCAGGCAGCACAGGCTGCCAGCCGGGGGTGCCAGCAGGGGACCGGGTATATTCACTACACCCGATCATGCATATGTAATGATCGGGTGCAGTGAATATATGAATATCTAATGAGCGGCTCGGCTCCGGCCCCCTGCTGGCTGGTCTGTGTAAAAAAAAAAAAATATATATATTTTTTTAAATTAAATATATATTCATGTGCTTACAGCACATGAATAAAAATAGCATGCCCCTCCTCAGAATAAAATTCCTGATTTTTTTACACCAAATGTAAAAAACAAAACACTTTATTTTAAAAGTTCACATTCCACTTCACCATAAAAAGACAGCGATTGCTACTCTGTGAATCATGGCGAAAAAAACCTTGAAATGTATTCACCATCTGGTCATTGAATAGGGTGATTCACCGTTTTAGTCAGAAATTCGCCTTACAGCACAAAATCGCAATGTAAAACCTGGCGAATCAGCCTCATTGAATACCGCCCATTGTCTGGAAAATGTGAACTGTTGGTAGCTCTTGAGGACTGGAGTTGGCTGCCCCTGTCCTAGACACTGTTGACGTAATTCACCGCACCCGTCTCAGCCATAGTGTAAGCTACGGTATAAGTGGTTCCATGTTGACCATACTCCTCTTCTGCGTCACTCACATGTTAATGGTATCTTTCTGGAGAATATTTATCATACACTTTTGTGGTATATCAAACCAATAAATCAGGGTACTCTAAAATGGATGTATACAATGAAAGTATTACATTACAATGTTGTGTTTTTTAATACACCATTATCTGCATCCCCCATAGTGTCCTGTACATCAATGTGTTCAATAGATAGATATCTCTGTCATTAGGTAGGTGGTGTGGTGGGTAAGTCCTTTCAGCGATATAGGGGTGCCAAATTAAATTAAAAAAAAATTCTAAACAAAAGAACATTTATAAAGTGTCCCCCTTAATACCCTCCCTTCAGCAACTCAGTCATAGATCGCCCTTAGGGGGGCATTCTAATTTAATTGGCCCATTGCGAATTCGCAACAGGGACCGGTGTTACAGATCTGCGCACGCCCATAAGCAAATATGTGCATGCGCAGGTCTTCTATACAGTCCTCCCCGAGGCACTTGCAGGAGGCGCGCTGGTAGCATTTCCTGGGCGTATCCACAAAAATGCCGGGTGCACCCAGGAAAATGCTGGATGTCCGCATGCGAACAGGGGCGGATTCCTGCCTTTTGGGTGCGGCTAGCTGGCATCACCAGATGTCAGCTACCCATCCTGTTCCCGGAGCAGGGTCACCATGGAGTGACTTCAGAAATCATTCGATGGTCAGTCACTTATGCAAAACATCCATTCACAGGCCTGCGGGAACATTAGTTGGCTCACAAAGCAGCGAAATACCGCTGCTTTTCGAGTCAACCAGAATCAGGGCCTTCATGCAATAGCTTGACATTGTTACATTGCTTTAGGTTTGCTCTGAGTCTCCGCCTTCCATTACTGTCCGTCATTGCTGGTGACTTACAGCCCTCTTACCTTCATGTGTATTTGCCCCCACTATGATTTCTAGTTCTGCTGATACGTATATATTGTGAGGTGGCTGCAGGGCCGGCGCCACCACTAGGCAAATCTAGGCATTTGCCTAGGGCGCCAGCCACTGGAGGGCGGCATTTCGCGCCCCCCCCCCCCCCCCCGGGGGTACCTGTCCTGCGGCTGTGTATATAAAGCTTGCGGCGGCGGCAGCGGGGGTCCCTGCAGTCAAGAAATAACGAGCGCTATCCGCCTGGCTACACGGAAGCGCTTCTGTTGTTTAAACACTGGCCGCACGCTGATTGGCTGAGATTCAGCCAATCAGCGTGCGGCCAGTGTTTTCACAACAGAAGCGCTTCCGCGTAGCCAGGCGGATAGCGCTCGTTATTTCTTGACTGCAGGGACCCCCCGATGCCGCCGCCGCCGCAAGCTTTATATACACAGCCGCAGGACAGGTACACCCCCTCCCCCCCCCGGCACCGGGGCGCCCCCACCCCGACTCGCCTGGGGTGCTCCGGTGCCTTGCACCGGCCCTGGGTGGCTGAATTGTGGGTCGATTCAGGTTCGCTCATTGTGATCCGAATTTGGCCCCAAGCCGATGGTCGGGAATAGCATATGCGCATTTCTGCGCATGTGCAAACCCTGTCAGCGAATGTCTTTGGCGAGTTACACGCTCGCCAGGCCATTCACTGCAGGGGGGGAGAAGGGCCAATGGCGGGAGCAGGGGAACGCAGGTGAGTCACATGACATCAGCACCCACCTCCTCTTCAGTGGACACCTGGAAATAAAAATCACTTTAGACTGACTTTTATTTTCAAAGGGGAGAGAAATCATTCGATGTTCTGCCCTTCAGCTGCATGCGAGGGGGTGTGCTCTCATACAGATCCACTCGCATGGTACCAAGGGGATTCAACAAGCCGTGATTAAAGCCTCGAACGACTGCTGCTTTGCGAGTGGTACTGAATCAGGGCCTTCATTCCTGGTTCCTATAGAACTTGTATGATTTGTTTACATTGCCTTTACTATCTTACGACTTCCACTCACGAATACATTGACAGTGTTCATCATTAGTATCTGCTTTGCAACACTGACATCTAGTGCTCATCACCAGTATTACATCTTTTATGTTATACAGCAGTGGTTCCCAAACTGTGTGCCGTGGCTCCCTGGGGTGCCTCGGGACACTTGCAGGGGTGCCACGGGTTGGTGCTCCAGGACCAATTCAAATTATTTATGATCAATTATATATGGACAAAATCAGTGCTGGTGGCTGCCAATCATACAATATGTGTACAATCAGAAGCAAATCCTGCCCTTTAACACATAACTGCACCTAAGAATCACATATAAACAAAATCTACTTAATTTTATATATTTTTTGGGGGGCCTAGGGGTGCCGCGGAAAGATTCTGATACTCTGGGGAGCCGCGATTCGAAAAAGATTGGGAACCCCTGTTATACAGTATATTATCTTGTGAATTATAACCAGATTTGTTTGCAGAAATACCGGGGAAATAAAAAATAAGGACCCCCTGTATTTCTATAGCCAACACTGGGCTATAAATACAATTGTAAACAAAATGAGTTTTGTAGTAGAACTACAAGGCCCAGAAAGCTTCCCCTGTATGCTGGGACTTGGAGAACCACAAGTCCCATGTGGGGCATTAATAGGCCCGCTGGACTTGTAGTCCCACTACAGAACCAATACCGCAATAACTGACACCCACACAAATAAAGTATAATTTTATTACATACTTCCCACATCCACACTTAGCTATCTTGATCCCATAGGTTCGGTCCCCTTGTCCAGTAGAAATTCCAAAAGGATACCTGTGGAAAAGAAATATATACTTACCATCCATCCAGTGTAGATTGCATCCTCTTCGTTCCATGTAGGCATTCCAGGGGTTAAAAATAACAAAATGCAAAAACCCAGTCCATATGATCTAAAGGAAGCCCATCTATAGGAAGGCCGGGCCCCTATATGTCACTGTTCTGATTGGCTGAACTCTGCTAACCTGTCAGTCAAGTGGAGCTCTCTTTCTCTTTAGAATGGGGAGGGATTCCCCACTCTTAAAAGCCGTGGGAACTTCAAATCTCAAAGGTTAATTAGGTTAGACCACACACTTGGGCTACCCTGGAGAGGCGGAACCCATTTATTGGGGGAGTCCCAACTCCCCCCAGGGACCCAGCCTTGTCATGTTTTGGCCAGGGGGACGTATATAAAAAGTTTCCCCGGCCGTGGCATAGCACCGCTGGCTGCTGGAGCCCGGTGCTGGTTATAAAAATTTGGGGGATCTTATTTTTTTTGCCCCCCGTATTTTTGTAACCAGGACCGGTTAAATTTCCTCCTCTTGGTGCCAATAAGATCAAAATCAACATTTCATCAGTGCTGTGCATGTCCAAAACAGAAATCTGGCATTCACAGTACTACTTGTGAGCAGGATTGCAGACCGGTAAGTAGAGTATGATGCTACCCTGAGATGGTGTTCTGCTTTCATCTAAAACTGCAGTTACTGTACATGAGATAACCAATGTATACTGAACTCTCGTCAGGCCTCTTTCCCCATACCTGTCCAAAAATTTGAGCCTGCAAGGGAAACTTAGACCGTCCGTCGGTGTCCTATTACATAACTAGTCAGAAATTGAAAGTATTTTATTACTGACTAGCTGGATCCACAGTGCTGCCCTGGTTGAAGAATGGACCTCTTTTTTTTTTATACCCCTCTTTTATCCCCCAAAGACGTTGTACACTTCAACATGCTGTTGCACCAACTTTTTATTGAGAAAGACTGCGCATATGTGCCATGGACTAGTGGGTAATAAGGATTTGTTACAATGAAGTCATTAAATATTAAAAAAATGTAATACAGTATACATAATAATACACAAATGAATAAAACTTGAACATATTAAAAAGACAACCGTAAATCTGCTATAAAGTTCCACTAATGTGCCTGGACTTAAGACGTTATTTTATCAGTCCATATTAAATAGACCTGAGTCCTTGTGAGAAGATTTATTAATCATATTGCTCACTTTGCTTTAATGAAAAGTCCTGGTACTGTATGCTGGACATCCCCAGCAACACATGGGTCTTTTGTCTGCTGTATGTACTAGATCTCTGACATTTGGAGTTTAGGACTCAGCCTGAACACTCTCTGTGGCTGTAAATATTGTTGCTTCCCAATAGGTGTTGGAGGGATGACGGCAGTGACGTGCGGTGAGGTTAGTGGTTGGTGAGGCACTAGCTTGGTGGAGCCAGCACCAACAAGCTCTGTGGGGAGCCCTGGGTTCACAATGCTTCTGCACTGACAGGCAAGTGCAAGAGCTGCCGCCTACATAAGCTGCAAAGACCAGCAGAGCAGCTCCTACCGGACCCAGCGCTCCCTGCAGACCCTGTCGGTGCTGGCTCTACCAAACCGCCATGGGGTCTTCCCACTGTTCCACCACCCCTGCTGATGTTTTTGTGAGGGATGTTTAGATGGGTGGCTCTGGGCTGGGGACAGGGATGGCTGGATAGATAGGGGGGCACTGGGTTAGGGGATGGCTGATTAGATAGGGGGGTACTGGGCTGGGGATAGAGATAGCTGGTTAGATAGGTGGGCACTGGTATAGGGGATGGCTGGTTAGATATGGGGGCACTGTGCTGGGGACAGGGATGGCTGGATAGATATGGGGGCACTGTGCTGGGGACAGGGATGGTTGGATAGATGTTGGGGCACTAGGCTGGGGACAGGGATGGATGGCTGGATAGATAGGGTGGAGATTGCTGGTTAGATAGGGCAGGCACTGGGCTAGGGAAGGGCTGGTTAGATATGGCAGGCACTGGGCTGGGGATGGCTGATTTGATAGTGTTGACACTGGGCTAGGGAAGGGGAATGGCTGCTTAGATAGGGGACACTGGGCTGGGGACGGGGATGACTGGTTAGATAAGGGGGCACTGGGCTAGGGGATGGTTGATTAGACAGGGGGTACTGGGCTGGGGATAGGGATAGCTGTTAGGGGGGCACTGGTATAGTGGATGGCTGGTTAGATATGGGGGCACTGTGCTGGGGACAGGAATGGCTGGATAGATAGGGGGGAACTAGGCTGGGGACAGGGATGGTTGGATAGATGTGGGGGCACTAGGCTGGGGACAGGGATAGATGGCTGGATAGATAGGGTGGACACTGGGCTAGGGAAGGGCTGGTTAGATAGGGCAGGCACTGGGCTGGGGATGGCTGATTTGATAGTGTTGACACTGGGCTAGGGAAGGGGAATGGCTGCTTAGATAGGGGGCACTGGGCTGGGGACGGGGATGGCTGATTTGATAGTGTGGACACTGGGCAAGGGAAGGGGGATGGCTGGTTAAATAGGGGAGGACACTGGGCTAGGGAATGGTATGGCTGGTTAGAACGGAGGGCACTGGGCTAGGGAAGGGGGATGGCTGTACTGACCTGAAGGAGTGCAGTTCCTCAGATCTGGCTGCGCTGTGCTGAGCAGTGCTGGCATCAGGCGTGGGGGGAGCTGTCAAGTCCCGCTGATCTCTTCCACTGAAATGGAGCCTGGGCTGGGCTAGGTGACAGCCATCAAGTCTCCTCCCTGCTGGTCTCACCTGGAGCCGCTGGGGCCAGCGCCGGGGGAGAGGGGGATCCGCTGGTGTCACCTGGAGGGAGCCGCTGGAGATGCGGCCAGCGCTGGGGGAGCCGATCGCTGGGACGCTGGTGTCACATACTGGAGCGTCCGGAGCTGGGGTCAGTGCTGGGGAAGAGGGGGAGCTGCTGGTGTCACCTGGAGGGAGCCGCTAGAGATGTGGCCAGTGCTGGGGGAGCCGATCGCTGGGCTGCTGGTGTCACATACTGGAGCGTCCGGAGCTGGGGTCAGTGCTGGGGGAGAGGGGGAGCTGCTGTCACATTAGACGCTCGGCTGGCGCCTAATGTGACTAACAATTTATTCCCCCTGCTGGTATTACGTTCAGCGCTGGAGCTGGGGCCAGCGCTTAGGTAGAGGGGGATCCACCAAGTCATTCCCCCGCTGGTGTCTGGATTAGCGCCGGGGCTGGGGCCGGCTTACGGCACCTATAGAAGCTTCCAGTGACTTGGTTCAGGGACATGCTTGCTGCTTCTGGCTATATGAAAGCACGCCTCTGTCACTGAGGCAGCGCCACTGTGCCCAATCACATCTGCCTCAGTGACAGGGGCGTGCTTTCATATAGCCAGAAGCAGCAAGCATGTCCCTGACTGTCACTGAGGCACCGCTATAAGTGCCGCCTGTGCTGCATTTTCAAATGGGCATTCACAGCCTGCTACTTGGCCCCGCTCCCTATCCACCCCCTATTTCAGAAACGCTAACATTGACACCCGGAGGCACCGCTCTTAGTGCCTCCGTAACCAATTATAAAAAAAAAAATGGGGTAAAAGTGATTATAATATAAAGCATATACTTATGACACATAATATGTGTCATAAGTATTTTCTTTGTATTATTTCATTAATCATTAATGACAGGGGAGGCACTGCCTCCCCTGCCTCCCCTGACTGCACGTCCCTGGATGACGGTGTTCCCTCTCTGGTGTGTAGGCCAATGCCTGCAGCCTATATGTTTGTATATTGCCAGAAGCTGGTAGCACTACTGTTGCACGGTGCCAGTCGTTGTCCATGCCGGCGGGTGGAGGGCAGGATCGTTTCAGATGAGCACCGCTGCTGTGTCCTGTGTGGCAGATGTATGCCGCGTCCCTAGTGGATATCATTGTCCACTCCAGTCGTCTCTTTTACCATTTTTACACCAGATAATGTCCTTTTACACTGAAAACGGATCAGCCCTGTCTTTCCTTGCTGCTGTCATTAAAAATGGCCTTTTTGAGCTGTTTGAGATGAGGTCCCAAGAAAGGGAACAGGGAGGGGGTGGGTTCTGCTCCAAGCGTTGGTAGACAGAGTAGCTGTGTTTCACTTTCTGCTGTACTTTACTGTGCTACCTGTTGCAGACTTGGAGGAGGAGGGCACAATTCTTGGCTGAGTGGTCTAGATCTCGATGCCAATATTTGGGCCGGAGGAGAGTGCTAATATCATCTAGCCTTACCTCCATTTTGACCATGCGGGATCGCAGGATCTGGGTCAGTGACTGGTGCCATGGAGATGCTTTCATGCAGACCGTGGAATCTTTTCAGGAGAAGCAGTGGGTGGCCCACTTCAGGACGTCATGTGCTACCTTCTATTACATATTAGATCTACTTGGACCAGTCCTGACAATGCAGATCACCCACTACCGGCAGTCATATTGGTATTCTTAATACGACAGAATACGACTGGCATCGGTCGTATTTTGCCTTAACTTTGAATCGTAAATAGGGCAGATTTACTAATCAGCCCTATTTACAGAAAAGTATTCTGCCGTATTTGTATTTAACGGCCGAATATACGGCTGCTAAATACAAATACGAGTCGGCATTCTGCACAGATCACTCAGATTCATGCAGGCTGCATTGTAAAAAAAAATTAAAACAGAAAAAAAAAAACCATTTAAAAAAAAAAACAGCGTGTAGTTCCACAACAGTACAAATAGTGAAATAAACACACACACACACACACACACACACACACACACACACACTGTAAGTAAAACTTTATTACATACTAAGCCCATATATGCAGATAATTACCTACCTTGACACGTAGGTATCCATCACTCCACTGGTCCTGTAGTAATCCAATTTGGGTACCTGTGGAAGGAAACCAACTCACCAGGGTCCTCTGGCGTAGATCACGTCCTCTTGGGTCCATGTAGGAATCCAGGGGACTTGGCAAAAAAACAAACCGCTAACCAGAATCCTTTCACAAACTGGGGAGAGCTGCATAAAGCTTTGTTTACTTTCTGCGGCTCCACCCCCTGAATAGTGCTATTGGCAGCCTAGCAACTACTGATTGGGAGTTTGCTTGAAGTTTAAGGTGTTTGGATCACACAAAAGCACATTTTTGAGATGCAGATCAAGTGAAAAGATGCTGGAATTGTGCATGACGCCATCTGTCAAGCATAGTGGAGGTAATGTGATGGTCTGGGGCTGATTTCATACCTCCCAATTTTCGGGTCCTGCCAGCTGTCCCACCCGCGGCAGGCATTGTCCCGCTGCGGGGGGTGGCAGTTGGGAGACCCCCCAATCTAATAGAATAGACGCTGTGCGCATGCGCACAGCGTCTATTCTCGTATGAAAATGAGGTTGCGGCTAATTAGCATAAGCCGCACCCTCATTTGCATACGCCCCGCCCCCTTTTCGGGCGCTTGCGCGGCTTCGCCGTGCGAGTGTCCCGATTTCACCAGACCAGAAGTTGGGAGGTATGTGCTTGATTGGAGCCAATTTCCTCCTCCAGAAGGGTAATGACCCAAGCACAGCTCCAAATTATGCAATAACTATTTAGGGAAGAAGCAGGCAGCTGGTATTCTGCCTGTAATGGAGTGGCCAGCGCAGTCACCAGATATAAACCCCACTGAGCTGTTGTGAGAGCACCTTGACCGTATGGTAGTGCCTATCAAGCCAATCCAACTTGTGGGAGGTGCTTCAGGAAGATGTGGGGAAATTTCTTCTGATTACCTCAACAAATTAACAGCTAGAATGCCAAAGGTCTGCACTCTGCAATGCTGATACTGCTGCAAAAGGAGCATTCTTTGATGAAAGCAAAGTTAAACGAAATAGAACAGTTCACAAATGCAAATCAGATAAAACAGTTCTAAACAAGTACTATAGCATTTATGGTGTTTTAGGCTATGGAACTGCTGATGTTAGTGAGTGAAGCTGCTGTCCAGGAATGAAATAAGATGCCCAGCAGAGCGGTCACAGTTGCACATTTGCAGCCTCTACGCAGCAACAGAGAACATGGACTGCTGGTGGGATGCAGACTAGGTATTGCAGTAGCGACACAGGCACCATGTCTCTCTGTGTACTGTACCTGTCCGCAGCTGATGTCAGATACATGACCTAAAATGGCCGTTACACACCTGCATTTTTACCACCATTTCACATTACCTAGAAAAAAATGGTCACTTCCTGCAATCACTAAGGAACATGGATCCATGAGCAGGGCGATGGCAGTGCATGCGCAGTCTGATGATAATCGCTCAATTGGGAAACATTGGCATACCATACACCTCAGCGCAGCATGTAACATACATGTGTGTCAGTCCTTACATACTAGTTCTATTTTGTGGAGATCACACACAGAAGCGGACGCAGAAGCACTGGCGGCTGCCCCTATGTACAAAATGTGCACAGGCTGAGGTGCCAACTGTCATCAGTTATAGACAGAGCGCTTACCATCGGTCACCGCATGGAAACCCTCACCGGCCCTATGGCTACTACAGATTCCCCATCTGAGTATGACCTCCTTTGTAAATGATGACGTGTCTATGTTGGAAAACACTTTAATGACCCACCTGCGCATCTCACATAACATGCCCATTAGACCGTCCATTGTTGTGGGCATTCCTCCCTATCACTACCCAGGAGCGCCCATCACTTTTCCAAGCAATGTTTGATATCAGGCATCTCAAACACAAAAGCGCCGTTGTGCGTACAGTGTAACACATGATATACCAGTTCTTAATGATTCCCATCTTATTACATCAGAGGAGGAGTTTATCCATTATCAAGGGCCAAATGGTTATTGACCAAAATGTCATACATGTAGTCAACATTTTGATTCCTCATAACATTTGCAGATAGGGCAACATCACAGCTGGTCAGACAGAGATTACAGCACTGTCTCATGGGCCTTCCTATCTATGGGTGAGATTCTCTAAGAATCTCCTCCCCCCTTCGCCGCCCATCGCATTGCGTTAAGAGCTGTCCTTTGCGGTGATAGTTGCCGGGTCCCAGCAGGTCCCGGCGGCTCCCCCCTCCCTCACACACCCGGCGCTGCTGTGCCGGGCTCTCCTCCTCCCTGCACCCGGAAGAGGATCAGTGCAGGGAGGAGGTCACAGGTCCGGGCAGCACTGTGCTGTGCTGCCCGGACACAGGTGAGGGGGCGATGCGGGGCGGCGGGGGTCCTTGCGGGGCGGCGGTAATGAGGTTTTTACCGCATTTATTGCTTAGAGAATCTCCCCCTATATCACCAGAAACATGTGTAAAAGTGGATCCAAATTACATGTTGTCCAACTTGGATTTCATGGCCTCCCGGAAGTTGTATCACTTCCTATAGCAAACATATTAGCATAAGGTCCCACTCCCAGCGCAACAAAAAACAATCCATTACAATACCACCGTCGAACACTAGTCATGTATTTAGTCACTCATTGATGTACTGCTCTGCTTATAACCTCAGGGTACCACATATGGGCCCTCACTCTGATTGACCTGCAAAGCTGTGAATTTTGCAGCTTTGTGGGTCATCTAAACGCTGCCCGCACAAAGGTACACACCGCGAATCTCTCCACAGGCATGCAGATGGCTGTTTTGCATAAACATCCATTCACAGATTGCATGCAGGACAAAAATCATTCGATGATCGCTGACCATTAAATGATTTCTCTAGCGCTCACAGATCTAAGACACTCTATGGTGTCTCAGATCTGAGGCGCCCCTGTACGGGAAAAGGGCAACCCATGTTTGCCGCCCCACGCCCCCGTCCACAATGCTGCATGCGAACGGGCCGGTGAATAATCACTTTGCAGTGCCCGCTCGCACAAATCGGCTGCACATGCACATACAAGTTTAGGGTACTTGTTTCCTAGCACGGCGCCCAGATTTCCTACGTACGGCACCGTAGAGAAATCGCATCGCATGGGCCATGTGATGCGATTTTTTTTTTATGTAATTTTTCCAATGGCCATTGTACCCCACTATATCGCATGGCATTGCATGTCCCGTAAAATCGCATGCGATGGCATGTGATTTTATAGGGTGTGCGATGCCATGACATTAGGTATACAATAATATGATTGCATGTCCCAAAAATAGGTTTAACGCACCCCCCCACTATCCACGCCACCCCGAAGTGTGGCGAGGGGCAGCGGAACACGTCCTCCAACTTTTTCATTACCCCACTATCCACGTCGGCGTGGAGTTGATTTTATATAGTGTGGCGAGCGCAGCGAGCCACCGAGCCTGAAGCGTGGTGAGCGCATGCTGCATGTGAATGGGCCGCTGAATAATCACTTTGCAGTGCCCGCTCGCACAAATCAGCTGCACATGCACATAAAAGTTTAGGGTACTTGTTTCCTAGCATGGCGCCCAGATTTCCTACGTACAGCACCGTAGGGAAAACGAATCGCATTATATGGCCCATGCGATGCGATTTTTTTTTTAATGTATATTTCCTATGGCCATTGTACCCCACTGTATCACATGGCATCGCATGTCCCGTAAAATCGCATTAGGTATACAATAATATGATTGTATGTCCCAAAAATAGGTTTAACGCACCCCCCCCCACCCCCACTATCCATGCCACCATGAAGCGTGGCGAGGGGCAGCGGAATGCGTCCTCTGACTTTTTCATTACCCCACTATCCACATCGACGTGGAGTCGATTTTATATAGTGTGGCAAGCGCAGCGCGCCACCGAGCATGAAGCGTGGCGAGGGGACGCGGATTACTTTACATGTATTCCGCGTCCCCTCACTGCGCTCGCCACACTATATTAAATCAACTCCACGTGTATAGTGGGGTAATGACAAAGTCGGAGGACGTGTTCCGCCGCCGCTCGCCACGCTTCGGGGTGGCGTGAATAGTGGGGGGGGGGGGGGGGGGGTGCGTTAAACCTATTTTTGGGACATACAATTATTGTATACCTAATGTCATGGCATAGTACCCCAGAAAATCGCATGCCATGCAATCAGATGGCCCTGGGGACATAAGCAGTGAATATATTAACTAAAAAATTTCATCGCATCGCATGCCACTAAAATGGTATGCGATGAGATGGCCTGGGGACATAAAAGCAGTGAATAAATTAACTAAAAAAAAAAGCATTGCATCGCATGCCACTAAAATGGCATGCGATGTGATGCGATTTTTTTACGCAGAATAGCCCTTTACGCAATTAACGTAGTGGGCGCCGTGCTAGGAAACAAGTACCAAGTTTAGATTAAAATAGAGATTGGATGACAATATTTTAAATAAATTATAAAATTACATTATATTTTTATTCATACTCCATGCTTTGGAGCTAAGGACTCAGCCGATACGCCATCGCCACAAATGATCTCCGTTGTATATACGGTTACTAATACCAGCCTTGGACTGACCACGCGGACACTATTGGACAAAGATGCTGAACAAATCCATTTCCGGGTGGTAAGTATCCATCTATAATTATTCCTTGACTCTAGCCAATTTGATGCCCTAGGCAAGATTTTGTTTGATGCCCCCTAGCACCGGCGTTAGCCAATTTGATGCCCTAGGCAAGATTTTGTTTGATGCCCCCTAGCACCGGCGTTAGTTCTACTCTACAATACTGACCCCGTTATAACTGCAACTACATTACTGACCCCTCTATAATCATCACTACATGATTGACCCCTCTATAATCACCACTACACTAATGACCCCCTCTACACCCACCTCTATACTACTAACCTCTCTTTACCCTACACTACCAGGGGCGGGGCTCTGGCGTTGCAGGCGCTGTATGCAAGGAAACTTTGGCGGAGCAGGGGGTGATTGACAGCTCCCTCTGGCACACAGCGCCGGGCTCTGTCTCCTTTCAGGGGCGGGACACACAGCGGGGGCTCGCGGACAGTCGCTTCAGGTCACGCTCTATCTCTAGGGATGGTGGCTGTAGGGGACAAGACAGCCTGCGGGTTGCCATGGAGATGGTTGCCAAGAGCACCTCTCCAACAAGGTCGCCCCTAGGCATAGGCTGCCGCCCTAGGCAATTGCCTAGAATGCCAACGCCTAGGGACGGCTCTGCCTTGACTGTTTGGGGTATTTATCGGAACTGACTCTCCGGGCTAATCATTTATGGGTGCCAGTTATTTCATTTATTTCTACATGTCATTTTATGATTTATTATATTAAATATTGTAAAGACCATTAATCTTTATATTATTCATATTTTACTAATTACCATTTAACTTCCTTTGTTTTTATTTATCACTTATTATATCCACAGAGCTGACTGCCCTGTTTCTCTGGCAGCTGCTGGAGAGACAACCTATACTAAGCGCTCCCAGTTCTTACCCTCTTAGGAGGGCTGGTCCTATATATTCCATTGCTGAAGACTGTTGTCCATTGGATGGGTTTGACAGTTAGGACTGTGCAGGGATCCTCCAAAAGACTAAAGTATTTGATGCAATCTGAATGTGCATTGTATTGAACAAGCGCTACCTTCTAGCGGTGTGTGAGCCAACCTCACCGACAATGATTTTGCATGTCAAGACACCCATCATTATGAATAATAAGCCTTTTGAAGATGCACCTATTGGGGTGCAGGACAGTGCCATGCCCTTGCCCAATAGTGATCCCATTCAGACACCCCCCAAGCCTCTAGCTCCTTTCTTTGTGGTGAATAATCTCCCATTATTCAGTTTGTATTTGTTCTTTGTTGTGCACTGTCACTGCATCCAGGACCTGTTACACTGTATTACACCCAAACACCTGTGTCATTTTTATGTACAGTATTTATAAAAAGGGGAGGTAGATACTAGAGATGTGCACCGGCCACTTTTCGGGTTTTGGGTTTTCGGTTCTGATTACCTTGAGGTTTTGGGTTCTAATGGATTTTGGCAAAACACCTCCTAAGTGTTTTGTGTTTGGATTTTTTGGGTTTTGGGTTCTGATTTTTTTGTAAAAAAAGCATAAAAACTGCTAAAATCGCAGAATTTTGGTTTTTATTTTTTGCTCCTACGCTATATTAACCTCAATAACATTCGTTTCCACTCATTTCCAGTCTATTCTGAACAGCTCACACCTCACAATATTGTTTTTAGGGCAAAAGGTTGCACCGATGTAGCTGGATAACTATGATAACCCACACAAGTGTGCGGCACAAACACTAGACTGATATGGCACACTTAGCATACCCTCTAGGCTGATACTGCACACCTAGAATTACCCCTGGACTGATATGGCACCGGTAGCATCACCCCTGGACTGATACGGCACATTTAGCATCACCCCTGGACTGATACGGCACACTTAATAGCACCCCTTGACTGATACGGCACACAGCATCACCCCTGGACTGATATGGCACACAGCATCACCCCTGGACTGATACGGCACATTTAGCATCACCCCTGGACTGATACGACACACTTAATAACACCCCTGGACTGATACGGCACACAGCATCGCCCCTGGACTGATACGGCACACAGCATCACCCCTGGACTGATATGGCACACAGCATCACCCCTGGACTAATACAGCACACTTGGCAGCACCCCATGAATTATACAGAAGACTTGGCAGCAACCCATGAATTATATGACACATTTGGTTCACCCCAGGAATTATGCGTCACACATGCGGGCACCCCTAACCTGATCAGGGCCGCCGAGAGGCAGGGGGGGCGGGTACATTTTACCCGGGCCCGGGCCTATCAGGGGGCCCGGGTGCAAGGACACACACAAACACACTTTTTTTTTTAGGGCAATGGGTGCGGGTGCCGCGCGTTTCTGTGTAGCGGGACTCGGGAGCGCAGGCGGCGGTAAATTAATGGAGGCGAGCGGGTGCTTACTGTCTGTGTCTGTCACTGAGTCTGTCAGTGAGTGTGCACATTATAGTAAAGACAGTGGCAGAGGCATACCTCCAAACTTCTGTCCGTATGAAATAGGGACACCCGCGCGAGCGTCCGAAAAGGGGGCTGGGCGTATGCAAATGAGGGCGCGGCTTATGCTAATTAGCCGCGACCTCATTTTCATACGAGAATAGATGCTGTGCGCATGCGCACAGCGTCTATTCTACTAGATTGGGGGTCTCCCAACTGTCACCCCCCGCAGCGGGACAATGCCTGCCGCGGGTGGGACAGCGGGACAGGACCCGAAAATCGGGACTGTCCCTCTAAAATCGTGACAGTTGGGAGGTATGCAGAGGCGTCCAGTCCACCGCTGCGGAGCTTCAGTGCAGAGACAGAGAGAGACTCTCGTGAGATGATCTTGCAGGTCTCACTGTCTCTATCTGCAGACTGCAGCTCAGCTGGGAGAGACCGGACGCTATGCTAGTGCAGACTGCACGTGGGAGACCAGGGAGAAGAAGGTCACGGTGCACTGCGATGGAGCCGGAGGAACTGAGAGCCTGAGGTCACTGTGCACTGACCCAGAAAATGTAGACAGACAGACCCAGTAAATTATAAAAACGCTGCAGTGCTTCCTGTAAGTACAGTTGACTGCCCTGCCTGGCTTAATATATAACTTATATAGATTCTTAGAGAGCTTAACATGTATTAATAGAATGGCATGTTACTGATCCCATATGGTTTCTTTATGGTAAAATGTAGTCATTCATTTAAAGAGATTCATTGATAGTAAGTTGT